>NC_073360.2:47345714-47969285 GCF_027580225.2 Misgurnus anguillicaudatus | reverse complement strand
TTGACAAAACATCATATTCCATTGATCTGGCTGAATTTAAGTCACAAAAAAATAGTGAAATGATCTGAACAATAGGCTATATATATTTTCAAGGTGGTTCTTGTGAATGCAGTTTGCATGAATTATTGATGTAATAATATTAAGCATATTATTGAGAATTGTTTTATGTAAAGAGATATGATAAAGATCATATTTCAATTTGCACACCGATTTTATATTATATATTTTAAGTCATTAAAGTAAAATGACAATACGGAAAAGACGTGTGCAATTAAGCCTACAAAAAATGTCTATCCACTGGTGAAAACCGAAAATAAATATGCTGTCTATCCATAGGTTAAAATATAAAATAAATATGCTGTCTATCCATAGGTGAAAATATAAAATAAATATGCTGTCTATCCAGAGTTGAAAATCGAAAATAAATATGCTGTCTATCCAGATATGAAAATATAAAATAAATATGCTGTCTATCCAGATATGAAAATATAAAATAAATATGCTGTCTATCCAGAGGAGAAAATATAAAATAAATATGCTGTCTATCCTTAGGTGAAAATATAAAATAAATATGATGTCTATCAAGAAGTGAAAATATAAAATAAATATGCTGTCTATCCAGAGGTGAAAATATGAAATAAAATTGCTGTTCATTCAGCGGCGAAAAAGGAAATTAGCGGCGAAACGGAAGTGACGTAGGCTGTCTGGTGTCCAGCCACTGGTGTCTAGTCGGAGGTGAGTCTGCGGGGCTGCAGCTGGATGCTATTGCTTCACTTCAGTCATTGTGTGCCCTGTAATTACGTGCGGAACACCAGAAAGGCGCTAATTAGTTCCGCCTAAACGATCTCCTATTATTTCCAGGTAGGAACCAAAAAGACAATAACAAACTTAACTAAAACTGTAAGGCAGCTACACTCACACCAAATCACATGTGATTTACCAGAACAGCTTATAGAGAGGGACGTACTGCATATACAGTGGATATAAAAAGTCTACACACCCCTGTTTAAATAGCATGTTTTTGTGATTTATAAAATGAAACCAAGATGAATCATTCTGGAACCCGTTCCAACCCAATCCCCTACTTCAAACCTATATATTAAAGTGAAAAACACCAAGAATAATTTTGTGGTGAAGAAATGGCAAGCAAAGCTGTACAATAACCAGGTTGCATAAGTGTGCACACCCTTTTACAATAGTGATTGTGGCAGTGTTCAGAAGCAACCAGTCACATTTAGACTTAAGTTAAATATGAAGTAGTACATACCTGTCATCAATTAAAATAACTTTTTAACTATTAATGAAGTGTACCTGGTCCTAAAGGATTTTTTCTAAGTATCATCCCACTGAAAAAGCGATTGTCTGTGTAGAGCTTACTCAGCAGGTACATGATCCCATTGTTGAAAAATCTTAATCAACAGAGGATTAAAAACATTTCCAAGACCCTGAATATACCATGGAGTACTGTAAAAACAATAATCAACAAGTGGAGAAAATATGGCACAACATTGACATTACTAAGACCAGGGGCCTCATTTATAAACGTTGCGTACGCACAAAAGGCGGCGTACGCCACTCTCTACGCAATAGTTGTTATTTATAAAAAGCAAACTTGACGGGAAAATGTGCGGTCCGTCACGCAAGCTCGGACCCAGGCGTACGCACAAAAACGGGTGAAATGAGAAATGGCGACACCGACGGCAGATGGAAGGAACACGTGAAAGTGAAAGTAAAAATGACAACACTACCTCTCATAAATAACATGAAGACTTCTGTTGTGTCGAAGTCTGTTGCCACTATGTTCCCCCTATTTTTCCCTTCAGTGTAGTGTTTTTATGGCGTTTTTATCACGTAATAGGTTTTATTATTTATATATTTAAAGTTTTAATGGCTACTGAGATGTATATGTGTGCATTTCTGTAATGTATCTGTATTGTTCTTAATGGTAAGTCAATTATTTTTACAGTATGAATCATATTATATGTATAATATTTATTTAACTATGTATGCAAACATTACATTTTTAAAACGACCAGTAAAGGAAAAAAAAAGAAAAAGACAGGCTATATTTTAAAAGAAATACCCTAATAGAAAACTGTCAAATGTATGAAATATTTAATAAATTGTATTATAAAATACATGATATTATGCCTTTTTAGTATAACCAATTAAAATCTTTAATCTTTCTAAATGTAACGTGGTGAAGGCGCTATGGAGGCACTGCGCTGGGGGGAAACATAGGGGGAACTGAGTTCGACACAACACTTCACAAAGCAAGTCTTACAATTAACAGCCTACACGAACACCCGTTTGATCGATCAGCAGTGAAACAAAAAAATAAAGAAATCGAAAATTACAACAGAAATTCAAATGAACACATATTTGCTAAAAGAAAAGTGAAATATGTTCTGCAATAATATTGGCATGTTGTGCAATTCATCCTCATAAAGAATATAGTTAACAGAACGAAATAATGTACAAAACTGATATTCTTGTCAATGTGTCCGTCTGGCGGAGCATATATAGATGCAATTACATAGACAGATAGATAGATAATTAAGGAGATATATAGTTAGATAGATAGATAAATAAATAGATAGATGTATTAATTGTCCACTGGGGAAAGTTGTTTTCATAGTAAACCATATCTTCATAATCTACGGAATTATGGTATTCATGCATATGCCTTTGTGTTTATTTTTGATAAAACAATGTATAGCGTATGTCTCAACCATTCAGGAAGCAACAAGAAATTACATTTGCGCTGAACAATGTCCCATTTCCACGTCGATTATTACCGACATCTGTAGCTTGTCAGATGCAATTAAATGAATGGAAATAAAATGCCCCATCACAATGCGTAATGCCCACACTGTGCCCTCCAAACAACGTTTTTCTCCTCTTTTCCACCTCGCCAACGATAACTTCTACTTCACATTGAGTGAATTTACGTTTTTTTTTATTTCCTCTATGTGTTTGCCATGATTTCGCAATCAATGCATATTAACTTGTGGGCGTTTCACGGACTATTTATGGGCAACTATGGGCGTGTCATGAAGCCGCAAAAGCTGCGCTACATTTAGAATTGATTGTGATTTATTAAGGGAAAAATGCGTAGGATGTGCGTGCGCACGGTTTTATAAATCCGAATATTTCTGTGCGTACGCACGTCCTATGTTTCATCCGTACGCCACTTCTGACGCAAATCCTACGCAAAGTTTTATAAATGAGGCCCCAGGCATCCACCTAAAATTTATGAGAAAACCAGGAAAAAAATGGTAAGGAAGGCTGCCAAGAGTCCTACAGCAACATTAAAGGAATTGTAACAATATCTGGCAAGTCCTTTTTGCTCCCTACATGTGACAAAAATCTCCTGAATTCTTCATGTTTGGGCTATAAGCATTTTTTAACCAAAAATATTATCAAGTGCATCTAAAGTTTGTAAAAACAAATATTTCTATATCCCAATCCATGTGGAATAATGTATTATAGTCCATTGAGACCAAAGTTGAACTTGAGCCGTTATACCAAAATATATATTTGGTGCAATAAAACCCACATCACATCACCAAATGAACACCATGCCCACAGTAAAGCATGAAGGTGACAGCATCATACTTTGTGGCTGCTTTTCTTCAGCTGGAACTGGGGTTTTTAATTAGGGTAGATAGAATAATGAATAGCTCCAAATACCCGTCAATTTTGGCCCAAAACCTTAAGGCTTCTGCCAAAACACTTAAGATGAAGAGAAATTTCACCTTACAGCATGACAATGACAGAAAGCACACATCTAATCAACAAAGGAATTTCTTCACCAAAACAAGATCAAGGTTTCGGAATGGCCCAGCAAGAGTCCGGATCTAAATCCCATTAAATCAAGAGTCCGGATCTAAATCCCATCCAAAATCTATGGGGTGATCTGAAGAGGGCTGTGCACAGGAGACACCCAACCAATTTGAAAGATTTAAAATGCTTTTGCAAGGAGAAATGGCAAAATATTGCAAATTCAAAAAGTGTGAAATTGATTGACACATACCCATTAAGATTGAATGCTGTGATAAAATCTAAAGGTGCTTAAACTAAGTTTTAGTTTAAGGGTGTGCACAACCATGCAACCTGGTTATTGTACAACTTTACTTGCCATTTTTCACCACCAAAGTCTTCCCACTGTTATTAGCTTTAATATATAGGTTGGAAGTACGGAATCAAGTTGGAACAGGTTCCAAAATGATTCATCTTGTCTTCATTTCCTCAATCACAAAAACCTGCAATTCCAACAGGGGTGTGTAGACTCTTTATATCCACTGTAAATGTTGATTTTAAAGTGCTATTTATTTATGGCTGAACTTAAGAACTGGAAAAGAGTGACAAGAAGGTGCAGGAGTCTTCAGTCTGCTTCCAACAATGTAACGTCTTATGGATGGGTCTCTCCAAATGAACAGGTTTAGAGATGCGCTTTCCTCTTCCATCCAGAGTTGAATCACTTATAAGCAGCTTGAGTCTTCTCACTCTTCCGTCTTTTCCTGGGTATACTTCAATAACCTTTGCTAACTTCCACTGGTTTCGTGGTGCAGCATCATCTTGCAGAATAACAACATTATTGACCTTAGCATTTCTGCAGTCTTTGATCCACTTCTGTCTGTGTTGGAGATTGAGGAGATTGAAGTCCAAAAGTTGTTAGCTAAGAATTGAACTCTGCGCCATCTCTTTCGCAGGTATAAATCTTCTCTGCCAAACTTTCCAGGAGGAGGAAAGATGATTGCAGATTTCATGGTCAGAATGTAGGGGTGTCACAATTAATCGATTGTGCAATTCATCGCGATGCGGGGGTGGACGATTCTGCATAGATGCAGTAAAAACCCATAATCAATTATAGCCTGCTGACATCATTCGTCACGTACAGGTATGTGGCGGTAGAAAAAATGGCGGAGGGTTGTGAGACACTAGTGATAAAAAATGCACCCGGTATCATAAAAGCCAATGTCTGGGCTCATTTCGGCTTCTATGAACATGCTGGTAAGCACGAACTGGACAAGACACAAGCTGTGTGTAAAGCCTGCCATGCACAAATAAAAAATGTAGGCAATACAACTCATTTAAGAAACCACGTTAAACATTTCACCCCGAGCTGCTAAAGGATGCAAATGTTGATAATGCTTTAATTGACAGTTTTATGCACTTTTAGTTTTTCCTAATGTTTTAGTTTTAAATGCTGCTGTTGTTTGTCAGACCAAGTTTGTCTTTTTTCCTATTAAGTAGTATACTTTAGTATACTTCTTGAATAAAATAAAATAAAAAGGAGTTCACATACTGTATCTGACTTCTTACATTCATCAATATAAATGTAGCAATGTGCAGTAATAAAAAAAGGATGCAATGCATCGTGATGCATCATGATGCATCGTAACATCGAATTGGATCGAATCGTTAACTTAATAATCGAATTGAATCGAGGAACCAGTGAAGATTCACACCTTTATCAGAATGTGGTTTGGTGTCAAGGGCTCTGGACTGGATGGATCGTTTAGATGATCAGTGGTCAGAGGTCTGCTATTTACAACAGCCATGACTTCATATAGGAAGGTTCGTAGTGAGGAGCAGTCAAGTTGTCTGGCTGACTGTTGTAGAATGGACGTCAAGACACTGCGAATTTGTCTTTCCCAGATGCCACCCATATGACTTGAAGCTGGGGTGTTCATGACGAATTCACATCTCAGTTCTTTGAGTTCCTCTTGATCCATCTCCTTTAATGCTTCAATAAACTCACGTTGAGCGCCAACAAAGTTTGTCCCTTGATCACATCTTATTTGTCGTATTTTTCCTTGAAGAGCGATGACTGAACGCAGAGCGTTGATGAAGGCATCTGTGGTCAAATCATCGAGCATTTCGATGTGTACTGCTCTCGAACACATGCAGGTAAGTAACAGTCCATAACGCTTTAGCTCTTTCCTCCTTTCCTTGAAGTAGAATGGCCCAAAGCAGTCCATCCCACTGTAAGTAAATGGAGGGGTTGTTTCCATTCTATCTTCCGGGAGATTTGCCATCATTTGTTGTTCTGTGCATCTTCTGAACTTCCTGCACGTTATGCACTTGTAAATATGGGATGACACAGCGTTGCTGCATCCCAGGATCCATATGCCATTAGATCGGAGCTCGTTTATAGTCATTCCCCTTCCTTGACGGTGCACTCTTTTGTGATGGTGTTTGACGAGTAATGCCAAAACATTACTGTCTCTAGGGAGGACAGCTGGATGTTTCACATGTGGATGAAGAGCAGCATGAGTTAAGCGGCCTCCCACTCTGAGGATACCTTGGTCATCCAGGAATGGACTTAACTTGTGTAATTTGTTGGCCTTGCCCTTGATTTGTGTGTTCTTATGACACTGGATGTCCTGTATTTCTTGAGAGAGGGTTGCTTGTTGAGCCATCTTAATTATGCTAAGCTCTGCTTCTTTCCTTTCCTCTAAACAGGTGCTTTCACAGGACCTCGGCTTGAGGCCTTTCGCTTCCTTTGCACGCCGCTTTAGTCTGGCTACAGCTCTCACCATCCTTGACCAGTCCGAGAACCTTTGTAGGCGATCCAACAGTGACCTCATTTCCTTTGCCTGTGTGTCATGAGTCTGGGCCTTCTTGATCTCTGGATCACTACTTGCAATTTCTCCCACCTTGACTACTCCACTGGGTAGCTCTTTCTGCCAAAGAAAGTCTGGGCCTGTGAACCAGTTAGAAGCTACAAGTTGTCGTGCTGCAAGACCTCTCCAAGCGTGATCTGCTGGATTCTCTTCAGAAGCCACATACCTCCATTGTGCATACTCTGTACTTTGCTTGATGCGTTCCACACGGTTTGCTACGAACACATGGAATCTCCTGGCTTCATTACTGATGTATCCGAGTACAACCTTTGAATCTGTCCAGAATACTTCTTGTAAGCAATCTATCTCCAGTTCCTTTTTAAGCATATCACTGGTGCGGACGGCTACGACTGCTGCTGACAGTTCAAGTCTTGGTATGGTGGTAACCTTAACAGGGGCTACTCTTGACTTCCCCATTACCAAAGAGCAGTGGACTTCACCTGATGTACTGACTGCTCTGAGGTACGAACACACGCCATAACCTGAAACGCTGGCAGCCGAGAAATGATGGAGCTCGTAACTCTGAGCCTTAAAGTTTGATGGAATGTAACATCTTTGTATCTTTACACTAGCCAGATTTTGCAGGTCTTGGAGCCAAAACTCCCACTGGGGTTGAAGATCATCAGGTAAGATGTCATCCCAACTGAGCTTGTCACGACACATCTGTTGCAGGATCTGCTTTCCTACCAAGATTTACGGTGCCACAAATCCGAGTGGATCGTATACTGAAGCGACCGTGGACAAGACTCCTCTTCGGGTAAGTGGATTTTCTTTGACTGTCACTCGAAACTGGAACTCATCAGAAGCTACGCACCACTGTATGCCAAGTGCTCTTTCCACATGTAGTTCCCCCAGAGCCATGTCCAGGTCTTGGGAGGCTTCGGCACATTCTTCCTTGGGGATTGTGGCTAGGACCTTCTGACTATTGGAAATGAACTTGTGCAGCCGGAGTTTGCCTGTGTTGCAGAGCTTTCTTGCCTCTTTCACTAACTGGATAGCCTGGCTTTCAGATGTTAAACTTGACAAGCCGTCATCAACGTAGAAGTTCTTCTGAATGAACTTGATTGTGGCTTCATTGAAGTGCCCTTGTCCTTCAGCTGCGAGATGATTCAATCCATAGTTAGTGCAGCCAGGTGATGAAGCAGCACCAAACAAGTGGACCTTCATCCGATAGATGGATGGTTTGACTTCAAGATTTCCATTCTCCCACCACAAGAATCTTAGGTAATCCTGGTCTTCTGCTTTATCATGGAACTGGTGGAACATGCGTTCTATGTCACACATGATAGCCACTGGACCTTTCCGGAAACGACACAGAACTCCCACCAAGGTGTTTGTTAACTCTGGACCGGTCAGGAGATGGTCGTTTAAGGATGTTCCTTGAAATTTTGCCGAGCAATCGAAGACAACACGTATCTTCCACGGCTTTTGGGGATGATACACCCCATGGTGTGGGATGTACCACGCTGAAGCCTTGTTGATGTCTTCTTCTGTGACCTTTTCTGCGTCTCCACGTGTTATGATCTCATCCATGTAGGTCTTGTAGTCTTTGTAATACTGTTGGTTTCTTTTCAGCTTCCGTTCTAAGCATCTAAGACGGTGGATGGCACACACCATGTTATCTGGTAAGTGGGGCCTTTCATTTTTGAATGGCAGCGGCATCTCATAATGACAGTTGTCCTTAAGTCTGATGCCTCTTTCCATCTTTGACAGGAATCTGAGATCCTCTTGAGAGATGTGTCTGTCCTCCAAAGACCTTTCGACAAAGTCAGTTTCCAGCACCTTGATGATGTCTGCGGGTGAGACTACCTCCTTGACCTGAGTTCTACAGACATAGTGCACTTCGCTTGTGAGGTTTGAAGAGAACTGGAGACCAGGTATCACCTTTTTTACGATGACTTGGTGACTTACTCCAATTTCATCTCCATAATCGAGACATGGGTTGCCATAACCGACTACACTCCAGCCCAGGTCTGTTTTCTGTGCAAAGGGCTGATTTTCTTTGCCAGGCACCACTTGCCTTGGGACAAGAGCTTGAGGACAGTTGTAGCCGATCATCAGACCTACATCACAGCTTTGCTGAGGAGCAATCTCATCTGCAATATGTTCAAGGTGCAGCCAAGGTGCGGCCTGGACAAACTTGACTCGCTCTAAAATTGTCTCATCCATAAATTTGCGACACTTGTGTAAACTGTGACCTGTCCTTTCACAGAAGATACAGCCTGTGGTAACAGCTTTGTCTTCTGAGTTAGTTGCTAATACCTTTGCTCCATGACCTCTGGTCTTTGAAACCTTGATCTTCTCACTTTCACTTGGTTTAAGAGCATGGAGGGATGTCATTGGGTTGCACGCGATTTTAGCTTCGCGTGTGAGAAACTTGACGAACTGGCTAAAAATTGGGAAAGTGTGACTTTGTTCTTCCACTTCTATTACCTTCCTATTCCATCTTAAGGTCAGCCAGTCTGGAAGTTTAGAGAGTATTTTTTTTGGTTTTCATTGGAATCATTGAGTACTTTAAGACCTCTGCTCTGAAACATGGCCGTTTCACAGCTGCGAAGGAAGTCAGCGAGTTCTTGAAGCTCTACATTCCCTTTGGAGCTTATCTTGGGCCACGTATCGAGCTTATCTCTGAAGGCCTTGGCGATAAGGAATGGATTGCCGTATCTCTCTTCTAGGAGAGTCCACGCTGCACAATAAGCTGACTCTGTGCCTAGCAGGAAGTAGCTTTCAATGGCCCTTTTTGCTGGTCCACCCACATACTTTCGCAGATAGTATATTTTTTCTTCAGCTGGTATGTTCTTCCTGTCAATAAGTGTCTTGTTTTTGTTACTGCTTCACAGGTGTCTACTCTGCGACGCGAGTCTTGGTCAGGACGGTCAATGTGCCTTAAATCTTTATAAGCAACTTTCAGATCATCTGAGGCATTGCGTATCTTGGTGATGTGGTTACGAAGCAGGTTGTTTGAGCATTGTCCATGCAGCGCTTGCTTGGCATCTTTAGTAATAGCCTTCCACCTCTCGTAGCTCACACTGAAACGGTGTGTGCATTTTCTTACTTGTTCATCATGCAGTTCTTGGCCCTTTTCCGTAAGCTTGCGGACTCTTTGGATTTTTTGTGGCTCTTGTGAGGAAGTGTGGTTATTATCTCCTGTGCCTTCAGCAGCTTGTGGTTGCATGCCTGCGCAGTGCTGTTGCGCGTCTTCACCTGCACCCCCTTTGTCACTCTCGAGAAAATGCTCAGACTCTGACATTATACTTAATTTACTTTAGTTTGGTTTAAAACTAAATTTGCATTTAGTTGAATAATTACTTTGCTTACAACAATCTACGCTCAATGTAGCAAAGCTCAATTAAGTAGTTATTTTAATCTGATATATGAATACTCAGCCTTTAACTACTTGCCCTACTTTGGAGAAAAATTACTCTCTGCAGCTAAATTAACTTGATTATTGCAAAGTAAAACTGTACTCAAAGATTAGTATAACAGTTAGATAGCACTTACTTTGCAATCTATGAAGCTATGGTCTTGTCTGATAAATTGTAAGTTATATATGGCCTTCTTTAAACTTAGATAACCACAAGTGAGGTATAAAACCAAAAAAATAAATGAACGGCGCATGGCGATGTGGAGATGTCCCGACCCAACCACGATTCGCACTCTTTTGCCGTCGAGTTCTCACTGTAGCTCCCTCCAGTAGTAAACACGAAGCACGAGATCTTGTTTAAAAAACGGGGTTTTATTTCTCCAACATGTCATGTCAACCCGTGAGAACTAGGTTAAAGAAAAACAAAAAATAAAAGAATACTATAAATAAAATGAATGTATGACTTGAATTCAGATCGTGTCACTATAGTTACACACTTAGTTAACACAAGCTATGCATGTAAATTATATCACAAGTTAACACAAGCAATTCATGTGAAACATATCACAAGTTATAACAAACAAATCACGTGAAATATCTCAAGTTAACACAAACGATGCACGTGAAATATCTTAAGTTAACACAGACGATGCACGTGAAATATCACAAAACCGCATATAAAAGAAACATACCTCGTAGGCTGCTTTCTACTTAAGAGGGGCTAAACTTAAAATCTTCTTTCTTGTCTCCTTTCTCCTTAGATAATACATCCAGATGTTAATATTCTTAATATTAGTTAGCTTGACGAGCTCTTGTCCTGCTCTTTTAGCGCTTCACTTCAGTCATTGTGTGCCCTGTAATTACGTGCGGAACACAAGAAAGGCGCTAATTAGTTCCGCCTAAACGATCTCCTATTATTTCCAGGTAGGAACCAAAAAGACAATAACAAACTTAACTAAAACTGTAAGGCAGCTACAAATAGGTTCATGGTAAGAATGTTGTCCCATCTAAGTTTTGATTCCTACTTAAACAAATGAAGTAATGTGAATTGAATTGATATTTATTTGACAGTAGTGATGAGCGAGTCACTCGAAACTCGGATCATTTAACCCGATCCCTAAAATGACTCGAGAACCATGAGTCCTTAGTGATCATTAACCCGAGTCAGTTGAGTCCTCTCAGATTTTGCTTTAAAAATGAGAAATTGGATCAAACACAAAGCTCTTCAAATGTTTACAACAGAATTACAACACATAACTCTACATAAGCTGCCATATGTTCTATAACTTGCAACAACGAGTTAATTTACATCACCAAATGTCGACTGGGGGTACTGAGTGAGCCAAAAGCTCACTCGTAATTTTCTGCAGCTCTGAGTCCGAGTACAAAGGGATGCGTGCGGTGCGCGCGACAATGAGTTGGTCAGGGGCTCGGGGATTCACACAGAGAGTGACTCAACTCATAGAGCTTGAATCCGATGAGCCTTGCTCGTGTTATTAACCCACTGACTCATGTAGGCTAATCTGTTGCAATATTTGACTGGCACAATGTTTTGGGTAGAAGCTGCAAATGTTTACAAATTTTAAATACAAGGACTGTTGCAGACTGTTGTTTTTTATTCTTTTTTCGTGCTATTATCACGAAATTTCTGTCACGGTCCTGTCAGACATCTGTGCTAGATGTAGGTCTGAGTGCATCTGGCAGGACCGTGGCAGTATTATGTTCTGTGTGGGGGCATGTGGAATCACATTGTGTGTGTGGCTTCCACATGTTTCCGGTGTCTTGTTGCTGTCGTGATCTTGCCAGACCTTAGTATAGGTTCAGGTCTATGTTCTGAGGGCAAGGTCAGGGCAGCATTGTGTTTACGTGGGAACACGTGTTTTTCACATCATATCTGTGTGACACGTGTTCCCAGTGTTTTGTGGCTGTCATGGTCTTGCCTGACTTTGGTTATTATCCAGAGGGCAAGACCAGGGCAGCATTGTGTTTATGTGGGAATACGTGTTGTTTCACATCATGTATGTGTGACCCGTGTTCCCAGTGTCTTGTCACTTTTACCTTACTCCCTTATGTACTCGTGTCTTAAGTGATTAATTATGTTCACCTGTTCCCCATTGATGTGGTGTCTTTATTATGCCCTTGTGTTCTCTGCGTGGTGTGCGTGCGTTGTTGTGAATTCAGTGTTCATGTTCTCTGTGACCTGTTTCAGTTATTCCCGTGTTTGTGTTTCATCACAGTGGTTTTTGTTATTCCTTGTTTTACCCCCTCGTGGGTGTTTTTGTTATATTTAATAAATTCAAAGTTATATTTTTATACATCCTTCGCGTTTGGGTTCGTCCTTTGTTTTCCACTTCCCGGTATAGAACCGGTCGTGACAATTTCGTGTTTTTTCGTGATCGTGTGGCGAATTCTTGTTTTCGTGTGATTATCACGTATTGGTTTCGACTGTTTTGTCCTATTTTCTTACCATTGTCGCTTCGGTTTAGGGTTAGATTTACATAAAATTACATCCCTAACCAAACCCAACTCTAACCCTAACGCCAGGCGACATTTAAAAAAATAAATCAGCAAAAATAATATAAACCAATATATAAAGTGACATTCTAATGCAAGCACCAAATCTAACCCTAAACTGAAGCGACAATGGTTTAAAAATAGGAAAAAGCAGTTGAGTAACCAATGCGTGATAATCGCACGAAAACAGGAATTCGTTATACGATCAAGAAAAAACACGAAATTTCGTGATAATAGCACGAAAAAAGAATCAAAAAAATATGTGACTATATCACGAAACTTTGTGAGACTGGGTAGAAAAACCCTAAGGCTTATTTCCATTGCGGTCCTCGCTGTAAATAAAAGCATAAAGGCAACATGCAGAGATAAAGCAAAGCATAACAGACACAACAAGCATCTCTCCTTGTCCCATTATTAGTCATATATACAAAAGATTTAAAACACTACACATTTATTTTACATTCCACACATACCAACAACCTAACTAGCATCATCCATCAACCACTTTTTCAATACCCTTTTAAAACTCTTCAACTCTGTTATATTCTTTATGGATATAAACAACTTATTCCATGCCGTAGCACTGGTATATAAAAATGTATTTTTCCTTGCGCAACTTTTGAAGCCGCAAGGAAATATATTAAAATCCCTACCCCTAGTATTATGCAGATGTTGATGTCTCACCATATTATAGTAATTCACTAGATATCGTGGAACCATATTATTTAAGATTTTACGAGTCATACACAATTTTAAAAATAACACTCTTTTCTCAACAGTCAAAAGACCCAACTCTTTAAATCAATCACTATGCAAGTGTGTATGCGAATGCATTTTAAGGATTGTTCTAAAAATGGTAACCACACTTACTAAAAAGCCACACAATAATCTTGTGAAGCTGCTCTCCATCCTGACGGACAATTTAAGCGCAATCACAGAAAATAAACAGATGCACTCTGAACAATTAAAGGAAAGTTTACACACACATGACTTGTATTAACAAAGTCTGCTTCATTTGGAAATATTGCCTTGTGTATGCGAACTGAACCAATATTGTAACCCCCGGTGTAACAGAGCGGCAGGTAGTAGATGTTATGAGTTTTTTCTCTACCTTTTACTCCGCTAACACGTCATGACGGGGGCGTGAGAAAGCAAAATATTCTGTATAAAAGGGGAAAAATAGCACGTCTAGGTGGCGGTGTTCTAAAAGCAGATCTTCAGCAGGATACGTGATCGTAAGCGGGATGACGTGACGAGTGACGCCTCACGTGAGTTCAGTCTGTGTTTCCGGACATGCTGCGGTTTGTTTGGAGAGGAGTGATCTGATCGGTAACTTCCCGAAAGAGTTTTCTTTGAAGCCTACTCCAGTCTAAAGCGTGTCAGAGATTTACACGGAGATTCACGTCACGCTATACGGACACATCGTTGGTCTCGCTGTATCACCACTAAGCCTGCGATCTGCTGAGAAACTGGTCAGTGCCTCCCTGCCTACTCTGTTTACACACACACACACACACACACACACACACGCACACATGTTTACAGTATACTCACGTAAATAAACATTCACGTAAACTCCGCATTACTCCGCATTACACACACACACACAAACACACACACACCCACACATACACACACACATATTTACAGTATACCCACGTAAATAAACATTCACGTAAACTTGTTTTCTCTGACAAATGCAAGGTATTATTATTATAATTTTTTGTATGTAACTGGTGGTTTTTTGAAACTGAGCTATCTGGAACATTACAATTGACAGTAAATGCTGTCTGGCGCCCGAACTCCAAATTTATCATTCATATAACCTGTAGTTACCGGGTGTCGCCACCGTTACACCGGTTTCAAAACAAAGCAATCACACTCTAAAAATGGCTGGGTTATTTTTTAACCCAAAATGCTGGGTTGAGTCTGTTGGGTTGTTTTGCTGGGTTATTTTTTAACATTTTAAACACTTTTTGGGTAGTTTCAGTTTTCTGGTTGTTGGGTTAAAACTGCTGGGTTATTATGCTGGGTTGTTTGAAGAGGCTCACGTGCTTCGCGCCCTTGATGTTGAATGTGCTCAGCACGTCGTCGTGAAAGAGTGAAAGCAGTTGTTTCAGGGTAAGTTTATATCTTTTTGTGAACATTTCATCAATATAAACAAGATTATAACATTTTGCGAGACAGCAACGTGTTAATTTATACAGACTAAGATGAAAGGTATAATTTAGAGGAATGACGACTGTTACCTCAGATCGCCATTTACACAAATTAACTTAAATAATCGTTCTAAGATGTTTAATATGGCATATTAATAAAATTATTAAAATCGATGCTACAAAATCCCCATCACACGGTTGATTTATTAACTCATGACAATTTCTGTAAGCCTTTAACTAAAAACAAGTCTAAACCGGAACCGAGTCGACCTCCGCAACCCCACTTCGGCTTTTTGTGTCACACACGCGCATAGTTTACCCAGCTTAGCCATAGCGACACTATTAACTTAAATTTAGTGACAAACAAGTTGCTTTCTCACCATTCGATATGGAAAGACAGACCGCTAGCACAAGTTAACCTTGCCGGCGGCGGAGAATTGCGGAGCCGGCGTCTACTCTGTCACTGAGGCAGGGACAAGCAGCACTCAATTCACCGTCGATACGGCAGGTAACGAAACAGCGTTTCCAAGAACCGGTGTCTTATGTATATTGCTTCGTCCTCTCTTTTAAAATGAAACAATAATTTAAGTGTTTGGACATGAACTTGAAAACATAAACATATTTGTCACCAAGACGGAGGCTGCGGTTAACAAACATGTATATGTGTTATATGAATTTAGATGTGTTATTGAGTCGTATTTAGTTACTATTTTTCATAATATTTTGGGTTGTCTTCTGTGATTTCAAATTTATATTGACCAACCCTGATCTGTGGCTGATACTGTATCAGAGATTATGTTTTTAGCAGAGATCAGATGTGATGTTGTTTTCCAATTCTTTTTTTAGAGTGTGCAGAGTTTACATCAGTGGTTCCCAACCTTTTTCTCTTGGGGCCCCCCCTATGTACATATTTAACAATCCGAGACCCCCCATATATATATATATGTGAAGAGTTTAGTTGCAAAACGAGATAACTCTATTTTTAACATTTTTGTTATCATGTTATTATTGTGTTTTATGGTGCTACTTAGCTGTATTTAAGTTATGAAGGTTTAAATTAAAACAAACCAACTGCTGCAGTTGAACCAAAAAATGAGATTTCTGAAAAATTAAAAAAACTGAATAATGCTTGCTATGTTTCTCAATGAATTACGGTGAAATGTCCCTACATCCAAAATCCAGGGGGCGCTCTCGTGCAGAAACTCAAAATGCGCTGTAGACGAAGAACAATACACACGCAGTGTGTCTCAATCAGCTCCCTTGTTCAGTAGTCAGGGCACTGATCAGGGAGTCAGCCATTTTAAGGGCTGTCTCAATCGCGAAATCCGTTCAGTGCACTGGAACGTTCGTTCCCTAAAAATTCCCACAATGCAACGCAAAAACCAGTGAGCATCGATGATCCCTATGTTCCCTAACCGGAAATCACGTGACCTTTTCTGAAGCTCGCCAACCGAACATCACGTGATCCAACTCAATAAACTTTATGAAATGTTACAGAACTTTTATAAAGACAAACGTTTGTTTTAGTTGTAAATATAAACACACATTGCTACACAGTAAGGGACCACAATCTACTCAATATTTAAAATAATAATATTTATTTAAAACTGTGAATATTATTACATTTAAAATGTAATTATATGCCTCCAATTTTATGCACAGATATGTAAGAGAATAATGACAGCATTTTTCACAATATACTGTTTTTAAAATTAAGTCAGAAAGATGTTGGTTTTGCCAGTTGTTGATGAGTAACAGCTGTGAGTGATTACAACGCGCTTAAGCAGCCGTGACAGAAAAATAAGTGAACATCGTCCCAATGTGAAGTGAGCTAGGGTCCTTACCAGTGCCCGAACCTGTGTACACGATATACTGATTCACGACCTCGGGAGCTAGGGAACGAATTGAGACACACGGATAGATATGTATATAAAGGCTAGATGGCTCAAGGCGGAGTCCCTAACGGCATCACCTGGCGGCCATCTTATGACAGGGCGCTCGCTCACTCGTAGCATTGAGTTTAATGGTGCAGGTACTTTTAAATGACCATAACTTGCTCAATTTTCTACCGATTTTCAAACGGTTTGGGTTTTTACAAACGTTATTAACGTGGCTATAATTCTGGATGCTTTAACATGTTTCATGAATTTATTTTTTATTTTTAGTATAGGTATGCAGTGTCACAGGTACATCTTTGACGTTTATAACAAACCAAACCGTTTGAAAATCGGTAAAAAATTAAGCAAGTTATGGTCATTTAAAAGTACCTGCATCATTAAAACTCAATGCTACGAGTGAGCGAGCGCCCTGTCGTAAGATGGCCGCCAAAATGCGGACGTTGCACTCAATTGGCCAGCAGCGCGGACGAGCCATCTAGCTGTGATGACATGCAGCTCCATGGAATGGCTGAAGGATTTATATTATATACATATTTCTGTTCTTCAAACCTTTTCAGGTATTTTCATGATAATAAAGAATATGTTTAATAGTTATGTTTGACGAGTGTTGCTTTTTCAAATGCATGTTATAAACGGCTCAAACTAACAGTGATTTTAGATCGATAAGGACTTACTGATCAAAAGCCGCAGTACATGAAATAGCTGTAATAAGATCGGCTGTCTGATTCAGAATAGTGATCAGCCACGTATTATAAGTGGAGATCGGCATTCTTCGGAGCATCCCTAACACTATATATAGTAACAAAATTTAGTTTTATGTATTTAATGACATTTTATTACATGAATACACATGAAATGTTCCTTTCAACTTTTAGCCTAATATTTGCATTTTTACACAACTAGCAGTTGTTTATCTTTTTTCGGGATTTTGTGTATGAACATAGAATACTGAATGTTTCCTTTTGATTTGTTACGATGACAACAATCACATGATTACTATCTTGGCATTGTAAGCATGTGATTTTTGAAAAACTAATGTAATGAAAAAATATGTATTTTTATATAAAACTATTAATGGAACATTTTATTCACCTTAAAGCAAAATCTGCCCTCGCGCCCCCCCTGTGAACTCTGGGACCCCAGGTTGGGAACCACTGGTTTACATCCATCCATTGATGAGGCTAGCAAGACCTTCATACAACTTCAGCCAGTAAGTATATAATTTAATAATTCCTATTTAAAATGTATTGGAATGTCTTAATTATCTGCTACATTTTAGTTCTGCAGCACTTTATTATTTGTAGTCAGATCATCCTATTTGTCAGTCTGTGTGGTTTGCAGCCTTTGTTGTTAGCACAACAGTTAAAGGAGTGTAACACCAAAGTCTTAGGCAAACCGACAACAGGCCATTGCATTTTTGGAAAAAAAAATCTCACACGTGGTGGTAATGCGGCCTGGGATGCAAAAGGAAGCATAATTTTTATAAAATGGATAATTCACTTGGCCCACATGGTTTTCTGAATACTTAAATCTGATAATTCAG
Organism: Misgurnus anguillicaudatus; assembly: GCF_027580225.2. Taxonomy (NCBI): domain Eukaryota; kingdom Metazoa; phylum Chordata; class Actinopteri; order Cypriniformes; family Cobitidae; genus Misgurnus; species Misgurnus anguillicaudatus. The sequence continues at coordinate 47,951,175 of NC_073360.2, read as the reverse complement.
TTCAGACCACTAAAAGTTTTTTCCTCTTTTGTAGATTGCAACAAATGTGGTGGAATTTCTTCCCTGGACAGAATCCTCAAAACCCTTTCCTTTCGTCCTGGCCATGGGAAACATGCAGCAGATCTCTCAATCTTTTTTCTCAATCAGTCTCTCTGATGGAGCCAATACGGAAGTGACTTAAACTGCAATTTGGCCAAGATGGCGACGGCACGCACCGCCTACCTTAAGCGTCAAAAATGCTCTTCACAAACCAGTGGGTGACGTCACAGACACTACTTCCATATTTTTTTACAGTCTATGGTTTAAAGGCATTTTACCTGCTTGAAAATAAAACCCCAGGCAATGTGCATTTTTCAAATGGATGAATCCTCTCCTGTTCGATTCCTTTGTACATCTTTGTTCGCAAGGAGTAAATTTAATAAATTAAGTATTTTTAGTCAAATACATTCCATACTGTGAAACTTAACCCTCTGGGGTCCGACCATTTTGGGACACTGTCAGAGGTTCTGACATGCTCTTACATTTGGTCTTTTTTCAGTTGCTTTAAAACATAATAATGGCAAGTGTCTCATACCACTGTGTTCAGCACAAACTGAGCTAAAATATTATATGAGCTACATGTATGTACATGTTTGTATTTTTGAGAGAAAAAGGTTTATGCATGGTTTTTTAAAAAGCTAAAATTTTGAGTCACTGATATAAGTCCACAAAACCCATACTAAACATGTTTTAACAAGACTTTCCGTAACAGAATCTAGTAGTCTAGAGTTTTTTCTTTAAAATGATGTGAAAATCATCCTGCCTACTCATTCACATAAACCAGTATATTGATTTAGAAATTGTAAGACACTTTTTGTTTAGAGGGACCGTATGCGAGAAGGATTGATTGACAGCTAGCAAACAAAGGCTCGCATAATGAGCTGCATAATGAGCTGCATAATGAGGGAGGAGGGAACTACAGTAAAGAATGTGAGGACAAATGAACATGTTTGTTTGAGGTTTATTAAGAAGTTAACAATATAATCAAAATAGAAATGAAGGTCAGTAGGACCCTATTCAAAAACTTAACTTGTATAAGAAACTGATAAACAACAGAGCTGTAAACTTCATGTGGCTCATGTTACCATACAACTTTATGTCCAAAGAGTGTGAATATGTTTTTCCACTTCATAGTTTACTGATGAGAGGGATGCAGACCTGTAAGAGAGTTATGAACAGCTGTTAGCATAAATTGTCCACAGAAATACCCTTACATACATAACTGATGGGTAAATGATAGCACTTGTAACGGTGGTCGCCTAAACTCAATATACTGTATAAAAAAAACTTGGCCTAGGCGGGTTTCGAACCCGGGTCTACCGCATGGCGGCCTAAAGGGCGATTTATAGTCGTGCGTAGGTCCTACGGCGTAGCTACGGCGTAGCTGCGGCGTAGGCTATCCGTAGCCTGTGCGTAGCTCTGCGTAGCCTGACGCGCACCTCACAAAATTTCTAACAGCGCGTCGGCTCTACGCGGACCGTAAGCGCTGTGATTGGTCCACCAGAACCCCTCCCGTCAGGTAAAAAAACTGCGTCATAGGTATTTCCGTTTGAGACGGTGAAAACAAAGATGAGCCAAGTTGAGGAGTGATTTAACTCAAACTGAAACATAAGTCGCTGTTTATTTACTTCCATCATTGCTGGTCTTCTCAAATTATACACAACAAGTTGCTATTTCTTCTTCGTTTGTGGGTTTACTTGCTTAGCTTCTTCTTCTGTGACGACTTCTGCTGCTACTGTGGTTACACGCGTGATTACTGCCAACCAGCGGTTTCGCGTGTGTTTGCACGTCGACGCGGACGGCGACGCACAAGTATAAATGAAAACCGACGCGGAACCTACGCCGTCGCTGCTACGCCGTAGGACCTACGCACGACTATAAATCGCCCTTAACGCACTACCGCTGCGCCACCATTTGGTCACGTGATTAGTGTCTTTCACACACCTAGGTAGACTGGCCAAGGTAAATTTATAATTAAAAAAAAAAGGCGAGTCTCCGTGTAAACAACGCGGAGCTCATAATAAAACGGTGTCGCGTGTAAAACGCAATGTATGGAATGCGTTGCATGTAAACAATATCATATTACAGTAGACCCCCCCCCCAGTGCAGCATTACTCAAAGTTGCCATGAAGGATACGAAAGTGTCTACTGTACAGCATGTAACAATGAAATCCGCCATTACGTGATCACGCGTACTCGTTTGTAAATAAGCATGTAAACATGGAATCTTACAGCACACACTTAAAAGACACAGCAGTGCAGCAAAACTCAAAATTGCCATGAAGGATACGAAAGTGAATAACTGTGTCTAACACTGTACAGCAAACAATGAAATCCGCCATTACGTGATCACGCGTAAGTTACTCGTTTGTAAACAATGCGAACGTTTTTCAATCCGAGGCGTGCAGTCTGTTGAGGTTGCTTATGTAGGCTGAACCGCACAAGCCATAACATATTACATGATATCAAATATAAATGAAGACAAATGACTTACAGTTTCTTCAGGAATATATCCGCCTCCATTGCGCCTTCCATTGTTCTTCTTCTTAGGTAACGTTAAAGATAAACGCTTCTCTTCCTCAATGTCCAGACATAAATGAAGATATTCCTCACGTGTGTGTATAAAGTTTATAATCCAAACATGCGCTAAAGTCTTTAAATCTTATCAAACATTACGCTTTGCTGGTTTGAACAGCTCGTCTCTTCATTACCATGTCAACAGCGTGTGGGCGTGACCGCATTAGAGATAATGAGCTCAGCCAGGAAAAACGGTACTCTCTTTACTTCAGTGCAGATTATATAAACAGGAAATATTTGTTTTTGATAATAATTAGACATTTCAGGCTTTCTTTGGATATGTGTATTATGTTTGTGTGACGAGTATTCGCGGAGTTTCAACTAATTTTTGTAACGTGATTTGAGAGACAGCTGGCGGAGACAGAAATGTCTGAATGAGCACCCTGTTTATTTTCTTTATTTGACAAAAACACAAAGATCTGTTGTTATTGTGAATGTACACTAATTTAAGAGGACCCTTCAGAGTTTCAAATGATGTCAAACACGTAAGTGTTTGATTATTAATGATGGAGTATTTTAAGTTGATTCTGCTATGATAAGGAGAAAACACGTCAAAACGCGTCCCCGCGTTTTTGGACCCCTGGGGGTTAAAACATTTGTTCTGTTAAAAACTTTACACATCTATGAATAATTTTATAATTTTTTTATAATTTAACAATTACATTGTTTCTTTTCTTACACTGCTGTAGTTTTGTTTATGTACATTTCAGTATTTAATTTATGTACTGTAAAATTACAAATTCTGTCTTAAATTCATACAAATTGATTCAACCTGTTACATTGTTACTTCAATGTGCATGATTTCTGATATTTAAGAAATATATTTATACTTGGGTCAGTAAGCAGTCCTTTAAATGATTTTGCAACTGTCAACTGTAAAAATGTAAGTGTTTGTTGTAGTTATTTTGCAGTCAAACAAACATTTATTTGGTGTTCACAATGGTCATGATTTTCAATAAAGCACATTATAAAAATAACCCAGCAAGAATAACCCAAACCCAGAATATTAATCCCATAAATGGTTAAAATGACTACACGTTGGGTTTTTCAACAACCCAACCTGCTGGGTTAAAATGTGTTACCCAACGGGCTGGGTTACTTTCACCCAGCATGTGTTCTGTCCAATATTTACCCAGCGGTGGGTTGCCAATTGGGTTGTTTTTAACCCAACCATTTTTAGAGTGCAATATACAGGGCTGAAAACACCCTAAGATTAACTTTTATGATCCACTTTCAATGTTGACTAGTGTCTATAAATCCATTACAGATGTTATGATTTCTATATAGTCTCACTATAATCTATATGTGATTTCTGTCTGAGCATCAGATCACAATCTTACTTCAGTATCTCCAGTTTACAGTCAGGATTCTTCAGTACATCAGAGATCAGCTTCACTCCTGAATCTGTGAGATTATTATCAGACAGATTCAGTTCTCTCAGGTGTGATGGGTTTGATCTCAGAGCTGAAGTCAGAGCAACACAACCTTCATCTGTGATATAACAGAAACTCAACCTGTAGAGAACAGAGACTTTATGTGAAAGATACAAAACTACAAAGTTTGTTCATAAATCTCTAACCTCCATCTCTTCATGTAATGTTCCTCTTTCAATCCCTCAGTAACTGAGACACTGTGTGTTTAAATGTCAAATAAATCCATCACACAGCTGACTATTAGTGTTAGATGTCCTAAACCACATGAACATTTCTTCATAAATCTGTATTGAGTTCATGACTCACACTTGTAATTCTCATCAGGTATTTGATGTAAAAATCTTCCTCTATTACAGGAGGAATATCAGCTGGAGATAACATAACTCTGATCTTACATTTAAAGATGTTACAGTGTTTAAAGATCAATTTCACTCAATCTACAAAAACATTATTAATGTGTGTGTCAGTGTCAATGATGGATCAATGTTTTTAATCATCTTTATAAAAACAACATGACGAGGAGAAAAACTCTTCATACACAATAATATCAGCAAAGATTTCATCAAAGAAACACCAAACTACATTTTCTGACATTTTAACAGAGGAGTTTTGTTGCACATTGTGAAGGAAATTGAAATGAATCATAACTAATTATAACTAACATGTCTTTTTCTTACAGGTTTGAACATTTGTACTGTATGCTTTTAACAACAAAATGTGTTGAAATAAAGGAAGTAAAAGTTGTACGTATTGAATAATGTAAGACTTTACAATAAGGTTTTGATTGAATACATGATCTTATTTCCTCAAGTGTTTGTGTTCATAATGGACAAGATGTTGTCTGACTCTCAGCTAACAGAAAAAAGTTCCCTGAAAGTTCCCAAAAACGTTCTGCCAATATAAAAAGTGTTCAGTTTTCTTTATGTTCTAAGAATGTTTCTGTGTTGTCTGAACGTTAGATGAATGTTAGATTCTACCATTTTCAAACAAAACTGTTCAAAAATGTCATGTTTTAATGTTCACACAATGTTTAAAACAACAACTGTTTTATTTGCTTGTTATGTAAATGATAGAGAAACATTGCATTTTATTATTTTAAGACCTATAAAACGTGAATGCTTTGTAAAAATATTGCTGTAGAAAACACAATTCACTTAGGTTTAGATGTTGATTATGTGTTTAATTTAAAGGTAGGGTAACAGATTTGATCCTGAAACATTTTTAGTTATGCTGGTTAAAAGTTTTAAACAGTTTTAAAATAATAAAATGCAATGTTTCCCTATCATTTACATAACAAGCAAATAAGTCAATAAAGAAAACGGTTGTTGTTTTAAACATTGTGTGAACATTAAAACATGATATTGTCATACAGTTTGAAAATAGTCGAATGTAACATTCCTCTAACGTTCAGACAACCAAGAAACATTCTTAGAAAATCAAGAAAACTGGACACTTTTTAAAAAAATAACATTGTAATATTTTTTGTCCCATTTTGCCTTTATTTGATAGACAGTAGTTAGAGAGATGACAGGAAAGTCCAGGGTGGAAAGAGGCTTATGTCTTCGGCAAAGGTCCTCGAGCCGGGATTCGAACTCGAGTCGCTGGAAGTGCGTCTACACCATATGTTGGAGCACTGTCCACTACACCATCGGTTCCAAAAAACTGGACGCATTTTATGTTGGCAGAATGTTTTTGGGAACTTTGAGATTGACTGCTGATTTGTATATAACATTAGGAAAAAAATGACTGTTGTTAGAAAAGATTCTCCCAAAGTAAGAATTCAAAATAAAATCATAAAATAATTAGATTAATTGTATGTAATTGTAAGGGACAATGAGTAGGATTTACCCCCATCTAGTGGTGAAATTGTATTTTTTCAAATGAATAGTGCTCCCTAGCGCCTCGCTTTTATAAATGCATGTTGCAACTATGGTAGCCGTTATGTACTCACTGATCTCCTTGTCCGTTTCAGCTGGTTCATGTGTTCTAAATGAAAACGCGTGGTGGAAAGGCGTTTGTAGGCTAGTGCTTTTTGTCCATCTCTGCTATTATAGTTTATCAATACGACAGAACGACATGGAAGCATCCTTGAACTTACCCATTCAATGTAAGTAAAAAGAAGAAATACTAAGCTTACAAAGAAAAGTCAGATCACTGGCAGAGGTCATTTGACACCTACTAGCAGAGGTGGGTAGTAACGAATTACATTTACTTCGTTACATTTACTTGAGTACATTTTTCGGGTAACTAGTACTTTTAGAGTAAATTTAAGGATGGGTACTTTTACTCTTACTCAAGTACATTTCTAGTGAAAAAACTGTACTTTTACTTCGCTACATTTGCCGGCGTTACTGCGCTACTTTCAAATGGTAATAATTAATGAATATATATATTTTTAAAGTTTATAGGGCGTGTTCGAAAGTTGGGCGAAACAGGCTGCGTCACCCTTTAGCGCGCGACCGCGCGGTCACCCTTTTAGCGCGCGCGACCGCGCGGCCGCGTAGATGATAGGAGAAGCAGATGAGGGCGCGTGTGCGTTGTGCGAGTCTTCGGAGGCAGATCATGCGTGGCTTCAAGTTCGGTCTATGTTTTCAATCCAAGAGGTCAAAAAGAATAGTTTCATAATGTGATGCATGCTTTGTTCAGTAAACGAGCTGACATCTCCGCGTACAGGAATTCAAGATCCAACCTGAAGTAAGTGTCACAGTATGTCTATTTGAACAGTATTAATGGTCATTTCACACACTGTCCAAGTTTTTTTGCCATATGCACTCTTGTGCAAGCGATTACAATACAAATCCTAATGTAAGTTAAACCATACAAACAGCACGTTCACATCTGCACATTTCCATATCATTTCCCCACAACTAATCAAACTTAACAGCATAATGTAATGACTGCATTTATACACAAATCCGGACACCTCACTAATGTGTAGAAAATACATTCAAATAAAAACGGGATTGTATTTTATTTAAATCCTTCCTAAAGAATGAATGAATAAAAATAAAAGAATAAAGATTGATTTGAAAGAAACTAATTATATATTATAATAAATGTAGAGTTAATTTGCAACAGATAAGTTCCATATGAAAATCTAAAATGATCATTTTTATTAAGCTCCTGTTTATGTTCAGTAATTGCACTTTAATGGCAATGAAAATAACCTATATATCATATAAAAAGATGATAACAAACAGACACACACGTTCTTATTTGTTTACTGTTTGCATGTTTAAAGGCAGACGCTGACAAGTTTGTGTTGTGAACATGAAATAAAATATAGAGTTAACCGTCAGAAAACATCTGTGTGTGTGTGTGTGTTTGAGATTTTTTTCTCAAATGACACGCTATGTGATGTTAATGTACCCATTGCAGGACTGAGATAGGCTGCTTTACTTGTATATAAGCAGAACAATGAGACTCTTAAGGAGAGATTTGTGAAAACCCTCCAAGAAGTCTGAAATTCAGTGCTTTTGCGCTACTTCTCTATCAGATCGGAAGTAACGAGTAACTAACTACTTGAGTAGTTTTTTCATCTAATACTTTTTTACTCTTACTCAAGTAAATAATTAGATTGATACTTTTACTTTTACTTGAGTACATTTTTGTATAAGTACTTGTACTTTTACTTGAGTACAGATTTTGGGTACTCTACCCACCTCTGCCTACTAGGACATATTTATGAATAAAGACATTGATTTTGACTAATAAAATACTTAAAATCCTACTAACTGTGCCTTTTAAGCAACACTATTTTTTCTACCTTTAAATAATGTCTCTAATATTATTTCAGTGGTAGGCCGTACCGTTACGGTATTGGCCGTAAGCCAATCTTACATGGAAAACTACATAGTGTTGCTTTAATATGTAAACAGTCATGTTATTGTTGTGAGTTTTACTTACTTGAGTTTTTTGGTTTCTTTAATCACAAGCTGCAGTCTCACAAGAACTTCATCTGCTTTATTTTTATCTCCAATAAATGATTTTAGATCAAGTTCATTCAAATGCTGCTCAGACATCAACAACACAAAAACTAAAGCTGCCCACTGTGAAGAGGAGAGTTTGTCGTATCCTACTGATGAAGATCTCACATAATGTTGAATCTCCTTCAGCAGTGAATCATCACCCAGTTCATTCAGACAGTGAATCAGATTGATGGATTTCTCTGTAGACAGATTCTCATTCATCTTCTCTTTAATGTACTTAACAGTTTCCTCTTTCATGTAGGAGCATCTTCTCATCTGTGTCAGTAGATCCTGTAAGAGAATCTGATTGGACTCCAGTGAAAGACCCAGAAGAAAACGCAGGAAAAGATCCAGATGTCCATTCTTACTCTGTAAAGATTCATTTACAGCTCGCTGATGTAACTCAGATAATGAATCCTCTTCTGATGATTTAAGGTTTAATTTGCCCAAAAAGTTAGAAAACCGACCTGGTTTAGAAGTTTGATCAAACACATGTTGTTTGTTGTTTGTGATGGAGATGTGAGCATAAAGAGCTGCTAGATGTTCCTGGATGCTGAGATGAACAAAGCAGTAAACTTTCCCCTGATACAAACCAAACTCCTCTCTGAAGATCTGAGTACACAATCCTGAGTACACTGATGCTTCTGCTACATCAATGTCACACTCTCTCAGGTCTTCATCATAGAAGATCAGATTGCTTTTCACAAGCTGCTCAAAAGCCAGTTTACCCAGTTTAAAGATCATGTCTTCATCTTTCTTCTCATAGTCCTTCTGATGTTTGATGTTTGTCTGAATGATCAGGAAGTGTGTGTACATTTGAGTGAGAGTCTTGGGGATCTCTCTTCTCTCTGCTTCACTCAACATTCTCTCTAGAACAGTGACTGAAATCCAGCAGAAGACTGGGATGTGACACATGATGTAGAGACTCCTGGATGACTTCAGGTGTGAGATGATTTGATCAGACAGACTCTCATCACAGATTCTCTTCCTGAAGTATTCCTCCTTCTGTGGATCACTGAAGCCTCGTACCTCTGTGACTCGATCAACACACTCAGAGGGGATGAGATCAGCTGCTGCTGGTCTGGAGGTGATCCAAATGAGAGCAGAGGGAAACAGATTCCCCTTGATGAGGTTTGTCAGCATCACGTCCACTGAGGTTGATTCATTTACATCACACAACCTCACACTGCTGTGAAAATCCAGAGACAGACGACACTCATCCAAACCATCAAAGATGAACAACACTTTATATTCATCACTGAAGATTTCCATTTCTTTTGTTTGTGGGAAGAAACGATGAAGAAGATCTAAAAGACTGAGTGTTTTGTTCTTCATCAAATTGATCTCTCTGAAAGGAAGTGGAAATATGAGGTGGACGTCCTGATTCTCTTTCTCTTCAGCCCAGTCCAGAATGAACTTCTGTACAGAGACTGTTTTTCCAATGCCAGCGACTCCCTTTGTCAGCACACTTCTGATGTGTTTGTCTTGTTCAGGTAAAGGTTTAAAGATGTCATTACATTTGATTGGTGTCTCCTCTGTTGTTGTTCTTCTGGATTGTGTCTCAATCTGTCTCACCTCATGTTCATTACTGATCTCTCCACTTTCACTCTCTGTGATGTAGAGCTCTGTGTAGATCTCATTCAGTAGTGTTGGGTTTCTCTTATTTGATGTTACCTCATACAAACACTCAAACTTCTTCCTCAGATTTGATCTGAATGTGTTCAGGGCTTTATTAGGAACATCATAGCTGTAAAATATCAATAAAACAGAACATAATTCGGTTCATATAATCTATCAATTATAATTTACAACAGCACTATTCAGCATCTAAAGAAAGCAAAAATTATCATACATTTACCTGAATTCAAGACACATGTTTGCATTGTATTCTTGTGGTTGATTAAGAGTCTTATCGATTTTCCTCTTCTTACAGATGACTTCTGGTCTTGATGGCAGGATTGAACTTAAACATCATGATTTTATTAATATTTATATTTTTTATTATATAAGTCTGCAGTTTTATTAAAGCAATAAGCCCTATGAAGCTGTCATTTACAGTAAATTTATAAAAGCCATGATGCAGAGTAGAGTTAAATTCACTTTAAAACAGCATCACAGGGCTTTTTGCTTTATCAAATGGTAATTTCATGTACCTGGCCAGGTTTAGTAAAACAAACACACAAGAAGCAAAATGTAATGATATTGAAAAACAAATTTAGTTCTTTAAAAAGTATTTAACAAAGTTTTGCAAAGCAGCACAGATGCAGCAACAATGACCCACACTCATTTCCACCAGGCTGGCACTGTATTGACACCGGTAGTGAAGTGAACGCTCGGTCATAGGGTGGCACTAGTTCCGTACCGGCTGACGCACTAACATCACCAGTGACCCGAATAGCTTGTTGTTAAGTTATATTACTATATATGTTATGTGCTATATTATATTACTTCCCCGCTTACGCACTTAAAGGAAGACAAGAGCTGGTATTTCAGAAATTCTTTGCTTTTTCATCCAAAACATAAAAACCTGCTTAAAACTCTTTGTTACGAATCATTATTTTAAACAATAATTAATAATCAGTTTATGTCCTACATATATTTTTTTTCCACTTTGTTAAAGCAAAACATCTTTGTAATATCCTAATGTATACAAATACATACAAATAAACAATTTTTATAGTGTTTAGCTTGGTAACTACTGTTATCAACCATATTTTTTAATTTTAATTATTGTAAACTTGCTGTTGTTTTAAAAAGGTTTTACTAGTGTTACCATGATTTTCAATCATGCTTCACTAACATATTAATATTACACAGTGTTTTTGAACTGTAAATTTTAATTTTGGCATTCAACGATTAGTATATACGTAACAATTTGTCTCCGCCTACTAACATAACCAGTTTCTTGGTTCAAGACCAGCAAGATTTTAGGGCCAATTTGAAACAAAAGTCTTGGGCCTCATTTATAAAGCATGCATATGCACAAAACGAAAACATGCATACGCCGCTTCCCATGAAAAGTTTGTGATCTATAAAATTAAACTTGTGGAAGAATGTGTGCACCTGTAAACTCCGACCCATGCGTATTCAAATTCTGGAGACAAAGGGAATTGGCGACACAGACAGTGAATTCTTGAAATTAAAGGTATAGCGGAAGATTTTCCAGAATTTTTGAAAAGAACCACACCTCCACTTTAAAAAAAAGTGCACATGCCCAACACTCTAACGCCTATTAACGTCTGCACGAGAGAGATCATGCACGAGCCTAGTTCTTCCCTTCGCTCTGTTTACAAGTTGCTGTAAACATTAAGATGTTTATCATGTCTGCGCGGTTTGTGACTTGTGCCAGGGCTAACATCGCTAATTATAGCTTACATCAACTTTTACTAGCAGTGATTTTAAATGGATTTCTCCAAAAAGCATGACAAACTTCACCTGTCGAGTAGAAACTTCGTGACTGAGATATCAGTGGGAAGCCCAACCTGTGTGAAATAGTCTCCCAAAAACACGCTGGCCTTGTTTCTTTCTTCAGAGGACTTTCTCTTCTTGTCATACAATTCGTAGACACTTTTTCTCTTGCGACTAGGGGTGTAAAGATTAATCGATTCGTATCGATGCATCGATTATACAGGTGCCGATTCGATGCATCGATGTGTCCGCAAGAGGATTGATTATTAATGTGTTTATTTTGCCGCCTGTCTGCTCGCCTAACCTCATTGTTATCTTCTATGTCACACCGCTTCACACGTCTTATTAATGTTTCACAGTCTGTTGTTCACACACATTGCTAAGTCTTTTAAAAGCGATGGAACCGTCAGCGCAACACGCAATTTCTGTTTGAGCCTTGGTCTAGCCCACAGCTGGATGAATTGAGACGCAGCAAGTGACCCGTGCTTTCTAGATGAGTCGGAGGTTTTCATAAAAATAAGACCATTAAGCTCATGTCTAGCGAATCCAATGCTCTAAATGGTCATTAAACATCTACCGTCCCAAATCCATAATCTAAAGCAAAGATGCGTCTTCATTCACTTATTGTTTTGTTTTTAAAGCATGCCGAAATGACACAAAATAGATTTCTTGATGTTAAAATAATTTTTAAGAGAGATAAAGTTCTGGAGCTGATTGATGTTAAAAGAGTTATTAAGATTGACTCAAAAGCGATCTACCAGCTGCTGTTGTCTGACGCGCATGCACACAAACGTGCGAGTGTCCGACCCCCATATATAGCCTACACATCTACACAGAATTATAAGTTTTAAAAATATCTGTTTTTACAAGAATTCACGCAGGTATGACATATAATCTGTTTTATCTGAAGTGAATGTTTGGTTAACTGTTGGGGAAAAGTATCTGTTGTGTAACATTAGGCTATATTAAACCCTTGCATTAGTCTACATGTTAAAGTGGTCTGTCTTAATGTCAAATTTAAACAATACAAAAAAACATAAATTTAACACATAGTGATATTGTTTTTGCTTTGCGTAAACAGTTGTAGTTCTGTCATGTTTTGTCAGATTCCAACAAATCATGCATTGTTTTGAAGTTTTTTAATGTTAAAATATAAATAACTAATTTTAGAAAATTTGCTCATCCCAACTCAATTTGCCAGCACAGGTCAGAAATGATGCAGCAGCAAACAGAAATGGAGAAAGAACAAGGTCTTCTAAAGGGAAATTAAATATAAAACTATGACTGATGGTTCTGTTGAAAATGTAAACAGGCTGTTGTAGACATACATTTGCATATAGCATAAATATTTGTCCAAATCAATGTTGATTAGAGCATTAAAAACGACTTCTCCTCAGCATTTAATACAATTCAGCCCTTTTTGTTGGCTGAGAAACTTCAGTCTCTTTTTAATCTGAATTCTAAATTAATTGCTTGGATACTGGATTTTCTGTCAAATAGGTCGCAGTGTGTTAGGGTCAGGGGCGCCGTAAAGGGGGGAAAAGTTAGGACGATTCTAAGGGCCCATTAACTTTTGAGGGCCCCAGCCAAGGACTGTGCCGCAAACGCAATCCCCTTAAGCTGTGCCCTCTTAGCTCCGCCCCCGTCTTTACTCTGCGTGTTAGCGCCGTCTTCAATCCACGGTCTCACAGTGCGCGTGAACTTCACAAGAGAGCAAGGTGTGTGTATTTACTGCTATTTGCTATGATATCTGCATATGTGCACTTCCTTACTACAAATGCAGTTTACACAGTGTGACGCTGAAGCAATACAATGCAGTTTTCTTTCCACTGTAAAGTCTTAGCTCTGTTCACCTCAGTTTAAAAAAAACACAAGGTGATTTACGTTCCCTGTTTTGTGTTATGATTCTAACGCGAAGTCCGCCCTTATAAGCTGTTTTATTTAACGTAGCCCATATAAGCTAATTAACATAAACTAGAAATGCGATCAGTTACACAACGCAATATGCCAATGAAGGATTTTTAGGCAGTTGAGAATAGAGTTGATTGTGATAAAACTGAAATGCAACTAAGGCTAAACTAGTCCAGTAATGAATATTAAAGCTTCTCACCTTGCAACAGGTTTAAGAAATCAATGGAAATCTATGTTGTAATCTGCTATAGTTGTCATTCATTTCATTTTAGAGTCCCGTTGATTAAAAACAGTCTGAAGAATCATTTAATAACAGTATAGCTGTTTTCTCGAGTTCACGTTAATGATCTGTTGTTATTTTTGCTTTAGTGTAGCTGCTGGTGTGTGAAACCTGTTCTTCACCTTATAAATAATGCTAATAATTATAATACAAGCTTTGGTTTGGTCAAGCATTTTTGATCCAGTCTTATTTGAGGCATAAGATAACTGTATAGAAAAGATGCATTGTTGTTGTTCGCCATTTTTAAATGTTATAATGTTATTGATGTGTGTAACAGCTAAAGTATACAGTATGTCACTGAGACTGTCTCTGAATATCAGACTAAAGCCTCAAATCTTTTTGTGAGATAAAACCATCACAGTTTAATTTCAAGCATTAATTTCACTATGATTTCAATCGCTGACATGACATTACTCAGTCAATATTAAAGATATCAAGTTCATATTTTCACAAAATGTTCTTTACATTATGTAGGATGAATTTATGTGGGAAACAGTAAATTACAAAGAAATACTTCAGCTGGGTTTTCACAGGCATGGTCACATTTATCTTTAATTTAAGAACGTTGCATTTTCTCTGAATATTCGAGTAATGTACTGTATTTTTCAATTAAATTTACATTGCACAATAAATTATCTTAGCTGCAGACATTGTAGGTGTCTATAAATACTGATAATTGTGGTCATAACAATAGCAAAATAAATAGTTCTGTATTATTAAATTACAGACAAAGATTTTGAATAGCTACAGTAGGTTGGATTGGATGTTTGGTGTGAAATGGGTATGGTGGGGGCCTGACCCCCTATTCTTTCATAGGGCCCAAAATTGCTAGCGGCGCCCCTGGTTAGGGTAAATGGTGTTTTATCATCAAAAGCTATGACTTCTACAGGCTCTCCTCAGGGTTGTGTTCTTTCACCTTTGCTTTATATTTTATACACAAATGACTGTAGAAGCAAGTATGAAAATAGGCACTATGTAAAATTTGCAGATGATACTGTTTTAGTGAGCCTTTTGAACAATGACGAGGATGGGCATGGTCCTGTAGTTGATGATTTTATTACATGGTGTGAAAACTTTTATCTTTCTATTAACGTTTCCAAAAAGACAAAAGATAAAATTATTGATTTTCGCAGATCACAGCACAATGTTTCACAAACTGTCATTCAGAATATGAGTATTGAGACGGTAGTTGAATACAAATATTTAGGAACCATCATTGACAACATACTATCTTTTGAGGGAAACACGGTTGCTGTCTGTAAAAAGGCCCAACAGAGACTTTTCTTATTGAGGAAGATGAATACATTCCGTGTGTGTAGGACGCTGATGACTCTGTTTTACCAGTGTTTTATTCAATCTGTCTTGTCATTTTGTATTGTGGCTTGGTACAGTGGCCTTTCAATGAACAATAAGCGTAAGCTAGCTAGACTGGTAAATGCTGCGTCTAAGGTGGTTGGGGTACAGCTACCACAGTTGCAAAACATATATGATCAACAGGTCCAAGGGAAGGCTAAGCAAATTTTAAATTGTTCTGATCATCCACTTTTTGGGGAGTTTAATTTGCTCCCCTCAGGTCGCCGTTTTAAGATACCTATGTTAAGAACCAGACGTGCCAGAGATTCTTTTATTCCTGTGGCTATTAGGAACTTGAATTCTCTTAGGTGACATTTTATGTAATTTTTTATAGACGGGTTGCACGGTGACGTCACTAACTGGTTGCGCGCGCAACCGAGAGGCAGAAAGAAGAGAAGTGCATTGTGTTGTATGCTAGTAGCGGTGTCTGTAAGTCAAAATGGCAAGGAGTTGTTGCGTGGAAAATAGTACCAACAGAGTCAGTGCTGGGTGCCTGATGTTAACATACCAGTAGATGCGACTATTACGTTACTAGCATTATAATTATAACATTATAATTCATACATGTATCACAGTAAAACTGCAAAAATAAAGACAGAAAAACAGATCCAACTAAAATCAAGTCTTATTTATATACAAACAATAAAGAACGCTTCAATAATTAAGGTTGTTGCAGTAGCGGATCAGCTCACCAATCGGGCTTTCTGCCTCCTGGATGCGCGCACCCTGCAATGTTTGTAAACTTGCAACCCCTCTATAGTAAATGTTTATTTATTATTTTATTATCTCTGCTAATGTTCATTATGACATATTGACTTGTAGAGTGTATTGGTCTTTGTCATTAGTTACAGGATAAGGAGTGTCCCCATTGTTTGCTGTGTTGTGGATGTGTTGATGTGTGTCTATTGTGTCTACAATGTTGTTGTTGATGATGGCATCTGGTGGTGCTTTTAGTTGTTTTTTTACATATCCTGCTGCACACTAAATTTCCTTTCTAAGGATAAATAAAGTGAAACTTGAACTTGAACTTGACATTAATTTGCGATTAATGAAATCATGCAATTAATCTAGATTAAATATTTTAATCTTTTGACAGCCCTAAAAAATATCAAGTATTGAATCGGATCCAATTGGATCACGGGGAATTCTGAAGAATAGAAAAGAATCGAACCGTTGACCTAAGAAATCGGTATCGGATTGAATCGTCATGAAGGCTCCGATTTACACCCCTACTTGCGACTCTCAGACTTTTGGAAAAAACGCGGTGAAAACGCGAGCTTCAATGAATGGCTGAAACCATAGACCACCACACACACATACACACCTGAAAGTGTGCATGTGCAGAAAGCAAACCTAGGGACGAGCACGTACGACGGCCTTACGTAAACA
Source organism: Misgurnus anguillicaudatus (assembly GCF_027580225.2). Classification (NCBI taxonomy): domain Eukaryota; kingdom Metazoa; phylum Chordata; class Actinopteri; order Cypriniformes; family Cobitidae; genus Misgurnus; species Misgurnus anguillicaudatus. Next base: position 47,934,817 of record NC_073360.2, on the reverse strand, counting down.
TATCAGAATGATTGACAACTGGGATGACCAATAGTTCAGATGATCCACCCAGAAAAAGAAAATGTTCCACTATACATTTAAGTAAGATTGACTATTTATGGTTAAAATGGGTGTACAGGGCAGGATATGAGGCTGGTTCACGTCAGCACACTTACAAATGATCTGTGACTTATAAAGATAACATTACCCACAGGTGTGTGTATGCATGGTTTGATGATAAATCAGAATATTTTTGGCGTAAACCTTTTTTGGCGTTTGGGCGTAGTAAAACTTTATTAAGGATCCTACGCAGAGTTTTCTAAATGTGACCACAGGCCACCTTACCTGACCAAGATCTTTATGTGTGAAAAAGTGAAGCACCGTTCAAGATTGAGTTCCAGCACTGGTGGAAAAGTGCTACAAATGGTGTAAAATACTGATGAAGAACATCACATGTGTATCTTTGTAGAGTAATTAACAAAGGCTTTTCATATGACTCACCAAATCGTAATCAAGGATTGGTTCTGTTTTGTATTCAATATGTTAAAATGTTATACAACAATAACATGGGTTACATAAATTACATAAGTACCTAAGAGCAGGACCTCTATCATCAGATTTGAAGTGTAATGGCCAATCCATAGACCGATCACTCTTCATAGACACACAGCTGAACTCTGGATCTGATCTCTTCTGATGATCTGAACTATAACACACAACAGATTTAATATTTTTTAAGAACCATGTTCTAAAACAACTGCACTTTGTAGCATCTTAACCAAAAATTATCTTAAAAAACTTTCTTAGAATTTACCTGAATCCAGGACACGTGTTTACATCATAATCTTGTGCTTGATTGATAATCTCTTCAATTTTCCTCTTTTTACAGATGACTTCTGTTTTGACTGGTCTGGGTGTAAGGATTGTATGAATACCATAATATTATTATTTGTATACATCATTAAACCATCATGATTACTGTGATTGCATGAATCTGTGTTTTAGTGTAACTTTTAGAAAAGTTTATGGGCTTTATAGGTTTATTGTTTTACTAAACAGTTATCTCACATATAGCTGTGATGGCATAAATTGAGAAATTATGCCACTGATTTTGAAATCCGTTTTTTTAGGCCTTTTATTTAAGAATGGTGATTATATCCAGCCTGGTTAATTGTGGGTGGGGCAATCTTACACTGAAAAAAATGATTCATTGAATTTAATCAATTTTTTTAAGGTAAGTGGTTGCAATCAATTTATTTAAGCTACATTTAAACAAAAAAGATTAGTAACATAAAATAAAATATAAAACTTTTGTGTAAATGTAGCTTAAATAAATTGATTGCAACCACTTACCTTAAAATAATTGATTAAATTCAATGAATATTAAAAACACTCAATTAAAACTTTCTTTTGAAGAAACTATGACACAAAAATGAACAGATAGTAAATACTATTTATTAATGTAATGTTTTTTAACAGAAACCTCAAACAGAAATAGTGATGAAGTAAAACTAAAGGGTTAATAAACACAAACTGAAGCGATTTCTATATGACGCACTCTACTGTACTCTTAAGCATTGATACAACATAAATGTATAATACAACGTGCATAATATATCTGCACAAAATGCAAGCCTTAAACTAAGTTATGTACTAGACAGAAAGTTTAACTCGTGTTGTGTATGTGCACCATAACAGTGTGCGTTTAACACGTTCAGTAAAATCACTTCATAACATTAAGCAGATTTTAGTATTTTGCAATCGTTTTAGCGATTAGCTGTGTCGTGTCGTCCCCTCACCTGTTCTCAGTCAAGATGTTATGTTATTTTTTTCAGTGTAGTAAAACCATGGTTTTACTGATAGTTATTAATGCACCAAAAAAACATGATTACTACACTTTACCACAAAAAAACATGGTTAATTTTGAGACTTGTGATGACACTGTACATTTTGCACCTGAATGACTGTATTTTCGTTTTACCAACGTGAATCCAAAAATCACGACATCGTTTTAAACCATAGTGCCTCAGTGATGTGAGATATGTTTGACTCATCTGCTTGCTTTTGAATCATGCAATGGTACTGAAGTCATACGACGGTCTGCGCAGCACAACATCACGTCAAACACGCACACAGTCTTTACTACCACAGGAGCTTGTAACGCTAACCAGACATCCAAATGCTGCCACAACCACAAAAAATAAGTAAATAAAACCACAAGATCATTGTTTTCGTGATTGATCATCGATGCCATGTTCAAGTACTCGAGCAATCGAGTACTCGTGTCCATGCCTAGTGTTCAATGTATGCGTAGGTTGCACATGTGCCTACAGGACAATGTAGTCTGTAGTCCAGTAGATGCATTGCATTTTGGTGCAATGCGCATACGTTGAACGTCTACATACACATACGATTTGATAAAATAGAACAAAGTCTTATTTCGAATTAAACACAATTTGTGGCTTCCAACAATGCTCAACAAATCATGATGAAGGTCCAGAACAGATCTGTTTTACAAACTGTATTCAATACGTAAAAATGTATACAACAATAAAGCACTTATAATCTATCCATCAATTCTCAAAACTGGCTTGTCAGCATGATCACAGGGGGCTGGAGTCTATCCCAGTATTTTAGGCCAAACACCCTGGATGTACAGATGACCAGTTTATGGCTGGGCTCACACACAGACACATCCATATACTGTACACTAATTTTAGTTACTCCAACAAAAACAAATCTTGACACAGAGAGAAAATTCAAACTCCATACAAAGAGGCTTCCTGGCTGAGATCTTTCATTTAAAATATGTTCCTTTCTGTGTTGGCAGATGAGTATGCACTAATTCATAAACCTGTGTTTGTAAAACGTGTGAGTAATTTAGGATAAACTTCACAAAGGGAGAATGAAGTTAATTCTTCTGACGCTAAAATCAGGCCTAGGAGAATAAAGTGAATTTAGGTGAGTCTATTTTTGCAGAGATGTTTGAGAAAAATGCATTGACAGTAGAGAATGAGATGTGGTTTGGAACCACATGTTTATTTTCTTATATTTGAGGCGTAGTTTACGAATGCCCAGAGCCGTTTACTGGACGCTATGAATGTCTATCAAATGCGTCTGTACGTAGGTCATAGCTAATCGTATCAATTATACCAGATGACGTATGTAGAGCGACATCAATTCAAACGTAAACAACTTTTATCAAGTACGTGTGCACACAGCTGGTAGCTGGTATATTGATATTAAAAAGTAAAACAATTTAGTGACACTGTGACAACCAGAGTAGAGGCATAATGACAATATGATATTAATAAATAACACTTACCATTAATAAGTTAATTGTACTTTGTCTACGACGATGCCTAGCAGGTTGGTCCTATAAACCTCTGTGGCTATCATGTCTTGCCATACACAAACATCCTTCTGGATATGAAATTGTTTAATGCCAAAAGTTTATATATTTTTTTAATAAACTTGCGTTCAAAACTTATAACACTATCTAAGGCTGCATTGAAAAGTAACTTCGCGTCTGCTGCCGTGTTGGATAATTAAAACTGCTTCGGTGTGTCGCATAGACGTCGTCTTCGTCTTGCTGCCCCCTCCCCGTTCTGTGATTGGTTCCCTATTTCAGGGGCAAAAAAGCGTTTTCCTTTGTTTAATTTACTTTCTTGGGCGTCTTTGTTAATATTTGTTTCCTTTATATTTAGGAAATATTTGATTGTTTTTCTTTATTTTGTAATTATAGTTAATAATTGTCTCTGAGATCATTGGTTTTCTTTTCGTTATGATACGTGTTTCTTGAGTTTTCTTTGTGAGTAACATTATTGTTAAATACATGTTGACGTAGCGCACTTGAGTTTCATGTGTCCTTTATATGTTATTTATACCATGGGTCTGTTGAATGCTGCATTCTGATTGGCTGAGAAATGTTCTATGGGTGTTGATTATTTTTCTGTAAACCGCACACCTAACTTTTCAAATGTCTTAAAAATAGGCACCAGAGCAATGTTTGTGGTAACCGTGGTATAAGAGGAATAATTGACTCCGGTCCTTTGAATTATTTGAAAATAATGCACACCTGCATTATCCGCTTCGCGTCGTGCCGCATAACCACCTTGGTGTGCATTATTTTCTTATAATTCAATGGCCCTTGCAATTATTCCTTACGTAACACTTACACAGCCACTCTTGAAGAACTGTTTGTAACATCATACAAAAGTATATTTAACAGAGCTTCTTCAAGTCTCACCGAATGAATCAATTACATTTCATAGATGTGGAAAAATATCACAAGAAAATGTCTATTCACTTTTACAAAAGGCATCTGGATATTAAAGCATCAAAGCTTAATCAAAACTTTAAAATAAATCTTATACCTGAAATTGTTTTGATTCTTAAAGTGTATTGGCAGCTCCATAGACCAATCACTCTTCATAGACACACAACTGAACTCTGGATCTGATCTCTTCTGATGATCTGAACTATAACACACAACAGATTTAATACTTTAAATTACATTACTAATATTTTTATGAACCATATTTAAAAAAAACATTCTTTATTCAAAAAAGTATTTAAATGAGATTTTGTGGTCATTTAGTTTTAATTGCAAAATATTTTTTGTGGAAACTGCTAAAATTTTCTGTTAATTAGGTATATAAAGTACCTGCATCCTGGAGAAAAATCTTCATGTGTTGATGTTTGTGTTTGATCCATGATGGAGCTGCAGAGGTGAAACTGATCAATCTGATCTCCACAACTGATAATGAATGAAAATAACATTCAGACACAAACTTAAAATCAAAGTGAATAAACAGACATTATAATTCAGATAAATGAATCAACAATGAAAAAACAACGGTGTCATCAACGCAACTACACACAAATTACATCAATTAAATTAAGAATTATGTTAAGAAAACATTCAATACATAACGCTAATATTAAGATAAGAAACAATCCAATATAAATAAATAAATCTTTAACAAAACTATGAATGATGAAGTAAAAAGTGTCTGATCTCACCTGAACAACAATATAAAACACTGAACTTATAGCAAGAAACATGAAAGATGTCATTAAAAATCTGAGTTATTCATCAAATATTCATCTTTAAACTCTTCCTGAAATACAAGTGAAAACATTATTGTGTTGTTTAAAAATTATTGTCATCTTGATTTCTTTTTATTTAAAAACATTGCATCTTTTTATTATTAAATTCAGAAAACTGAAAATAATGTTGGAATCTCTTAATGTTTTCCTCGACTGTAAATATTGATAGATCAACTTGTTGACAGTAATTTTAAGATAAGAAATGATTGAATTTAAAAGAGTGAATCTGTCCTTTAAAGAAACTATGAATGAGGAAGAGAAAAGCGTCTCATCTCACCTGAACACACCTGAACACTCGCTGTCATCACAATCTGACTGGATTCACTTTCTCAAAATACTACAACTTTTACATCAACTACACACACAAAATACCTGTAAAGCTGTTTATACATGTTATATTAATCACTTTGATCAGGGCTCTCAAGTTTTATCAAAAGTTTGGAGTGAGATTTCATCTGTTAGGGGAGGAGCCACTTAAATATTTGCAGCAGCGACCCCTCGGCCCCAACCAATTCTCTCAGGTTTTTGGTAGCAGTTAAATTTAATATATTGTTTATAATTGATTAGCACAAATAGAAATTATAACAGTTGGGAAATATAATTAAAGACAAAGTCATAGAAATTAAATACATTGTTTTATTTCAAAAATACAAATATATAAAAAATTGCCCCAAATGAGCCAACTGAACAGCAACATTGCAGAACTTGCCCTGAGCATACTTACAATACAAGGTGTGTTTGTGTGACATCTTTTAAACAGATAAATGCAATGATTAATGTATACATTGGCAGGATATAAACATTACTAAAATAAAAGCCAGAGTATAGCTGAATAGCTAAAAAGAGTATGAATAAAGTATAATTTGAAAATAATGAAATAAATGAAAATGAAATATCTTGTCCTTTCCATTCCCAGGTGAAAAAAATACTATAGTAATTTATGGTAAATACTATAGTGTTTTTGACCCATACTATAGTAATGTACTTGAATTAATTTGTTGTGGTAATTCTATAGTTGCTGTGATAACATAACAACTATAGTAATATAAACGTATTACTTTATCCAATACTGTACTACATTGTCTACAACTATAGGGTATAATATACTAGAATATACACTACAGATTACTGTAGTACAAACTAAAGAATACTAACGTTAGAGTATTTATTACAGTTTATCAGTTCACTACTAGTTAATAGAGAGTATGCTGTAGCAATCATTAACAAAGTGTTGTAAATACTATAATATACTAAAATTTACTATACTATTAGTATGGTTCAAAAACACTATAGTATTTCCTATAATATTTTTCACCTGGGATTGTTTCAGGTAGCCTCTAGTGTTTAGTACTTTCCTAAAGTTAAAGCTAATTCTGATTGCAAAGCAGTTAGATTTTTTTAATCAATAATAATTTACCTCGGCTATATTTCCCAACAACAGTTTTTATTATCTTTGATCACATTTTTGTGATGTCATCCAAGAATCGTAAAATCAAATTGCTATAAAAAAGAATGCGTTACCTACCGCTTTCATCGGATTCTTCTCTTCCAACTGCCACTTCGTCTGTGTGACGTGAGAAACTATGTTGCCTAGTAACGAATGTGCTTGCAGCAGGACCACGAAATCCACCCAGAAACAACAAATTCTGATTTCTGATTGGCTGGTAGGTGACAATTATATCAGGATGTCTAGTGTGACCGTGTCCGCGGCTCGACAGATATGAACTCGGCAGAGAACTTCTCTCCTGTGCCTCGTTCATTAATTGTATAGAGTGGGAAAAGTTTTCTTATTTTTTCAGCGTGAGAAATACAAGGTGTGGCGTGTGAGCGTGTGAACTTACTGAAATGCGTGAGTCTCACGGTGAATGCGTGAGACTTGAGAGCCCTGCTTTGATCATCGATGTGTTAAGAAATCAACTCTACCTGTTTAAAATGGCGGAAGATAAACACGAAACAATTTACTTTCACTTTCATCTGTGACGTCACTATTGTATGAGGAAGTGTTTGAGGTGTTTCTCCCTCTGCTGACAGTAAACAAACATTAAACATCTGATTACAAATAATTTAACAGATTTAATTTATAAACGAGACTTAATCATTAATGTGAGTCAATATGTTTACATTCACTGCATGAAACAAAGATCACATCAACATTAACAATAATTAAACTCAAATCAAAATTACTCCTCTTTTTTTTAACTAATGTAAGCCTAATAAAGTCATATGAGTTTAATATAATGTAGACTAAGTGATATTTTATTTGTGTGAACTATTTACATTCATGTATTTATCATAGTGTGAACTTTATCAAGTGTTTGATTTAATAAACACAGCGAGGTCTTAAAAACACACACTTTTAGTTTAAAAGATTAAATATAATTGTGCTAACATAAACATTTCATTGATTAAAAAGACAAAATATCACGATAATTATCAGACATTAAACGTTAAAAGATGTAAAGAAAACTCTGCCTCCACTGCCACCTACAGGACATTTGTGTTATTACAGTTATTCTGCAGTGTGTCATAGACAATAGAAACATTATTCACAGTTTCTTTATTTTCTCCACTGAAATCTAAAGTGTGTGTTGAATGTGCAGAAGAATGAAATGTATAAGATAACTGATGGTGCTGTTCTCAGATCAGATGCAGGGACACTGAGAAACATCATCAGCAGCACATCCGGCCTGTATCAGTGCACTGCGTCAAACATCATAGGAAAGAGCACCTGTGTCCTTAACCTGCAGGTTGTAGCACGTAAGTGTGTAAGGAGAGACATTACAGACACAAAGACTGTCACATGATCAGATATGAGGTCTGATCACAGCTCTGTCTCGTATCACAGCTCAGACACAGAGTGTGGGTCTGATCACCGGCCGGCACCATCGACACGAGCGTTCTGGCTGTGATCATCTGATGTCTGCTGGTCACACATGTGGATTATACAGGACCCTTGAGAAAGATTTTGGTAGATTCTCATTCCAAATGGTTGGAAATTTATCCATACACTCTGCAATGTGATTGGTTGGCTCAGAAAAATAAAACTTAAACAAATCAAATATAAATGAGAGCACAATACTTATAAATCTTAACACTCACATTTCTATTTGATAATTTCAACAGAAGAAAATTCATACAGCAAACATAAATGAGTTAAATGTCATGATGTTTGTTGCTGGTTTTGTTAGTATATCTTCAATCATATCATCAGTTGGACAGTATCTCAGACTAATTCTGTCCTCCTTTATCACAGACCTCACAAAATGACATTTAATGTCCACATGTTTACAGGATTTTTTGCTGACGCTATGACACCCTGATTGTCTTCATAAACTCTAGATTGATATTTCAGTCCATCAATGTTTTCTAACACTCGTGTACAGTCACAGTTAATGTCATAAACTCAGCTTCACATGTGGACAGTGTAACAGTAGACTGTCTTTTAGTCTTCATGAGATTAATGGATCATTTTTGTTCATGTTAATGCAGTAACTTGTAGTACTTCTTCTATCAATTATATCAGCTGCCATACAGTGATTTTTTCAGTTTATACACATCAGTTTTGTATTACTTTGAGATTTTATCTCGTAATCCTCTGGTTGTTTTATATAAATGTCATTTTATTGGCTCGTGTAAATATTCTGTCTTTACATCCATTTGATGAACAATCATATTTTCCTGTACTGTTTTCTGTTTCAGTATCTCGTCATTCTGGCAGTTGGAGAAAAAGTCTCGTCATGGTTCACACCTCTCTCTTGACTTTAAGCTACATCACCTTGAAAACTACAAACATAATCACTTAAATAATCTGACCTTTTCCTCTCTCTGGCAGGATTTCTCTTTTGTTCAGGTTCATCATCTATTTGTGTTTAGTTTTCGCTTATTCACTGTTCACTGAGTATGAATTAACTGTTTTGTTTTTAAATTTATTTTGAATTAGGCATAGAATGTGTTGTGTTTTATTGTAAATTTATTATAAAGTTTATGTTTGTCCACTAGATGGTGCAGTTTGACGTTCAGAAAGCGTCTGACAGATAATCAACAGCGATAGATCAAAGCTGAAATGTCAAGTTTATCATTTTATTAAACTTTATGTCACTGTATTAAAACTGTAAATTACGCTCATTTCATCTTTACAGTTATCAGTAAGCGACATACAACTGATGTCTGCACAATTAATATCAGTAAAGTTTAGATTATTGAATATGTTTATTTCATGTCACAGAGAGAGAGAGATTCAGAGAATGATGAAAGAGAGACAGTGAATGACTCGACCTGTTTCACACATAAATTCTGACACCTTGTGTTTACTCTTAGTTTTACATCAACACTAACAGAAATGTTTTACATCAGCAGAAGGTAAAATCATCAGTTTATAAATGTATTAAATATTACTTTTGAGTTCAGGTTTGGTCCAGAATGACTCATTTGATGCAATACAATCAAAGTCCACGAGATGTCGCTGGTGTGCAGACTGTACTGACATGAATGAGTGAAGAATGAAAGCACCATGAGATGTAATGCACATGAGATGAATTGTCCTTAAGAAAATCAAGCATGACTTAACTATAGTTAGCATAGTTTTATGTTTGTTTTATTTGTAGTAGGTCTTTGTTATCAGTGCTCACATCAAAAGCCTTCATCTCTGTTAGTATGGAGGAGGATTAGCGTCTAAATGAGCAGCTTTCACATCTGGAAAGACCTCATCAATACTGAAAGAGCAACATCTGCTTTCATCTGTCTTTGTCTATTTCAGTAAGACATTGATAAACTTCAATAAAAAATAGTCAAAATTTAAATAGTCAGATTTGGATAAAGTTACAGATCAGATCCTGTACTGAATAATCAACTCATACGGTTAAGAGGAAGTGATGTCACTATTGTGTCTTCTTATTCACCATCAGATCATATTGAAGATCACACAGACATCTTTACAACTTTAATGTCTCTGTGGAAAAGTCCTAAATAAAAATAAAAGATTAAGTCAATCAGATATGAGATCATCATCAGTGTCAGATGAAGAGATAGAAAAACAAACTATTAGTGCTGTCAGTCAGTGATAGAAATGAAATCTTCAACATAATAAACATGTCAACAATCTGTTTATCACATACACATGAGCTACAACAATACAAAAACACATTTCATCTATTTCCTCTGAATATTTGATGTCAATGTAAGAGATGAATGTATTGATATGTATGTAGTATAATATAATGACACACTGACAGTTTTATGAGTTCACACACAAACAGTAAGAAAATGAAGGTGATGCTTTATTTTAAAAGTCCTGGAGGTTGACAGTCGTGTAAATAAAGAGAAACAGCATCAATGTCAAAGCTCAACAGAGAGTTGTGTGAAGTGTCCATCAGATTTTAAGAGTTGACTTTCTCTTCTTTTTTCTAATCTTCATCTCTATCATTTATCATCTGTACTTTGTGTTGATCTGTTGTGTATATATTGTGTTTGTGTTGTTATTTCTGTCTGTATTCTGATGATTTGATAAATAATGCTTAAAACATGAAATAAAAACCAAGTTGTTATAAAAAGAGTTTAAGATGAACATCTAGTCAAGTGTGCATAACTATAGAGGTGTCGGCCTATCAAACAAACCCCATTAACAAACATCATATATAAGCACAGAAATAAGCAATTCATTAAAGGAATTGGTCAACAAATGAACTATTTGAGTACTATTTGTTGCACTTACATTTTGATGATCCTGAAAAGCTTGTTGAATGTGCTGCACATATACTGGTCCTGGGTCAGGGTCGTCTGGTGGTGCCCCCACCTCACCAATGGGTGTGCCATGCTTGTGCGCGACATTGTGCAGCACTCCTCAGGCCAGTATGATGCAGCAAACCTTGTCAGGGCCTTATAACAGCCTCCAAATTGCGTCCCATCCCGTCCCATACAGCTGGCATTGCACTGCTCAAACACGACTGGCTTATTCCTGAGCGGTCTACCAGTTCTCTTTAGAAAGAACCAGTTACCAGGAAACCAAGTGTAGTAAGCACCTGTAAAGGTACGTGTAATGCGTGGCTCCTCACTGTCTCTATTTCCAAATTCTGACCCAACTCAGCGCAGAGCTCCAAGAGTATAGACCTTGGAAATCTGAAATAAGCCAGTTATCATCATGTGCCAGAAAATTATTGTGGTCCCTAATTGGTCCGGATTCGTCCATTGAAAATGTCCTCTAATTAAGCCAACGCTGCCATTGCTAGACTTTTAAGACATACAATCATTGTAGTTTCATTCTTACCTTGAAATGTAACGGTTGCTTTTCTGAAATTGAACCCGAAATATTAAACGTTGATGACGTATGTGGTCGACCAACACAACTTCCGGAGAACGCACCCGAAAACATGTTCGGGACGTGTCGGGCGAAACTGGCATGAATGGCCACCCTAGGCCCCAGATCCGTGGACAATTTGAATTTCTACAGAGATGTGTGTATTTTCTATGAGGACATTCTCCGGTCCTAACAACGCAACGTGTCTTCACATCCCCATCAAACAGCATATACAACACATAGCTATCAGGGATAATTGCATCCTTATGCTGAAAGTTTGCATGCGTTTTAAAGTTTTGACAGTTTAAACTTTCATTTTCCTCAAAGCTGCTGTACAGCCTGTCGTCTAGTGATGGGTCGTCCATGAACGATTCCTTCATTTTGAACGAATCTTTAGCATGACTCGGGAACGAGTTGTCTCGCAGAGTGATTCATTCATTTTGTGTGCCTGCGTGACATGTATTGGTTCTGTGCCGGAAAGAGAATTGATTAGTTCACCTGTTGCATCTTCGGGTCCTCCGAGTCATTTGTTCCTTTCACACGAGACAACCCAATGCCAGGAGTGCCAGGAGTGCCAGGAGTGGCGAACCTTTTCAGCATGATGAGCCAAAAAAAGGAACATTTACTTCAAAGAGGCACACAACAAATGTCTCTCACAAGGACTTTTACAATTAATTGCTTATTAGAATTTGTAATTACATACACAATAGTTTTCATGGATTTGAATGTTTGTATCAGCCTTTCCCTTTTTACTTGACTCAGTGGGAGACCTGACATTCCTTGTTTTCCACAATCTTTAATAAGTCTGGCTTGTATTCAGTTTGTAGTAATTCTTTCACATGTGTGTTAGTCAGGACAGAGCCATGCTTTGATTTCACTTGTTTTGGTGTTGAAAAAAGTGTTTCACAGATGTAAGTTGACCCAAACATAGACAATAGTTTTAGTGCTGCCTTTTAACATTGAGATATTTCCAAAACTTCACAGTTTCTTCCCTTAGAACATGTTTAAGTCTGTCATCCTCAGAAAGTATATTTATTTCAAGCTGAGATGCTGCTTTATCTTCCACTAAAGGGACTTTTAAACAATGATTCAGCAGTGAATGTGTTGATGAGAATCTGTCCTCAAAACTCTGTTTGAGATTTTCAAGCAGTGTTGCATACAGTGCAGTACACTTGTTTACAACCTCTGCTGCTTGTACACTTTAACAAAGATGGAAAATCTGTTAACTCTTTTGTAGATGCATTTTGAGTTTGTTGATAAATGTGAAAACACTGCACCAGGTCAGGCACCATCTTTAACTTCCCCTGCAGATCCACATTCAGATAATGCAGTATGTCGACCAAAAAAGACAAATCTGAAATCCACTTGGGATCACATAGCTCGGGATATCATCAATACTGAAAGAGCAACATCTGCTTTCATCTGTCTTTGTCTATTTCAGTAAGACATTGATAAACTTCATTCTGCATCTATTACAACAGCATGAGTTTATAGTAGAAGAGTCCTGGGGTCCGTTCTTCGTACGTCGATTAATACATCCACGATCAAATGAGACATCCAAGATGTTTAGATCTCGCTAATTATATCTCGCTTATCCGGTTCTTTGAACACCACTGCTGTTGATGATTAGTATGGCAGGATTGAATTATCTGAGATGACTGCGTGTTTGTGCGCTGCATGAAAAGGCAATACATATCGATAGTAGAAACACTGATCAGCAATGCTGTGATTGGCCGGTTGTTACAATGGCCATGAACACGCCCATTTTTAACCCCTGCAGTCTGAGAGCTATTGATGGAAGGTTGTGAACTTTTTATGACACTGAATTTAGAATCCCAGTTAAAGCTACTTTTGTACATAAAATCACCATAAATAATGTAAAATATTCTGTAAAAATATAATCTTGATATCTTTATATGCTTGATTTAAACTTTGATGCTCCTAAAGTACTTTTAGTCTCTTTTAAAAACCGTTCAATGCTATTTTGTCTGTTTGTAACAGCAACATAAAAAGCAGAATAAAAACAGGTGGTGGTCCTGCATCTTCATGTGATGTGCTGGCAGGAGTGATGTCTCTAAACTGAATGATTGTACAGATCATCTCTGGAGGCAGTTGCTCTTTCTTAAACCTACAGCCAATGCAACACTTTGATTGCTGATTAATAAAATTTTAATTGTAGTTTATTATAAGATTGTGTTTCCCTCTCTTTTGTGCAGTTGTAGATAATACACCAATACTTTCAGCAGTTCTCAAGAATGTGTTAAATGAAGTATGATGTGCAGTAAGTGAATGTAAATGTTATTCTACATCAAAAGATTATAAAGTGCAACTGTTTCTGAGCAATGCACACGACAGTAAAGAAATCCTCTCAGACAGAAACTATATGCAAGAGGTTAAATAAGTTTACTTCAATTGCATATTCTTATATAACTGATTTCTGACTACAAGAATATTAGCAGGAATCCACATTAACTGAAAGTCCTGCATCTGCTGAGTCTGCACAGAAAAGTGTAGTAAAAAAGATAAAGATATGTGAAAATATGTGCAAAAAACTTATTTGGTTATTGTCATTTTTTGTCACAGGAAAGGGACAGGGCAACATCTTTGTATTCAGAGTTTATATAACAGATAGAAATTACTAAAAGAACCCTTAAGCCTACTTGACAATCTAAAGACAAAACTAATATCGGAGATGAGTTTATTCAAAGGAAACTTATTTCACACCGAGTAATAGTCTTTATTGTACATATTATAACATATATTACTGCTGGGTATGATTGATTGCTGTTTTTATTAATGACAATTTAAATACATTTAAAATGAAATTGATCAGCATGTTTGTCTTGTCATTCATTTAATGATAATCAAATCTGTTAAACAAAAACAAGTTGCACAAGTACAGAAAAAATATATTTGTTATATTATATATTTTTTAAATAACATCGCTAAAAGATTTAATCTATACTTTTTTATTACGTGTTGAATTTGAAAAGTTCTCGTATTTCTCGTATAATGGAGAATACACAACTGCGTCAGACTTTCCGTATCACATCCGCTTAAAAAGGTACAAACTAATCTTGTTTACATGAAATAAGTCTGCTCCTGAGCAGGTTTAATCTTATGGACCGGTTGCTATGACAGCAAGTCTAGGATGAGCTTTTGAAGAACCAAATAATCCAAGATCAAGCCAAATCATTAACAATCAAATCCAGCTAACCGAGTAATCCACGTATGAAGAACGGACCCCAGGACTCATTTTCTGCTTTATACTCATCTAGTCTTCCTCCTCTCACATACTTTATCCTCATCACCAATTTATGCTGTATATTCACGAGACAAACAATGCTATCAAGCTTGTAAAATACTATAGCTAGTATTGTAGCAACCAAAGCACATAAACGCCTCCAAAGCGCCTCAAGCGGTCATTTTTAAAACAACACCTGACGTTCAGACGTCTTTGATGGAGTTCAGGGGCCTTATTTATCAAGCGTGCGTATGCACAGAAGTGTGCGTAAAGTGTGCGTAGGAACAGTTTTACGCAAAGTGTGTAATTTATCAAATTGCACTTATACGTAGAAATGTGTGTAAATATACGCACACCTCTGAGTATCCGTACGCAGAGCATCTAGTGCTAGAATAGCGATACTACACAGAATCATCCCCAGTGTGTAAAGAAGTGTGTATTTATTATCCACAAGCAGGTGCTAAAATGATTTGTGTATAGTAACAGCAAACCATTGTTGAAGTTAATGATTTATTTGTGATTTGTCGTCAAATTGGTGTCTACCACTATAAATGAAGCGCTGACAATGCAGTGCAATGACTTATCTTGCGTTATTGGAAGACTTGGGAAATCATCCATCCGCCGGGAGCGCGTTTCAGATCGCGCCGTTGATGCTGGTTATATGCTGCTGTCCAAGGTGGAAAGTTCTGTCATTGTCTGTCCTCCTCCATTTGCACTGATTTCACGTTGGTGTGCTGTGACACGTTTTTTAATTTAATGTCAAACCACTTTTTATTTCTAGGAGTGTTCTCATACTGTACCCAACATAATTAAACTCACTGGTAACATGTTCCCATGCAGATTTGTTTTCTTTTGTTAGTCATTCCTCACGCATTAAGTGAACCAAATATAGAACATTTTCTACGCAATGTTGATAAATGAGGCCCCAGGATTTTACCTCAAGATTGTACAAATTATAATAATGACCTAATGTACTGTTCACTGAGTATGAATTTACTGTTTTGTTTTTACATTTATTTTGAATTAGGCATAAAATGTGTTGTGTTTTATTGTAAATTTATTGTAAAGTTTGACTCTGCCGTTCAAAAGCGTCTGACAGATAATTAACAGCGATAGACCAAAGCTGAAATATCAAGTTTATCATTCTATTAAACTTTTTTGTGATTTTATTTACATTTCATTCAGTGTCTGAACTTTTTTGTAATTGATCACATAATCATCAAAAAGTCCTGCAGTCAGATCCTGAAGAACACAAAAGCAAAGACGTCCAATATTTGGATTTAGAGATAAATGAGCTGCGAGTCTTCAATGTTGTGCTGAACTTGAACACATTTCAGTTTAAGATGAAGTTAAAAACCCCAACAGTGTAGAAGAAGAGGAATCTTGTCAGTATTTACTTCAGTTTATGATCCTATGAGATTTCTTGCTCCTCTTACACTGACTGATAAATCGCTCTTATAGGAAATGTGTAGACAGAAGCTGAGTTAGGATGAAGATTTACCTCCAACACTTCAAAGTCAGATTTAGATAAAGTCACAGATCAGATCCTGTACTGAATAATCAACTCATACGGTTAAGAGGAAGTGATGTCACTATTGTGTCTTCTTATTCACCAGCAGATCATACTGAAGATCACACAGACATCTTTACCTTATCTGTCAGTCCTAAAAATGAAAGAGAAAGTCAATCAGATATGAGATCATCATCAGTGTCAGATGAAGAGATAGAAAAACAAACTATTAGTGCTGTCAGTCAGTGATAGAAATGAAATCTTCAACATAATAAACATGTCAACAATCTGTTTATCACATACACATGAGCTACAACAATACAAAAACACATTTCATCTATTTCCTCTGAATATTTGATGTCAATGTAAGAGATGAATGTATTGATATGTATGTAGTATAATATAATGACACACTGACAGTTTTATGAGTTCACACACAAACAGTAAGAAAATGAAGGTGATGCTTTATTTTAAAAGTCCTGGAGGTTGACAGTCGTGTAAATAAAGAGAAACAGCATCAATGTCAAAGCTCGACAGAGAGTTGTGTGAAGTGTCCATCAGATTTTAAGAGTTGACTTTCTCTTCTTTTTTCTAATCTTCATCTGTATCATTTATCATCTGTACTTTGTGTTTATCTGTTGTGTATATATTGTGTTTGTGTTGTTATTTCTGTCTGTATTCTGATGATTTGATAAATAATGCTTAAAACATGAAATAAAAACCAAGTTGTTATAAAAAGAGTTTAAGATGAACATCTAGTCAAGTGTGCATAACTATAGAGGTGTCGGCCTATCAAACAAACCCCATTAACAAACATCATATATAATGTGTAAGAAGAGTAAGATCACAGTATTAAATCCTGGAGTGAACAAACTCAACATCACAGTTAGTAAACAGATTCAAGCAATGGATTTGAATTCTTATTGTGTTGATCTGACAAAGCATCAAGTGTTGTTCATGTACACTTCATATTTTCTGTTTGTTGGGTTTAAAGGATACACCGCCTATAACAGCAGCAGATCAATTTAAATTTATTTCTAATATTTATATTCTAGGATTTAAATTACACAATTAGAATTTAAACATTTATTTAAAGGAGCTTTACTCACCATACTGTCTCTAGTTTATAATGTGGATCATCTTTTAGATCAGAGATCAGCTTCACTCCTGAATCTGTGAGTTTATTATAAGACAGATCCAGATCTCTCAGGTGTGATGGGTTTGATCTCAGAGCTGAAGTCAGAGCAACACAACCTTCATCTGTGATATCACACTCACTCAACCTGTAGAGAACAGAGACTTTATGTGAATAATGCAAAACTACAAAGTTCAAATCTCTAACCTCCATCTCTTCATGTAATGTTCCTCTTTCAATCCCTCAGTAACTGAGACACTGTGTGTTTAAATGTCAAATAAATCCATCACACAGCTGACTATTAGTGTTAGATGTCCTAAAGCACATGAACATTTCTTCATAAATCTGTATTGAGTTCATGACTCACACTTGTAATTCTCATCAGGTATTTGATGTAAAAATCTTCCTCTATTACAGGAGGAATATCAGCTGGAGATAACATAACTCTGATCTTACATTTAAAGATGTTACAGTGTTTCAAGATCAATTTCACTCAATCTATAAAAACATTATTAATGTGTGTGTCAGTGTCAATGATGGATCAATGTTTTTAATCATCTTTATAAAAACAACACGACGAGGAGAAAAACTCTTCATACACAATAATATCAGCAAAGATTTCATCAAAGAAACACCAAACTACATTTTCTGACATTTTAACAGAGGAGTTTTGTTGCACGTTGTGAAGGAAATTGAAATGAATCATAACTAATTATAACTAACATGTCTTTTCCTTACAGGTTTGAACATTTGTACTGTATGCTTTTGATAACAAAATGTGTTGAAATAGAAGTAGTACGTGTTGTTAAATGATTTCAATTTAAAACCCCATGACTTGTTAAAGTTGAGGTCATCAAGAAAGTTAAATTTGGTTTTGTCTGCATGGTAACAGAGAGGAGTTGCTGAATTGCAGATATGAAGAATAAATCATATTAGAGATAAATGATGTGACTTTGTCATGTATCTATCCTATATAAACTCTTGTATTCTTTCTGATGAGGAGGATTAAATCATATTCAAAGACATTGACTGGAGTCTGTCAGGTTGAACACATGATCTTATTTCCTCAAGTGTTTGTGTTCATTAGGGGTGGGAATCGTTTGGACCCTCATGAATCGATTCAGAATCGACATATATAATTAATATGTTAACTGTCATATCGATATGTAACTGTAACTGACATATCGTCTAATCATCATCATCATACACAGTGATTTTGGCAGTATTACTGTATTTATCTAATGCAGCGCACCCAGCGCCTCCATCTGAATAACAAATGATGTGCATATTTTTACAGAAGTATATTCATGTTCTTATCTAGATCTTAACATTTAGCGGCATGTTTTTGAAACGCTATTAACACATCAGATGATTTTGTAAATGAAAGTCTCTGTTTCTTCCTGCCGCTCAGTGAACAGAGAAAAGGCAGATGAAGATCATCCCAACATGTATTTTGTTTTCTTGATGTTTAGAATTACTCAAATAGGGTTAGATGTATTTGTTTTTTCTTTCTCTTCTGCTCGTGTAAGCTCCGCTGTGGGTGCTCGTGCGGTGCGCTCTTTCAAGCTGTCCGTGTGCAGCACCCCTCCCGCAGTTGAGTTACGCCTTTTGGTTCTGATAACGTCATGTTATTATGTTGTAAAATAACTTTTAAGAATCAATTCTTGACATTTGTGAATTGATTTAGAATCGTGCACATCATGATGCAGTGTTCATAATGGACAACATGTTGTGTGACTCTTTGTCTTCTGTGGACACCCGGTCAGGATAAATGTCTTGTGTGTGTTGTCTACACGGTTATGTAACTTAAGTCAGTCAGGTGTGTAGGGGAAATCTAACAACACAACATCATAATTATTCATGAGACTGCTGATGTATCTGCTTACTGATCAGGGCCCAGTTCCCCAAAACGTTCTTATCGCTAAGTAGTTCTTAACCTATTTCTTAACCTCTCTCTTAACTCTATGGCACGATTCCCAAAACGTTCGTACGCTAAGTATATCTTCTGTAAGTCACACTTTCGTAAGGTTGGTCTGGACCATTCGTAAGCTCTCTCTTAGCGTTGTTTGAGAGCAAAACGCTATCGCTGCCACTGTGCAGCAGTCTTTAGAAATCTGGGCTGCGTTCTCCGATAACGTTCTCTCTTAGCGCACTGCGAAGACTCTTAAGGTAAACCTTAACTACAGGTATACCTTTCCTACGTGTGTTCTCCGAACTATACCTTAGGATGTTGCTTAAGGTAAACCTTCTTAAGTTCGACCTTAGCGGGTGCTGTCCATGGTGGAGGTGCTGAATAGGTTGATATCGATCGCTCGACAATCAATTATTCACTTCATGTAATAGGTTTCGCTGCGTTATGAGATAGCGGTGTTCTTTATTAAAGAAACATTTTATAAATAGTTCAAGATAAATTTATTAGGAATATCTGGTAAAAATATTTCAAATTGCAAACAACTAAATTCAACCTTCTATATTTTATATCAAACCCGTGCAAAACCCCCAACTTTATTTCCAAACGTATCATGTTTAAACTGCTCCAATTCATCCGCTATGCCTTGAAAGGATCATTTATATTAGGGGTTCCCAATAAGTGCGTTGCACAGGGGAAGGTGGGTCGTGCAAGTACTTGGCTGTGCATTACACTTAAAATATAAAGTACAAACTGCTGTTGTTCATTAGTTCACGCGTTTATTGTGCTTGGACACTGGATGCGCAAGCAGCGTGGTTACTGTAAGAATCTAAAAGATGTACCTTTCCCACACCCACTAGTTAACTTGTAAGCAAACCAAATATATATCTATATATCCTGTTTAAACTCACATTATATGTTCACATGGTTTTGATAATCCTTTTCAGGGTGGCATCTTCTCTAATCATATATTTTGATGACAAGCTCATCCTGTCTTCAAGGTTTTACAATCCATATTATAGAAATGCTCTGTGTCTGGTTTTTCCATTGTATAACACACTGTTTGTTTTCTGGCCTGTTCAGTTAAAGTTTTCCCCAGTGATTAATGATCTTACATTTGCTATGTTTGGAAAATATCCTTTGGTTAATTGTGGTCGGGGCAAGGATGATATTTTGGGAATATGTGTCAGACCCTACTTCCCTGTTTTTAGTATCACTTCCCCTTATGTAGGTCTACCAAAAGTGCATGTTTGTTTGGTCAAATTAATTAATCATACGATTATTGGCTAGACGGATTCGTCAATGTTTTGATCACGAGAAGTGTGCCAGACTGTATTCAGGTGACTAACGTTTCCTTTTTACATCCTATATAATGTGAAGGATGTCTAATAAAATTTGGTCTATGATTGAATGGCATTTGGTGTCAGTATCTTTCATGATCCTCTGATATCAGATTTCTCTGCTGCTCACCTCAGATCCTCACCTAACAACCTAAGTACCGAACTTAAAAGAAAATCTCATACTCCTAGACCTGCTTAGAATTAGATTCTAACAGTTACAATGCGGATAAAGTTCAATGAACGCATTTCTGGAGCCTGTCTGTCTAAATATAACATATAATATATTATATAATAGCCTATATAAATATATAGTATGATTGCTGTAGATTTTAGCTTTGATTAGTTTTAATGTGGAAATTGTGTTGACCTTAGGAGACTATACAAGCAGTAATCAAGTGCGCAGTTTATTTTGAATGTTTCTAAAGAATATGGAATTCAGTTGCCTCAAAGTTATAAAACATAAAAAAACTTTGATGCAAAGTCAAATTAACATTAATAATCATAATTAGTTTATTTGTAATTTTTCCCGATTTATTTATGCAGCTAAAATACTAGCCGGTAGACTAAGATTTAACGGATTTGAAATGCACAAATGAAATAGTAGGATTCGCTGTATAGCTGCCAGTATCACCAACTCCATCACCCAAAATATATATTTTAAATAGTTTCTTAATCCTGTAGCATTTAATAGTTCGCAGCTGATGACGTCCCTTTGGAAAACATAATGAAAAATCTAACAACCATCAATGTAATGATGTCTAATTATTTAAATGTTTTATTCTTTAAATATAAAAATATTTGCCTAATTAAACACGGAGTGTATTGCAATTTTTTTTTCAAATATTTAGTCGTATTACATAGACTGCAATGTAAGCTTTATGAAAGTGATGGCACCTAGTGGAGTCATGTGGGATAAGGTATAGCTAGAGCGCTCCAGACCAACCTTACGAACGTATGACTTACAGAAGTGATACGTAACTAAGAACGTTTCGGCAAACACGTATTAGCGATAAGGTACAGCTTAAGGTACAACTTAAGAACGATGTAGCGTTAAGGTAGTTTCGGAGAACGCAGCCCAGCACAGCGCAGTACAAGTCAAACTATGGTATGTTATCAATGATTTTATGTTATGGACATTTTAAGACTTATAATAAAATATGTTTGCAATGGATACAGGACTATTTATGCAGTTGACTTTATTTGGTATCAGAACTAATGAATCAAAGACGGCACCGGTGTTTGTTCCTCATTGAAGTCTGTTCCCTCTATGTTTATAGCGTTTTCATCACGTTACATTTATAATTTATTTAGAAAGATTAATGATTTCAACTGGTTATACTAAAAAGCAATAATATCATGTATTCTATTATACAATTTATTTAATATTTCATATTTGACAGTTTTATGCCTTTTAACATATAGCTCTTTTTTCCCTACTGTTTGTTTTAAAACTGTTATGTTTCCATACATAATAAATATATATTATACATATAATATGATTCATACTGTAAAAATAATTGACTTACAATCAAAAACAGTCAATATACATTACATAAATGCACACACACACATCTCAGTAGCCATTAAAACTTTCAATGTATATAAAGAATAAACGTATAATGTGATAAAAACGCTATAAAAACACTACACTAAAGGGAAACATAGGGAACAGACTTCCACACAACACCGGTAACTCCGAAACAATTTTTTTTATTCGGCAACCCTTAAACATTTTGACATTTTGCCTGACGTGGTTAAATTAAAAGAAAAAATTGCCTCCCAAGAAAACTCATTATGGAGCTGCTGGATCTTCTCAGACCATATTCTCTATCTAACTAGGTTGCTTTTTATTGAAAACATTAATGGTAAGCAATACCACATTAAACAGAAGTAACTGCAGCTGTTTGCCAATCAATTCTGATTGTTAAGTACCTCACCATTAGTATAAAAGTGTATTACATCATTTTTAAAAGTCGTTAAACCCATGTCAAGAAACGGCACAACGGGATAAGGAGGGTGTATGATTAGCGAGGGATACCCACTTTGTCTATACTACTGACAATTTGATAACTTAATTAATAGTTTATTTTACGGATAACTTAAACTATGTTAAAATAAATGTTACTGGAATAGTTTGAGTTATGTTCCATTTGTATATAACGTGTTGTCTTTCTAAACATTGTAATGCACCTTTGCGTGAAGTGGAAAATCGATCCCTGAGCGATCGATCGCAAATAATTCAGCACCTTCACTTGGGACAGCGACATTGTACGCCGAACTTAGAGGCAGCGTGTTAAGAAGCTTCCTAAGAGACACTTCGGGGAACACACTTAGGAACACAAACTTTGGTAAGATATATCTTTTTGAGTCTTCTTGGCGCACTAAGAGTGAACGTTATCGGGGAAGCGGGCCCAGATACTTTACATTTTAGTGTGTTTTTATACAGTTTAACTAAACCTCAGTACATGTGTGACTATCAGAGAGATGATCTTACTTCAGTATCTCCAGTTTACAGTCAGGATTCTTCAGTACATCACAGATCAGCTTTACACTTACATTTCCAAGTTTATTATTAGTCAGATCCAATTCTCTCAGGTGTGATGGGTTTGATCCCAGAGATGAAGTCAGAGCAACACAACCTTCATCTGTGATATTACACTTCCACAACCTGTAGAGAACAGAGACACACAGTTTGTTCACACACAGATCAAATCTACAGTGAGTTGAATTTGTTTCTCTTCTGTCATCATTTAGTGTTTATGGACATTTTCATTTTAGTTTCATTTATGTGTGTTTGTGTTTTACTGAAACACATCAGTGAGATTTACAAGGAAATTAACTTCATCAGTTTATGTTTATATTAACTGTGTGATTTATTTTTTATACAGTAATGAAATCAGATTTCTCTCATAAGACATCACAAAATTTTCTCTTATGTTTTTATTTCTGAATGATTTTTGTTTTTTACTTTTGTTCATAATTCAATTTTAATGTTTTATGTTTGTGACTTTCAGTAAGAGTTAAAGTGTTGTGATGAACGTTGAATAAAATCAGCTTCAGTTATCAAATACATTACTGAGATTAAATTAAAATTCATCATTCAACATTTAAAGTGGACCAAAACTTTTTATAAATGTTTTGTGTGAATTTTGATCAAAACTTGTCTGAGGACATCTTAGGGTGTTTTCAGACCTGAGTCTATGTTTCAGAACCTGCTGCTTTTTCTCCTTGGTTCAGTTTGTTTAGTCATAATGTGAATACGGCAGGGGCGGACTGCTTTAGTCTATGATCACAGCAGCCACAACTACCAGATGAAGATCAATAAAACACTCCCAAGAGGTTCACAACAAGATTACAATTTGCCTGGGATATGTTGTGCTGTTGGCGGCAGGGGTGCCGCTAGCAATTTTGGGCCCTATGAAAGAATATGAGGTTGGGCCCCCACCATACCCATTTCTCACCAAACATACAATCCAAAATCTTTGTCTGCAATTTAATAATACAGAACTATTTCTTTTGCTATTGTTTTGACCACAATTAACAGTATTTATATATACTTACAATGTCTGCAACTAAGATAATTTATTGCGCAATGTAAATGTAATTGAAAAATACAGTAAATTAATCAAATAATCAGAGAAAATGCAACATTATTAAACAGATTTAAGATAATTGTGACCATGCCTGTGATAACCCAGCTGAAGTATTTCTTTGTGATTTAATGTTTTCCACATAAAATCATCCTATATAATGTAAAGAACATTTTGTGAAAATATGAACTTGATATCTTTAATGTTGACTGAGTAATGTCATGTCAGCGATTGAAATCATAGTGAAATGAATGCTTGAAATTAAACTGTGATGCTTTTATCTCTCAATAAGATTTGAAGCTTTAGTCTGATTTTCAGGGACCGTCTCAGTGACATACTGTATACTTGAGCTGTTACACACACCAATAACATTGTAACATTTAAAAATGGCGAACAACAACAATGCATCTTTTCTACAGTTACCTTATGCCTCAAATAAGACTGGGTCAAAAATGCTTGACCAAAGCTTGTATTATCATTATTAGCATTATTTATAAGGTAAAGAACAAGTTTCACACACCAGCAGCTACACTAAAGCTGTTAGGAAATACCCAGAGTCAGAGTCTCAATGCAAGTATAATTTTAATAGAGTAGAAGAAACACTTGGATGTAGACAGGGAAATATAATCCACTATGAAAGTCACAGTTGTCTCAGCCGTCCGTGAAACACACCGAGCCACACAATAATCCTCCTCGCAGACACAGAGTCACAGTAAATGACTGGCGTACGCTTGAAGGCAAAGCATCCAGTCCAAAAAGTAGGAGACAAACACAATCGGGAACCATATAGCAGAAACCCGAACACAGGATAAGGATCCCGAATACAGAGACCGTAATCCAACACAGGCAGGCTGAACCTATGGCGAGAGCAGAAAGGAGATGTTAACCTATGCGTGGCAGAAACACTTGGACGGGCGGCGAGACAGAGATCTAACAACGAGCGCGTGACGGAAAACAAAACAGAAAGGTATAAATAGACAAGAGGGAACAAGACACAGCTGGATACAAATCAGAGAAATAGAGGGAGGAGCCAGTGCGCACGTGAGGATCCTTCACCACAGAGGTAACACAAACAATACACAACACCCACACAACCGATCACCCAGAAGGCGTGACAGGACCCCCCCCCCCAGGACCGGCACCGGACGGTCCCGGAGGAGGCTCACCTTGTCGCCGACGAAGATCCTCAATCAGACCAGGGTCCAATATCCCTCGAGCCGGAACCCAACACCTCTCCTCCGGACCATAGCCCTCCCAGTCCACTAAATACTGATGACCTCTGCCCCTGCGACGCACATCTAACAATCTCCTAACCGTATAGGCAGGAGCACCATCCACTAGACGGGGAGCGGGGGGTTTAGGGGCAGATGCAGAGGGATTAAGGTGGGAAAAAAAAACTGGTTTAACCCTGGATACATGAAAAACAGGGTGCACCCGACCAAGAATAGGTGGTAACTTAAGCTTACCCGTTACCGGACTAACGACCTTAACAATACTGTATGGCCCAATGAAACGGGGAGCCAGCTTGCGAGAGGGCTCCCGGAGAGACAAATCCTTGGTGGAAAGCCATACCTTCTGATCGCACACATAACGAGGGGCGGGTCGCCGGTATCGATCAGCCGCAGCCTTGGTTCGTCTGGCGTTCTATAATAAAAGAGTTCTAGCTCGCTTCCAAGTGCGTCTGCACCTGCGGACGAAAGCTAGAGCAGACGGAACCGCTGCATCGGGTTCTTGTGATGGAAAAAGGGGAGGTTGAAACCCAATCGATAATTCAAAAGGGGATAAATTAGTAGATGCGATGGGGAGGGAATTATGTGAATACTCGACCCAGGGAAGCTGTTGGCACCATGAATTCGGATAACGTGACGACAGACAGCGGAGCGTTCGACCGAGATCCTGATTAGCCCGTTCACATTGTCCGTTGGTCTGTGGGTGGTAGCCTGAAGACAAACTGGCAGTGGCGCCTATCTGTCTGCAGAACTCCTGCCAAAAACGAGAGATGAACTGAGGACCCCTATCTGAGACCACGTCAGTCGGAAGACCATGCAACCGAAAAACGTGTTTGATCAGAATCTGAGCCATCTCCTTGGCAGAAGGGAGTTTAGGTAAGGGAATAAAATGAACCGCTTTAGAGAAGCGATCCACCACAGTCAGAACGACAGTGTTACCTTCAGAAGCCGGTAAGCCAGTGACAAAATCAAGGGCTATATGAGACCAGGGGCGGGAGGGAATTGGTAAGGGCTTAAGTCGACCATGAGGGGGTTGATTAGCCGCCTTATTACAGGCGCAGACTGAACAGGCTAATACAAACTGTCTGACGTCCGTAGTCATCGACGACCACCAAAAACGCTGGCAGATGGCAGCCAGTGTTCTCCGAATACCCGGATGGCCGACAAACCTAGACTCATGACCCCACCGGATGACATCGGAACGTAACAGCTCAGGAACCCATAGACGACCCGTTGGGCACCCCTCCGGAACTTCCCCCCCTCGGCCGGCCTCTCTCACCCGCTGCTCGATTCCCCAAATGAGGGCACCGACCACTCTCCCCTCTGGGAGAATGGTTTCGGTCCGCTCAACCTCAGAACCATCGAACAGACGGGAGAGAGCATCAGGTTTAACATTCTTGGAGCCAGGCCGGTACGAGAGGGTGAAGTTAAAACGGTCAAAGAAAAGAGCCCAACGAGCCTGTCTAGATGTTAACCTTCTGGCCGAACGGATGTACTCTAAATTTTTGTGATCCGTCCAGACCAGAAAGGGCTCCGAGGCTCCCTCCAACCAGTGACGCCACTCACCTAAAGCAAGTCTAACCGCCAACAGCTCCCGATTACCTATGTCGTAATTTCGTTCTGCTGGGTTCAACCGGTGAGAGAAAAAAGCGCACGGGTGCACCTTACCGTCAACAACAGATCGCTGAGACAAAACGGCGCCTATGCCGACATCAGAAGCATCCACTTCCACAATAAATTGGTTAGCCGGATCAGGAATAGCGAGGACCGGAGCAGAAATAAAACTGGTCTTTAAAGCATCAAAGGCTTCCTGAGCCTCGCTATTCCAACGGAAACAGATCTTAGGGGAAGTGAGAGCGGAAAGAGGTTTAGCGATCTGACCAAAATTTCTGATGAAACGCCGGTAAAAATTGGCAAATCCCAGAAATCGCTGAAGCTCTTTACGGGTGTCGGGCACTGGCCATTCGGCGACCGCTTTGACTTTGGCGGGATCGGAACGAATCTCTCCCTCGGCAATGACAAAACCCAGAAACGAAACCGACTCCTTGTGGAACTCGCACTTCTCCGCCTTAACATAAAGCTGATTCTCTAAAAGCCGTTGTAAAACCTGGCGAACATGCTGGGTGTGAATCTGCATGGAGGGAGAAAAGATGAGAATGTCATCGAGATACACAAAGACAAATCTGTTAATCATGTCTCCCAGCACTTCATTGACCATGGTTTGGAAGACAGCTGGGGCGTTACAAAGACCGAATGGTAAAACGCAATATTCCCAGTGACCAGTAGGGGTGTTAAAGGCTGTCTTCCACTCATCGCCCTCCTTAATACATACCAAGTGATAAGCGTTGCGGAGATCTAACTTGGTAAATACACAAGCTCCCTGTAATAACTCGAAAGCTGAAGACATTAAAGGCAAGGGGTATTTATTCTTAACAGTAATGTCATTCAACCCTCTGTAATCAATGCATGGACGAAGAGACCCGTCTTTCTTTTTCACAAAGAAAAATCCAGCACCTGCTGGAGACGAGGAGCGGCGGATGAGCCCGGCACTAAGCGCATCATTTATGTATTTGTCCATAGCCTCTCTTTCTGGACAGGTAAGGGAAAAAATACGACCCTTAGGCGGAAAAGTACCTGAGAGGAGTTTGATCTCACAATCATACGACCGGTGAGGAGGTAAAGAGGTAGCCCGAGCTTTACTGAACACCTGGGACAGATCAGAATACTCCGCCGGAACCCCCGAGAGATCAGCAGCAGGGATCTGAAACGTAGAACAAACAGAAGACAAAGGAGCAGGACCGAGACATGACACATGACAAGAAGAACTCCAAAACAAGACTATACCATTCTGCCAATCAACGTGAGGATTGTGTTTTACCAACCAATCATGCCCTAAAATAATGGGCGATTGGGATGCATGAAGTAAAAAGAATTTGATTACCTCACAATGATTGCCAGAAACATAAAGACTCACAGGGGGTGTGCGATGAGAGATCACTGCCATATGCTGCCCTTTTAATGTCCAAGCGGATAAAGGAGAATCTAAAGGGATAGCAGGGATACCAAAAGATTCAGCCAAACCAGCATCTAGAAAACTTGCCTCCGCACCGGAATCCAATAATGCCTGTGAACGGAAATCAGACTGATTAAATTTTAACATAACAGGAAGAACTGTGCGGCTAGAGGGAGAATTAGAGGAGAAAACGCCCACCGATACTCCCGAATCTACCGGCGGGCGCTTCCTTTTACCGGACATGATGCGGCCAGATGCCCCGCTTTACCACAGTATAAACATAGTCCATTCGTCAGACGACGCTGTCTCTCGCTGTTGGTGAGGCGCAGCCTGCCTAGCTGCATAGGTTCCTCTGGCTCAGGTGCAGACACGGGTAAAAGGACCTCAGGTGAAGAAATAGCCTGACGAAACGACCGGCGGAGATTACGCTGACGATGGCGGGTCTCAATTCTCAACGCCAGGTCGATCGCGGCTTCCAATGACGCAGGGGGATCCCGTGCAGCGACTTCATCTTGGATGTTATGATCGAGACCCTCAAGAAACTGGACTCGAAGAGAGGCATCATTCCATCCACAGGTAGCTGCTAACGTTTTGAAAGTGATGGCGTAGTCAGTAACAGACGATCCTCATTGTAGTAATCGAACTAGTTCAGCGGCTGCCATGTCACCTTGGAGAGAACGGTCGAAAAGTCTCATCATCTCTACTTTGAGAGCCTCAAACGAAGTCGTGCACGGGGCCTTGACCTCCCATACAGCCATTCCCCAGTCTCTCGCTCTCCCGGTGAGCAGCGTGAGGACAAATGCTACTTGTGACATAGAAGAAGCAAATCTCCGTGGCTGGAGAGCGAAGACCAAGGAACACTGCTGTAAGAAGGCCCGGCAGGTGTTGGGATCGCCGTCATAGGTGGGTGGTGTGGCAGTGTGTGGTTCTCGGTCGGTGCTCGGTGAAACATCGCTGGGTACAGGAAGCGGAGGCTCTCCGCCGGGTTGCATAAGCTGCAGACGATCGCTTAGCTCAGAGAGCCGGTTGGAGAGAGCTAGAAAGTCCCGTGAAGCAGCAGCTAAAAGTGAAGAGTGTTGGTCGATAACAGCGCCCTGTTGATTCAACGTGGACTGCAAAACATCCATTCCTTCACTACTCGCAGACTCCATGTTGACGCGCTCGTACTGTTAGGAAATACCCAGAGTCAGAGTCTCAATGCAAGTATAGTTTTAATAGAGTAGAAGAAACACTTGGATGTAGACAGGGAAATATAATCCACTATGAAAGTCACAGTTGTCTCAGCCGTCCGTGAAACACACCGAGCCACACAATAATCCTCCTCGCAGACACAGAGTCACAGTAAATGACTGGCGTACGCTTGAAGGCAAAGCATCCAGTCCAAAAAGTAGGAGACAAACACAATCGGGAACCATATAGCAGAAACCCGAACACAGGATAAGGATCCCGAATACAGAGACCGTAATCCAACACAGGCAGGCTGAACCTATGGCGAGAGCAGAAAGGAGATGTTAACCTATGCGTGGCAGAAACACTTGGACGGGCGGCGAGACAGAGATCTAACAACGAGCGCGTGACGGAAAACAAAACAGAAAGGTATAAATAGACAAGAGGGAACAAGACACAGCTGGATAAAAATCAGAGAAATAGAGAGAGGAGCCAGTGCGCACGTGAGGATCCTTCACCACAGAGGTAACACAAACAATACACAACACCCACACAACCGATCACCCAGAAGGCGTGACAAAAGCAAAAATAACAACAGATCATTAACGTGAACTCGAGAAAACAGCTATACTCTTAACGTAAATGATTCTTCAGACTGTTTATTAATCAGCAGGACTCTAAAATTAAATGAAGGATAACTGTAGATAAACGTCTCCATCTCTCTAACAAACTACAACAACTATAACAGATTACGACAGATTGATTTCTTAAAGCTGATGCAAGGTGAGAAGCTTTAATAACTGGACTAGTTTAGCCTTTGTAGCATTTCAGTTTTATCACAATCAACTCGATTCTCAACTGCTTAAAAATCCTTCCTTGGCATATTATGTTACAAAACATTGGAGTGTGTAACCGATCGCATTTCTAGTTTATGTTAATTAGCTTATACGGGATTATAGGGCTGACTTTGCGTTAGAATCATAACATAAAACAGGGAACGTAAATCACTTTGTGTTTTTTTAAACTGAGGTGAACAGAGCGAAGACTTTACAGTGGAAAGAAAACTGCATTGTATTGCTCCAGCGTCACATTGTGTAAACTGCATTTATAGTAAGGAAGTGCACATATGCAGATATCATAGAAATTAGCATTAAATACACACACCTTGTTCTCTTCTGAAGTTCACGCACACTGTGAGAACATGGATTAAAGAAGGTGCTAAAACGCAGAATAAAGACGGGGCGGAGCTAAGAGGGCTCAGCTTAAGGGGATTGTGTGTGCTGCCAAATATCCAACATCTGTACGAGATTGTGGAATGAGGGAAGAGCACGTTCTCTTATAAATGAATTATTACAGTCTTGTCCCCAAAACAACTAAATTGTTCCTAAGGAATGGCTACTGTACTCCCCGTCAACTGGATTGGTTTATTGCTAATCATGCAAACTTTTCTCCTCACAAAATCATACATTTATTACAGGCTTCTGTGACTGGAAACATCCTGAGAGGATATCTGACCATTAAAAGAGTGCAGATCACTGACGTAACATGCTTGCTTTAATAAACAGAGCAAAACAAATATCGAGGCCAAAACCAGACCTCTCCCATGTTGATCAGTTGACATTTATTTTTAGATTTGTTAATCCGGAGGGAAGAGAAGTTAAAAAGATTCCTTAGATTTGAGCCAATCCATAGCCACACAGGTGCAAGCCTTGCTGAGTGTGTACTAAAAATGGTGCGAGACTTGGGGTTGGACTTATCAAATTGTCAACTACAATGCAATAAGAAAAGCACTTGAAAAAATTCCTGCAGATTGCAATTAAAAGCAGACACAAGACGTGATGCGGCTGCACTCGCTGGTATGATAAATAATCTGGAAACGACGATAATGACTACACTGTGGAACCGGGTGCTAAGCAGATTTAAGGCAACAAGTGTTCATCTGCAAAAAGACAACATGGACTTATCCACTGCTGTTGATCTATTGCAGTCATTACACTTTTATGTTGGCACTATGAGAGCAGTTTGTTGAGGTAGATGAATCTGCTCGTGCTCTCTGTGTTACTCAGATTTATCAATATGATGTTTGCCACAAACAAAAGAGAAAGCGGTTTGCGGATGAGTCATCTGATGAAGATGAAGTATTATTTACTGATGTAAGTCAGAGATTTAAGGTCGAGGCATATTATGTCATTTTGGACAGACTAAAATCATGCCTGGCCAAACGTATTGATGCTTACAAAGAGGTCTATGATCTTTTTGGTGTTCTCTTTTGCAAGGACTGTACAGAAAGTGAATTGTGCATAAGAGCTGATAAACTGTCATCACTTATCCAGTGGACCAGATAAAACTTTGACCGATGAACTGATTCAGTTCAGACATTTTAGCAAAGACAAGACCTCACCTGCAGAGCTGCTGCAAATTGTTGATCAGAATGGACTAAAGACAACATTTCCTAATGTTTTTGTTGCACTTATACTGTATTTAACTTTCTCAGATCTAACTGTGAAGGAGAGAGGTCTTTATTTACTCTAAAGTGAGTGAAAAATGAACTTAGGACAACAATGACACAGAAACGTCTTTCTGCACTTTCCCTGCTTGTCATTGAATCTGAACTGGTTAAAGACATAGATTTTGAAGACATCATATGCCAGTTTGCTTGGTCAAAATCCAGAAAATTGCAATTGTAAATTGTTTGAGAATTTGTGCATAATATCACTGCAATTGTTTTGTTTGTGTTGTTCAGTACAAGCAATGTAGCATTACACCACTGAGTAGTTGCACATTAACTACAGATTTTGTTATATGTCAGATTAAAGAGTTGTTTTTTTTTCTTGTGAAATGTACTAATTGCTAATTCTTACAAAATCGTATAAATTATTAAGTGGATTCCTGCATGATCATTTGTGAGGTGGGTCGAGGGCACCACAAGGTCTTAATGCGCCACTGCTTATTTTAAGGACTACAAAACTGTTAGGAATCACACAACACAGGAATCCCAGCGCAGAGGTTTTTAATTCAAAATGTATAAAAGAGAACACTCAATGTCATCAGGTAGAAATGTAAATAGGGAAAACACTTGGTGAATCAGTAATATGTATAATAGATAACTCTCAGTGTCCGTGTGTGTGATGGATAGATGAAGAGATAAACACTAGCGATGCGGACTACAGCGATCTCCTCTGGATGGTCACAATGTGGGAAACACAGCCGGGCTGTAGGACATCCACAGAACAGTACACACAGAGATGTAATCCTGTCGGGCAAACAGAGAGATTCCTGGCGGGACACAGAGAGAGAGAGAAACGGTCAGTGTCTTCAGCAGTAAGCGCGCTGGACAGCGCACTGCGGCAGTCAGAGCGAAGAGCAGAATTACGCGCTAGAGCGCACTGCGGCTGTCAGCGTCTTCAGCAGAATTACGCGCTAGTGGGCACTGCGGCTGGTCAGCGCAAGGTGTAAAATGTCGCTTGGAGAATCCACTGACTGAGAGTTCGTAATGACCTGACAGAAGTCACACCAATCTGGAGAGACAGACAGCAGGGCAGGGAAATCTGACGGGGCAAAGGCAGCAGAGAGCACGGAGAATAATCAAAATATATAACAGGAAACTGAGACACGACAGGACTGGAACTAGACAAGCTAGAGGCAGGTACATACAAAGACGAACTTCCAAAGAACAAAGGAACCGAGGGGAATTTAAATCAAACCGGATTGGGCAATAACAAGGATCAGGTGTGGGACGCCGGTGAGAAGAGTCAGAGATAATGAGATCACCAGGTGGAAGGCGCGCACGTGTGGAGCTGTCAAAACAAAAACACAACACAAGTGAAACAAAGACAAAGCAGCCAATAAAACCAAAATCATGACAGGGTTCCCCCCCACGACCCCCACCGGGCGATCCATGAGGAGGCTCACCTCGTCGCCGGAGGAGATCCTCGATCAGCCCAGGGTCCAGGATGTCCCGGGCCGGTACCCAACACCTCTCTTCCGGACCATAGCCCTCCCAGTCAACGAGATATTGAAATCCCCAACCCCGGCGACGCACATCTAGTAGGGACTTGACTGTAAAAACGGGAGCACCATCTACAAGCTGAGGGGTGGGAGGGGCGGGGGCAGAGGGAACAGGGTTAAGGTGGGAAAAATGAACCGGTTTAAGCTTGGAAACATGGAAAACCGGGTGAACCCGACCGAGTGCTGGAGGCAATCTGAGCCGAACCGTCACCGGATTAATGACCTTCACTATGCTGTATGGCCCAAGGAATCGCGGAGCCAGCTTGCGAGAGGGCTCACAGAGAGGTAAATCCTTGGACGAAAGCCATACTTTCTGCCCACAGATAAAACGGGGCGCAGGTCTACGGTGTCGGTCGGCCGCGGCTTTGGTTCGTCTGGAAACCTGACGTAATGTAAATCTAGCCTTCCTCCAGGTGCGTTTGCAACGATGGACGAAGGCCAGCACAGACGGAACCACCGCATCAGGTTCTTGGGACGGGAACAAAGGAGGCTGAAACCCCATGGACGCCTCAAATGGGGACATATTCGGGGACGACACGGGGAGAGAATTATGGGCGTATTCGACCCAGGGTAGCTGTTGGCACCAGGAGCTCGGATATAGTGATGTCAGACAGCGGAGAGCTCTACCTAAATCTTGGTTAGCCCGTTCACATTGCCCGTTGGTCTGCGGGTGATACCCCGAAGACAAGCTGGCTGTGGAGCCAATTTGTCTACAGAATTCCTGCCAGAAACGAGAAATAAACTGAGGACCCCTATCTGAAACTACGTCTGTGGGCAGACCATGTAGGCGAAAGACGTGTTCGATCATTACCTGGGCTGTTTCCTTGGCAGTGGGAAGCTTGGGCAAAGGGACAAAATGAGCCGCCTTGGAGAAGCGGTCAACAATGGTCAAAACTACAGTGTTTCCCTTAGAACTAAATAAATTGGTCACAAAATCAATGGCGATATGTGACCACGGGCGAGAGGGGACAGGTAAAGGGTTAAGCAGACCAATAGGGGCTTGATGAGAGGCCTTATTACGGGCACAAACCTGACAGGCTAACACAAACTGTCTGACATCGGGACCCATAGAGGGCCACCAGAAACGCTGACTTACGGTAGCCAGCGTTCTCCGAACCCCCGGATGGCAGACAAACTTGGACTCGTGACCCCACCGGATGACCTCGGAGCGAAGAGAATCCGGAACCCACAATCGACCCGCTGGGCACCCATCTGGCACTTCCCCCTCCCGGCCGGCCCGCTTCACCCTTTGTTCTATTCCCCAGTGCAGGGCACCCACCACCCGCCCCTCCGGGAGGATGGTTTCATCCCCAGCGGAATCGGGGCTTTCGAACAAACGAGAGAGGGCATCGGGCTTCGTATTCTTAGAACCGGGCCGGTACGAGAGGGTGAAGTTAAATCTGTCAAAGAAGAGTGCCCAACGAGCCTGACGAGAAGATAACCTCCTGGCTGAACGGATGTATTCCAGATTCTTATGATCCGTCCAGACCAGGAAGGGCTCCGAGGTCCCCTCTAACCAGTGACGCCACTCACCCAAAGCCAGTCTGACCGCCAGCAGCTCCTGATTCCCTATGTCATAATTTCGCTCTGCTGGGTTTAACCGATGGGAGAAAAAGGCGCAGGGATGCACCTTGCCATCCTTAGCCGACCGCTGAGACAAAACGGCGCCTACCCCGACATCCGAAGCATCCACCTCCACAATAAACTGAGCAGCAGGATCTGGAAAAGAGAGAACAGGAGCAGAGATAAACCGGGACTTTAAGTTATCAAAGGCCTCCTGAGCACTAGAATTCCAGACAAACTTCTCCTTGGTGGAGGTGAGAGCAGTAAGAGGCTGAGCAACCTGACCGTAATTCCTGATAAATCGCCTGTAAAAATTGGCGAAACCCAGAAACCTTAATAAATCCTTGCGGGACTCGGGGACTGGCCATTCGGCAACCGCTTTGATCTTGGCTGGGTCGGGACGTATCTCACCTGCGGCAACAACAAAACCCAAGAACGAAACTGACTTACGATGGAACTCGCACTTCTCCGCCTTGACATAAAGCTTATTCTCTAACAACCGGCGTAAGACTCGGCGGACATGCTGAGTGTGTTCCTGCATGGAGGGAGAAAAGATGAGAATATCATCTATGTACACAAAGACAAACTTGTTAATCATGTCTCTCAGCACATCATTGACCAGAGTTTGGAAGACAGAGGGAGCGTTACAAAGCCCGAACGGCAAAACGCAGTACTCAAAGTGTCCAGTAGGGGTGTTAAATGCTGTCTTCCACTCATCTCCCTCTCTTATTCGCACAAGATGATAGGCATTGCGTAAATCTAGCTTAGTAAAGACCTGTGCACCCTGCAGAAGCTCGAAGGCAGTAGACATTAAAGGAAGGGGGTACCTATTCTTAACAGTAATGTCATTCAAACCCCTATAGTCAATACAAGGGTGCAGGGAGCCGTCTTTCTTTTCAACAAAGAAAAACCCCGCCCCTGCGGGCGAGGTGGAGGGACGGATGAGACCGGCATGCAGGGCATCATTAATATACTGGTCCATAGCCTCTCTCTCAGGACCCGATAAAGAATAAAGTCTACCCTTAGGCAGTGCCGGTCCTAGATGCTGGGAGGCCCTAAGCAAAGCTTTGTGAGGGGCCCTCTGTCAGTGCATTCAGACCCTGATAGCATAGCACACATACATCTCGGAGACGTCTATTTGATGTCTGCGTTTACATCTGCAAGATGTCTTATTTAAATTGTTTTCTCATCTGCAATACGTCTGTGAGACGTCTCCTAAAAGATGTCATATAGACATATTGAAGATGTCTGCAAGACGTTTTTGATTTAGAATGTATGTAAAGCAGCTCTTTTCCTTTATAAGATGTTTTTACACACCAGATGTATTCCAGATCTCCAGATCTTTACCAGACATCTCACAGACGTACCTGTGCTATCTGGGTAAAACCCAGTCAATGTTGCTGTTAGTTAGTTGTTAACTAACCACATAGTGTATTATCTTATAGCTGTATAATATTCCCATATGCACATTACTTTGAAACCCTGACTGATAAACTTGCTGATTATAACATGAAACATGTATTTGCTGATAAGTTGTTTTAATTTAAAATGTGTTGTGAGAAGCACTAAAAAATTTACCTGATCTAAATAAATGTAATGAATCAAATTAAATTACATATAAATACATACTGTTAATACACAGGGGTTAAATTGGGATTTGTTATGTGGTGGGGGGGGGGCTCTGTGGGGAGGGGTACTTCGAGGGGTAACATGTTTAATACTGATGACAGCAAAGCCACTGGTGTGTTTCAATGACATTCTGGACCTCTGATAGGATTTGATAAGTTTCAGCTTTAAAAGAGCATTTCACCCGTAGAAACATTAATCTTTATTGAAAGTGTTATATTTGTAGTCAAAATGTAACATAGATTTAGAATTTGGTGCCTATTTTACAGAGAAAAGGGGTGTTTGTAGTCTCATTCCCTCAACAAAGACATTGCACTTCCTTCTTTCAATGATGCAAAATGATGATTTTTACGTCATTGAAAGAAGGAAGTGCAACACTGAAGTCTGTATTTCTCCTGTCTCAGCGGCAACTGAGGAAATGATGCAAGACCATTCAGAAACATGACTGGAGTTCTAACTATACAAAGCTAAATGCAAATGGGTGAAGTGTCCCTTTAAAGCTGTCACAGAGGTTGACACCAAATATTTTAAAAATAGTGTCTGATTTTAAATATTGCAAATCTATGAGTTTGACACCCTATATCCATTTGTTGCACATGTCATTATGCACAACTGATCAAACTTTAAAGGAAGTTAAAAGAATCAAGCTCCTTGAATAATTCTAGG
Organism: Misgurnus anguillicaudatus; assembly: GCF_027580225.2. Taxonomy (NCBI): domain Eukaryota; kingdom Metazoa; phylum Chordata; class Actinopteri; order Cypriniformes; family Cobitidae; genus Misgurnus; species Misgurnus anguillicaudatus. Next base: position 47,897,434 of record NC_073360.2, on the reverse strand, counting down.
CATAAGATGCCCAAAAAGACTCAATTAACAAGATAAGGTACAACACACAGTACTGTATCAGCAACATGTCTTATAAATTAGCCATAGAGATTCCCTATGCTGGTCAGCAGCTACAATCATATAGTTAGGTTTGATTTGTGTAATCAAAATACATTATTTTATTATCTATACAATGAGTTATATCCAGTGTTATCCAGTTAACATACTGTAATTAAACGAGTGACATATACTTTAATCCTTTACAAATTTCAAGTCTTCTATTAAGTTTTCTCGACGTGGGCACCATTCTTACCTCTCTCTCTCTCTCGCTCTCGCTCTCTCTCTCTCTCTCTCGTCAAATTATCCTGCACGAGAGCGCGTTCTTGAAGTTCAAAGGAAAAAGCGCGTGTTTTCGCGGCAATTTCGTCACCCAATTCGCGTCATTTGAATCGCCCCATGCTAGGACGCGTGTCTTTACATTGACTTAATCTGCTCGCGCAAATCCTTTATCTTGTTCCCTTGCTTCACGTTTTTCCCCTTTATTCTGCTCCAGACGGATAGCTTTGTCTTTGTTTTAAATCAATGGTGGGCATATAATATGCTCATCGTTACCAAATCACTCTTCTGCGTCATGCACGCGGCCGTTTCTAAATTTGAAGGCTGCAACCTCCGGATCATGTCGCATATGCGCGCTGCATACGTCATCAAGCCTGATTTATTTAAGTTAAATAAGCATTTCATTTGCAAGTCATAAGCATAATATAACAATTAACCATTAACTAAGAATAATATTCAACATTAAAATTGTTAATATTCTAAAATACGTTTTTATGACGCATATGCCGCCTACATATGTGACCTCTGAAGGCTGCAGCCTTCGGATTGAGAAACTGCCTGCATGTTGTCCGAGTACATATCAGTGATTTAAGAAATCATTAAGTATTTTTAAAAACCCGCACAAATTCGGAAGTTTGCAAATTATTTAAATTATAGCGTCTTGTTTTCATTAAACATAATAATAATTTTTCTTTGATATAATGGTTTTAAATAATTCTGAGATCAAGGGGGCCCTCTAGTGGTGCGGGGCCCTATGCAAATTGCGTACTTTGCGTATAGGAAAGACCGGCACTGCCCTTAGGCGGAGAAGTGCCGGGGAGGAGATCAATAGCACAATCGTATGGCCGGTGGGGAGGAAGGGAGGTGGCCCGGACTTTACTAAACACCTGAGCGTTATCCGCATACTCCGCCGGGACCCCGGTCAAATCGGCCGCCGGAACCTGAGGATGAGAGAGAACAGAACCAGAAAAGGCAGATCCAAGACAAGACTCATGACAAGATTGAGACCAAGACAAAATAACATTACGTTGCCAATCAACGTGAGGATTGTGCTGCGCCAACCATGCATGCCCCAAAATAATTGGAGAGAGAGAGGCATGAAGGAGGTGCAACACAATCTCTTCACGATGATTACCAGACACAGAAAGACTCACAGGAGAGGTGCAATGTGTAATACGTGCCATCTGCTGCCCCTTAAGGGACCAGACATCCAAAGGGGATTGGAGAGGGACAACCGGAACACCCCAGGCGCGAACCAGAGCTTCATCTATAAAGTTGCCCTCCGCTCCAGAGTCGAGAAGGGCAGTGGACGGATAATCACGCCCAGCGAAGGACAACATGACGGGGAGTTGGGTACTGGAGAAAGGGGAGAGTTTAGAAGTAGTGGCGCCCACCAGAACTCCTGGGCTCATAGAAGGGCGACGGCCCTTTAACGGGCAAGTCTTCGCAAGATGTCCGGGCTTCCCGCAATACAAACACAGAGAATTCTGTAGGCGTCTATCTCTCTCTCTCTGTGACAGGCGCATGCGCCCCAGCTGCATGGGCTCCGACCTGACAGGGAGTGAAGAAGAAGAGGGGGAAGCGGTGGCCTCGTCTATAGAAGTTCGCTGGCGAAGAGATCGTCGCTGGTTGCGGAGCATTCTCCGGGCTTCGATCCGGAGAGCCAGATCAATAATGGCATCCAGCGTGGGGGGAAGATCGTGAACAGCGACATCATCATGGAGATCATCAGACAACCCCTTCGCAAACTGCGCTCGAAGAGCCGCTTCATTCCAGTGGCAGGCAGCCGCTAAGGTCTTAAACTTAATGGCGTAATCGGTGACTGTAAGACCTCCCTGAACCAGAAGAGCCAGCCGAGCCGCAGCGGCGTCCCCGCGCACTGAACGGTCAAAGAGCCTCTCCATCTCCTTGCGAAAATCACCAAACGACCGACAGCAAGGATCGCGAGCATCCCACACGGCCGTAGCCCACTCACGCGCCTTGCCAACCAGAAGGGTAATCACAAACGCCACCCGGGTGCGCTCAGAGGAATAGCGGCGGGGCTGGAGGGCAAAAACCAAGGAATATTGTGACAGAAATGCCCAGCAAGAGGAGGGATTACCATCATATGGAGGTGGGGCTGTAACATGAGGCTCCGTCGGCGAGGACTGCAGCTCTGTCTGCGACGACTGACTGGGTTGGGTGGCATCCAGACTGAGCAGGTCCAAACTAGAGGAAAGGTCCGACATACGGGCAGAAAAGTCCTCAACCTCCGCGGGATCCATACTGGCAAGTTCATCCTGTTAGGAATCACACAACACAGGAATCCCAGCGCAGAGGTTTTTAATTCAAAATGTATAAAAGAGAACACTCAATGTCATCAGGTAGAAATGTAAATAGGGAAAACACTTGGTGAATCAGTAATATGTATAATAGATAACTCTCAGTGTCCGTGTGTGTGATGGATAGATGAAGAGATAAACACTAGCGATGCGGACTACAGCGATCTCCTCTGGATGGTCACAATGTGGGAAACACAGCCGGGCTGTAGGACATCCACAGAACAGTACACACAGAGATGTAATCCTGTCGGGCAAACAGAGAGATTCCTGGCGGGACACAGAGAGAGAGAGAAACGGTCAGTGTCTTCAGCAGTAAGCGCACTGGACAGCGCACTGCGGCAGTCAGAGCGAAGAGCAGAATTACGCGCTAGAGCGCACTGCGGCTGTCAGCGTCTTCAGCAGAATTACGAGCTAGTGCGCACTGCGGCTGGACAGCGCAAGGTGTAAAATGTCGCTTGGAGAATCCACTGACTGAGAGTTCGTAATGACCTGACAGAAGTCACACCAATCTGGAGAGACAGACAGCAGGGCAGGGAAATCTGACGGGGCAAAGGCAGCAGAGAGCACGGAAAATAATCAAAATATATAACAGGAAACTGAGACACGACAGGACTGGAACTAGACAAGCTAGAGGCAGGTACATACAAAGACGAACTTGCAAAGAACAAAGGAACCGAGGGGAATTTAAATCAAACCAGATTGGGCAATAACAAGGATCAGGTGTGGGACGCCGGTGAGAAGAGTCAGAGATAATGAGATCACCAGGTGGAAGGCGCGCACGTGTGGAGCTGTCAGAACAAAAACTCAACACAAGTGAAACAAAGACAAAGCAGCCAATAAAACCGAAATCATGACAAAAACAATACATTGTAATACATTTTGATATTGCTTCACCAGATCCTTGCATATGAGACAGCAGGTGTGCCAAGCAGGTTTCACGAGGACTTTTCATGTGTGTATCCTAATGAAAACAATGCATTATATCTTACCATTAAACTTCAGAAATCTAGTAGAGATAATGGTTTATGTGTACTCAGAAGATGTGATTCACTGTTAACTGTGGGGTGCAGGGCTGTTATGGTAACAGGATACAGCGTGCTATGAGAGGGATTGATTATTCACGTTAGTAAATTAAAGCCAAAAATATTCACCAAGTTGTCTACTCTATTTATAATGACAGATATTATATTTTATTTATTTTTATCAGACATTTTTAATTTCTGGAAATATTTAATACAGAATATGACAAATAATGCAGAATCACAAAAATTCAACATTTTGTTGATTTTGTGCTCTTCTGCCATAGCGAACAACTGTATGGACTGACTGGCACTCGACATTTAACTACAGATTGTAAAATCAGTATTTTGTCTCTGGTAAGTCCTCAATTACACTTATAAATGTGACCATTTAGTGTATTAAGCCCTATTCGGACGGGATTAGTTTTACAGGGGTAGATGGCGTAATGTAATTTTACCACAGGACGTCGGTAATATTAATGGTCAATTCGGACGGGATTAGAAATCTCAGTAAAACATTCAGAAGTGGGAGGGGTAACTCCTTTGCGCAGCGCGTCACCTCTCGTCTTCACGTGCACGTTACCTTGCCTCTTGATATCAGATGTGCAAACAACATGAAACAGACAAGGAAAACGCGAAACACTGTGATTAATTTCAGTTTGGGGAGAACGTCAGTTTCGTAAACAGTTCCGCGAATCTGAGAAGTGAATTTGACTTTTTTTTTTAAAGTTTGTGTCGTGTTTTATTCAGAAACTGACCTGCCACTGACTTGTTTCCCGTCTAGAACGCAAGTAAATGCTTCTTTAAGCGCTTCTATATTTAAAAGAAACCCGCAAATTGAAAGGAAATGACGCGATTTACGTGGATATTTACAGCTGGTCTATTCGCACTGGATTAGTATTACCTGAGGTAATTTCTCCGGACCTTTTTACAGAAGGTAAAAGACGCCGTAATCTTTACTGACATTGTCCGTAATGATTACTGACATAGAGCATTCGGACTGGACTAAAATCACAGAGAAGCTCTGATAAAAACTTGCTTTACCCCACCTCCCTATGTAAAACTAATCCCGTCCGAATAGTACTTTAGATATGTGTTCACTGCCAAGACAGACACAAATATGGTGGCGGGCATGGCAGAAGTGACGTCTTTGGTAGTGAAGTGACCCCGAAGCCGCCGCCAGGCGCCGCCATTTCCACCTTTTAGAAGTTCAGCTGCCGCCAGCCAATAATTTCCTAAGCCAAATTGAGCTGATGAAGTTTGGCTGAGCCGGCTAGAATTATTTGCATCAAATAATAATTCTATCACATAGAGACATACACACACAAAATATATAAACCAATACACGAGATCTATTTTCCGACTGGTTTCATAACAGCACAGTCTTGTGCACAGAGGCCGTTTCTCAATCCAAAGGTTGCAGCGTGTGGAGGTCGCATATGCAGGCTGCATACGTCATCAAGTCTGGTTTATTTAAGTTAACTGAGCATTACATTCGCAAGCCATACACATATTACAACAATTTACAATTAACTAAGAATGAACTTTATAATTGTTAATATTTTGAAATAAGACAGTCTTGATGACGTATGCAGCGTAAAAATGCGACCTCCGAAGGCTGCAGTCTCCGGATTGAGAAACGGCCAGAGACTCACAGGGATGACGACCAATTAAAATTGCTACTGAAGAAGTGATGCATTTTTTTCTCGCACTGATCTAAATGGCGGAAAGAAGCAAGCAAGGTAATTTTGATCTCACTTCTCACATACTTTCATAATTCCTACTTACTTTTTTTTTTTAACTTAGACCTACCCAGACTTTTGTTAAATCTTCAGGGCACGGTTGCACAAACCTGAATCAAAGATTGATGTTATGAACCAAATATTCTGGAACGAAGAGATTTATAGCACTGAACGTGATATAACTGCAGGAACAAACCATCGTTTCCACATTGCTAATTCACGACGCATGCTTCAGTGTACATTGAAGTCAAATGTGCAAAACTTTGTCCAAAATAATACTGATAACAGTGTGTGTTTATATTACAGTCTCATTTTCTCATTACCTGGAAAGATGGAGATCTAGTTAATCAATATAACATATACATCTGTAGACATGTAGTGGCAGCTTCAGTCATTTGCAGCTATGAAAAGTTTGGCAGCTGCAGCAGTCATTTGGGTTTTGGCTGAGCCGGCTAGCCAGCCAATAACTTCATCAGCCAGCCATTATTCTCAAAACAAATAGCTTCGGGCTCTAATACTGACAGAAAATTTAAGCAGAATCACAGAAAATAAACAGATGCACTCTGAGCAATTAAAGGAAAGTTTACACACACATGACTTGTATTAACAAAGTCTGATTCATTTGGAAATATTGCCTTGTGTATGCGAACTGAACCAACATTGTAGCCATTTAACCCCCGGTTTCAAAACAAAGCAATCGATCTACAGGTCTGAAAACACCCCAAGATTAACTTTTATGATCCACTTTCAATGTTGAGAGTCTATAAATCCATTACAGATGTTATGATCTCTATATAGTCTCACTATAATCTATATCTGATTTCTGTCTGAACATCAGATGACAATCTTACCACAGTATCTTCAGTTTACAGTCAGGATTCTTCAGTACATCAGAGATCAGCTTCACTCCTGAATCTGTGAGTTTATTATCAGACAGATCCAGATATCTCAGGTGTGATGGGTTTGATCTCAGAGCTGAAGTCAGAGCAACATAACCTTCATCTGTGATATTACACCTCCACAACCTGTAGAGAACAGAGAGTTTATGTGAATTATACAAAACTACAAACACAAATCTGTAACCTCCATCTCTTCATGTAATGTTCATCTTTCAATCCCTCTGTAACTGAGACACTGTGTGTTTAAATGTCAAATAAATCCATCACACAGCTGACTATTAGTGTTGGATGTCCTAAACCACATGAACATTTCTTCATAAATCTGTATTGAGTTCATGACTCACACTGAATACTTGATCTTATTTCCTCAAGTGTTTGTGTTCATATTGGACAAGATGTTGTCTGACTCTCAGCTAACAGAAAAGTCCCAAGAACGTTCCCTGAAAGTTCCCAAAAACATTTTGCCAACACAAACAGTGTTCAGTTTTCTTGATGTTCTAAGAATGTTTCTGGGTTGTCTGAATGTTAGATGAATGTTAGATTCTACCATTTTCAAACGTTATGTCAATGTCATGTTTTAATGTTCACACAATGTTTAAAACAACTGCTTTATAGACTTATTTGCTTGTTATGTAAATGATAGAGTAGGACTGGACAATAATTCAATATCAATATATCTCGCAGTATAATATTTTTCGATAACAGTGATGTGGTTTCTAAACACATTTCCAATATTTCGATTCATTACGGCGTTCTGTGGCCGTTCACATGTCACATGTAAAAACGCATGTTAAACACGGGTCAAGGGGCTACTTCCCTTTTAAACGTGTGGTGTCTTGTAGTTAAAGGACAAGTTCGGTATTTTACACTTAAAGGCCTGTTTTCATATTGTTTATGATGAAATAGAACGGTTTTGACTGAAATTTGGACATATGATGCTGGCCCGGAAAACTTTCGGGTGTTTATTGTATTACCCCCCACCTCTACAAGGGCTGTATAGGTGCACAGGAACAATCCTTTCTAAAATGCATTAAACTTTCGTTTACAAAGACGTGAAACTCACCGAGTGGTCAGGGGTGTTCACTGATATGCTCACTAGACCTGTTTGAGTCGCGACTCACTCGGATCTTTAACCCGGATCTTTAAATTAACTCATGAGTCGCGAGTCTCTAGTGTCATTTACCCGGATCAGTTGAGTCCTACTACAATTCATTGTAAAACCATAAACAGCGCCACACACACACACAAACCTCTTTCAACATTATTGATGAGACTTCGCTCGCCCTACAGATCCACTAACCGGCTGATTTGCGCGAGAACTGACCCGAGATTCTCACTCAGAGCCGGAAAAATTGCAAACTCGAGAGATCTGCTCTGACTCGAGAATCTTTCAACTCGTAACCGGCTGATCAGCGCGAACCGTCTCTTCGCCTCTGGGGCTGCATAAGCAGGACACAGTTTTTTCTATATCATTATGCTATTATTAGGCCTATTTTTTAATGGTCGACCATACACACACCAAACCTAAAACCTATAAGCATGTTATCTCAGAAGTGAAAGGCTTTTGTTGTGGATTTGCTTTTGAGGAGACTTCAGTCGCTCTATAGATCCACTAAGATCCGGTTAGTAGATCCGTAGAGCGAGTCCCATGGTCTGTGAGTCCGCAACGCCTCCGGCTCTGAGAATCTCGAGTCGCGCGGATCAGCCGGTCACAAGTGGGTCCGTACTGAGTTTCCTTGGCGATTTAGCAATACTGACTCAAGTGATTCAAGTGACTCACACAACCCAGATCACTTTAGTGAGTGACTCACAATAACCCGGATCCTTAAAAGGAGTGGAGTTTGCCAGGCCTAATGCTCACACAAAAATCGCTGCAAAAGATGCTTTCCAACAGCTGTTTTAGCATTCGTTGCAAACTTGTGGACCTATTTTTTCAAACGCCTCAAACCCGTACATTCTTCCGCTGAGAGCTTGAATAATAGACACTCCAGCCCGGGTGGTGGCGATAATCCACCTTTGCCAATTGCAAGAATAGAAACAAGATTCCCGGTGCGGAGTAATACCGTACCTCACAGCACATCTAATAGTCAATGGAGTTGGACAAAAACTACGATAAAACAGCTGTTGGAAAGCATCTTTTGCAGCGATTTTTATGTGAGCATATCAGTGAACACCCCTGACCACTCGCTGAGTTTCACGTCTTTGTAAACGAACGTTTTATGCATTTTAGGAAGGATTGTTCCAGTGCACCTATGCAGCCATTGTAGAGGTGGGGGTAATACAATAAACACCCCAAAATTCTCGGGCCAGCATCATATGTCCAAATTTCAGTCAAAACCGTTCTATTTCAACATAAACAACCTGAAAACAGGCCTTTAAGTGTAAAATACCCAACCTGTCCTTTAAGCAACTATGAGCCGCAATCTCCGGGACGACAAGCAAATGGAATGCGGATTTAAATTCGCTCATCTGTACCTCGCACCAAATCATATCATTGACACCACCATGCGATCAATTAATCTATTCAGGACTTTGTAGTGTTTGTTCAGAGAAGAGCTGTCAGTCACTCAGAAGTACGAGAAGGAGGTGTGGAGTTATAGTTAGTGTCAAGTCACAGCTTTCAATGCACACAAACTAAATTACTGGTGAGAAAAAATAGGATTAAACCATAAGGTGCCAAGGTTAGAAAAGAATAAAGATGAGGAGAAAAGATACAAGTATGTATGCTGCTGTGTCATCTAGTTATGAGTTAAATGTATAATATAATTAAATGTCTAGTATCAAATCATTGATTCTTGAAACGTTGGCAAAAACATGTCCCACTAAGAAAAGTGCTAATTCTGTTGGAAATTAATATTATTTTCATGAAGAAAAAGAATCAATGTTATAATCAGGGGGTCCTTTGCACATATAGGTTTATTTTTATTTTTTATTAATTTAATGATTATATACTGGCCCATACAAAATCAGTTAAGAGTTAAGAGATAATCATTTCAACTTGATTAAAAAAGCCAAAAGTAATAATTGAATTGAATAATATATTTACCGCATGAAAGAGTACATTGTAATATGTATTAAAAACTACAAACAGTGAGGTTTGAACAATATTTACTATTATTTTGTGATTGCTTAAAATGTGTCCCACATATTTGTCACCAGGGTCAGATATTTATAAAAAGCAATAAAATCAGACAACTACAGGGTCAACTGCATTACTGAGGACCCCATTTTCAAACCTTCAGCTCTACTGCATGCTTCAAGATCACTCAAGCTCCTGTATGTTTGATATTTTCTCTTAAACTTCTTCATATTTTTGGACACTGCTACTGTGACAACCATAACATGTCAACACCGTCATCTTTGTATAAAAAATATTAGATTAGATTATGAAATAAATGTATAATTTTTCACTATCTAGCTTGCTAAGCAATTACAAGTAGATCAGTAATTTTTATTTTTCTTACTTTATGTAACATTAAATACTACAATAATTTTAGGGTCACGTTGACTTATATTTTCTCCACATATTACTATAATAGCAAATTGATCAAAACTATAAACTAACACAGATGGAACTAACGGCAGTTGCCTAGTGGTTCATGTAGGTTGTCTACAAACCGGAAGGTTGGTGGTTCAATCCCCGGCTCCACCGGACCAAGTGTGGAGGTGTCCTTGAGCAAGACACCTAACCCCAGCTGCTCCCGACGAGCTGGCTGGCGCTGCATGGCTGACACCGCCGTCTGTGTATGAATGTGTGAGTGAATGGGTGAATGTGAGGCAATATGTAAAGTGCTTTGGATGGCCATAGGTCTTTTAAAAGCGCTATATAAATGCAGTCCATTTACCATTTATGAGAGTCAATACTGTGAAAAAATGCTTAATAGTTTATAAATGTAAAATGAATAATTGTGCTTTTTAATGTTAAATAGCTCTTCGTCCCTCCTATAAGATGTCGATCTTAGAAATGTCCCCAAGCCTGTTTGAGTTTGAGACGTCTGCATTACAGCATATACTACTGAACGACATTCAGGGTGCACTTATAATATTATTAAGCTGAGCCTGAAAGTCTGTTTTACTGTACAGTGATATCACTTTTTTGTATGAAGGCTAAACACGAATTAAAGGTGAACATTAATATATTTATTCCTTTTTTATTTTAAATATGATATAGTTTTATAGGAGAAGGTTTCATTGGCAAATAATTTTTTTCAGAGGTTTGTTTTTGGTTCAGACATCCATTGAAGGCATTCTTGGCAGTTTTTCCTGAGGCTTTTTTAATATGCATACCATCATCGGATTTATACCGTACCGACCGAAATTAAGAAGTTTATCATGATAAAAATTGTGGCCATACCGTCCAGCCATATGATAGAGAAACATTGCATTTTATTATTTAAAAATTTATATGGGTGGTTTCCCAGACAGGGATTAGACTAGTCCTAGACTAAAGTAAATGTAATAGCTGTTCAAACTGAAAACAACTTGCGCTGACATATTTTAAAATACATCAATGCCATTTGTTTTGCCTTAAAATGCACACAAGTAATGTTTTTAGTAAGGTGTGTTAATTAAAACAATTTATATTTCATAATTAAACTAAGGCCTAGTCCTGGTTTAAGCTAATCCCTATCTGGGAAACCACCCCATTAAACATTATTTCTGAATGTTCTGTAAAAATATTGCTTTAGTAAACACAATTCACTTATTATGTTTAGATGTTGATGATTTGTTTCATTTAAAGTCACCATGATGTTGATTAGTGTTTGTTTTAGTTGGACTCTTGACTTATTGTTTGCTAGTTTTTCCCTGGTTGTGTTAACTTTGTGTATATAAAACACATTTGTTATGGTAATGTAAAGTTAATGTAATTATGTAGCAGTTGGTAGATAAGTTGTTGTTTTAAACATTGTGTGAAAATTAAAACATGAAATTGTCATAACGTTTGAAAATGGTAGAATGTAACATTCATCTAACGTTCAGACAAAACAGAAACGTTCTTAGAATGTCAAGAAAACTGGACACATTTTATATTGGCAGAATGTTGGGAACTTTTTTGAGATTGACTGCTAATTTATGTACAACATTAAGAAAATGACTTTTGTTAGAAAAGATTCTTCCAAAGTAAGAGTTCAAAATAAAATCATAAAATAATGAAATTAATTGTATTAAAGCAACACAATTGCACTGTTGCGCTTTTCAACCTCATGTGGGGGCCGTAAGCAAATCTAACATGGAAAACTACATAGTGTTGCTTTAATATGTAAACAGTCATGTGATTGTTGTTAGTTTTACTTACCGAAGTGTTTTGGTTTCTTTTATTACAGGCTGCAGTTTCACAAGAACTTCATCTGCTGTATTTTTATCTCCAATAAATGGTTTTAGATTAAGTTCATCCAAATGCTGCTCAGACATCAACAACACAAAAACTAAAGCTGCCCACTGTGAAGAGGAGAGTTTGGTCTTTCCTACTGATGAAGATTTCACATAACGTTGAATCTCCTGCAGCAGTGAATCATCACCCAGTTCATTCAGACAGTGAATCAGATTGATGGATTTCTCTGTAGACAGATTCTCATTCATCTTCTGTTTAATGTACTCAACAGTTTTCTCTTTCTTGTAGGAGCATCTTCTCATCTGTGTCAGTAGATCCTGTAAGAGAATCTGATTGGACTCCAGTGAAAGACCCAGAAGAAAACGCAGGAAAAGATCCAGATGTCCATTCTTACTCTCTAAAGATTCATCTACAGCTCGATGATGTAACTCAGGTAATGAATCCTGTTTTGATGATTTATGTTTAAATTTGGCCAAAATGTTAGAAAACCGACCTGGTTTAGGATTAAAAACATTTCTGTATTTCTTTGTGATGGAGATGTGAGCATAAAGAGCTGCTAGATGTTCCTGGATGCTGAGATGAACAAAGCAGTAAACTTTCCCCTGATACAAACCAAACTCCTCTCTGAAGATCTGAGTACACAATCCTGAGTACACTGATGCTTCTGCTACATCAATGTCACACTCTCTCAGGTCTTCATCATAGAAGATCAGATTGCCTTTCACAAGCTGCTCAAAAGCCAGTTTCCCCAGTTTGAAGATCATGTCTTCATCTTTCTTCTCATAGTCCTTCTGATGTTTGATGTTTGTCTGAATGATCAGGAAGTGTGTGTACATTTGAGTGAGAGTCTTGGGGATCTCTCTTCTCTTTGCTTCACTCAACATTCTCTCTAGAACAGTGACTGAAATCCAGCAGAAGACTGGGATGTGACACATGATGTAGAGACTCCTGGATGACTTCAGGTGTGAGATGATTTGATCAGACAGACTCTCATCACTGATTCTCTTCCTGAAGTATTCCTCCTTCTGTGGATCAGTGAAGCCTCGTACCTCTGTGACTCGATCAACACACTCAGAGGGGATGAGATCAGCTGCTGCTGGTCTGGAGGTGATCCAGATGAGAGCAGAGGGAAACAGATTCCCCTTGATGAGGTTTGTCAGCATCACGTCCACTTAGGTTGTTTCACTTACATCACACAACCTCACACTGCTGTGAAAATCCAGAGACAGACGACACTCATCCAAACCATCAAAGATGAACAACACTTTATATTCATCACTGAAGATTTCCATTTCTTTTGTTTGTGGGAAGAAAAGATGAAGAAGATCTAAAAGACTGAGTGTTTTGTTCTTCATCAAATTGATCTCTCTGAAAGGAAGTGGAAATATGAGGTGGACGTCCTGATTCTCTTTCTCTTCAGCCCAGTCCAGAATGAACTTCTGTACAGAGACTGTTTTTCCAATGCCAGCGACTCCCTTTGTCAGCACACTTCTGATGTGTTTGTCTTGTTCAGGTAAAGGTTTAAAGATGTCATTACATTTGATTGGTGTCTCCTCTGTTGTTGTTCTTCTGGATTGTGTCTCAATCTGTCTCACTTCATGTTCATTACTGATCTCTCCACTTTCACTCTCTGTGATGTAGAGCTCTGTGTAGATCTCATTCAGTAGTGTTGGGTTTCTCTTATTTGATGTTACCTCATACAAACACTCAAACTTCTTCCTCAGATTTGATCTGAATGTGTTCAGGACTTCAACAAGTTTAGACTCATGACTGTAAAGTAAAAGTAATATATTAGATAAGAACACACATTTGAGTTAAAAAGTACAGAGCAAAATGTTGTTTTTGTATCACAAAACACGGGACATATAAATATGGATGGAAAATGTTTTTTTTTAAGTATCATGTGGTCAACCTTTTTTAGTCTCTAAAAATAAATTAAAATCCTATTATTTACCTGAAATGAGGACTCATGTTTTTATTGAAGTCTTGTAGTTGATTCCCAAATTGCTCAATCTTCCTCCCCTTACAGTCGGGTTCTGTTATGATTCGTCTGGATGGCAAGAATGAAAATAAAGAATCACTTAAAGGGCGGTTCCCATTATAACTATAACTATAAAAAATATAGTTTTAAAAATCCTTTGATTTTAAAGAGAATAGTGGAGTTCACACCACAACTATAACGATAAAGATACAAGTAAAAGTATCGTTGTGATCACTTGCGGAGTGTTTTTTTTCTAACCGATGAACGATAAACCAATGACAGCCAATCAAATCTACTTGAATCTAAAGTGCACGCACATTTGAAATGGCACTGTGGGTGTTGAGGATATCTGCTGGTTATAGCCAGTTATAGCAGCATATTTATACATTTCAATGTAAACAATTACAGCAAGTGGAGAGATTTTAACACAAAAACTGTAAATTTTATGTGTCTCTTTGCATGAATATGTCTGATAATGAAGAATAATTTCTCATCTCTTTGACAAAATACACGATTGTAAAAAAAAATGTTAAACTACAATCATAGTTTTCAAGATATTGTATACCTTTGTGCAGGCTGTGTTTCTTCACTCTTAAATGTTATTGGCAGCTCCATAGACCAATCACTCTTCATAGACACACAGCTGAACTCTGAATCTGATCTCTTCTGATGATCTGAACTATAACACACAACAGATTCAACAATTAAAATAACATTACAAATATTTTTTGTAGATGCTCATTATAAAAATAAGCCATTATAGTAAATAATACCTATAAAAATAATATTTTCATATATGTTTATTTAAAAGGTTATTAATAATAATAAAGGTTATTTAATTGATTTGTATTATTTTAATATTTTAAAGTGTTTATATAAAGTACCTGCATCCTGGAGATGTTTGTGTTTGACCCATGATGGAGCTGCAGAGGTGAATCTGATCAATCTGATCTCCACAACTGATACTGAATGAAAATAATATTCAGACACAAAATAAACTTAAAATCAAAGTGAATAAACAGACATTATAATTCACATAAATGAATCCTGAGTGTTGAAGAAACAACTGCGTCAACACAACTACACAACATCACCTCACATTAACACAATATTAACACAAATTAAATTAAGAATTATGATAAGAAAACTTTCAATAAATGACGCTAATATTAAAATAAGAAACAAATATAAATTAATAAAGATTTATAGAAACTATGAATGATGAAGTGAAAAGTGTCGGATCTCACCTGAACAACAATGTAAAAGACTGAACTCATAGCAAGAAACATGAAAGATGTCATTAAAAATCTGAGTTATTCATCAAATATTCATCTTTAAACTCTTCCTGAAATACAAGTGAAAACATTACTATTGTGTTGATTAAACATTAATGTCATCTTGATTATTGTTTAACACATATCATAAATGTTGATTTTACTTAAACACAAACCTATAAACAGTAAATTCAGAAAACTGAAAATGTTGAAGTCTCTTAATGTTTTCCACGACTGTAAATATTGATAGATCAACTGGTGGTTGACAGTAATTTTAATATAAGAAATGAATTTAAAAGAGTGAATCTGTCCTTTAAAGAAACTATGAAGGAGGAAGTGAAAAGCGTCGGATCTCACCTGAACACACCTGAACACTCGCTGTCATCACAATCTGACTGGATTCACTTTCTCAAAATACTACAACTTTTACATCAACTACACACACAAAAATACATGTAAAGCTGTTTATACATGTTATATTAATCACTTTGATCATCGATATGTTAAGAAATCAACTCTACCTGTTCAAAATGGCGGAAGATAAACACGAAACAATTTACTTTCACTTTCATCTGTGACGTCACTGTATGAGGAAGTGTTTGAGGTGTTTCTCCCTCTGCTGACAGTAAACAAACATTAAACATCTGATTACAAATAATTTAATTTATAAACGAGACTTAATCATTAATGTGAGTCAATATGTTTACATTCACTGCATGAAACAAGCACATCAGCATTAACAATAATTAAACTCAAATCAAAATTACTCCTCTTTTGTTTAACTAATGTAAGCCTAATAAAGTCATATGAGTTTAATATAATGTAGACTAAGTGATATTTTATTATTTGTGTTAACTACATTTACATTCATGTATTTATCAGAGTGTGAACTTTATTAAGTGTTTGATTTAATAAACACAGCGAGGTCTTAAAAACACACACTTTTAGTTTAAAAGATTTAATATAATTGTGCTAACATAAACATTTAATTGAATAAAAAGACAAAATATCAAGATAATTATAAGACATTATACATTATAAGATGTAAAGAAAACTCTGCCTCCACTGCCACCTACAGGACATTTGTGTTATTACAGTTATTCTGCAGTGTGTCATAGACAATAGAAACATTATTCACAGTTTCTTTATTTTCTCCACTGAAATCTAAAGTGTATGTTGAATGATGTCCAGATGAATGAAATGTATAAGATAACTGATGGTGCTGTTCTCAGATCAGATGCAGGGACACTGAGAAACATCAGCAGCAGCACATCCGGCCTGTATCAGTGCACTGCGTCAGACATCATAGGAAAGAGCACCTGTGTCCTTAACCTGCAGGTTGTAGCACGTAAGTGTGTAAGGAGAGACATTACAGACACAAAGACTGTCACATGATCAGATATGAGGTCTGATCACAGCTCTGTCTCGTATCACAGTGACAGCTCAGACACAGAGTGTGGGTCTGATCACCGGCCGGCACCATCGACACGAGCGTTCTGACTGTGATCATCTGATGTCTCCTGGTCACACATGTGGATTATACAGGACCCTTGAGAAAGATTTTGGTAGATTCTCATTCCAAATGGTTGGAAATTTATCCTGTAACAACTTCACAAACTACCATCATGAAAATGAAACTGTGTTTTAGCACACATGGATTGCCTAAAATGATAGTGACCCCCGTTTCAAATCTCTACCTTTCCTTGATGAGACCACCCATGACACAATCTTCATTTATTTTTGTTCATGTTAATGCAGTAACTTGTAGTACTTCTTCTATCAATTATATCAGCTGCACATACAGTGATCTTTTCAGTTTACACGTCAGTTTTGTATTACTTTGAGATTTTATCTCGTAATCCTCTGGTTGTTTCATATAAATGTCATTCTATTGGCTCATGTAAATATGTTGTCTTTACATCAATTTGATGAACAATCATATTTTCCTGAACTGTTTTCTGTTTCAGTATCTCGTCATACTGGCAGTTGGAGTAAAAGTCTCGTCATGGTTCACACCTCTTTCTTGACTTTAATCTTTGACATCATATCGTGCTTTGTATTTGTCTGTTCATCACTGTTTTTCTTAATAGTGTAGACACACTTACCCCTCACTAATTCTTTATCTTCATGTAGACTGGTCAGAGTAAACGTTACACTTTCCTTTAATGACTTCATCTCTTCATCTATAATCTGTCTTCTCTGATGTTTCAGCTTCTTTCTATGTTTGAGGTTCATTGCATACAAGTTTGTGATAATAATCAATGTCAGCTACATCACCTTGAAAACTACAAACATAATCACTTAAATAATCTGAACTTTTCCTCTCTCTGGCAGGATTTCTCCTTTGTTCAGGTTCATCATATATTTATGTTTGGATTTCGCTTATTCACTGTTCACTCTCTATAAATTGACTGTTTTGTTTTTACATTTATTTTGAATTAGGCATAGAATGTGTTGTGTTTTATTGTAAATGTATTATAAAGTTTGTCCAATAGATGGTGCAGTTTGAATCTGTCGTTCAGAAAGCGTCTGACAGATAATCAACAGCGATAGACCAAACCTGAAATGTCAAGTTTATTATTTTATTAACTTCTTTAACTCTGGGACCCTGTACCGGGTCCAGAATTATCTCATTTTGACTTAATATAAAATATTCCTTTAATTTGTAATGGTCCTTCATGGACCCCCAGTACCACATATGAGATACTGTTTGAAAGCTTAGACTCTCTACTTTCTGCAGATATGCATCCCTTTGACATATCTTTTACTGTAAGAAAGTTATTTACAATTAATTTACACTATCAACCCCCCCATATTTTTTAATATAATTTAATATTCACATATTTCATATTTTTCAAGTATAACAAACATGGGCAAGCCTTATATCAAATGAAAGCTCTCATTCTCAGGAATAAGGCTACAGTGTTATTTTTGTCCTATTATCATCACCTATCTAACAATGGTCGAATGAATAATGAGGTAAAAAATTGACTTTTGTAAACATATGGGAAACTTGAGGGTGAACTGCCTCAGATAGCACATATAGTCACAAATGATACACCATCTTTTCTCTTAGGTCCTACTCTAAAAAATGAGTCCATTCAAAGCATTTTCTTTGGTTGTGTGCATGAATAATCCCTTGCTATTTATTATATGTGCAAAACAAAAAATTAATATTTATATGAAAAATGTATTTTCACACCCTTCAGTAAAATAAGAATAACTTTTGAATGCGACATGCTAAAGAGATCATTCTTTTTTTGTGTGTTAACTGTCTGCAGTCTGCTAGAGCACACAGAACCAGAGTTATACACTATCAGAGGCAGTATTTACAACATAAAAAAAGAAAATTTGGTGTTTCATCATATGAAAAACACCCTAAATAAAAATATTTGTCACAAACAGCAGCTTTTTATGTAACTTCAAAGGGCTTTCTGCAAAATGATATAAAGATATTGCATTTATTCCACTGTATGTGGTTATGGGAGCACTTCAAATATTTTTAGGCAGAAATTAAATACAAAAAGGGTATTATTCCTCCCTTCAGTTGGAGTAGAATAACTTTTGCATAGGTTATGATAGAGAACAAATTCCTTTTTCCTCTGTAAGCTGACAATTGCTGGAATCAAACAAAACTGTCTGCAGGTTTCGTTAGCATTCAGGGCCAGAGTTATACACTTTCAAATAAAAACTTTAGAAAAAAAAACATCAAAAAGCGCCTATTTATTTTTGTGTTTATTAGAGGACTGACAAGACATACAACCATGTTTTGCACTTTCAACAGTGTTTTATGAAATTTCAAAGGGTTACCTGTAAAATGATACCAAACTTTTATATGTACCCCTCTGCATGTGGGTATGGGAAGCTTTTGAAATTTGGTAGGCCAAATCCAGGCGAAAATCCCCAAAATAGCCTCAGAGTGTAAGAAGTTAAACTTTATGTAACTGTATTAAAACTGTAAATTACGCTCATTTCATCTTTACGGTCATCAGTAGGACTGATGTCTGCACAATTAATATCAGTAATATCAGATGAAACATTTGTTTTCTTTGTTTATAAGATTTAAAAATGATTGCATTGTGATTTTATTTACATTTCATTCAGTGTCTCAACTTTTTTGTAATTGATCACATAATCATCAAAAAGTCCTGCAGTCAGATCCTGAAGAACACAAAAGCAAAGACGTCCAATATTTGGATTTAGAGATAAATGAGCTGTGAGTCTTCAATGTTGTGCTGAACTTGAACACATTTCAGTTTAAGATGAAGTTAAAATCCCCAACAGTGTAGAAGAAGAGGAATCTTGTCAGTATTTACTTCAGTTTATGATCCTATGGGATTTCTTGCTCCTCTTACACTGACTGATAAATCGCTCTTATAGGAAATGTGTAGACAGAAGCTGAGTTAGGATGAAGATTTACCTCCAACACTTCAAAGTCAGATTTGAATAAAGTCACAGATCAGATCCTGTACTGAATAATCAACTCATACGGTTAAGAGGAAGTGATGTCACTATTGTGTCTTCTTATTCACCAGCAGATCAAACTGAAGATCAGAGAGACATCTTTACTGTCTCTGTCCATAAGTCCTGAATAAATTTAAAAGAGAAAGTCAATCAGATATGAGATCATCATCAGTGTCAGATGAAGAGATAGAAAAACAAACTATTAGTGCTGTCAGTCAGTGATAGAAATGAAATCTTCAACATAATAAACATGTCAACAATCTGTTTATCACATACACATGAGCTACAACAATACAAAAACACATTTCATCTATTTCCTCTGAATATTTGATATCAATGTAAGAGATGAATGTATTGATATGTATGTAGTATAATATAATGACACACTGACAGTTTTATGAGTTCACACACAAACAGTAAGAAAATGAAGGTGATGCTTTATTTGAAAAGTCCTGGAGGTTGACAGTCGTGTAAATAAAGAGAAACAGCATCAATGTCAAAGCTCGACAGAGAGTTGTGTGAAGTGTCCATCAGATTTTAAGAGTTAACTTTCTCTTCTTTTTTCTAATCTTCATCTCTATCATTTATCATCTGTACTTTGTGTTTATCTGTTGTGTATATATTGTGTTTGTGTTGTTATTTCTGTCTGTATTCTGATGATTTGATTAATAATGCTTAAAACATGAAATAAAAACCAAGTTGTTATAAAAAGAGTTTTAGATGAACATCTAGTCAAGTGTGCATAACTATAGAGGTGTCGTCCTATCAAACAAACCCCATTAACAAACATCATATATAATGTGTAAGAAGTGTAAGATCACAGTATTAAATCCTGCAGTGAACAAACTCAACATCACAGTTAGTAAACAGACTCAGACATTGGATTGAATTCTTATTGTGTTGATCTGACAAAGCATCAAGTGTTGTTTATGTACACTTCATATTTTCTGTTTGTTGGGTTTACAGCCTAACAGCAGCAGATCAATTTACATTTATTTCTAATATTTATATTCTAGGATTTAAATGACACTGCATGAGTTTACTTTAAACATTTATTTAAATGAGCTCTACTTACTCTACTGTCTGTAGTTTACAATGTGGATAATATTTTAGACCAGAGATCAGCTTCACTCCTGAATCTTTGAGAGTATTCCAGTACAGATCCAGTTCTCTCAGGTGTGATGGGTTTGATCTCAGAGCTGAAGTCAGAGCAACACAACCTTCATCTGTGATATCACAATAACACAAGCTGTAGAGAACAGAGACTTTATGTGAATGATACAAAACTACAAAGTTTTACACAAATCTGTAACCTCCATCTCTTCATGTAATGCGCAATGTCTAAATGGGCGTGTCCGAATCCACTTTTGCTAATTTAACAACGCGAAAAATGGTTTGTGCGCCGAGCGCATGGTCGAAAAGGGTTGGTCCTATTGTAATGGGAGTATTTTGGGCGTAACATGCAGTAAACCAATGAGAGTCTCAGCTTTCATCCCCTTTAAAAGCAAGTTGCGCTGGCGCTATGTCTAATCCCTATTTAGATGACGAACTTTGTAAACTGAAAAACTAAGTGGAGGAAGAAGATCCCCAGTTTAAGATTAATTTTAAATAATTGTGTTGTTTTTCACTTGTATTGAAATTGTTATTTTTTTATTAAAACCTTTAAAACCCGTTTTCTTTTAGTCATGGAAGTAAAAAAGTAGGCTTGTAATTGCTTTAAATGTATGGCTATCCAATATCATCAAAACATAATTTACAAGTATGTAAGATAAGGTTTGTACTCTAAAAATACTTTATTTGTAACAAACAGGAGATAAAGAATTTACAAACTTTGTTTCAGCACTTTGGACAGCGTTTTTTTAGCAAAGAGTTTTTTTTAGACATTACTTAAAATGTTTCTCATCTCACCATATCCGCAGGTACAGAGTCATCATATACAATAAATCTGTGAGGTAGCATTAAAAAAAAAACATTTAAAAACAGATGCATTTGTTTAAAGCAAAGCATTTATTTTCTTACGGAGCTGCAGGTGAAGCAGCTCTTTGCGCCTTCTAACGTCTCATAATCAGTCCTCATCTATAAATATGTCCAAGAGACTCAATAATAATCTCTTAAATTCAATCCTTTAATCTTTCATATTTAAAAGCATTTTTGTGCTGCTGCGCATTCATGTACTTTGTGATAAGCAAATCCGCGTTGTCCTCCCGTTTATAGGCGCATATTACTAATGCGCTCTTTAAATAACATAAAACATATTGCACCATTGACTTTAGACTTTAGAGCAGGTTTTTGTTGGTCAGTGGCGTAGTCTATTTTAGTTGCCTCAAAATAGCAACGCGCCAACAATGCGCCTGAACACACCTCGTTTTTCAGACCAGAACGCCCATGGGCGCAAAAGGAGGCGCAAATGCATTTGCTATTTAAACAACGCGGCGCTAAACGTGAAAATTAGGGTGGAAACTAGCGAAAGACACTTGCGTCGCGCACTGCGCTGCATTGCGCCGGGTGTAAGATAGAGCCCTTAGTGTTAGATGTCCTAAACCACATGAACATTTCTTCATAAATCTGTATTGAGTTCATGACTCACACTTGTAATTCTCATCAGGTATTTGATGTAAAAATCTTCCTCTATTACAGGAGGAATATCAGCTGGAGATAACATAACTCTGATCTTACATTTAAAGGACAAGTTCGATATTTTAAACTTAAAGCCCTGTTTTCAGATTGTTTATGATAAAATCAGGTTCGTAGCACAAGCTATAATAACTGTATAATAACCAAACAAGAATGGTTTAAAGGGTGGGTTTAATGGTATTTCAAGCATTCTGACTTATTAACACAGTTATAGAGTTGTTTCCTCATGCTAAACGTAGGCAAAGTGTCAAAACAGCAGTTGGGCGTGTTTCAGAGTATTTCTGTGCCGGATGCACTTCGCCAGGGTTCGTACAAGTTTCGGCTAGTTTTTTCGATTACAGTTCTAACTGACGTTTCAGGGGTTTTCGATACGTATCACTTCTTTATATGGGCTTCCGCCGGAAAACTTCCCCCGGAAAACCCCGCCCAGCCGTCAGTCAGCGGGAGTGTCACGGTCTTGTCAGACATCTGTGCTAGATGTAGGTCTGAGTGCATCTGACAGGACCGTGGCAGTATCATGTTCTGTGTGGGGACATGTGGGATCACATTCTGTGTGTGGCTGCCACATGTTCTCGGTGTCTTGTTGCTGTCGTGATCTTGCCAGACCTTAGTATAGATCAGGTCTATGTTCTGTGGGCAAGGTCAGGGCAGCAGTGTGTGTACGTGGGAACACGTGTGTTCACATCATATCTGTGTGACACGTGTTCCCAGTGTTTTGTGGCTGTCATGGTCTTGCCTGACCTTGGTTATTATCCAGAGGGCAGGACCAGGGCAGCATTGTTTTATGTGGGAATACGTGTGTTTTCACATCATGTATGTGTAACACGTATTCCCAGTGTCTTGTCACTTTTACCCTACTCCCTTATGTAATCATGTCCTAAGTGATTAATTATGTTCACCTGTTCCCCATTGATGTGGTGTCTTTATAATGCCCTTGTGTTCTCTGTGTGGTGTGCGTGCGTTGTTTGTAGATGCTGTGTTTATGTTCACCAGTTGCTTATCCGAGTTCTTCTCGTGTTTTGTTTTATTTGTGTTCCAGCACAGTGTTTTTGTTCCCTTCCGTTTTACCCCCTTGTGGGTGTTTCAGTTTATTTGTAAATAAATTCTAGTTATTTTATACATCCTTTGCGTTTGGGTTCTTCTATTATTTTTTCCACAATCCGGTTTATACGAACCGTGACATAACGCACGCACCCAACTGAACCCAGCAGGGATGTTTGCTGGCAGCCGCCTGGCGATACGGGGAAGGAGATCCCGCCCCGCATACGAGTCGGGGTACGAGTGTTATGACCCACTCGTATGCGGGCCCGAAGGTAATGCCAGGCGGCGACCGACCGGATCGGTTGGATCCCGCCAGACTCAGTCCAACGAGAGGGTCATAATGACCGGGTCCATCAGGATGGGGATGTCGAATCCCGTCCCCCCGGTGCTAGAGACTACTCCCGGGGCCAGTCTCGGACCTGCTCTCCCTGCGTCGAGGGGGAGGAGGAGAAGGACGAAGAGGGCCTCGGAACCGGCGCAGCCGGAGACCCGTCATCCGCCGGTGCAGCCGGAGACCCGTCATCCGCCGGTGCAGCCGGAGACCCGTCATCCGCCGGTGCAGCCGGAGACACGTCATCCGCCGGTGCAGCCGGAGACACGTCATCCGCCGGTGCAGCCGGAGACACGTCATCCGCCGGTGCAGCCGGAGACACGTCACCAGCCGGCGCAGCCGGAGACACGTCACCAGCCGGCGCAGCCGGGGACACGTCACCAGCCGGCGCAGCCGGGGACACGTCACCAGCCGGCGCAGCCGGAGACCCGTCATCCGCCGGTGCAGCCGGAGAACCGTCACCCGCCGGCGCAGCAGGAGACACGTCACCAGCCGGCGCAGCCGGAGACACGTCATCCACCGGCGCAGCCGGAGACACGTCACCCGCCGGCGCAGTCAAGGACATGTCACCAGCCCGCGCAGCCGGAGACCCGTCATCCGCCGGTGCAGCCGGAGACTCGTCACACGCCGGCGCAGCCGGAGAATCGTCACACGCCGGCGCAGCCAGAGACACGTCACACGCCGGCGCAGCCGGGGACACGTCACCAGTCGGCTTTTGAGCCACAGGACGTTAAGACTCAGGTTCCCCATGGACATTTTGTTTCCCCTGTTTTTGCCCCACCACCCCTTCATCATATATTGTTTTTGTTACATCACCCCAACCCGTTTGTCACGTATGTCTGTTTACCTTTGTTGTTTGTTGTAATGTTGTCGTGGTTGTCTTCTGTTGTGCAGTCTTTCGTTCCTCGTGTTTAATGTTTTTGTTTGTTTTTGTTTGTGACGTCTTGTATCCGTCTTTAAAGTGGGGGGTACTGTCACGGTCTTGTCAGACATCTGTGCTAGATGTAGGTCTGAGTGCATCTGACAGGACCGTGGCAGTATCATGTTCTGTGTGGGGACATGTGGGATCACATTCTGTGTGTGGCTGCCACATGTTCCCGGTGTCTTGTTGCTGTCGTGATCTTGCCAGACCTTAGTATAGATCAGGTCTATGTTCTGTGGGCAAGGTCAGGGCAGCAGTGTGTGTACGTGGGAACACGTGTGTTCACATCATATCTGTGTGACACGTGTTCCCAGTGTTTTGTGGCTGTCATGGTCTTGCCTGACCTTGGTTATTATCCAGAGGGCAGGACCAGGGCAGCATTGTTTTATGTGGGAATACGTGTGTTTTCACATCATGTATGTGTAACACGTATTCCCAGTGTCTTGTCACTTTTACCCTACTCCCTTATGTAATCATGTCTTAAGTGATTAATTATGTTCACCTGTTCCCCATTGATGTGGTGTCTTTATAATGCCCTTGTGTTCTCTGTGTGGTGTGCGTGCGTTGTTTGTAGATGCTGTGTTTATGTTCACCAGTTGCTTATCCGAGTTCTTCTCGTGTTTTGTTTTATTTGTGTTCCAGCACAGTGTTTTTGTTCCCTTCCGTTTTACCCCCTTGTGGGTGTTTCAGTTTATTTGTAAATAAATTCTAGTTATTTTATACATCCTTTGCGTTTGGGTTCTTCTATTATTTTTTCCACAATCCGGTTTATACGAACCGTGACAGGGAGAGGCTAGAGCTTGCTAACAGCTTATCACGCCACTCAGCTTTGTTTAATTTCAAAATTCAACAATGGCACAACAAGAAGTGTGTTTTTGGATGTAAGGAGAAGACATCCAGCCTTATGGAAACAATGGATATAGTTTATTATCCGGATTAGCAGCGGAGTTTTGCGTGTGTGTTTGATGCGGTGGATTTTCAGAACCGGGTCATGACGAGTTACACGTGCTAAGTAAGACTTCTGTCTTATGTTGGAAATAGGCGCGTGTATATTATATAAATGACACGAACATGTAGTGAATCATAAGTTAAAACAGTGTTGTATAGTGTTGCATGACTCGTACTCGCTCCTCCCGCGGTATAACTCCTCCTTTATTTTTTCGTATGTTATCGGAAAGATTCGGTAAAGCTAATCTTTCTTTTATAAATCTGATTAAACTAAAGACTCTTCAGAGATATTGTAATGACTCTGTCTGTCTTTCCTTGAGTTTGTTTGCCCTCCTGTCTATTGATTGTCCCGCCCACTTATTTGTTACCATGGACACTGATTATACTCATTCATTTCCTCTTGTGTGTCGTTAGTTACTTATTGTCTCTGTATTGTGATTGGTCATTGTTTTCCATAAATTCACTGTTTGTTCACTTACCCATTGCTGGTCGTCGTGTATAGTTGTGTATGTTTACTCCATGTCATACCTGTTGTCTGCCTGCTTGTCTGTTTGTTATTTTATTAAATAAACTTATGTGTAACTGCATTTGGATCCTCGCCTCTGCCTTGCATCACAACAGAACGACCAGCCATTGTAGGATCCAGCAGCGTTTTTTTTTTCATTCCGGTGTGTGTTCCTGAACGCCGACATGCTCCGTTATTTTATTAAATAAACTTATGTGTAACTGCGCCTCTGCCTTGCATCACAACAGATATAAAGGATGTCATACTACTCTATAGGTACTCCAGATTAACATCAGAAATGCAGAAACAGCGTGTGTTACGTGAGC
Organism: Misgurnus anguillicaudatus; assembly: GCF_027580225.2. Lineage (NCBI taxonomy): Eukaryota > Metazoa > Chordata > Actinopteri > Cypriniformes > Cobitidae > Misgurnus > Misgurnus anguillicaudatus. The sequence continues at coordinate 47,871,380 of NC_073360.2, read as the reverse complement.
TTTAATAACCAAACAAGCCTTTTATTGCTAATTTTAGATATTATAGCCTATTCATTCAAAATTAAACATGTTTTAAATTAGGTTTTTATAACAGTGTTTTGTACGCAAACAGCATTGTGGGGCTAATCAGACCAAAAACGTTTTAAACGCTTGGAAACACAAGGCGCAACGCACTGCCTTTTTTTAAAAAAGAGCAGTGCGATGTGGCTTTTTATATTGCTAAGCAACCACAGAGTCAGCTGTCTTGTCAATCAAATATTGAGGCGTGAGCGCTCTTTTGCTGTTAACTATCATCTTAGCTGAAACTTAAAAAGAGGACACTTGCGCTGACCTTGTTTGAGGGTGAGAGGTGCACAAACACGCAGGAGAGAGTGAGCAAGTGGAGTCCGGTTCTTCAAAGCAACTGTAAACTTTACTCACCACAACATAAGGCCCGCCTCTCCCCTCATTTGATTGTACAATGGAAAGACGCGAATGACGTCGGGCACTTCTCCGCTCTCAGCACTCCTTCAAAAACGCGTGCTGCGACCAGCGGCAAAAACCGCAAGGCGTTCGGCACACCTACGCTGACTGCCCAATAGAATATAATTTTAAAAAGGCGCCTGCAACTGCCATAAACGCATTTAATGTGATTTGCCCCTCAGTATAAAGTTCATTTATTTAGCTTTTCACCTCAAATTGCATGTAGTCTATAACCAAATTATCACCTGAAAGTGTATGTTCTGCTTTTTCAATGGGTTGTCTCAGTTAATTTTTAGCGTTAATAATCATGGGGATATTCAAACAGTTTAGCACTATAGATTTCGTGTTCTAGTTTGTGCTCACCTTTCTTTGATAAGAAGTCAGTCACAAATCGTTTCCCATCATTTTGTTTTATTTCCTTCTCCTGTCTTTCCTTTCTTTTTTGGTGGCCTGATTTAGCTTCCTTTGAGAGAGACATTTCAACCTACCTGAGCTGCTGTACAGATCGTGCATCGGAGCTCCGTCGAGTTCATCACCTAAATCACCTTAATCCTTTTTTTCTTACTATCTTATTCCTATTTATATAGTATAACTTATTAGTTTATCCTAGGAATACTTTACCGTGACGATTATTGAGCAGCACTACCACGTGAAACGATTTATCACTAATAAACACCCAGTGTTAGCATATAGCCCGCTAGCATCAACAAACGGTGCCGACTGAAGCTAGCATTCAGCGATATAATGGTGGATTCATCTGATACTGTATATGCTTTTCTGACCTGTCCTCACCTGAGCGGGAAGCTGTGGAGGAGTTGATACCCGGTTTTAGCAGATCCAACGCGAGGTACAGCGCCTACTTCACCCAGGCTCCAGACGTCCACAAGCAACCGAGGCATGCAACAAGCGAGCACCCTACGCGATGCAGCTTCACGGACCGTGAACGGCTGAACGGAGACACCATCGCCCAGCATGAAAGCGATCAGGATGCTGTGGAGGAGGCGCTGCCCGGACTCGGCAGATTCTGCGTACCTCACATCACTCTGGCCCCAGACGTTCGCAGGTGACCGAGGTGTGCAACAAGCGATTTTCTAAGATTGTTATTCACGCTGGCACGAATGACACCAGACTCCGCCAGTCGGAAATCACCAAAGATACTATAAAGGAGATGTGTGAAATTGCAAAAACAATGTCAGACAATGTAATATGCTCTGGTCCCCTCCCCGCCTACCGGGGAGATGAAACACACAGTAGATTAGTGTCTCTCAATGGCTGGATGTCAAAGTGGTGCCCTCAGCATAATGTATGGTTTATAGACAATTGGAAGCATTTCTGGGTGAGACCATTCCTCCTAACGGCCTTCATCCGTCATCGGAAGGAAGTGCTATACTCACTAGAAATCTGATCAATAGTCTTAATTCTGATATAGTCTGACTATCCAGGGCCCAGGTCAGGAAACAAGGCAAGGCAAGGCAAGGCAAGTTTATTTGTATAGCACATTTCATACACAGAGGTCATTCAAAGTGCTTTACATAGAAATGAGAAAACAATATATAAAAGAGAAAAAAGAAAATGTAAAAATAATAGATACACAATAAAATCACAATAAAAACAAAGATACATGAGAATTTAGAATAACAATTAAAGAAAATAAATGTGATTTTAATAAAAACACTTTAAAATGTTAAAAAGAATAAAACAGAAGTAAAAGTGACTTGAGTTAAAAGTGCAGTCAGTGTGAAGCAGCACAGTGCTCATCCAGTAAATGCAAAGTTAAACAGATGTGTTTTTAATCTAGATTTAAAAGTGTTTACTGTTGAAGCACATCTGATCTCTTCTGGAAGCTGATTCCAGCTAGAGGTGGCATAATAACTAAATGCTGATGCACCTTGTTTTGAGTGAACCCTTGGGATTTCTAACTGACCTGATCCTAATGATCTGAGTAATCTTTTAGGTTTATATACAGTTAGCATATCTGTCATGTATTTGGGTCCTAAGCCATGAAGTGATTTATAAACGAGTAACAATACTTTAAAATCTATTCTAAATGTAACAGGTAGCCAGTGTAAGGACATGAGGACTGGAGTAATGTGCTCAGATTTTTTGGTTCTGGTCAGAATTCTGGCAGCAGTGTTTTGTATGAGCTGCAGCTGTCTAATGGTCTTTTTGGGGATCCCAGTAAGAAGTCCATTGCAGTAATCCACCCTGCTGGTGATGAAAGCATGAACAAGTTTCTCTAAGTCCCGTCTTGATACAAAACAGCTAATTATGGCAATATTTCTGAGATGGTAGTAAGCTGATTTGCTTATTGCTTTCACATGACTACTGAAATTAAGGTCAGACTCTAAAATTACACCAAGATTTCTGACTTTATTTTGTGTCTTTAGACCCCTAGAGTCAAGGTATGTGTTAACTTTGAGAGTTTCATCTTTATTTCCAAATACAATGACTTCAGTTTTGTCTTTGTTTAACTGGAGGAAGTTTTGACGCATCCAACAGTTAATTTCATCAATGCATTTACATAGAGAGTCAATGGGGCTGTAGTCATTGGGTGACAGGGCTAAGTATATCTGGGTGTCATCTGCATAGCTGTGGTAAGCAATTTGGTTATTTTTCATTATTTGACCAAGTGGGAGCATATGTGACCCGTCACGGAAACCAGGGACACAAGTCGGCAGCACAAGTTTCGAGAAAATGAGAAACAAAGTTTTTTTTTTCAAAATTTGTGATTTTCGTTTTATTGCAGAATCTGTTAGTTGAGATCACGAAGAAGCCTCTCCATGTTTGAGATAGCAGTTTATGTATATTTAAAAGCGTACATTTTGCGGTTAAAATAGGCTTGTTTTCCGGAGATTCTAGCGTGCAGCGGGGGGCGTCATTGTCTGTGTGTATATTTACATACTGGATAAGCTTGTGTTTTCGCCTCCGCCCCCAAAGGGAACAGCGTGACTACTGAATAAGGATAGTTCGCCCAAAACTGAAAATAATGTCATTAATGACTTACCATTATGTCGTTCTAAACTCGGAAGACCTACGTTCATCTTCGGAACACAGTTTAAGATGTTTTAACATTAGATTTAGTCCGAGAGCTTTCTGTCTCCTCCATTGAAAATCTATGTACGGTTTCCATGTCCAGAAAGGTAATAAAAACATTATCAAAGTAGTCCATGTGACATCAGTGGGTCAGTAAAATTGTGTTGATGCATCGAAAATACAATTTGGTCCAAACATAGCAAGAATTACGACTTTATTCAGCATTGTCTTCTCTTCCGGCTCGAGCGTGAAGTCACGTGACTGTAGTGACGTGGCTGCTCTCTCTGGCTGCTCTGTCCCTTAGACATGTTTGCTGAGTTTTTTTTTTTTTTTTTAAACTTATATCGTGCGTCTCCCCAGACTGTAAATGAAGCTCGGGCGCACAAAACAAAAGAAATATAAAAGAAGCTGGGGCGGAACAAATAACAGTCAACCGCATATACGTCAGCCGCGTCACTGACTTTATGGGGCGCCGCAGTCGGATGACGTCAAAGTACCGCGAGAGCTCTTTAAGAAATCTTACGGGGTAGTTTAATTTCGACTCGCTCTCGCGGTACTCTGACGTCATCCGACTGCGGCGCCCCATAAAGTCAGTGATGCGGCTGACTGTTATTTGTCCAAACACACAAAAGTTACACAGAGATCGTTGTATTCTTTATATAATTGGCTACATGTTTTGTCTATCAATATTTTCCATGAAGTCATTGGCTGATGGAGGAACGAGCGAGCGATTGGTAACATCTCTTAAGGACTTCACGTTTTCGACGGTGCTGTTTTTGGATTATCTATTATTTTAAATACAAACTTTGAAGGCGGATTCATGTGTTTAACGGAACGTAAATACCGGAGTGTAATCTGATATACCCTTACATGTTACGATGTAAATAGTCCTCAGATTGTATATTATATTGTATTACCAGAAGTTCATGCGAAATAGACTATATATCTATATTTCACGGATTATACGCATTTGTGGACAAAAATCAATGGATGATTCACACATCTGAAAAAGACTGGATTCGACTTGTGATCCCCGCAAAGGTAACGTTAAAAGTCTTTTATTTTCTGTTTATTTTTGCATTTGGTCATTCGGACTTCTGTAATAAAATACTACATATGATGGTAGAACCTCTGTATCTCAAAACGGCTTTACAGGGGGTATGGCTTAGCTAAATGAGATGTAAATGAGCCCTATTGTCTCTCCAGCCAGGGAAAAGAGAAAGTGTTAACTTTTCTCTTTCTCAAATTTCTCAGCATTCTCTTTCTTGAATGTGTTACATTCAAATGGCCACAACTTCTCCAAATCTTATCAGATTTCCATGTGTTACACATCGTTGGAAAGCTTAGAATCTGCACTTTCAGAATTTATGAATAACTCAAAATGCCCCAGATCCGACTTGTGTCCCTACTTTCCGTGACTGGTCACATATACAAATTAAACAGAAGCGGTGCAAGAATTGAACCCTGTGGGACTCCACATGTCATGGATGTCCACTCAGATTTATGGTTACCTATGTTCACATAGTAACCTCTTCCTTGTAGGTATGTTTTAAACCATTTGAGGACCATCCCAGAGAGCCCTACCCAGTTTTCCAGTCTATGTAAGAGTATGGTGTGATCTACTGTGTCAAAGGCAGCACTAAGATCTAGTAGCACCAGCACTGATATTTTACCTGAATCAGAGTTTAAGCGAATATCATTTATTATCTTTATGAGCACTGTCTCTGTGCTGTGATGCTGACGGAAACCAGATTGAAAATTGTCCAGATAGCCATTTGAGTTTAAGAATTTGTTCAGCTGATTAAAAACCACCTTTTCAATGATCTTGCCTATAAACGGAAGATTTGAGATTGGTCTGTAGTTGCTAAGTATGGTTTTGTCTAGGTTACTCTTTTTTAGGAGAGACTTAACAACTGCTGTTTTTAATGACTCTGGAAAGGTGCCTGTGATCAGAGAGGTATTTACTATTTTTAAGAGGTCCGTTTCTAAGCAGTTAAGTACCTTTTTGAGAAAAGATGTGGGGAGCGTGTCAAGGCTTCTAGTTGATGCTTTAAGATGTTGTACTGTTTCTTCCAAGGTTTTTATATCAATTATGTCAAATTCTGAGAGAATGGCTAATTTCTGAGGTTGTTGCAATGATATCTGACTGATCACAGTACAATATGAGGCCGTATTGATCGCCATTCTGATATTACTGATCTTCTCAGAGAAAAAGGTTGCAAACTCATTGCATTTGTTGTCAGAGAGCATTTCACTAGGAACTTGATTTGGGGGGTTTGTTAGTCTCTCTACAGTAGCAAAAAGAGTGCGAGTGTTGTTTATGTTTTTGTTTATAATGTTTGAAAAGAAGGTCTGTCTAGCTGTGCCTAGTTCTACATTGAAAGCACGAAGACTGTCTTTATAGATGCTATAATGTACTTCAAGTTTTGTTTTCCGCCACATACGTTCAGCTTTTCTGCATGTTCTTTTCATGTGCTGTACTGCTGTTGTGTTTCTCCAGGGTGCTTTACGTCTGCCAGTGATCACCTTGACCTTTACTGGAGCTATACCATCAATGGCATCTTTAACTTTTATGTTAAAGTTTTCAAGGAGAACATCAACAGAGTCTGCAGATATGTTTGGCAACATTGATATAGCATTCATAAATACCTCACTGGTGTTCTCATTTATGAACCTTTTTTTAACATAGACAGATCTAGCATCAGTGGCAGGACAGATCAATAAATCAAAGTAAACACAGAAATGGTCAGATAGGGCTTCATCCTTGATTACAGTGGATGAAATGTTTAGACCCTTGCTAATGAGCAGATCAAGAGTGTGTCCCCGATTGTGTGTAGGACCTTGCACGTGCTGGGTCAGATCAAAGGTGTGGTGTACCTTTTAAAGCAATACACAAATATTCAAAAGACTGGTAATCACCAAGTAACACTTGCTTGCATTGAAAGGCATCTTTGAATAAAGCAGCTATTCCTCCACCTCTTCTAATAGCTCTACAGACATTTATAAAGGTAAAGTTGGGTGGGGCTGATTCATTGAGGACTGTAGCACTGCAGCTGTCATCTAACCAAGTTTCATTTAGAAACATAAAGTCCAGGTTGTTAGTGGTGATAAGATCATTAACTAAAAAGGATTTGTTCTTTAGTGAACGGATGTTCAGAAGTGCTAACTTAACAGTAACTGGTTTTGGCACTGTATCAATCTCAGAATGACGTATAATAGGCAGTAGATTAGATAGAATTGCTGTGCGGCTGGAGACGGCCTCCGTCTTTCTATCACATGTCAGGACAGAGATAGGGAAAGCTAAAGGGGCATCGGGCACCCGCTTGTTCTTAAAATATTTATGATTGTTACTGCTGACGTAGCGGGAGCCCAACACACATCAGTTACCAGTGCTGTTTGCAGATGAGGGCTGGTGTGGTCACTGACGTTGAGGCAGAGGTCGGAGTGCTCTCTCAGATGGAGGGGGAGGGCAGGCTGGGCCCGAAGGCTTTGGTGGTTGAGGAGCCCGCCGTTTCTTGGTTGATATTTGGGGACTCGCAGCAATAGAGTGGGAGAGCTTTGTTCCAGCAGATACCAGTTTCTCCATTTTCTCTGAAAAGCCCAGAAGTGGTGATGTTGGAGAGAGAGTGTGACGACATCAGCTGTGATTCTGGTGTTCCTGAAGGCTGGGAGGGAGTGTTATCATTCCTCTGGTCATTATCAACAGAAACGTCCTTGGGTGTTGATTCACAATCCAGCTGTAGCGAGGTCTGTGGGCAGGGCTCAGCCTGAGCTGTGTCTGTGAACAGTAGTTGTGACTGCAGAGTTTTTTCCTTGTCATCTGAATGTCCATCCAGGTGCTGGTGTAAAATCCTGTGGTCATTTCCGCTGTTCAGTAGTGGACTGGCACACTCAGCTGATGGATGATGCATTGAGAAAAAGATATTGTCTTTAAGCAACCTAACACCTTTTTTGTTTGGAAGATATTGAAATTGTCAATGTAATTCAGTCCTCTCATGGTGCAGTTTTTTTGCAGCCATGAATTTAAACTTAGTAGCCTAGAAAACATATTTGTTCCCCGGGCTGGGAGAGGTCCACTGATGAAAGATTTAACTTTCAGTCTTGCAAGTGTTTCAAAAAGTTCATTGAAATCCACCTTAAGGAGCTCAGACTGCTCTTTCCGAATATCATTCTTTCCCACATGTATGACAATCCGACTGACAGACTTATGTTTCATCAGAATGTTGCAAAGTTCTTTGTTAACATCAGAAACCGTTGCACGAGGAAAACAGTATGTACGGGTAGCCTTGCTTTCAAAGTTTCTGATAATATTGTCACCCACTATCAGCGTGCTTGGCTCGGCTGCTGTCTGAGCGGAGCGCCGCTGCCTGTATGATATTGAGCGTCTGTTAGCTCTGTAAGCTACTGACTGATGTGATCTGTGTCCATTAACATTTGGGGATTCATCACCCAAACTCATTAGTGCTTCAAATCTATTTTCAAGCCGTACAGGGGGTGGTAGAATACCAATATTGGCTAATCGAGTTGTACCCATATCTGGGGTAGATGATGCTAATGCAGCAATTTGTGACACTCGTGACAGTCTAATGTCTTGAGCACTTTTGGGTCTCGCACCCTGTTTATGCCATCGGTTTGTGTCCTCAATTACTTTAGGTTTCTCTGAGCTCACTATGACCTGTTTATAAGCATTAGGTTCACAGGACTCACCAGCTTTATGTTGAGAAGGACCACGATGAAGCTCCGCTGTATGTTCTGGCAGGGTCGGCAGCGCCACAAGTAACTTTGTTTCGAGAACCGCAATCTTTTGTAAAAGTCTGTGGCAGTTTGAGCAGCAGGTGGATTGAGATCCAAAAGAAGGCATTTTTTCTTCTTTTCTTCTGTTTGAGTGTGGGCAGCTGTGTTGTCCTGTTTTAGGATTGTCAGCTGCCGGCAATAGCAGACTGGTAGACTGCTATGATAGAAACCCCAAGTTGTTGAATATTCCAAATATCAATATAGTTCCAGGAATTTGTAGTTTTAGTTTGAGAGCCCAATTGTTTAGTTTGAGCACTGTGCTGAACTGCTGGTAGTTGAATCAAAAGATAAAAGCGAAAAAGCAAAAGCGCAAAGCACAGAGCGCAAGTAAAAGCGTCCGAACAGTAGCAAAGCAGGAAGTAAGAACCATCCGTCTGTTAGCTGCTGTGATATGTCAAGATCACATATATCCCAGCACTTCGAGTTGATCTTACCAGAATATCAACACATTTCAACTGTATATTTTTCCCAAACAAATAAATACAGAGCACCGCTTGCCATATCTGGTACAAATCTGATTAACATAAAATGAGAAAACGTCTCGGTTACATATGTAACCCTCGTTCCCTGAAGGAAGGGAACGGAGACGTCACGTCGTGACCGACGAATTGGGAACCGCTTCGCGGGTGACCTATCTGCTTCGAGAAACCTTTAAAACGGCAATGAACTTGGCATGCAGATAATTGCATCTGCCGGCGCCGCCCCGCCGCACAGGTATTTAATGAGCGGCAGGTGCAGTTATCAAATCAGCTATTTTTTGCTGAGAAAGCTGGACAGAAGGAAAGGGTCCGGCCGATATCAGCAGTGGAACAGCAAACTGTGGCGACGGGACGTGACGTCTCCGTTCCCTTCCTTCAGGAAACGAGGGTTACATATGTAACCGAGACGTTCCCTTTCAGTCGGTCACTACGACGTCACGTTGTGACCGACGAATTGGGAATCCCTACCAAAGCGCCACTGAAGCTGACCCTTCCAGTGCCTGCATAAACCCTCCGACTCTCCTCTTTAAGGGAACGGAAATGGGGTTGAAGCAGAGGCCGGTCACTACTTGTTCCTTAACCCACGATAGTGACTAGGCGAACTGGGAAGCGAACTCGTCAGGCGGGACTAAGATCGCTGCGGAAGAAAAACCCTCTAGGGGTCTACCACTAAGGTGATGGATAAAAAGACACGAGGTCTATAAAAATACACTCTCTTTGCAACACTAGAGAGGCGCGGAACGAACTCCGCTAAGGGAAACGTGGTAAATCATAAACTTTCCACAGAAATACTCACAAAGAAACCACTAGGGGGCGCAATGTGGGCGCTAGCCTCACCCAGATAGTCAAGAATACATCTAGTGAGAGGCTGGCAGCCGATGCTCCGCAACATCGGTCACCAAGCGGTGGAAAAGACAAAAAACATTTTTTGTAACGTTTTTGCCTTAATGGCCTTCCATAATGGTGCGGTTTCTGCGCAGCCAAAAAGAAAGGCTCCAAGCCGACACAGGAGCCGTTCCTCGATGTTCTCACTGAACGGCTCAACACGAACACTGTAGAATCTAGTGAACGTATTAGGTGTCACCCAGCCAGCAGCTCTACAAATATCTGAAAGCGAGGAACCACGAGCCAAAGCCCAAGATGAAGCCACGCTTCTGGTTGAATGGGCTCTCAAACCAAAAGGGCAAGGAATGCCCTGTTTCTCATAAGCCAGGGCGATTGTGTCTACAATCCAATGAGACATCCTCTGATAAGTGACAGCTTCCCCTTTCTGCTGACCACCGTAACAGACAAAGAGCTGTTCTGAGGTCCGAAAGCTTTGAGTGCGATCCAGATACACACGTAGTGCACGTACAGGACATAACAAAGCCATAGCTGGGTCTGCCTCCGAAGGCAGCGCTTGTAAGTTCCCCACCTGATCTCTAAAGGGAGTGGTGGAAACTTTAGGCACGTAGCCCGGCCGGGGTCTCAGTTTAACGCTGGATTCAGCCGGCCCGAACTGAAGGCACGAATCGTTGACCGAAAATGCATGAAAATCCCCTATCCTTTTAATAGAAGCCAATGCGAGGAGCGTCAAAGTTTTCATAGTGAGAAACTTGACGCTCACCGTCAGCAGAGGCTCGAAAGGGCAGTGCTGAAGGGCTTTCAGCATCATGGACAAGTCCCAAGGAGGAATAGAGGGAGGCGCGAAGGATTGAGCCTCCGTGCCCCTCTTAAAAACCTAATGACCAGATCGTGCTGACCCACAGATCTACCGGCTATGGGTGCGTGATGCGCTGATATTTTGCCGCGATATCTACTTTAATAGTAGATGGTGACAGCCTCTTCTCCAAGCGGTGCTGGAGATATGAAAGCACAATACTGATCGAGCATTCTCGGGGGTCCTCTCGCTGAGAGGTACACCAAACAACAAACAGGTTCCATTTCAGCGTATACGCCTGTCTCATAGACAGCGCTCGCGCTGCAGCGATGGTGTTAGATACCGCCTGGGGTAAACCACCTAAAACCTCCGCGCCCCGTCCAAAGACCACACATGGGGGTTCCACAGATCGGGGCGAGGGTGTCATAATGTGCCAGGGAGTCAGCCAGGGAGGGACTGTCGCGAGGAGAGTGAACTCTGTAAAACCAATTCCTAGTTGTCCGGTACGGCGCAACTAATAGAATGCGCTCCTCGTCCTCCCTGACTTTGCACAGTGTCTGCGCAATAAAGCTTACTGGGGAAAACCCCGCGGCCAGCTGTGTGCCAGTGCATCCACGCCGAGTGTTCCTTCGGATAATGAATAAAACAGGCGACAATGGATTGTCTCTGAAGAAGCAAACAGATCTAACTGCGCTCTGCCGAAACATTTCCAAATCAGCTGAACCGACCGGGGGTGGAGTCGCCACTCGCCGGAGCGCGCTGCTCGTGAGAGCGTGACTGCCGCTGTGTTCAGCGACCCCGGCATGTGAATGGCATGAAGAGACCTCAGATACTTCTGACTCCAGAGGAGGAGAGACGGGCGAGATGCGACAGGTGACGAGAGCGCAGACCGCCTTGGCGATAGATATACGCTACAGCCGCAGTGTTGTCGGTGCGCACTACATCTTAAGCATCAAATCACGTTGATGAAACGGACGAGCGGAAGATATACAGTGCACAGCTCGAGGCAATTTATGCTAATGTCGCTGGAATGTCGACCAGACCCCCGAAGCGACGAGCCCGCCGTACGTGGCTGCCCACCCCGTGGTAGAGGCATCTTTGCCAACAATAGCATGCCTGGAGACCTCTCAGTGGCACTCGCACCCTGAGAAACGCTGGGTCTGACCACGGGGTGAAAGTGTGACGGCATCTCGATGTAATTATAATACTGTGAAAGCCGGTGAGCCTCGCTCTCCTCGGGACTCGGTCATAAAGCCAACACTGAAGCGGTCTCATATGGAGCAGCCCGAGCGGTGTCACGGCCGCGGCTGCTGTCATATGCCCCAGAAGTTTCTAAAATTATTTCAGTGGAACCGCAACCCTGCCTTTAAATGTTGAGGCTAGCCAGAATTGACTGAACACGCGCTTCTATGAGACATGTTGTTAAATCGACCAAATCCCGTTACTTTCCGAGAAAAGAGATTCTCTGCACGGGGCAAAGTTTACTCTCTCCCCAGTTGGCCTGAAGACCGAGATGAGCGAGGTGTTTAAGTACACGATCTATGTGTGTGCACAGCATCTGACGAAACTGAGCTATTATGAGCCAATACGCCAAAACGCAAACACCACTCTCTCTCTGCAGTGCGCCATCCGCAACTTTCATGAAGACACAGGGAGAGAGAGAGAGAGAAAGCCCGAACGGTGAAAGCGGAGAAACGGCCTGTGTTGGGGGAGTATGGAGACATGAAAGTACGCGTCCGTCTTCAGGTTGAAGGCTGCGAACCAATCCTATGGGCGGATGCATTAAAATATGCTCCTCTGCGTAAACATTTTGAACAGCATTCTGTGAATGTGAATTCTGTGAATTCTCGATTCAGTACGCGCAGATCTAGGATCGGACGCAACCCGCCACTCTTCTTGGGTACAATGAAGGGCTGTAAAGCCCCGAATTTATCTCGGCTGGAGGGACCGGCTGGATCAGGTCCTTTCGCCAATAGGACAACAATCTCCGCACGCAGTACGTGCGCATCGACAGCGAATGCCTGAATATTTGTAAGGTAGCCGAGCAAATTGAATGCGTAACCGAGACGGATCGTGCGTAAAAGCCAACGCGACGGGCTGGAAAGCTCTTCCCAGGCCCCCAGATACCGAGCGAGAGGAAATTAACGGCACGATGTGTGTACCCGTGGCGAGCGGAGATGGGGAACTCAACGACGCGTGCTCTTTGGCCACATTGTGAGATGTTGTGTGTAATGAAACACTCACCCGAAACCGCTGATGGATGCTGAGCAAAGGCTCCTTTGTAGATGTCCCGCTCGATACATCCGCTGGCGAAAGAGGAAGAGGAGAACTTAGGGTTTTGAGCCCGTCCGAAACTCCTATATGCCTCCGGTGATCTGGAGAAAGAAGAGGAATTCGCTCTTTGAGGTTAGTGGGTGCCGATTGAAGTCGGCGGAACACAAAACGAAACAAAGGATTCCCCACCCGGCCCTCCTCCGGGGTGGGGGGGAGAATGATGCTTTCACCATCTCCTGAAGAGCGATCCTCTCAATCTTCAGATCGCCCGACTCAGAGCCGCTAAGTTTCATTTTCCACCTCTGTAGCGGGCTGAGTGGGCAGGTGTACTGCTTACGACAGGTTCCTCAGAGCTGCCGGGATGAAGGAACAAAAAAAGCCGTAGCAGGACGCCCTCGGCGAAAAGCAGACCAATATACTGACGTAACGGAGGGGGCAGCTAGGCTCCGGCGTGGCATGATGCCTCAGTCTGCTCTAAAGCGGCCGATCATTGTTGGACACTCTCAGCCGCGTCGCCGAAATGGCTGGTCTAAAATGGAACATTAGGACGATTATTAACGACCTACTTAATGCCCGCAAGACACAACCAGAGATGGCGTTCCTGGACCACTGGGGGGGGCATAGCACGTCCGGCGGCCTGTGGGGTGAACCCAGTCGCACGTAGCGCCAGGTCAGAGCCACACAGGATTCTTAAGTTGCCTGACCGTGACCTCACCTGTGCAGATCCTTCAGTCCCTTAGCCTGGCGGACCTGCATCACGCCATGGCGCGCACGGCAGAGGCCGCCTCTCACAAGCCCGTGGGTCTGTGAGGGGAGGGAGGCTGGTCTCTTGGAGCAGCATAACCCTAAGCGGCCCCGCCGTCAGGAGAGGTGAGAGGTGATGGCTGAACGATCGGTTCCGGGAGGAAAACGAGTTTTCCACGACCGTGTCAACCAACATGCACCCCGGGAAGAAAGGCACAGAAGGTCGGGGCTGTTCTTGCAGTCCGTGACCTCACCTGTGCAGATCCTTCAGTCCCTTAGCCTGGCGGACCTGCATCACGCCAGCGGATGTATCGAGCATCACATATTTCTCTTTACTATAACACATTTATTTTGTAATGTTTAAGTAATTTTATTATGTAAGGGGACTAGATTTTCATCTGTAATTCCAACATGCTTTTTTAATGCTTATATTATGGGATTATGTAACTCTAAAGCAATTTCATTATGTCTCTGGCACCAGAATAATCACCCATAATTATCCAAATGTTATTTATTTTTTTTTAAATACAAAATACATTTGCATTGGCATAAAAAGCAAAGAGTTTTGTACAAATGTTTAGTGATATTGAGGCAAACTTTCAGATCATCAATTCATTTAAATCACTACACATTAATTCATTAACAGTCAATAACTATTACAACAATCAGCACATGCAGTACATACATAAAGGGGCAATTTCCCAAACAGGTTGTAGATTAATCCATGACTAGGCCTAGTTATATTAGGATATTTTTACAAAAATGTTTACAAACAAACCTACCTTACAAAAACAACACTGGAGTACATCTTTAGACAAAACAATGGCACTGATATATGGCATTGCAAAAGTCTGGGACTAGGAAAAGCCCCATCTGTAAAACTGACCCAAATGTTTAAAATAGTTACTATCACAGTAGATTTAGAAGTGCTAAAGCACAAACACTGCATTCCAAAGAGACATGCAAAACAGTAAGTACTATTATTTATCAAATGGATTTACAAACTGGAAAATATCACTCCTTCAGAAAGTCAGAGCTACAGCATTTATAAACTGTTAATCAAAGATTCAACAAAAACAAAATACAACAACCATTTCCAAAATCAACCCCGAGCAGCAAACTGTTAATGTATTAATAAGAGAAAACACTTAAAACAGATAAAAAAGTCAAAAATGAGCAACACAGTCTTTCTGATCCTTTCACTGAAAGAAACTGTTCGTTAAAGTTACTCTCAATGCAGTTTGGATTTCCTCAAAAATAAAGCGGAGATCAGGATAGCTCAGGTTTAAGGCATACATCAGCTCAAACACGATATTGCAACACCTTCATGGCTTCCAGGACTATACAAAGATCCTCTTCTTCATCACAAAAAGTAATGTTGTTTGAGAGCACAAATCCCAACATTGGTGTCTTCAAATGACCTCACTGATGTTGACTTCATCCATGCCCTGTACAAAACAAACAAATGTAGTTAAAGAAACAGAAATAAAAGGTTACTGTTACAATAAAAGTGTCATTGGAAAATAGTACAATGCAAACAAATATAAATGTAAGTATACAGACCCATGTGCATTGCCACAGCATGTTACAATTGGTTACAAATACATGGGTTACAAAGCAAGGCAGCTGCACTGTCCACTGCTCTGGGTGTGTGTGTGTGTGTGTGTGTTCACTAGGGATGCTCCGATCGATCGGCCGATAATGGCATTAAATGACTCGATCGGTGCTCGCTAAATCTGCCGATCTCATAAACCGATCTTTCTGTTTACTTTTGTCATCAAAAGGATCCTGAATGTGGCTGCAATTAAAGACATTTTTTTACGTAGCACGAGCATTTTTACAACCCTTGGCTAATGTGCGGCGTGCAGATTTGTATGTCTCTCTTTGCCTTTACAGAGATATGCATATTTTCTATGAGGACGCGCTCCGGTCAACAGCGCAAGGCGTCTTCACATCCCCATCAAACAGCGTATACAACACATATCTATCACGGACAATTGAATCCTCATGCCAAAAGTTTCTTATTTGCATGAGTTTTAAAGTTTTGAGCGTTTAAACTTTTATTTTCCTCACAGCTGCTTGTCTGCGTTCAGCCGCTGCCCACACACAGCAGCCTGTCATCAGTGCACGTGAACAGAGCGATCTCTCTCTCACGTCTTAAAGCTGCAGTAACCTAATTCATCTCTCAATAAAATCACTCTCTGCTCTTGACTAAAGAACTTTTATACTTCATACAAATGCGTGTATATTTAATTAATACAGTAAAGACTGTGAAGTGTTTTATTTTCAGTACTTTTAGGAGACATAAGCCTTTTTAAAGCCATATTAAATTTCTCTATGCAGAATAAATATTTGTTGTGCTTATTTATTTGAGTCACTATTAAAACAATAATATACCTAATTACTGCAAGTAATATAACAAAGGCAACATCCGTGGTATTATTTTATCTAGAAAAAATTTAACAGTTACAGTCATCAAAGAGCTTGCATATCAGCTTTAAAAAAATCAGAATCGGTATCGGCCGATCACGAAGATTACAAATCGGTGATCGTATCGGCTCCAAAAATCCTGATCGGAACATCCCTGTTCACTACACTGGAATGAGTTAAATAAAGAGGCCACGTTTCGA
This sequence comes from Misgurnus anguillicaudatus, assembly GCF_027580225.2. Classification (NCBI taxonomy): domain Eukaryota; kingdom Metazoa; phylum Chordata; class Actinopteri; order Cypriniformes; family Cobitidae; genus Misgurnus; species Misgurnus anguillicaudatus. Next base: position 47,855,325 of record NC_073360.2, on the reverse strand, counting down.
GTGTGTGCTATCATACCTGACAATCACATCAAAAGTGAATTCTCTCATTTTCTCACTCTCATGTTGTTACAGACCTGTATAAATGTCTTTGTTCTGATAAACATGAAGGAAGATATTTATTTTGAGAAATGTTTGCAACCAAACTGTTCATGAGCCCCATTCACTTCAATAGTATTATTTTTCCCCACTATGGAAGTGAATGGGGCTTATGATTGGTTTGGTTACAAACATTCCTCAAAATATCTTCCTTAGTGTTCATCAGAACAAATACATTTATACAGGTTTGTAACCAGAGGTGGGTAGAGTACCCAAAATCTGTACTCAAGTAAAAGTACAAGTACTTATACAAAAACTTACTCAAGTAAAAGTAAAAGTAACAATCTAATTATTTACTTGAGTAAGAGTAAAAAAGTATTAGATGAAAAAACTACTCAAGTATTTAGTTACTCGTTACTTCCAATCTGATAGAAAAGAAGCGTAAAATCCCTGAATTTCAGACTACTTGGAGGGCTTTCACAAACCTCTCCTTAAAAGTCTCATTGTTCTGCTTATATACTACTAATAAACCTAGGTTAAAGTAAAGCAGTCTATCTCAGTCCTCCAACATCACATAACGTGTCATTAAAAAAAATCTTAAACACACACTGACTGTTTTCTGACAGTTAACTGTGTCTTTATTTTCACGTTCACAACAAAATTTGGCTGGATCTGCCTTTAGACAAGCTTACAGTAAGCAAAAAAGAATGTGTGTGTCTGTTTGTTATCATGTTTTTATATGAATAGGTTATTTTCATTGTCATTAATGTGCAATTAATGAACATAAGGAGCTTGATAAAATCCTTATTTTAGAATTTCAAATGGAACTTTTCTGTTTTTGCAAATCAACTTTACATTTATTATAATATATAAAACATGTTTCTTTAAAAACGTACTTTATTCTTTTATTTTTATAAGTATATAGATTATTTAGGAAGGAATTAAATAAAATACAATCCAGTTATTATTCGTATGTATTTTCTACATTTAAGTAAGGTGTCCGGTTATGTGTAGGGGAGAAATTTTTCAGATTTTTTAAAAAGTTTTTTAAATTTTTAAAGATAATGTTTCAGACAGAGATATATTTTTGCTGTGGTCAGTAACTATCAATACCAGGTGGAATTTTGAACAAATGTAAAATGACTAGTATAATTTCACTTTGAACATAAGTGGTGAATTGTTACTTTTTTTTAACACAACAAAACAATGTAGATTTTCGTGTTACACTTGTTTTTTTATTAACTATACATGACTATGACCTCTTTAATATGTAACTGCAAACATATTTTGTAATTTATCTTTGTAAAAAATAATGAAATTATATTTTCATTTTAAATTTCAGTTTTATCAAATGTTTCAAAAGCAACAAACAGTACAAACTTAAATTCAACAGTTTGAACACTATGAAAATTAAATTAAATAAAATTAGAATAATATAAATGGTACAAAAGTGTTACTTTCGTCCTGACAGGATCTCCTCACATTTAAACCAGATTTACTTTTATTTTGAAAAACTCTTGAGAAGTCCAACTTCAGGATGTGTTAGAGCCGAGGGGCAACCTTCCGATCGCTCTAATGAAGCCAACCCGGAAGTGACTTACACTGCAATTCATCGACTGGCGGCTTGAGGCTGGCTTCAAAAGGGAGTCAATTCCCATAGACTCCCATGTTAAAAATGGCCAACTTTACAGTAGAAAATAATATGTTTACAGCCTGGTACAAAAAGTGTTTTTGGCCTATATAGCTAATTTTGCCCTTCATGACAACTGTGAGGGGGGTGAATTTTTTTGTAACTCACCCGTTTAGATTATATTAAGCCTTAAACTTCTGCATAATTAAGGGCGTGGCCGCTTGAGTGTCGGTTGAACAGCCACTGCTGTCACTAGACTCGCGCTAGGCGGGCGTGGTTTCACCTCAGCTTCACCCATGTCCCGCCTTTTTACCCATTTTCGGTTTTCCGCGAGTAATTCGCGGGGACGCGCGGCCAAGATGGCGACGGCAGGCAACGCCTACTTTAAGCTTCAAAAGCGATCTTCACAAACCAATGGGTGACGTCACGGACACTACGTCCATATTTTTTTACGGTCTATGGTTAGAGCACTAAATAACCTGAAGATTGATGAAACGAGAAACATAACGCGTTATAAGAAAACAATGACCGCTTTTGGAATTTACTTATGGTTGAAAACACCTTTCTAAATCTACACCCGGAAAATGGTGAGTAAATAACGCGATATTTGTCAGCTCTGTCAAGGGTTGTAAAGATGCTGTCATAGTTTGGGATGCAAATGTTATCAGTCCTCTGAGAAAATCGCTTTGTTACTTTCGTCCAGTGTTACTTTTGCCCCGGTTCTCCCGTATTATATTAATGCAAGACTTAACACTATGCTGTTCAATTTGTTTAGTTTTATGAGGAAATGATATGGAAATGTGCAGATGTGAACGTGTGTTGTTTGTAAGGTTAGAGTAATTTTCATTGCTTGCACAAGAGCGCATATGAAATGAATTATAATAAGGCACTGCACAGTGACACGTACCGCCGTGTTGTTTCAGGTTGGAGCTTGAATTCCTGTACGCTGAGATGTCAGTTCGTTTTGGTGCACAAATCATACATCGCATTATGAAACTATTCTTTTTTACCTTTTGTAGTGTAAACATAGACCAAACTTGAGGCCACGCGTGATCTGCCTCCGATAGCTTGCATAGGTCATCCTCCGCTTCAGTCATCTCCTTTCATCTATGTTTCATCTACGCGCGCTAAAGGGTGATACGTAGCCCCCCTCGCAACGCACGCAGCCTCTCGTCTCGCGAGACTTTCGAGCAAGCCATATAAACTTAAAAAGTAAAATATATTCATTAATTATTACCATTTGAAAGTAGCGTAGTAACGCCACCGAATGTAGCGAAGTAAAAGTACAGTTTTTTCATTAGAAATGTACTTGAGTAAGAGTAAAAAGTACCCATCTTTAAATTTACTCTAAAAGTACTAGTTACCCAAAAAATGTACTCAAGTAAATGTAACGAAGTAAATGTAATTCGTTACTACCCACCTCTGTTCGTAACAACATGATAGGTAGTAAGTGATGAGAATTTTTATTTTTGGGTGAACTTCCCCTTTAAATCTTCCCAGGTGTTTTAATGACCCTTGTGCCAAAAGACGTTCTGTACTTCCAACAATGTTTACACATTTTTATGTCTATGAATCTATATTACTTACTTCTGTCATTTGATCATTAATTGTTTGAAGTCTTTTTGCTAGCTGTCATCCTTTCTGATAGATTGGAGGTCCAGGTGACACAGGAACATAAGACAGTAGTGATTCTTTTAAATTCAGCATTTATCTGAAAACAGATTAACCAACCATTGTATATTTGAGTACTGCGAGTAAAAGAATAATAATTGTATATTAGTTACAAAAATAAGATTTAGCTCCTAACAGCAGTACAAAAGTGAAAGAAATGACTTACCAATGCTGTGTAGCGCATGAAAGGATGATGGACCTATAAGAGGAAATATTCAGAGGTGAAATCAACACATAACCTCAAATGATGAAGGTCACACATGCACAGAACAATAATGAAATAAGTATTATATTTGTCATAGGACGCAATGTTGGACAAAATGAGATCTTAAAACACGGTTCTCTTCTGAAAACGTCAGCTCAAGGTGTGGTCACTTCAAAGCGATTTTTTTTCAGTTAATATACCAGATGTCACGCGAGACATTTAAAAAAGCTTTTTCTAATAGAATCAAGTGTTGCTCGTGGCGTAGCGAAGTCACAAATAACTGACGCGGGTCTGTTCATCTGATTAAGCAGACAGTTTGTTTCATACACAATGTCATTATTAATGTAGTCAATTGATATCATCTGGTAAATTACTTACATGGATAACGTTACTCTGGACAGAATAACTTTTGGTTAGCGTTTTATTTGTCCTGAACCGTTTCCATAAAACAGCTGAGTAAAAAGTGCCTCAAAAGTCAACTCAAAGCTGACAGTTTTCAACTCGGATAAAACTACCAACGTGAAATAACGTTAAACAGCTGACATTTTTAAAACGCTGTGTTTTTCTTTATGAGCTTGACTGACTGTTAACTTACTCCACCAACCTCCTCCAAACTAATATTTACTACAAGTCATTGCAATGGCTACATATCGTAAACAAAAATAGTCTATCTAGTGAAGATATATCACGTATGAAGCGAACATAAATAAATAATAGAACTTACTTTAATAACGTGGTGTCCGTCTGAGAGAGTTCTTCTGACTGACTGCTGCTGAGTCTTCATTTTGGCGCCCAAAACAAACAATCTTTATTCTTCTTTTATGGCAATCGATGTCCTTTTCATTGAGCTATACTGCCCCTGCTGCTCAGGAGGTGCCGTTTTGTGTGCAAACCCAATTTTATTGCTTTAAGTATTCAATCCAGTCAATTTTAATCAATGTGAGAATAATGTGTTCATTTTACATTCAAACAAAACATTTTAATCCTAATCAATTAAATTATGTTTACACAAGGAATATAAATATTTTGTGTTGCATATACATGTTTATTTTATTTAAATTCAAAGACCCACTAAGTCCATTTTTTTCAGTGTATACACCCATTGTAGAGGTGTGAGGTGAAACATAAACACCCAAAAATTCTCGGGCCAGCATCATATGTAAAAACGGAGTTCTCTCGTTTTGCAACGAAATTCTTCATTTAAACCTTTAAAAGTCGTTTTCTTTTAGTCATGGAAGTAAAAATAGCAGGCTTTTAATTGTTGTAAATGTATGGATAGCCTACATGATCAGTAATCTCAAAGAATAATTTACAAATATGCAAGAAAAGGTTTGTACTTTAAAAATAGTTTATTTGTAACAATAAATTTATAAACGCAATTTCAGCACTAGAACAGCGCTGTGGGTGTTTTGAAATTTAAGCATAACATAAAAACGGTTCTCATCTCATCATATCCACATACAAAGTTATCATATATAATAAATCTTTGGGGTAGCATTAAAAAATTCTAAATAAATGCAATATTTGCATTTGTTTAAAGCAAAACATTTAATTACTTACCAGGCTAGGTGAAGCAGCTTTTTACACCATCAAACGTCATAATCGGTCCTCATTTATGTCCAAGACACACAATAATAATCTTTAAAACATTTTAACATTTTAATCTTTTGATTTTTCATATTTTAAACGTTTGTGTGCTGCTGCGCATTCATGTGATAAGCAAATGCACGTTGCCGTTTATAGGCGCAAATGCGTGTTGCCGTTTATAGGCGCGTATGCGCTCATTAAATAACAAAAGCAATATTTCTCCATTGGCAGGTTTTAGTTGGTCAGTGGCGTAGGCTAGTCTATTTTATTTGCCTCAAAATAGCAAAGCACCAACTATGCGCCTGAACACACATCGTTTTCAGACCAGGAGGCTCATGGGCGCAAATGTTATCTGCAAAGACTTTTCTTTTTTTAGCTGCTGAACCAACACCTCAGGTTCAGAAACCTCAACGGTAATGTTAAAGGTTGCACCATCAAGCTGTAATAAAGTCTTCTCGCCGAAGGTCTTCGTGACCTTCATTCTAAGACAATGAAGCAGCGCAGCTTTCATTATTCCTTACGTGTCAGCCTTAAACCGGGTGTTAGTTTCTATGATGTGGGGTGTAGGAGGGGCCAGGAGGCTGTTCGAAATGCGCTATTTATTGCACTACTATTTACAAAATTAACTTATTCCTTATTATAATAGCAAACAAGAATTAAAAAAAAGATTTCTTTTATAGGTCAGGTATAGTGATAAATGCAACATAATTTACTCTTTAGGATAACTAATAGGCTTTACTGGATAGGCAGGTGGGTGGGCCTAGCTGACAGGTGGGTGGACCTAGGCCCACCCATAGCTACGCAACTGCATGATACATAGTAGAGTGCACACAGAGGAAGAGTGTACTGCATGTCTGTGTTGTGCTTGTTCATAGCGAACTGGTATCAAGTTGGGAGTGTCATGCGCTTTGGTCATAGTGCTCTCCACTAACAGCAGTTTTTTCAGCTTCAGACTGCTTTATTACCTAGATTAACCTAAATATCCACTCTGAGAATCTTTATTTTATAAGAAACTTGGTGAAAATCAGTGGATGATTTTCATACTTTGAGATTTTTGGTGGATACTACTTCGGCCTACTTCTTCAGCTGAAGCCTGAGGATTTCCTAGCAGAGAATCTCAGAACATCATGCCACCCAAGAAAGACCAAAGCAATGGAGAGGAGTGGGTGTCGCTTTCACAAATAAGAAATCTACTTAGTCAACAAAGGGATCTGTTCATGCAACTTCTGCAGCAGCAAGAAAGTAACTTTAAGACTTGTGTGGAATTAATTGTGAACAATGTGAATGCTCGGATTGACAACTTGACCAGGGAGGTACAGGAGCTGAGAAGCAGCCTGCAATTCTCCCAGAAGGACATTGATGATCTAATAAAGAAAAATGAGAAAATTGAGTCAGAGAAAATAATTGCTTGTGCTGAAACTAAAACAATGCAGGGGAAATTGGCAGAGATGACTGAGAAAGCGGAGTACTTGGATGGTCAAACAAGAAGGAATAACCTTGTTGTGGATGGCATTCCTGAGGCCCACAATAAAAGCTGGAAGGAGACGGAGGACAAAGTCAGGTGGGTGATAAATGAGAAACTTCACCTGGACAGTAGTCAGATGGTGATTGAACGTGCACATAGGACTGGTAATCCATCTGGATATTCTGGAAAGAGACCTAGGCCTATCATGATAAAATTCCTCAGATATAAAGATAAAATGGCTGTTCTGGAAAAGACTAAGGAGCTGAAAGGCACTAACATCTATGTGAATGAGGACTACACTGAAGCCGTAAGGCAAAAGCGTAAGGAACTCATTCCAGCCATGAAAGCTGCCAGAGAATGAGGTGATATAGCCTTCATCCGACATGACAAGCTTATTGTCCACCCCCTGCCCAAAAACAAGGATTAGAAAGGCACCATAGGCCAGGAGCTGGAGCAAGAGATTAGTTCTCTGGTTCCTTAACTTGTGCTCATATAGACTGAACTCAACTACATTTTTTATGGATAGTAGGCCCAATGATGATAAGCATCTCCTCCTTGATTCAAAGGGTCTTGTTATGGCCCATTTGAATGTCTGCAGCATCAGAAATAAGGTATTTGAACTCAATTATCTGGTTACAGGAAATAACATTCATATATTGGCAGTATCAGAGACACATCTGGATGCTACTGTTCTTGATACAGAGATTTCCATCAATGGCTATAATATATTTAGAAGGGAACAAGCATGGGGGAGGTATAGCATTATATATTAGTGATAACTTTCCAGCAACACTATGCTCTGAGTTTATTTCAGATGGTTTAGAATCTTTATGGGTCAAAGTGCATTTTCCTCACCTTAAACCTGTGCTGATCGGCGGCTGCTATAGACCTCCGGGGACTGATGTGCAATATCTGAATGATTTATGTGTGTTAATTGATAAAGTAATAGATGTGAACAGTGATATTTTTTTACTTGGGGATATGAACATAGACTGGTTTGCGAATCAATGTCCAATGAAACAAAAGATGGTTTCATTGATCAATGCTTGTAATTTGTCTCAGATGATCTCTCAACCAACTAGAGTCTTTACTAACAGTGCTGGCCACATTTCTGCCACTTGCATAGACCATATTTATACAAATATTCCTGAATGCTGCACTAATCCAGTCTCTCGATCTGTGGGTTTTAGTGACCACAATATCATAGCAATTACCAGGAAAACTAAAATTCCTAAATGCAAGTCAATATATTACATAAAAGGATGTTTAAGAAATATATCCCGGAACATTTCTTGGCAGATGTTGGTGATATTGATTGGACTGATGTGTATGCTGCTGAGGAGCCTGAGGTCTTCTTAAATATCTTTATGGAAAAGTTCATGAAGATTGTTGATAGGCATGCCCCCATGAGAAAGTGTATTGTAAAAGCAAGATCAGCCCCATGGCTTAATGAGACTATAAAGAGCCTCATGAAGGAAAGAGATGAAGCCAAATCTATATTAGTAAAGACTGGATTGGTGGAGGACAGATTTAAGTACTGTCAACTGCGAAATCAGGTTACAAAATTGAATAGATCGATGAAAAAAGAATATTATATGCAGAGAATAAATGCTGTAAAGCAAGATGGTAAAGAGCTCTAGAAAACCCTTAATGAAATAACAGGGAGACGGACAACTGGAGGGGCTTCTTTTGTGGAATCAGAAGGCAAGTTTTTAACCAAACCAGCTGATATAGCAAATTATTTTAATGATTTCTTTATAAATAAGGTCCATGTACTAAGGCAGAATATGGACAATACTGATTCTGATTACCTGAAGCTCATAAAGAATAATGTGATGTTAGATAAGAGTTGCATGTTTCAGTTTAATAGTGTCACAGAGTGGGAAGTAAGGAAGTTGTTGAAATCCCTGCCCGAATACAGCTCAGTGGGTACTGACATGCTGGACAGTAAAGTACTTGGTCTGGCAGCTAACTATGTTTGTGGTCCGTTGTGTCAAATATTAAATGCATGCTTAATGAAGGGTGTCTTTCCCACTATCTGAAAAGAAGGTAAAATTATTCCCTTATCTAAAGATGGCAGACTAGCATTTACTGGAAAGAACTGTAGACCTATTACTATTCTCCTAGTTCTTAGTAAATTAATGGAGAGAATAGTTCACACACAAATACAGGAATATTTTAAATGTAACGGTTTGAACACAGATTTCCAACATGCTTATAGACGTAATCATTCAACTTGTTCCGCCCTTACAGTAATGACAGACGACTGGCTTAAGGAAATGGATAATTTAAAGATGACCGGTGCAGTATTACTTGATTTTAGTGCGGCATTTCATGTTATAGATCACAATCTACTCATAGGTAAAGTAGAATGCTATGGATTTAGTCCAATTGCCATTCAATTTATGAAGAGTTATCTTACAAGTAGGAGGCAAAAGGTTTATTACACCGGCAGCTGGTCTCATTCTAAGGTCTTGGACTGCGGGGTACCGCAAGGGAGCTGCCTGGGACCACTTTTATATGCCATTTTTACAAATGATTTATCATTAGTTTTGTGTAAAGCTACTGTACAAATTTATGCTGATGATTCCACATTGTATTATGCAGCAAAAACTATCAGTCAACTGGAAAATGTTTTATCAGCTGAGTAAAATATGGTTTTTGCAGAACATCTCGAAAACCGAAACAATTATCTTGGAATCGAGTCATAAATTGACATCAACACCAAAGATGAGTTTGAACTTGTCTGGGGAACCTATAGAACAAGTAGATAAAGTAAAATTGCTGGGCACAATAATAGATAGTCAGCTTAAATGGGCAGAACATATTGATATCATAGTGATGAAGATGGGTTGTGGTATTGCAATGGTGAGGAAATGTCTTTCTTATGTACCTAAACACATCGTGGAACAAGTGGCCAAATCTTTAATTTTATGTCATCTGGATCATTGTGCCCCTGTATGGTCATCTACATCTAAAGGTCGACTAAACAAATTACAAACTGTCCAAAACAGAGCCGCCAGACTAGTTTTAAATTGTCCCCTAAGAACAAACATTATCAGTATGCACCGTCAACTTTCATGGTTAACGGTGGAGAAAAGGCTGGTTTTTAATACACTTAAATTTTTCAGTAAAACTGTCTTTTCTTCTTCAGTGTTTTTATATAATCAAATTGTTAGGTGTGATTAGGCTCATTCTTACTTGACTAGGTCAGCTGATGATGGCCAGCTAATATTACCACGTCCAAATTCAAATGCTTTAAAGAGAACAGTTATTTATCGTGCCATCAATCTTTGGAACAATTGCCCATTGAATATACGTAAAATGAATGGCAATGTCTCTTTCAAGTATCATCTGAGAATGCATTATTTAAAATTGTGAGTAGGGAATGTATTACTGTAATAATTTATTCTGAATAATTTCTGATGATGGTTATAATGATGTTTGCAATGTTTTACTGTTGTTAGATTATTATCGTATGTGATTTATTTATTTTGTGGACCCCAGGAAGACTAGGTTCTCACTTTGGTGATAGCTAATGGGGATCCTTTTAACAATAAACAATAAGCTGTCTGTCACTGAGCACATGAGCAGTTGTGTATAAGATTAAAAGCAAACATCAGCCTTTCTTAAGGAAAGGAGGAAAGCAGTGGCGGAGCCAGAGGGGTGTCCGGGGTGGCACTGGACACCCTTGACATGTCACTGGCCACCCCGTGTGCCACCCCAAATTTAATGCGCTACTTTCACTTAATCGCTATGTTTATTTTCGACGTGCGGCAGCGCAGCACATTGTTAAGAACAAACATTATGAATATTAACCCTCCCTGCGGTCGCAGCGCAAACTCTTTATTTTTTAATCACTGCGCAAAGAGACTTGGATTACTCTGCTGATTTGGGACATACAGATATGATTTATACATCATTTAAAACGTTAAAGTGTCATTTTTTGTGTGTTTATAAAAACTGAATGTTGTGCTTTTCACAAAATTAAGAAAATATACATAATGCGCGTTCTGTTATCTCTCCATCAGTGACGTCTTTTCAAAAACGCGTCAGAAAAATTACTGTAACTTAACGAATACTTTTCATACCATCAGAAGATAAATGTCATGTCTACATAATGCTTGAATCTCTTTAAAATGATGTAAGAAGTCGTACATTGCTACATGATTTCACCGTATATGCTGGAAGTGTGGTAACTTTCTTGTGGACTGAATAAAGTCTAAGATTGCCAATTCTTTTTACAACAAAACCCAGCACCATGTTTTCATTCTTGACGTGATCTTTATAGGCTACTGTATGATTGTTAATTCGACTGGATTGACACATTGAACTTGAAAGCGCAACGCGCATATCCGATAGTGGCAGAGCTTAAACGACTTCATATTCGCGTCTTTTTGGCTTAAACTGACAAATGCTCATATGTCAAAATAGCTGTCTTGGTGATTTTCATACTAAACATTTGGTTACTGTACGTCTTAAACGAATAATTTTATTGCATTCGGTCTTAGCCTAACCCGCCGAAGTCTCTCTGTCATTAAAGTTAATTAAATATCAAAAGAAAAAAGAAAACTTTTGCATCTTCTGTATCTTCGTAAAAAAAGATTAATCCAAACATCCTTTGTGTTGGAGCTCTGGTATTTGAAGTAAGTAAGGTTTATCATGGAGTTTAGATTTCCTGATATTTTGCTTCATTAAAGGGATAGTTCACAAAATGAAAATTCTGTCATCATTTTTACATCCTTATGTTGTTCTAAACCTGTACGAATTTCTTTTTTCTGATGAACACAAAAGATATTTTGATAAATGATGGTACGCACACAGCTGTTAACCATTGACTTCCATAGTAGGAATAAAAACAACATAATGGAATTCAGTGGAAATACCATTAATTGTGTGCTTACCATCATTTATCAAAATATCTTCTTATGTGTTTATTAAAATAAAATGATGTTTTATATAAACAAGGTTTGGGAGGAGCTGATCAGTCAATGAACTCGGCTGGCTTTCAATCATTAATCAATGAACATGGCTGGCTCTTAATCACTAATCAATGAACTTGGCTGGCTCTCAATGAACACGGCTGGCTCTCGATGATTAAGCAATGAACACGGCTGGTTGTCAATCACTAATCAACACAACAACTTAGTACCAGCTCTATAAATAATCATAGAGTCCTTACCCTCAATTCTCTGGGACATTATTGCAAGATGTCCAGTCAAACAAACCCAGCACAGGAAATTCACCATACCACACAGGATTATCTCGGGCCTTCCGACAGCGGTCGGGATGTTTCAATCAAGCCCGAGGCCTCCCCACAGGCCGGGCGATCTTCCCGCATTGCTACACGAATCCCGAGGAGAAAAGGACCGTCTCCTCGCACCCCGCAGAGGCGCTCCCCACCATCACCGGCATCTTCATACGCTTCTGCTTCTCCAGGAATCCCCGACATCAAGAAATGGTCCATCCTAGGCCTCGAACTAGCTCTTGAAAATGCAGATATTCCATTCTCACGTAAACAAACAAAGGCGCAACTGTTCAGCCTACTCCGCGATAGCCGGAGGGCTACTCAACCCCCGCAAACAGCCGTGACAGCAAGCTCTGACTCCTCGTCTCTGCAAGCACGGAGTACACCCGAAAGACACCAGGGAAAACACGGAGGTCTCAAAGACACCGCATGAAGCCATCAGCTACCCTGGGTCGCCCGCCGATGTCTCCAGCAGCCAGCTCACAAGCGAGTCAGCTAGCAAGCCAGCCAGACAGCGCGAACATGCTTCCGCTCACGGCAACGGCTTCGCTCCTCCCACTGCCGCTTCTTTCTCCCGGCCAATGGCCTGCTGCCCCTCCGTCTCTCTATCACACGGGGTTGCGTTCAGCAGCAGCACCGGCCGCATCTATTTTTCCTTCTCACATTTCTCCCATTTTTTCCGCAGGAGCTGACACGAGCGCGGCAACGGCTTCGCTCCTCCCACTGCTGCTTCCTTCTCCCGGCCAATGGCCTGCTGCCCCTCTGTCTCTCTATCACACGGGGTTGCGTTCAGCAGCAGCGCCGGCCACATCTATTTTTCCTTCTCACATTTCTCCCAGTTTTTCCGCAGGAGCCGACACGAGCTCGGCAAAGGCTTCACTCATCCCACTGCAGCTTCCTTCTCCCGGCCAATGGCCTGCTGCCCCTCTGTCTCTCTATCACACGGGGTTGCGTTCAGCAGCAGCGCCGGCCACATCTATTTTTCCTTCTCACATTTCTCCCATTTTTTCCGCAGGAGCCAACACGAGCTTGGTAACGGCTTTGCTCATCCCACTGCCGCTTCCTTCTCCCGGCCAATGGCCTGCTGCCCCTCCGTCTCTCTATCACACGGGGTTGCGTTCAGCAGCAGCGCCGGCCACATCTATTTTTCCTTCTCACATTTCTCCCACTTTTGCAGCAGGAGCCGACTCGAGCGTGAGGATGCCTCCGCTAACGAGTCAGGCCCCGGTTTTCGCTGCAGGAGCCGACACGAGCGTGAGGATGCCTCCGCTAACGAGTCAGGCCCCGGTTTTTGCCGCAGGAGCCGACACGAGCGTGAGGATGCCTCCGCTAATGAGTCAGGCCCCGGCACCCTCTATGACTTTTCAACCTGATATTTTCGCCCACGGATCGACCCAAAGCGTGAGGCTGCCTCCGCAAGCGGCTCCAGCGGCTTCTTTTTCTGTTGATTCTGTTCCCCAGACCCGTCAGCCTTTCACGCTGGCTACCGCAGCACCAATGCCCATCCCACCCAACGCATTGGCCTTGGAACCTCCCCCTGTCATCAATTCCATCAGGCAACAGATCCTCGCAGAAATTGAGGCAGCCGGCATCAGAAGCGGATCTTCACCCAACACTAGTGCCTCCCTATTCAACTATAATATTCCCTTAAATCATCCACTCAAAGACCTTCTTACCGCCTCTCTAGATACTATACTCCAAGCAGTCTCAATGGGAACTCTTCAAGCCTATCTGACAGCTTGGAGAAGCTTCAGAACTTTCCATCATTTACACCAGATCCCTTTAGCCAACTTCTCTCTACTTACCATAACATCATTCATATCGTACCTGCATAAAGTCAAACACCTTCGAATCAGCACAATTAAAGGGTATATGAGCGGAATCCAATTTTTTCACAAACTAATGTTAGGTTCACCCTCAACTGCTATCACTAATCCCCAGACCGCCATGCTTTTAAAAGGTATTGAAAAAACCCAACCCAAGAGTCCAGATCCCAGGTTACCCATAACCATAGAAATCCTTTCAAAATGTCTAGCCACTCTTCGCAAAGGCTACTCCTCAGTACATACTGCCCGAACCCTAGACGCCATGTTCGTGTTAGCCTTTTTTGGTTTCCTCCGCTGTTCAGAATTCACTGTTTCAGCCACCTTTGACCCAAACCTACACCCAACCATCTCTGATCTAGCCATAATAGATGACGAAACCATCTCATTTTTTATCAAACACAGCAAGACGGACCAAATGAGAAAAGGACACCACATATACATTTTCAAAATTCAAACTCCCATCCAACCATACCAAGTTCTCAAAGCTTACACTTCCTACCGTTGCCACCAGATTAAATCCTCTTCCGACCCACTTTTTGGGGATGAATTCAACCGCCCAGTAACCCGCTTTTGGTTTCAGAAGCACCTAAAACAAGTTTTGCTAACATCTGGCTTCCCCCCCATGAATTTTCAAGTCATTCCTTCCGCATTGGAGCAGCCACAACAGCTGCTCAAAACGGACTCCCAGACTCCCAGATACAAACCCTTGGCCGCTGGTCTTCGGAAGCTTTCAAAAATTACATCAGGGCAGATCGTGCTTCCATCAAAGAAGCCCACCAAACACTCACGGCCCAGCAAACGGACATAAGATCACACCGTCACACATAAACCCATCATCACCCTCGATCCACTTCCCTGCCTCCGCAGAAGCTAATACCGGCAACTCAAGCTGACACCCTCATCAAAATCTTACACAGTCCTACCGCAACAGATTCCTTCTCAGATAACAACAACTGTCGCAGCGCGACCGGTCTTGCAGAAACCCAAGCTTTTATTTCACTCTCTGCCACAGCAGATGCCTTTTTTAAGCCAGTATCGCAGCAGCGACCGCCCGCACAGGGGCCCGTGCTTCTTTCACTTCCTCTGTCAATAAAACCTTCCCTTTCCAACTCAGGCCAGTATCGCAGCAGCGACCGCCCCCGCAGGGGCCCGTGCCTTTTCCTCGATCTGCCGCAGCAGTCGACTTCTGAAGCCAGTATCGCAGCTGCGACCGCCCCCGCAGGGGCCCGTGCTTCTTTCACTTCCTCTGCCAATAAAACCTTCCCTTTCCAACTCAGGCCAGTATCGCAGCAGCGACCGCCCCCGCAGGGGCCCGTGCCTTTTCCTCGATCTGCCGCAGCAGTCGACTTCTGAAGCCAGTATCGCCGCTGCGACTGCCCCCGCAGGGGCCCGTGCTTCTTTCACATGCTCTGCCAATAAAACCTTCCCTTTCCAACTCAGGCCAGTATCGCAGCAGCGACCGCCCCCGCAGGGGCCCGTGCCTTTTCCTCGATCTGCCGCAGCAGATTATTTCAACCTCGAAGCCCGTATCGCAGCGCGACCGCCCCCGCAGGGGCCAGTGCTTCCTTCACATTTTCTGCCCAGCAGAATCTATGCATCTATCGCTGCCTAAGCAGTACTGCTCCCTCTGGAGTTTTCTTCTTCCCCAACTACCTCATGTCTGGCTCCTCTAGAGCACAGCCCCATCTCAGGGCACAAACTGCTTCCTTCGCTCCCTTGGAGTCCTACCTTGCTCCTTACAGCACTACCTCACCTATTACCTTTAAAAACTCCCCGCTCTTCTTCAGAGTACAATTTTCTCCCTTCCCTACATATTGGCAGCAGCAGATTTTGCTCCCCCGGAGCCCCCTATATTCTTCAAACTACAGCCTTTGGGTCCAGGCCTCTGCCCCACCTCATATATCCTTCTCAACCTCTTCACAGCACTTCTCAACAGTGCCCGCTCTCCAGAGCTGCCTTTTTCAATTCTACCCTCTACTTCAGCATTTTCCCCAATGAGGGCCAGCACCTCGCCTTCTCAAGCCAGCCTTCTTTGGGGAATTGTTGTTCAGGCGGCTGTCCTGCACCACCTGCTCTTTTTGGGGATAACCCGGGTCAGGGCATGCCCCAGGCCCGGGGCTCCTTCCCCGGTCAAGGGACGAACGTTCCGAACTCGGGGGGTATTTCCCGAGCTCGGAACCTTCGCCCCGGGACAGCACGCCACTCACGCATATTAGCAGTCCCACTTTATTGTCAGTGAGGCGAACTCGTAAAATGATGTTTTATATAAACAAGGATTGGGAGGAGCTGATCAGTCAATGAACTCGGCTGGCTTTCAATCATTAATCAATGAACATGGCTGGCTCTTAATCACAGATCAATGAACTTGGCTGGCTCTCAATGAACACGGCTGGCTCTCGATGATTAAGCAATGAACACGGCTGGTTATCAATCACTAATCAACACAACAACTTAGTACCAGCTCTATAAATAATCATAGAGTCCTTACCCTCAATTCTCTGGGACATTATTGCAAACCCACCTCCACCCCTTCGCCTCACTACATACATTTAGCTCAGCACTGGGGATAACCCGGGTCAGGGCACGCCCCAGGCCCGGGGCTCCTTCCCCGGTCAAGGGACGAACGTTCCGAACTCGGGGGGTATTTCCCGAGCTCGGAACCTTCGCCCCGGGACAGCACGCCACTCACGCATATTAGCAGTCCCACTTTATTGTCAGTGAGGCGAACTCGTAAAATACAGGTTTAGAACAACATAAGTGAGTAAATGAAGACGGAATTTTAATTTTTGGGTGAATCCATTTTAACAGACAGTAAATCAGATGTAAGAAATACAGTAGAAAGATTTAAAATTCACCCTTATTATGTTTACATCTAATGCCATCAAAAGATTAATTTGATACATGGTTACACGTCATTTTCTTTTATGGACTATGGACCCCCTAAAGTAGCTTTGGCCACCCCCTGGCCACCCCATTAAAAAAATTCTAGTTCCGCCACTGGAGGAAAGTCCTACTTGTGTTTTGCTTACCATCTTGTGCATCACGTATTTGGTGTCTGTCTGCAAGATATTTCTGGGTGGATATACACACATCTAATGTGGCAGAGATTGAGTGTGAGTGTTTATTTAAAGAGTTTAATATAGGTTGCATGTTTTATTATAATAATCGGGAATTTGTGGAAAAATAACAATCCATTTTCTCTTTGACTGAATTATATTAGAGGAGAGAACAGATACACGTCTGTCAGCGCCTCGTTTCATGTTACAGCGTGTCACAGAGTGAGTTAATTTATTTTGTTTCATATTATAAATGTTATTGTGCACTCAAAGAGGAGAGAGAGAAACATTTTGTAATGTTTATATTATGTCAGCAATAAATATCATTTGTTAATAGGCTAAATATGAACATTTTGATACCATGATTGACACTGTATAAATGATTAATGAAGGTGTAAACTTCAGTTCAGATTTATTGAGTTACATGGCTAATGTTTATGTACTATGAATGTTTCTGTGTTTTGTCTATATTACAGAATAGCATCCAAAAGCCACTACCGTTGTTTTTAGGGGTACATTTCATACAGGGCCATTTTTGTGTGTTTTGATTTATTTTCTCTGTTGATTTGGGATCTTTATAATTCTGAGAAGGAGTGTGATTTAAGGAGAAGTGTGTATTAACCCTTTCTAATCAGCCAAATTTCACCCAAAGGGAGTGTTTAATAGTTGGCTACTGTTTTATTTGTTTTATTTATTTTTTCTTTAAATTGAATAGGCCATTGTATTGAAATATTTACAGTGTATTTGGAGCTTGTGTTAATTTGATCTCTTTTTATATTTCTTGTAAACTTGGTTTACTACTACACAGGGGGAAATTTCACAGTCATTTAATGCTGTGTTTTCTCTTAACTCAGTTGGAAATAAAGAACCCCTGTTAGATGTATGGCTGTGCTGGAGTCTTTGTCATAGTGTGAAGGTTTACAAGGCCACATGTAAAATACCAAACTTATCCTTTAAAGATGTTACAGTGTTTAAAGATCAATTTCACTCAATCTATAAAAACATTATTAATGTGTGTGTCAGTGTTAATGATGGATCAATGTTTTTAATCATCTTTATAAAAATAACACAACGAGGAGAAAAACTCTTCATACACAATAATATCAGCAAATCTTACAGGTTTGAACATTTGTATGCTTTTGACAACAAAAGTGTTGAAATAGAGAAAGTAAAAGTTGTATGTATTGAATAATGTAAGACTTTACAATAAGGTTTTGATTGAACACATGATCTTATTTCCTCAAGTGTTTGTGTATCATAATTATGCTGATGTATCTGCTTACTGATCAGATCTCTCGTTGACTTTATATATCCTTTACTTTTTAGTGTGTGTTTCTTTTTCATACACTTTATGTTTAACTAAAGTACACGTGTGACTATCAGAGGGATGATCTTACCTCAGTATCTCCAGTTTACAGTCAGGATTCTTCAGTACATCAGAGATCAGCTTCACTCCTGAATCTCTTAGTTTATTATCAGACATATACAGATCTCTCAGGTGTGATGGGTTTGATCTCAGAGCTGAAGTCAGAGCAACACAACCTTCATCTGTGATATTACACCTCCACAACCTGTAGAGAACAGAGACACACAGTTTGTTCACACACAGATCAAATCTACAGTGAGTTGAATTTGTTTCTCTTTCTGTCATCATTTAGTGTTTATGAACATTTTCATTTTAGTTTCATTCATGCGTGTTTGTGTTTTACTGAAACACATCAGTGAGATTTACAAGGAAATTAACTTCATCAGTTTATGTTTATATTAACTGTGTGATTTATTTTTTATACAGTAATGAAATCAGATTTCTCTCATCAGACATCACAAAATGTTCACTTATGTTTTTATTTCTGAATGATTTTTGTTTTTTACTTTTTTTCACATCATAATTCAATTTTAATGTTTTATGTTTGTGACTTTCAGTAAGAGTTAAAGTGTTGTGATGAATGTTGAATAAAATCAGCTTCAGTTATCAAATACATTACTGAGATTTAAATAAAATTCACTATTCAACATTTAGGGCTCTATCTTACACCCGGCGCAATGCAGCGCAATGCGCGACGCAAGTGTCTTTCGCTAGTTTCCACCCTAATTTTCACGTTTAGCGCCGCGTTGTTTAAATAGCAAATGCATTTGCGCCCCCTTTGCGCCCATGGGCGTTCTGGTCTGAAAAACGAGGTGTGTTCAGGCGCATTGTTGGCGCGTTGCTATTTTGAGGCAACTAAAATAGACTACGCCATTGACCAACAAAAACCTGGTCTAAAGTCTAAAGTCAATGGGGCAATATGTTTTATGTTATTTAAAGAGCGCATTAGCAATATGCGCCTATAAACGGGAGGACAACGCGGGTTTGCTTATCACAAAGTACATGAATGCGCAGCAGCACAAAAATGCTTTTAAATATGAAAGATTAAAGGATTGAATTTAAGAGATTATTATTGAGTCTCTTGGACATATTTATAGATGAGGACTGATTATGAGACGTTAGAAGGCGCAAAGAGCTGCTTTACCTGTAGCCTGATAAGTAAATAAATGCTTTGCTTTAAACAAATGCGTCTGTTTTTAAATGTTTTTTTTTTTAATGCTACCTCACGGATTTATTGTATATGATGTACCTGTGGATATGGTGAGATGAGAAACATTTTTAAGTATGCTTAAAAAAACTCTTTGCTAAAAAAACGCTGTCCAAAGTGCTGAAACGTGAGGAGAGCCGTTTGTAATTTCTTTATCTCCTGTTTGTTACAAATAAAGTATTTTTAGAGTACAAACCTTATCTTACATACTTGTAAATTATTTTTTGATGATATTGGATAGCCATACATTTAAAGCAATTACAAGCCTGCTTTTTACTTCCATGACTAAAAGAAAACGGGTTTTAAAGGTTTTAATAAAAAAATAACAATTTCAATATAAGGGAAAAACAACACAATTATTTAACATTAATCTTAAACTGGGGATCTTCTACCTCCGTTTAGTTTTTCAGTTTACAAAGTCCGTCATCTAAATAGGGATTAGACATATCGCCAGCGCAACATGCTTTTAAATGGAATGAGAGCTGTGACTCTCATTTGTTTACTGCACGTTACGCCCAAAATACTCTCATTACAATAGGACCAACCCTTTTCGACCATGCGCTCGGCGCAAAAACAATTTTTCCCGTCGTTAAATTAGCAAAAGTGGATTCGGACACGCCCATTTAGACGTTGCGCTGTGCGCTTTAGACAATGCGCTTAGATCGTTAAAATAGGTCCCTTAAAGTGGATCAATACTTTTTATAAATGTTGTCTTTGAATTTTGAACAATACTTGTCTGAGGACATCTTAGGGTGTTTTCAGACCTGAGTCTATGTTTCAGAACCTGCTGCTTTTTGGTTCAGTTTGTTTAGGCATATGTGAACACGGCAGGGGCGGACTGCTTTAGTCTATGGTCACAGCAGACACAACTACCAGATGAAGATCAATAAAACACTCACAGGACGTTCACAACAAGATTACAATATGCCCGGGATATGTTGTGCTGTTGGCGGCAGGGGTGCTGCTAGCAATTTTGGGCCCCATGAAAGAATATGCCCACGGGCCCCCACCATACCCATTTTGCACCAAAGATGCAATCCAACCTACTGTAGCTATTCAAAATCTTTGTCTGTAATTTAATAATACAGAACTATTTCTTTTGCTATTGTTTTGACCACAATTAACAGTATTTATAGATACTTACAATGTCTGCAGCTAAGATAATTTATTGCGCAATGTAAATGTAATTGAAAAATACAGTACATTAATCAAATAATCAGAGAAAATGCAACATTATTAAACATAGATTAAAGATAATTGAGACCATGCCTGTAAAAAACCCAGATGATGTATTTATTCGAGTATTACTGTTTTCCACATAAAATCATCCTACATAATGTAAAGAACATTTTGTGAAAATATGACCTTGATATATTTAATGTTGACTGAGTAATGTCATGTCAGCGATTGAAATCATAGTGAAATTAATGCTTGAAATTAAACTGTGATGCTTTTATCTCACAATAAGATTTGAGCCTTTAGTCTGATTTTCAGAGACCGTCTCAGTGACATACTGTATACTTGAGCTGTTACACACATCAAAAGTCATTTGCAGCTATGAAAAGTTTGGCTGCAGCAGTCATTTAGGTTTTGGCTGAGCCGGCTAGCCAGCCAATAACTTCATCAGCCAGCCATTATTCTCAAAACAAATGGCTTCGGGCTCTAATCCTGACAGACAATTTAAGCAGAATCACAGAAAATAAACAGATGCACTCTGTAATAACAAAGTCTGCTTCATTTGGAAATATTGCCTTGTGTATGTGAACTGAACCAACATTGTAGCCATTAAACCCCCAGTTTCAAAACAAATCAATTAGGGATGTCAAATTATGCTATTTTGCTCATTTAAATTAATGATCAATCAATCGAATAATCGTTAACAGTAATAGTGCAATAAGCCTTTACAGCAGTGGCATATAGCCAATGACATAAATGTGTGCGTAAGCTTGCCAGCTTCCTCACACGAATTAAAAGATTTTATTTTGTCTAAATAACATGCTAGTGGGATTGTGTAATGAGTGAATGTAGTTGGTGTTTTGATAAAAATCATCAATTGAATCTCGTAATGAAATATAATGACTAATAGACACAGTAAACTCCGCCTCGTATGGGCACTCCACACAGTCGGATTAAAATCTGTGCGTCCATGACGAAATAAAAGTTTCATTATCATCAAGTGTTATTTTTCTAGTTGTTCACCTTGCTTTCCGAGTCATTGATACACCGTTTGTAATTATATCCAAGAAGCACACGAAGAGCACTTTTCCCGTTGTCACCTCAGCTCAGACCTGCGGTGTACTTTCAGCAAAGATGCTTATATTATGAAGAAAACCCGCAACAGTGTTTAGCGTGTAGCAATAATGATGATCAAAGATATATGTTGCGTGCGTTCAGAGTGTAACGACAGTCAGTTACAGTTTACATTTAACAGTTTCTTGCCAGAATTTAAGATTACATTTTAATCTGTTCATTAAAAACGGCTTCTAGTCTCCTTTCCTGTGTATAGCAGCGTTGCTATGATAATCTTGCAGGCTTCCCTGAAGAGGGTCTTTGTCTTCAGTATCCTAACTGTGTTTAGATTTTCTGCATCAGACCCTCTCAGATCCACTGCGGATGCCATTTCGTTGTGTTAGCAGCCAGCCTCGTCTCGAATGAGTTTAAAAAGCCCAGGTGTGTGTTTGGGATCGAGCATCGTTGTGATCATAGTAAGTAAGTAAGTAAGTTAGTTTATTTATAAAGCACATTTAAATTCAGCTCTAGCTGACCAAAGTGCTGTACAGATACATAACAGGAAGTCAATACACAATAAATAATAAAAAAGCACATCATAATAAGTAAAATAAAACCATGAAAGCAGAAAGAAAGAAAAAAATAATTAAGACTCAGCAGGAAAGGCCTTACGATAGAGATGAGTTTTAAGTTGTTTTTTAAAAACCCCAATAGATGATGCGTTTTTTATACTGAGTGGAAGCTGGTTCCAGAGAACGGGCGCAACCGTAGCAAAAGCTCTATCCCCTTTAGATTTAAGCCTTGAGCGAGGGACACAGAGAAGAGATAGATCGTTAGACCTAAGAGATCTAGGTGCTGTATAAGGGTGAATGATTTCTGCAATATAATCGGGTGTTTTACCATTAAGAGCTTTAAAAACAGTTAAAAGAACTTTAAACTGTATTCTAAAATTAACTGGAAGCCAGTGTAGAGAGGCTAGCACTGGCGATATGTGATCAAACTTTTTCTTACCTGACAAGAGCCTAGCGGCTGCATTTTGAACTAACTGTAGACGATTTAAAGAGGAGTGTGGAAGACCAACATAAAGAGAATTACAGTAATCTAATCGAGATGAGATAAATACATGTATTACCTTTTCTAGATCCTTAAAGTTTAGCATTGGTTTCAATTTGGAGATAGTTCGTAATTGATAAAAACTGCTCTTGACAACAGTACTAATTTGTTTCTCAAAATTGAGCTCAGAATCAAAGATGACCCCCAAATTTTTTACTGAAGGCTTTACATAAGATGAATAAGGGCCCAAATTATTTCTCAGACCGGTGCGATTTTTTTTGTGGACCAAAAATAATGACCTCAGTTTTGTCACGGTTCATTTGGAGAAAGTTATTTATCATCCATGTCTTAATGCTGTCAAGGCAATTTAATAGGGGCTGTAAAGAGGCATTGGATTTTAATGGGATATACAATTGTGAGTCATCAGCGTACATGTGAAAATAGATATTAAAACTTCGAATGATATTCCCCAGAGGTAGCATATACAAATTGAAAAGAAGTGGGGCTAAAATTGATCCCTGTGGAACCCCGTGAGCAAGAGAAGCAGTCGAAGAGGAATACTGACCTATCGACACTGAGAAAGTCCTAGATTGGAGATATGAACGGAACCAATCAAGAGCTGAATCTCTAATGCCCACCCAGTTCTCTAAACGAGATAGCAAAATGTTGTGGTTCACTGTGTCAAAGGCCGCTGTAAGATCTAATAGAATCAGAATTGCATTTTCACCTGAATCAACAGCTGTCAAAAAGTCATTTGTAACTCTTAGTAAACCAGTCTCAGTGCTATGATGTTTTCGGAAACCCGATTGAAAAGGTTCCAGAATATTATTGCGATTAAGAAAAGTGTATACTTGAGAAAAAACCACCTTCTCCAATACTTTGGAAATAAATGGCAATTTTGAAATGGGTCGATAATTGTTGTGGGAAGAAATATCCAGATTAGGTTTCTTTAATAATGGTTGAACAACAGCATGTCAGACTCATTCATCCATGGCTGAGATTTAAGTTTAGGAACCCTAAACTTAACAGGAGCAACAGAGTCCAGAATGGAAATGCAGGAGGAATTAAAACATTCAAGTAGCTTATCCGGACTAGAGGAGTCCAAAGCTGGGAGTAAAGAGTTTACGGCATTGTTATGATAACTGTCAATAAAGAGATTTATAGTTTCAGCATTTATCTTACGCATAGAATAGCCTGAGGATTTTGTAGGACATAGATCATAAAACAATGTAGTGTTGAATATGATAGGTTTATGATCAGAGAATACAATGTTTTCAATATTATTATCTCCAATTGAGAAACCAGAGGACAGAATGAGGTCAAGGGTGTGACCATGGACGTGAGTAGCCTCCTCAACATGTTGAATAAGGCCAAAGGAATCACAGACCCGGCTAAACTCAGCGACCAAAGGCTTACCTGGGCAGTCAATATGAATATTAAAATCACCGAGGATGAGAAGACGATCATATACGGACATAACCCGAGACAGAAAGTCTGCAAAATCCACAGTAAAGTCTTTATCCAGTCTGGGAGGTCTATAGACGAGGGCACATAGAACCGGGGATGTAGTTGACGTAATTTCCACACATTGTAGTTCAAATGAGAAATAGTACTTGAGTGAGACGGTCCTGAGTTGAAAATGATTTTTAAAAACCACAGCGACCACTCCTCCGCGTCTTCCGACGCATCTAGGGGTACTATAATAAGAACAATCAGGTGGACAAAGTTCGCCGAAAATAGAAAACTCATTGGATCCAAGCCAAGTTTCAGTTAAAAATAAAAAGTCCAAATGGTGAGAGATAAAAAAGTCATTGAGAATAAAGGACTTATTCAATACTGATCTGGCGTTTATCAAAGCCATTTTGATAGTTGTCGACCGTCGTACAGGTTTGCCAGCATATTTCACCTGTTGGATATTGGCAAAGTTTGTGCCTCTGGCTCTGATGCGTAATCGCGTGGATCGCAGAGTAGCAAATAATCCCGTTGAGGCTGGAAGAGAAGGGAGATTATAACAAAGTCTTAGATCCATCACGCGTCGCGTCGTTTGAGAGCCTGAGAGTTTGTAGTGGTGGCAGAGCGGCGGCTGTTTATGATAAACAGTATGAAAGTCTCTCCTTATCCTCACTAGGACACCTCCACGAGTACCCCTCTTTCTGCGACGTTTCTTAATGTATATGCCGCAGGGCGGATGTTGAAGCCATGGTCCAGATCGAAAAGGGAACGAGGAAGAGTGGTGAAGAGAAGGGCAAACGCTCGTGTAAGTTCCCAATAAATCCAAGGAGTTTCCGATATCGAGTAAAAACTCCCGATTATAAGTTATGCCGCTCATAGCAGGTAAACTTAAATATTGCAATAAAAAGGCCGAAATAAGGAGCCATTTTTGGACAAATTGAAAGGTTTGGAGAAGACGGCGTGCCGACAGGTACACTGGCGCCATCTTGACTCCGCCCCGTTATCATGGCTAGTTTAACTTCTTCGTGCTTGTTTAATTTTTTTACCGGCTGTGTATGTGCTTTGCGCAGGCGCTGCACACACGTGCTTGCTCTTTCGACAATCGTTAAGTTTTATCGATTTAATTCTAATTGACAATTAATCGAAGATCGATTAATTGTTAACATCCCTAAAAGCAATCGTTCTACAGGTCTGAAAACAACCTAAGATTAACTTTTATGATCCACTTTTAATGTTGACTAGTGTCTATAAATCCATTACAGATGTTATGTTCTCTATATAGTCTCACTATAATCTATATGTGATTTCAGTCTGAGCATCAGATCACAATCTTACCACAGTATCTTCAGTTTACAGTCAGGATTCTTCAGTACATCAGAGATCAGCTTCACTCCTGAATCTCTGAGATTATTATCATACAGATTCAGTTCTCTCAGGTGTGATGGGTTTGATCTCAGAGCTGAAGTCAGAGCAACACAACATTTATATGTGATACCACAACCATACAACCTGTAGAGAACAGAGACTTTATGTGAATTATACAAAACTACAAAGTTTGTCCACAAATCTCTAACCTCCATCTCTTCATGTAATGTTCCTCTTTCAATCCCTCAGTAACTGAGACACTGGCCCTCATTTATCATTCTTGCGTAGAAACAGGCGTATATGTTGGCGTAAGATTATGCTTACACTCCTCTCACCGCCTGATTTATGAAACTGTGCGTACCATTGATATTCATGTGTACGCAATATCTGCCCTTCATAAATGCTGCGGCCGAAAACGATCGTCAATAGAATAACAAGCCCATATAAATTCAAGTCTCCCCCACGCCCTCATTTTACACCATTGACACACGAAAGACGGCAAAGAAGAGAATCCGGTGAAAAGTGAAAAGAAACAAAATTGTTTTATTTGGGAGTTAAAAGAGTGGGATTAAAGACACATGAATAATTGGATGACAATTTGTAATATTCTTATTATTATTTTTATTATTAATTGATATTTAGAAGAATAATAATTTATTATTATTATTATTTACTGTTGCCTACATCTAAATTCTATGTCTGCTTAATGGTTCAGTTAATTTTTTTTAAATAATATTTTAAAATGATGTAGTAACTTTTGTAGTGTGTTGTTCTGTATTTACATAGTTGTTTGTTAGCTGTGTCTTAGATCCAGTTTGATACGGAGCTCCGGATATAATTCAAATTAACAATTTGTTTCCACGACATCCACATGTTTTAGCTAAGCTAATTCATAATTTGAAGTAATAATAATTGTAATAGTAATTACGAAATATTATAATAATTAATTCCAAGGAATTGAATATTGGGAACAAATTCTAAATTTATGGCCATACTTTAGACTGAATAAGAAAAAGAAGTGTCGATAATGTAGCATAAAAAATAATTTGTGGCCATTATTTTGTCCGCATGTCATCATGATCGGATTTACTGCTCCATTCAACACAAGCATTTTACCTTACCTCATCTGTATTTATTTATAATCGAATGGTATGTAACTACCTTACCTTTTATTGCATTACCATGTTTTCGTAGCACATCCTTGTGCTTTCTTGCAATGTGCCGCTTCAGATTACAGGATGAATATTTGCTAACTCTTTAAAGTCTCTCCGCAGTCCCTTTCAATTTTTTCTTCCTGATAAATATTAACATTTATTTTTAAATTACATTTATGTATGAGGCTTGAATTCCATATTTTATTGCTAGACGTTTTTACAGATTCTCGAACCAGCAAATTATCAAAGGGCGTTCTGTGTTCATCGAGCGGTGATGATGGAGCTGAATTTTCGGAAAGGAGCTTTGATTGTAATATTACCGCACATCTCAACGCTCCGATCCCACTAATCTACGTTCACATTCTCTCTCTGAAACATCAGGTAAAGCGCACAGGCTCTCAACTGAAGGAATACATACAAATCAAATGCTTTGGTAAAGTCTCACACATTAAACATTGAACATTGTTGCATAAAAATAAACACTGAAGTTTATAATTACTATGTTTTTTTTACAGTGGGTAATAATATATCATATATTTTAGTTTGTCAGTGCGTTTTGTGGTTTTAGGAAGTGTTTGCGCATTTCTGCACTAACTCAAAATGTGCGTACACCACCTCCTGAGCTGGCGTAGGATTTGAGCGTGCCGTACGCCAACGTCCATATTGATAAATCTCAAAGTCACCGTGGTTTTGGGTGTACGCAAGGTGTACGCTGGAAATTTGGTGTACGCACTTTTGATAAATGAGGGCCACTGTGTGTTTAAATGTCAAATAAATCCATCACACAGCTGACTATTAGTGTTAGATGTCCTAAACCACATGAACATTTCTTCATAAATCTGTATTGAGTTCATTGCTCACACTGAATACTTGATCTTATTTCCTCAAGTGTTTGTGTTCATAATGGACAAGATATTGTTTGACTCTCAGCTAACAGAGAAAAGTTCTAAGAACGTTCCCTGAAAGTTTCCAAAAACGTTCTGCCAACATAAAAAGTGTTCAGTTTTCTTGATGTTCGAAGAATGTTTCTGTGTTATCTGAACGTTAGATGAATGTTAGATTCTACCATTTTCAAACATTATGTCAATGTCATGTTTTAGTGTTCACACAATGTTTAAAACAACAAATGTTTTTTAGACTTATTTGCTTGTTATGTAAATGATAGAGTAGGACTGGACAATAATTCAAAATCAATATATCTCACAGTATAATATTTTTCGATAACAGTGATATGGTTTCTAAACACATTTCCGATATTTGAAGAGTTGGTTCCAAAACGCAATAAATGACATTTTTGAAAAAAATGAGTTACTGCCAGAATCAGTATTATATCAGGTCAGTATTTAAAAGTAAATTCTTAATTGAACGCAAAATCCAATATCCCCTGTGTTATTCTGTCATCTTTTCTCCCTTTTTTTCCAAAACGCAATAAATGCCACTCCTCCTTTTCCACAGAATGCAATAAATCCGCTCCACAAATTACAACCCACCATTCCACGCAATGTAAACAAACAATGGCGGCGCTTTGAGTACACGGAATCCTAGTTTTCCTCATCTACTTTGTACTTCTTGATCAACAAACAAACAAAAACAAAATATTACTTTAATGGCATTGATTAACCTTTGATGGTTTTTGTAACGGGAAAGAAACGTAAGCCATCAACATCTAATAATTCACGCGAGAGGCACTCGACACATTGACCCCAGGGGATCTTATGAAAAACTTTCCATAATTTTACTCAAAGTCAACGAAAATCGAGCAGGACCGAAACATTTTACAGCTGATCGCTGTGAAAAATGTTAAGCAATGACGTCAAGTATAACCGCAGCAATGACAGTGTTCTTAATATGACAAAGTAAGTGTTTTGACTAATGCCATTAATGTTTATTTTTTTATCAGTGTATAACACTAGTCAACTAAATGAATATAAAATGGCAAAGATGAATAGTGGTTTTCATCTCGTCACTTTCTTGGTATAGAAAACATGTTTTTACCGAAATTTGTCAAAATGGATTTATTGCGTTTTGGAACCAAACTCTTCATTTCTATACATTACGGTGTCCTGTGGCCGTTCACATGTCACATGTAAAAACGCATGTTAAACACGGGTCAAGGGGCTACTTCCCTCTTAAACGTGTGGTGTCTTGTAGTTAAAGGACAAGATCAGTATTTTACACTTAAAGGCCTGTTTTCATATTGTTTATGATGAAATAGAACGGTTTTGACAGAAATTTTGACATATGATTCTGGCCCAAAAACTTTCGGGTGTTTATTGTATTACCCCCCACCTCTACAATGGCTGTATAAGTGCACTGGAACAATCCTTCCTAAAATGCATTAAACTTTCGTTTACAAAGACGTGAAACTCAGCGAGTGGTCAGGGGTGTTCACTGATATGCTCACACAAAAATCGCTGCAAAAGATGCTTTCTAACAGGTGTTTTAGCATTCGTTGTAAACTTGTGGACCTATTTTTCCAAACGCCTCACACCCGTATATTCTTCCGCCTAGAGCTTGAATAATAGACACTCCAGCCCAGTTGGTGGCGATAATCCACCTTTGCCAATTGCAAGAATAGAAAATAAAGTTTCCGGTGGCGGAGTAATACCTCACAGGACATCTAATACAAGTCAATGGAGTTGGACAATAACTACGATAAAACAGCTGTTGGAAAGCATCTTTTGCAGTGATTTTTGTGTGAGCATATCAGTGAACACCCCTGACCACTCGCTGAGTTTCACGTCTTTGTAAAAGAAAGTTTAATGCATTTTAGGAAGGATTGTTCCTGTGCACCTATACAGCCATTGTAGAGGTGGGAGGTGAAACACAAACACCCAAAAATTCTCGGGCCAGCATCATATGTCCAAATTTCAGTCAAAACCGTTCTATTTCATCATAAACAATCTGAAAACAGGCCTTTAAGTGTAATATACCCAACTTGTCCTTTAAGCAACCATGAGCCGCAATCTCCGGGACGACAAGCAAATGGAATGCGGATTTAAATTCGCTCATCTGTACCTCGCGTCAAATCATATCATTGACACCACCATGCGATCAATTAATATTTTCGGGACTTTGGAGTGTTTGCTCAGAGAAGAGCTGTCAGTCACTCAGAAGTACGAGAAGGAGGTGTGGGGTTAGTTTGCATCAAGTCACAGCTTCCAATGACGACATCATATAGAGAGGGAGAACAGGAGAAGTAATAAACACAAACTAAATTACTGGTGAGAAAAAATAGACTTAAACCATAAGGTGCCAAGATTAGAAAAGAATAAAGATGAGGAGAAAAGATACAAGTATGTATGCTGCTGTGTCATCTGTTTATGAGTAATATGTATAATATAATTAAATGTCTAGTATCAAATCACTGATTCTTGAAACTTTGGCAAAAACATGTCCCACTAAGAAAAGTGCTAATTCTGTTGGAAATTAATAACATTTTCATGAAGAAAAAGAATCAATGTTATAATCAGGGGGTCCTTTGCACATATGTAATATTCTTTTATAGGTTTATTTTTTATTATTTTAATGATTATATGCTGTCCCATTGCCTATAAAATCAGCTGTCCTCGGTTAAGAGATAATCATTTCAACTTGATTAAAAAAGCCAAAAGTAATAATTGAAATGAATAATATATTTACCACATGAAAGAGTTCATTGTAATATGTATTAAAAACTACAAACAGTGAGTTTTGAACAATATTTACAATTATTTTGTGATTGCTTAAAATGTGTCCCACATATTCGTCACCACCGTCAGATATTTATAAAAAGCAATAAAATCAGACAACTACAGGGTCAACTGCATTCCTGAGGACCCCATTTTCAAACCTTCAGCTCTTCTGCATGCTTCAAGATCACTCAAGCTCCTGGATGTTTGATATTTTCTCTTAAACTTCTTCATATTTTTGGACACTGCTACTGTGACAACCATAACATGTCAACACCCTCATCTTTGTATAAAAAATATTAGATTGGATCATGAAATAAATGTATAATTTTTCACTATCTAGCTTGCTAAGCAATTACAAGTAGATCAGTAATTGTAATTTTTCTTACAGTATGTAACGTTAAATACTACAATAATTTTAGGGTCACGTTGACTTATATTTTCTCCACATATAATAGCAAATTGATCAAAACTATAGACTAACACAGATGGAACTATGAAAGTCAATACTATGACTGAATAAATCCATAATATATCAAAACACAAACACAAACCGGTGGCCCAGTTTATTTCAGAGGTTTGTTTTTGGTTCAGACATCCATTGAAGGCATTCTTGGCAGTTTTTTCGGAGGCTTTTTTTAATATGCATACTGTTATCGTATTTATACCGTACCGACCGAAATGAAGAAGTATACCGTGATAAAAATGTTGGCCATATCGTCCAGCCATATGATAGAGAAACATTGCATTTTATTATTTTAAAATTTATAGGGGTGGTTTCCCAGACAGGGATTAGACTAGTACTAGACTAAATTAAATGTAATATCTGTCAAAACAGAAAACAACATGCACTGACATATTTTAAAATACATCAATGCCATTTGTTTTGCCTTAAAATGCACACAAGTAATGTTTTAAGTAAGGTGTGTTTGTTAAAATAATTTATATTTCATAATATAAGGCCTAAGGCCTAGTCCTGGCTTAAGCTAATCCCTATCTGGGAAACCACCCCATAAAACATTATTTCTGAATGTTCTGTAAAAATATTGCTGTAGAAAACACAATTCACTTATTAGGTTTAGATGTTGATGATTTGTTTCATTTAAAGTCACCATTATTGTGATTAGTGTTTGTTTTAGTTGGACTCTTGACCCTTGACTTTTTGTTTGCTAGTTCTTCCCTGGTTGTGTTAACTTTGTGTATATAAAACACATTTGTTATGCTAATGTAAAGTTAGTGTAATTCTGTAGCAGTTGGTAGATAAGTTGTTGTTTTAAACATTGTGTGAAAATTAAAACATGAAATTGTAATAACGTTTGAAAATGGTAGAATGTGACATTCATCTAACGTTCAGACAACACAGAAACATTCTTAGAACATTAAGAAAACTGAACACTTTTTATATTGGCAGAATGTTGGGAACTTTTTTGAGATTGACTGCTGATTTATGTACAACATTAAGAAAATGACTTTTGTTAGAAAAGATTCTTCCAAAGTAAGAGTTCAAAAT
Organism: Misgurnus anguillicaudatus; assembly: GCF_027580225.2. Lineage (NCBI taxonomy): Eukaryota > Metazoa > Chordata > Actinopteri > Cypriniformes > Cobitidae > Misgurnus > Misgurnus anguillicaudatus. Next base: position 47,823,594 of record NC_073360.2, on the reverse strand, counting down.
AAAATCATTAAATAATTAAATTAATTGTATTAAAGCAACACAACTGCAATTTTGCGCTTTTCAACCTCATGTGAGAGCCGTAAGCCAATCTAACATGGAAAACTACATAGTGTTGCTTTAATACAGTATGTAAACAGTCATGTGATTGTTGTTAGTTTTACTTACTTGAGTTTTTTGGTTTCTTTAATCACAAGCTGCAGTTTCACAAGAACTTCATCTGCTTTATTTTTATCTCCAATAAATTGTTTTAGATCAAGTTCATCCAAATGCTTCTCAGACGTCAACAACACAAAAACTAAAGCTGCCCACTGTGAAGAGGAGAGTTTGGTCTTTCCTACTGATGAAGATCTCACATAATGTTGAATCTCCTGCAGCAGTGAATCATCACCCAGTTCATTCAGACAGTGAATCAGATTGATGGATTTCTCTGTAGACAGATTCTCATTCATCTTCTCTTTAATGTACTCAACAGTTTTCTCTTTCTTGTAGGAGCATCTTCTCATCTGTGTCAGTAGATCCTGTAAGAGAATCTGATTGGACTCCAGTGAAAGACCCAGAAGAAAACGCAGGAAAAGATCCAGATGTCCATTCTTACTCTGTAAAGATTCATATACAGCTCGATGATGTAACTCAAATAATGAATCCTGTTTTAAAGTTATAGAAAACAAATCTGATTTAAACACATTTTTGTTGTTGTTTGTGAAGGAGATGTGAGCATAAAGAGCTGCTAGATGTTCCTGGATGCTGAGATGAACAAAGCAGTAAACTTTCCCCTGATACAAACCAAACTCCTCTCTGAAGATCTGAGTACACAATCCTGAGTACACTGATGCTTCTGTTACATCAATGCCAGACTCTCTCAGGTCTTCATCATAGAAGATCAGATTGCCTTTCACAAGCTGCTCAAAAGCCAGTTTCCCCAGTTTGAAGATCATGTCTTCATCTTTCTTCTCATAGTCCTTCTGATGTTTGATGTTTGTCTGAATGATCAGGAAGTGTGTGTACATTTGAGTGAGAGTCTTGGGGATCTCTCTTCTCTCTGCTTCACTCAACATTCTCTCTAGAACAGTGACTGAAATCCAGCAGAAGACTGGGATGTGACACATGATGTAGAGACTCCTGGATGACTTCAGGTGTGAGATGATTCTCCTGGCCAGTCTCTTTTTTCTGATTCTCTTCCTGAAGTATTCCTCCTTCTGTGGATCAGTGAAGCCTCGTACCTCTGTGACTCGATCAACACACTCAGAGGGGATGAGATCAGCTGCTGCTGGTCTGGAGGTGATCCAGATGAGAGCAGAGGGAAACAGATTCCCCTTGATGAGGTTTGTCAGCATCACGTCCACTGAGGTTGATTCACTTACATCACACAACCTCACACTGCTGTGAAAATCCAGAGACAGACGACACTCATCCAAACCATCAAAGATGAACAACACTTTATATTCATCACTGAAGATTTCCATTTCTTTTGTTTGTGGGAAGAAAAGATGAAGAAGATCTAAAAGACTGAGTGTTTTGTTCTTCATCAAATTGATCTCTCTGAAAGGAAGTGGAAATATGAGGTGGACGTCCTGATTCTCTTTCTCTTCAGCCCAGTCCAGAATGAACTTCTGTACAGAGACTGTTTTTCCAATGCCAGCGACTCCCTTTGTCAGCACACTTCTGATGTGTTTGTCTTGTTCAGGTAAAGGTTTAAAGATGTCATTACATTTGATTGGTGTCTCCTCTGTTGTTGTTCTTCTGGATTGTGTCTCAATCTGTCTCACCTCATGTTCATTACTGATCTCTCCACTTTCACTCTCTGTGATGTAGAGCTCTGTGTAGATCTCATTCAGTAGTGTTGGGTTTCTCTTATTTGATGTTACTTCATACAAACACTCAAACTTCTTCCTCAGATTTGATCTGAATGTGTTCAGGGCTTTATTAGGATCATCATAGCTGTAAAATATCAATAAAACAGAACATAATTCGGTTCATATAATCTATCAATTATAATTTACAACAGCACTTTTCAGCATCTAAAGAAAGCAAAAATTATCATACATTTACCTGAATTCAAGACACATGTTTGCATTGTATTCTTGTGGTTGATTAAGAGTCTTATCGATTTTCCTCTTCTTACAGATGACTTCTGGTCTTGATGGCAGGAATGAGCTTAAACATCATGATTTTATTAATATTTATATTTTTATTATACAAGTATGCAGTTTTATTAAAGCAATAAGCCCTATGAAGCTATCATTTAAAGTAAATTTATAAAAGCCATGATGCAGAGTAGAGTTAAATTCACTTTAAAACAGCGTCACAGGGTTTATTGTTTTATCAAATGGTAATTTCATGTACCTGGCAAGGTTTAGTAAAACAAACACACAAGAAGCAAAATGTAATGTAATTGAAAAACAAATGTAGTTCTTTAAAAACTATTTGACAAAGTTTTGCAAAGCAGCACAGATGCAGCAAAAATTACCTATGCTCATTTCCACCAGGCTGGCACTTTATTGACACCGGCAGTGAAGTGAACGCTCGGTCATAGGGTGGCACTAGTTCCGTACCGGCTGACGCACTAACATCACCAGTGACCCGAATAGCTTGTTGTTAAGTTATATTACTATATATATGTTATGTGCTATATTATATTACTTCCCCGCTTACGCACTTAAAGAAAGACAAGAGCTGGTATTTCAGAAATTCTTTGCTTTTTCATCCAAAACATAAAAACCTGCTTAAAACTCTTTGTTACGAATCATTATTTTAAACAATAATTAATAATCAGTTTATGTCCTACATTTTTTTCCACTTTGTTAAAGCAAAACATCTTTGTAATATCCTAATGTATACAAATACATACAGATAAACAATTTTTATAGTGTTTAGCTTGGTAACTACTGTTATCAACCATATTTTTTAATTTTAATTATTGTAAACTTGCTGTTGTTTTAAAAAGGTTTTACTAGTATTACCATGATCTTGCCATTGTAAAACTGCATCAGACACTCATGCTTCACTAACATATTAATATTACACTGTGTTTTTGAACTGTACATTTTAATTGTGGTATGCAACGATTAGTATATACGTAACAATTTGTCTCCGCCTACTAACATAACCAGTTTCTTGGTTCAAGACCAGCAAGATTTTAGGGCCAATTTGAAACAAAAGTTTTGGGCCTCATTTATAAAGCGTACATATAACGAGTCTGAAAACATGCATACGCGCACTTCCCATGAAAAGTTTGTGATCAATAAAATTAAACTTGTGGAAGAATGTGTGCACTTGTAAACTCCGAACCATGCATATTCAAATTCTGGAGACAAAGGGAATTGACGACACAGACAGTGAATTCTTGAACTTAAAGGTATAGCGGAAGATTTTCCAGAATTTTTGAAAAGAACCGCCCCTCCACTTAAAAAAAGCACATGCACAACACTCTAACGCCTATTAACGTCTGCACGAGAGAGATCATGCACGAGCCTAGTTCTTCCCTTCGCTCTGTTTACAAGTTGCTGTAAACATTAAGATGTTTACTGTGTCTGCGCGGTTTGTGACTTGTGCCAGGGCTAGCATCACTAATCATAGCTTACATCAACTTTTAGTAGGAGTGATTTTAAATAGATTTCTCCAAATAGCATGACAAACTTTACCTGTCGAGTAGAAACTTTGCGAATGAGATATCAGTGGGAAGCCCAACCTGTGTGAAATAGTCTCCCAAAAACACGCTGGCCTTGTTTCTTTCTTCAGAGGACTTTCTCTTCTTGTCATACAATGTGTAGACACTTTTTCTCTTGCGACTAGGGGTGTAAAGATTAATCGATTCGTATCGATGCATCGATTATACAGGTGCCGATTCGATGCATCGATAAGAGGATTGATTATTAATGTGTTTATTTTGCCGCCTGTCTGCTCACTAACCTCATTGTTATCTTCGGTGTCACACCACTTCACACGCGTTATTTATGTTTCACAGTCTGTTGTTCACAAACATTGCTAAGTCTTTTAAAAGCGATGGAACCGTCAGCGCAACACGCAATTTTTGTTTGACCCTTGGTCTAGCCCACAGCTGGATGAATTGAGACGCAGCAAGTGACCCGCGCTTTCTAGATTAGTCGAAGGTTTTCATAAAAATAAGAACATTAAGCTCATGTCTAGCAAATCCAATGCTCTTAATGGTCATTAAACATCTACCGTCCCAAATCCATAATCTAAAGCAAAGATGCGTCTTCATTCACTTATTGTTTTGTTTTTAAAGCATGCCGAAATGACACAAAATAGATTGCTTGATGTTAAAATAATTATTAAAAGAGATAAAGTTCTGGACCTGATTGATGTTAAAAGAGTTATTAAGATTGACTCAAAAGCGATCTACCAGATGCTGTTGTCTGACGCGCATGCACACAAACGCGCGAGTGCGTGACCCTGATATATAGAGACATCTACACAAATTACAGTTTAAAAAATATCTGTTTTGACAAGAATTCACGCGGGTATGAAATATAATCTGTTATATCTGAAGTGAATGTTTAGTTAACTGTTGAGGAAAAGTATCTGTTGTGTAACTTATATTAAACCCTTGCATTAGCCTACATCTTAAAGTGGTCTGTCAAAATTAAACAATAAAAGAAAAACATAAATTTAACACATAGTGATATTGTTTTGCTTTGCGTAAACAGTTGTAGTTCGGTCATGTTTTGTCAGATTCCAACAAATCATGCATTGTTTTGAAGTTTTTTAATGTTAAAATATAAATAACTAATTTTAGAAAATTTGCTCATCCCAACTCAATTTGCCAGCACAGGTCAGAAATGATGCAGCAGCAAACAGAAATGGAGAAAGAACAAGGTCTTCTAAAGGGAAATTAAATGTAAAACTATGACTGATGGTTCTGTTGAAAATGTAAACAGGCTGTTGTAAACATACATTTGCATATAGCATAAATATTTGTCCAAATCCATGTTGATTAGAGCATTAAAAACTTGAAAAGTGTTAAATTTAGGTAAATTTAGAACAGATAAAAATGTGACATTAATTTGCGATTAATCGCGAGTTAACTCATGAAATCATGCAATTAATCTAGATTAAATATTTTAATCTTTTGACAGCCCTAAAAAGTATCAAGTATTGAATCGGATCCAATTGGATCACGGGGAATTCTGAAGAATAGAAAAGAATCGAACCGTTGACCTAAGAAATCGGTATCGGATTGAATCGTCATGAAGGCTCCGATTTACACCCCTACTTGCGACTCTCAGACTTTTGGAAAAAACACGGTGAAAACGCGAGCTTCAATGAATGGCTAAAACCATAGACCACCACACACACACATACACACCTGAAAGTGTGCATGTGCAGAAAGCGAACCTAGGGAAGAGCACCTACGACGGCCTTACATAAACATCATCAGAATGATTGACAACTGGGATGACTAATAGTCTTGATAATCCACCCAGAAAAAGAAAATGTTCCGCTATACATTTAAGTAAGATTGACTATTTATGGTTAAAATGGGTGTACAGGGCAGGATATGAGGCTGGTTCACGTGCGCACACTTACAAATGATCTGTGACTTATAAAGATAACATTACCCACAGGTGTGTGTATGCATGGTTTGATGATAAATCAGAATATTTTTTGGCGTAAACCTTTTTTGGCGTTTGGGCGTAGTAAAACTTTAGTAAGGATCCTACGCAGAGTTTTCTAAATGTGACCACAGGCCACCTTACCTGACCAAGATCTTTATGTGTGAAAAAGTGAAGCACCGTTCAAGATTGAGTTCCAGCACTGGTGGAAAAGTGCTTCAAATGGTGTAAAATACTGATGTAGAACATCACATGTGTATCTTTGTAGAGTAATTAACAAAGGCTTTCCATTACACTTACCAAATCGTAATCAAGGATTGGATCTGTTTTGTATTCAATATGTTAAAATGTTATACAACAATAACATGGGTTACATAAATGACATAAGTACCTAATAGTAGGCCCTCTATCATCAGATTTGAAGTGTAATGGCCAAACCATAGACCGATCACTCTTCATAGACACACAGCTGAACTCTGGATCTGATCTCTTCTGATGATCTGAACTATAACACACAACAGATTTAATATTTTTTAAGAACCATGTTCTAAAACAACTGCACTTTGTAGCATCTTAACCAAAAATTATCTTAAAAAACTTTCTTAGAATTTACCTGAATCCAGGACACGTGTTTACATCATAATCTTGTGCTTGATTGATAGTCTCATCAATTTTCCTCTTTTTACAGATGACTTCTGTTTTGACTGGTCTGGGTGTAAGAATTGTATGAATACCATAATATTATTATTTGTATACATCATTAAACCATCATGATTACTGTGATTGCATGAATCTGTGTTTTAGTGTAACTTTTAGAAAAGTTTATGGGCTTTATAGGTTTATTGTTTTACTAAACATTTTTATCTCACATATAGCTGTGATGGCATAAATTGAGAAATTATGCCACTGATTTTGAAATCCGTTTTTTAGGCCTTTTATTTAAGAATGGTGATTATATCCAGCCTGGTTAATTGTGGGTGGGGCAATCTTAGGGTTGTACGCGTCATGGTAAAAATGAAAATATTTTTATTAAAAACACTCAATTAAAACTTTCTTTTGAAGAAACTATGACACAAAAATGAACAGATACTAAATACTATTTATGAATGTAATGTTTTTAACAGAAACCTCAAACAGAAATAGTGATGAAGTAAAACTAAAGGGTTAATAAACACAAACTGAAGCGATTTCTATATGACGCACTCTACTGTACTTTTAAGCATTGATACAACATAAATGTATAATACAACGTGCATAATATATCTGCACAAAATGCAAGCCTTAAACTAAGTTATGTACTAGACAGAAAGTTTAACTCGTGTTGTGTATGTGCATCATAACAGCGTGCTTTTAACATGTTCAGTAAAATCACTTCATAACATTAAGCAGATTTAAGTATTTTGCAATCATTTTAGCGATTAGCTGTGTCGTGTCGTCCCCTCACCTGTTCTCAGTCAAGATGTTATGTTATTTTTTTCAGTGTAGTAAAACCATGGTTTTACTGATAGTTATCAATGCACCAAAAAAACATGATTACTACACTTTACCACAAAAAAACATGGTTAATTTTGAGACTTGTGATGACACTGTACATTTTGCACCTGAATGACTGTATTTTCGTTTTACCAACGTGAATCCAAAAATCACGACATCGTTTTAAACCATAGTGCCTCAGTGATGTGAGATGTGTTTGACTCATCTGCTTGCTTTTGAATCATGCAATGGTACTGAAGTCATATGACGGTCTGCGCAGCACAACATCACGTCAAACACGCACACAGTCTTTACTACCACAGGAGCTTGTAACGCTAACCAGACATCCAAATGCTGCCACAACCACAAAAAATAAGCAAATAAAACCACAAGATCATCGTTTTCGTGATTGATCATCGATGCCATGTTCAAGTACTCGAGCAATCGAGTACTCGTGTCCATGCCTAGTGTTCAATGTATGCGTAGGTACAGGACAATGTAGTCTGTAGTCCAGTAGATGCATTGCATTTTGGTGCAATGCGCATACGTTGAACGTCTACATACACATACGATTTGATAAAATATAGAACAAAGTCTTATTTCGAATTAAACACAATTTGTGGCTTCCAACAATGCTCAACAAATCATGATGAAGGTCTAGAACAGATCTGTTTTACAAACTGTATTCAATACGTAAAAATGTATACAACAATAAAGCACTTATAATCTATCCATCAATTCTCAAAACTGGCTTGTCAGCATGATCACAGGGGGCTGGAGTCTATCCCAGTATTTTAGGCCAAACACCCTGGACAGATGACCAGTTTATGGCTGGGCTCACACACACAGACACATCCATATACTGTACACTAATTTTAGTTACTCCAACAAAAACAAATCTTGACACAGAGAGAAAATTCAAACTCCATACAAAGAGGCTTCCTGGCTGAGATCTTTCATTTAAAATATGTTCCTTTCTGTGTTGGCAGACGAGTATGCACTAATTCATAAACTGTTTGTAAAACGTGTGAGTAATTTAGGATAAACTTCACAAAGGGAGAATGAAGTTAATTCTTCTGACGCTAAAATCAGGCCTAGGAGAATAAAGTGAATTTAGGTGAGTCTATTTTTGCAGAGATGTTTGAGAAAAATGCATTGACAGTAGAGAATGAGATGTGGTTTGGAACCACATGTTTATTTTCTTATGTTTGAGGCGGGGTTTACGAATGCCCAGAGCCGTTTACTGGACGCTATGAATGTCTATCAAATGCGTCTATACGTAGGTCATAGCTAATCGTATCAATTATACCAGATGACGTATGTAGAGCGACATCAATTCAAACGTAAACAACTTTTATCAAGTACGTGTGCACACAGCTGGTAGCTGGTATATTGATATTAAAAAGTAAAACAATTTAGTGACACTGTGACAACCAGAGTAGAGGCATAATGACAATATGATATTAATAAATAACACTTACCATAAATAAGTTAATTGTACTTTGTCTACGATATCTACGACGATGCCTAGCAGGTTGGTCCTATAAAACTCTGTGGCTATCATGTCTTGCCATACACAAACATCCTTCTGGATATGAAATTGTTTAATGCCAAAAGTTTATATATTTTTTTAATAAACTTGCGTTCAAAACTTATAACACTATCTAAGGCTGCATTGAAAAGTAACTTCGCGTCTGCTGCCGTGTTGGATAATTAAAACTGCTTCGGTGTGTCGCATAGACGTCGTCTTCGTCTTTCTGCCCCCTCCCCGTTCTGTGATTGGTTCCCTATTTCAGGGGCAAAAAAGTGTTTTCCTTTGTTTAATTTACTTTCTTGGGCGTCTTTGTTAATATTTGTTTCCTTTATATTTAGGAAATATTTGATTGTTTTTCTTTATTTTGTAATTATAGTTAATATTTGTCTCTGAGATCATTGGTTTTCTTTTCGTTATGATACGTGTTTCTTCAGTTTTCTTTGTGAGTAACATTATTGTTAAATACATGTTGACGTAGCGCACTTGAGTTTCATGTGTCCTTTATATGTTATTTATACCACGGGTCTGTTGAATGCTGCATTCTGATTGGCTGAGAAATGTTATTTTTCTGTAAACCGCACACCTAACTTTTCAAATGTCTTAAAAATAGCCACCAGAGCAATGTTTGTGGTAACCGTGGTATAAGAGGAATAATTGACTCCGGTCCTTTGAATTATTTGAAAATAATGCACCTGCGCGTCGTGCCGCATTACCACCTTGGTGTGCATTATTTTCTTATAATTCAATGGCCCGTCGTCAATTATTCCTTACGTAACCCTTACACAGCCACTCTTGAAGAACTGTTTGTAACATCATAAAAAAGTATATTTCACAGAGCTTCTTCAAGTCTCAACGAATGAATCAATTACATTTCATAGATGTGGAAAAATATCACAAGAAAATGTCTATTCAATTTTACAAAAGGCATCTGGATATTAAAGCATCAAAGCTTAATCAAAACTTTAAAATAAATCTTATACCTGAAATTGTTTTGATTCTTAAAGTGTATTGGCCGCTCCATAGACTGATCACTCTTCATAGACACACAGCTGATCTCTGGATCTGATCTCTTCTGGTGATCTGAACTATAACACACAACAGATTTAATACTTTAAATTACATTACTAATATTTTTATGAACCATATTTAAAAAAAACATTCTTTATTCAAAAAAGTATTTAAATGAGATTTTGTGGTCATTTAGTTTTAATTGCAAAATATTTTTTGTGGAAACTGCTAAAATTTTCTGTTAATTAGGTATATAAAGTACCTGCATCCTGGAGAAAAATCTTCATGTGTTGATGTTTGTGTTTGATCCATGATGAAGTGAATCTGATCAATCTGATCTCCACAACTGATACTGAATGAAAATAACATTATTCAGACACAAAATAAACTTAAAATCAAAGTGAATAAACAGACATTATAATTCAGATAAATTAATTAACAATGAATAAACAACGGTGTCATCAACACATTCAAAACATTCAATACATAACGCTAATATTAAGATAAAAAACAATCCAATATAAATGAATAAATCTTTAACAAAACTATGAATGATGAAGTAAAAAGTGTCTGATCTTGTTATGAACTCTGTCTGTGTACCCTGTCTTGAACTCTTATTTTGAAGTCATGTCTGTGTCATCCATGTCTGTAGTTCTTTGTAGTTCTTTTGTTCATTGGTCCGTGTGATGATTGTTCCCCAGGTGTGTCTTGTTTTCCCTGATTACCCTGTGTATTTAAGCCTAGTGTTTCCAGTGTCTGATGTCGATCGTTATTTGATGTTATGGTGTTTTCGTGTTCCGTGTTCTTGGGTCCTTGTTGGACTTCCTGATATGTTTTGTTTGTTTGTTGTTATTTTTAATAAAACTCACTGCATTTGGATCCGCATCCTGTCTTACCTGGATTTACCCGTAACAGAACGATCGACCATTAAGGATCCAGCAGCAATTCCTCGCTCCCCTGTGTGTTTCCCCTCGTGCTTCCAAGGTTTCCCTGTGTTTTGTCCGACCCCGCTCACAAGATGACTTCCGCCGTGTCTGAGCCGGTGCACAAGTCACCAGGTTATCCGGTTCGTCCCGTGAAAGCCCGGGTCGGCTGCTTAATCTCCAGTGTGTTGGATTACCCGCTGATCACTGTCCGAGCGACCAGAATCCCTGGACCGCTCGTTCTCTCGAGTGAATCTTCGCCGAGTGAATCCCCGAGTGAATCCCCGAGTGAATCCCCGAGTGAGTCCTCGAGTTTGTCTTCGAGTGCGTCCTCGAGTGAATCCCCGAGTGAATCCCCGAGTGAATCCCAGAGTGAGTCTTTCCCGAGTGAATCTTTCCCAAGTGAATCTCCGAGTGAATCTTTCCTGAGTGAATCTTCCCTGTGTAAATCTCTGAGTGAATCTTCCCTGAGTCAATCTCCGAGAGAATCGTCCCCGAGCAGATCCCCGAGTGAATCATCGGCCAGCAGGTGTGTTACATCACATGAGACAGCTACAGAGCTCTTGAAACTGTTTGTGCCCATTGATTCACTGAAGGCCTCGGAGCTCCCCGAACTTTTTAATCTGTGTGAATCATCAATGTTAGCACTGGCATTGTGCTATGTTTTTTCAGTGTGTGGCTCACCAGTTCAACGGCAGATCAACCAGACTCATGAACACGAGTCCTCTGAGCCGAGTGAATCTCCCGAGTCCTCTGAGCCGAGTGAATCTCCCGAGTCCTCTGAGCCGAGTGAATCTCCCGAGTCCTCTGAGCCGAGTGAATCTCCCGAGTCCTCTGAGCCGAGTGAATCTCCTGAGTCCTCTGAACCGAGTGAATCTCCTGAGTCCTCTGAACCGAGTGAATCTCCCGAGTCCTCTGAGCCGAGTGAATCTCCTGAGTCCTCTGAGCCGAGTGAATCTCCCGAGTCCCCCGATTCCCATGAATCTTCTGAGTTCCCCGAGTCTTCTGATTCCCCTGAGTCTTCTGATTCCCCTGAGCCGAGTGAGTCATCTGATTCCCCTGAGCCGAGTGAGTCATCTGATTCCCCTGAGCCGAGTGAGTCATCTGATTCCCCTGAGCCGAGTGAGTCATCTGATTCCCCTGAGCCGAGTGAGTCATCTGATTCCCCTGAGCCGAGTGAGTCATCTGATTCCCCTGAGCCGAGTGAGTCATCTGATTCCCCTGAGCCGAGTGAGTCATCTGATTCCCCTGAGCCGAGTGAGTCATCTGATTCCCCTGAGCCGGGTGAGTCATCTGAGCCGAGTGAGTCATCTGAGCCGAGTGAGTCATCTGAGCCCCATTGGTCAGCTAGTGTGGTCACCGCGATGCCCCAGAGACTCTTTGTCGTCACCAAGACTATGGCCAGTGCTGAACTCTCTGCATGTCCTAAGAAGACTGTCCCCAAGCTCTTTGCCCTCACTGTCTGGTCTGAGATGTCAATATGTGAACTCACTGCCCTGTCTAACCAGGCCCAGAGGGCCTCTCTCTGTTCTCTTCTACCCAGGTTCATAATACCACCAGCACCACCCTGGTATCCAGTCCCTCTCTGGTCTCCGCCCTGGGTTCCCGCCCTGCCGGCTCCGCCCTGGTTGCCAGTTCTGCCGGCTCCTCCTTGGTCCCTGTCTCCGCCTGCGGCTCCTCCTTGGTCCCTGTCTCTGCTTGCGGCTCCGCCTTGGTCCCTGTCTCCGCCTGCGGCTCCTCCTTGGTCGCTGTCTCCGCCTGCGGCTCCTCCTTGGTCCCTGTCTCCGCCTGCGGCTCCTCCTTGGTCCCTGTCTCCGCCTGCGGCTCCTCCTTGGTCCCTGTCTCCGCCTGCGGCTCCTCCTTGGTCCCTGTCTCCGCCTGCGGCTCCTCCTTGGTCCCTGCCTCCGCCCGCGGCTCCGCCCTGGCTCCAGCCTCCGCCCGCGGCTCCGCCCTGGCTCCAGCCTCCGCCCGCGGCTCCGCCCTGGCTCCAGCCTCCGCCCGCGGCTCCGCCCTGGCTCCAGCCTCCGCCCGCGGCTCCGCCCTGGCTCCAGCCTCCGCCCGCGGCTCCGCCCTGGCTCCAGCCTCCGCCCGCGGCTCCGCCCTGGCTCCAGCCTCCGCCCGCGGCTCCGCCCTGGCTCCAGCCTCCGCCCGCGGCTCCGCCCTGGCTCCAGCCTCCGCCCGCGGCTCCGCCCTGGCTCCAGCCTCCGCCCGCGGCTCCGCCCTGGCTCCAGCCTCCGCCCGCGGCTCCGCCCTGGCTCCAGCCTCCACCCGCGGCTCCGCCTTGGTCCCTGTCTTTGCCTACGGCTCCGCCCTGGCCCTTGGACTTTCATGGCCTTGGCCCACCATCCCTCCCCCGGGTCCACCTCCATGCCACCGCCCTCCTAGACTGTTGTACTTTGGGGTTTTCTGGGGGGCGTCTGGAAGCCGCCCTTTGAGGGGGGGCTATGTTATGAACTCTGTCTGTGTACCCTGTCTTGCACTCTTATTTTGAAGTCATGTCTGTGTCATCCATGTCTGTAGTTCTTTGTAGTTCTTTTGTTCATTGGTCCGTGTGATGATTGTTCCCCAGGTGTGTCTTGTTTTCCCTGATTACTCTGTGTATTTAAGCCTAGTGTTTCCAGTGTCTGATGTCGATCGTTAGTCTATGTTATGGTGTTTTTCGTATCCCAGATTCCTTGTTGGATTACCTGCTATGTTTTGTTTGTTTATTGTCATTTTTAATAAAACCACACTGCATTTGGATCCGCTCCTGTCTTACCTGGATTTACACGTAACAGATCTCACCTGAACAACAATATAAAAGACTGAGCTCATAGCAGAAACATGAAAGATGTCATTAAAAATCTGAGTTATTCATCAAATATTCATCTTTAAACTCATCATGAAATACAAGTGAAAACATTACTATTGTGTTGTTTAAAAATTAATCTCATCTTGATTTCTTTATATTAAAAAACATTACATCTTTTTGTTGTTAAATTCAGAAAACTGAAAATAATGTTGGAGTGTCTTAATGTTTTCCTCGACTGTAAATATTTATAGATCAACTTGTTGAGAGTAATTTTAAGATAAGAAATTATTGACTTTAAAAGAGTGAATCTGTCCTTTAAAGAAACTATGAATGAGGAAGAGAAAAGCGTCTCATCTCACCTGAACACACCTGAACACTCGCTGTCATCACAATCTGACTGGATTCACTTTCTCAAAATACTACAACTTTTACATCAACTACATGCACAAAAATACACGTAAAGCTGTTTATACATGTTATATTAATCACTTTGATCATCGATATGTTAAGAAATCAACTCTACCTGTTTAAAATGGCGGAATATAAACACGAAACTTTTTTTTTTTTTTTTTTTTTTTTTTTTTTATTAGAGAACATATGAACATTAATACAGAAAACAGGCATCAAAATAGAAACTTCCAAAGTTGAATAACAAAATAGTTATAAAAATAAAATAGAAGACATTCACAAGACGCCAAATACAGACTCATAGACATTAACAATACAGGTACCTTTTACATTTTTAACAAGTTTAAGAGACTTCATTAAAAGAGTGATTTCTTTTAGGAAAACCAGGTGTAAAGGATGAGATTTTAACAATCTACATTTATGAATAAAGAATTTGCCATACAAAATGAAGAAATTTACCAAATTGTAAATGTTTTTATCATCATTCTCAAAGTAACAAATAATATCTTTCATATTAAATGTTATGACTGTGTTAGTTTTAGTTGATAGGACAGAAAAACATTCATTCCAAAATGCCTGAACATTTTGGCAATCAAAAAATAAATGACATAAAGACTCCTCAGTGTTATTACAAAATGAACATTCGTTAATTTAGAAAGTAGTAAATTAGTTGGGTATATTTTGTGTAATATCTTTAAATGAATTTCTCTCACTTTATTTGAAATACAAAATTTATAGGGCAGCAACCATGCTTTACACCAAATTACATCTCTTAGAATGGAATTCCAATAAAATTTTCCTCTTGGAAAGATAAACACGAAACAATTTACTTTCTATTTCATCTGTGACGTCACTATTGTATGAGGAAGTGTTTGAGGTGTTTCTCCCTCTGCTGACAGTAAACAAACATTAAACATCTGATTACAAATAATTTAACAGATTTAATTTATAAACGAGACTTAATCATTAATGTGAGTCAATATGTTTACATTCACTGCATGAAACAAAGAGCACATCAGCATTAACAATAATTAAACTCAAATCAAAATTACTCCTCTTTTGTTAAACTAATGTAAGCCTAATAAAGTCATATGAGTTTAATATAATGTAGACTAAGTGATGTTTTATTATTTGTGTGAACTACATTTACATTCATGTATTTATCATAGTGTAAACTTTATAAGTGTTTGGTTTAATAAACACAGCGAGGTCTTGAAAAAACACACACTTTTAGTTTAAAAGATTAATTGTAGGTAAAATATAATTGTGCTAACATAAACATTACATTAAATAAAAAGACAAAATATCAAGATAATTATCGGACATTAAACATTAAAAGATGTAAAGAAAACTCCGCCTCCACTGCCACCTACAGGACATTTGTGTTATTACAGATATTCTGCAGTATGTCATAGACAATAGAAACATTATTCACAGTTTCTTTATTTTCTCCACTGAAATCTAAAGTGTGTGTTGAATGTGCAGATGAATGAAATGTATAAGATAACTGATGGTGCTGTTCTCAGATCAGATGCAGGGACACTGAGAAACATCAGCACCAGCACATCCAGCCTGTATCAGTGCACTGCGTCAAACATCATAGGAAAGAGCACCTGTGTCCTTAACCTGCAGGTTGTAGCACGTAAGTGTGTAAGGAGAGACATTACAGACACAAAGACTGTCACATGATCAGATATGAGGTCTGATCACAGCTCTGTCTCGTATCACAGCTCAGACACAGAGTGTGGGTCTGATCACCGGCCGGCACCATCGACACGAGCGTTCTGGCTGTGATCATCTGATGTCTGCTGGTCACACATGTGGATTATACAGGACCCTTGAGAAAGATTTTGATAGATTCTCATTCCAAATGGTTGGAAATTTATCCTGTAACAACTTCACAAACTACCATCATGAAAATGAGACTGTGTTTTAGCACACATGGATTGCCTAAAATGATAGTGACCCCCGTTTCAAATCTCGACCTTTCCTTGATGAGACCACCCATGACACAATCTTCAGGAGTCTAACTGAGAGAATTCTGGATGATTGTTCACAGACTGTTCAGGTGTTTGATTGTTTTAATATTAATATAATGAAATAAAGTGTAAATCAGTTAGGCCTATTTAATTAAAGTCAGTATATACTATAGTATCCTCTAGCATTAACTATAGTTAACTCATCAACTCTAGTAAATAGTATGGTCAACTTTGTATTTACTCTAGTAAAGCCATAGTAAAATGTAGTTTGCTGTAGAAAATTTTAGTGCGTGAGTGCAGAAATACAAGTTTACTGTTAACAGAGTAACTTACACAGACAACACAGAATACTGTTTCACATCAACCAGTATGTATGAGCCATATTCATTTTGTATTCATTTGTATTATGTGATTTTGTCATGTGCCACTAGAGGGCGGTATGAGCTTTGTGGCTCAGCTGATCTCGGGTCAGCCCGGGTGATTTAACCTCAAGGAAATCCAGACACAGGTGTTGCGAATTTGGGAAGCAAACAGTTTTCGACTGTGCTTTGGTGTTTAGCTTGCTACAGGGAACAATAGGTTTTGTTGTTTTTGGTATGTATTATAAGTCAAGTTATTGCCGCTGTATGATATACATAAGGAAAATAAACTTGCTAGATAATATAATACGCAATTGTCTCAGTGTTGATTGGTGTAAGCTGCACGGGCACACGTCAAAACTTTATACACTCTATTTGCAACCAGTACTAGACTTTGTTAGGACATAGTCAGTACAATTTAGGTCGAAAACTGCTTCAATGGATAATCGTTCAACGTAAGGACGCGGACCAGTTATATTGTGGATTTAACTTTGTTCGTTTGGAAACCACGGATGTGAGGTGGGCAAATGTTTGGAGTTGCCGATTGCTGAAAGGGGCTCTACTGGAGCGAGTTAAAGGGTCAACGGAATACCAGCATCATTACGTCAGGACACCATTCATCAAGCCGGCCAACGCACTATTGGGGTATGTGATGATCAGCGCTGATATTATGAATGGCCATGTTAATTTGTGTGTACACATTCGCGTAAAACCAATGCATTGGTAGCAACTCGTAACCATCTAAAAATAGCTTTGTGCGTTTAGACGAACTGTTGCGCAACACAAAACTGTTTTCGGGGTTATTTGATTAAATAAGCAAATTCACTTTGTGTGGTCATTATGGCTGAAAAGGAAAATGGCCAGCTTGGCCCTGAGACTGAACTTTGTGTGAATGAAGGGGTAAAACTGTAACTGAAAAACGTGTGGTTAAATTAACACCCAAAGCTTTGTTGGAAAAAATAAGCACTTTAGAAAAGGAAAGAAAGTCTAAATTTGGTAAACTAGCAAACAAAAAGAAATCTATTGCTAAATTAATGGGTGATAAAAAGCATGTAAATCAGGTTGAAAATGAATTTAACATGTTTAATGAGTTGTGTGATGAAATACAGCATGTACATACATCTTTATTGGGTTTATTGCCTGCTGATGAAGCAGACAAACATGAAATATGGTACAGAGCTAAAATGTTGAATTTCAATGAGTTTTTTGTGGGTACAAATCAATGGTTGTATGACACCAAAACTTGTTCAGTTACCAAAATGGATGATGATCATGATGATATGCCGGTTCAAACTGAAACTCAAACTTTTGATGTCAGTGCTGAAAATGGAAATGAGGTTGATGTCAGCAATGTAAGAAGAACTGCTAGTGGAATTGATGAGGAAGAGGAGGATCAGATTCAACCTCAAGACAGCATTTCAAACGTGCAGTCAAGGCACTGTGACTCAAGTAAAGGATCCTCCAGTAGTAGATCGTCCACTTCTTCAGCCAGATGCAGGGCGAGGGCAGAACAGGCCGCTCTCTTGGCTCAAGCTGCTGCCTTAAAGGACAATCATGCATTGGAGGAACAGGAGCTCATCTTGAGGAAAAGGAAGGAGCAACTTGAGCTGGATACTGAGATAGCTGCCACTTCTGCTAAACTAGCAGTGTTACAGGTCGGTGGTAGCGTCCATTCAAGGCAATCTGATGGAATGGCTTCCTATATCAGGAAAGGGGCTAGATCTAAGCTCTCGCCCACTTCTCTCAATCCACAGGCCTCAGTATTTGTACCTATTCCCTCACAAGGACATGTTTATCCACCACTACAAAGCAATGCTTCACAATTAGTCACATCAACTATTTTGCCAAAGCCAGCTGTCATTCAAGACTTACAACACACTGTAGGCCAACAAGTGTTTCCACCCGTACAAGACCAACATCAGACAGCAGGACTCTACAATTTGCTGCAACAACAGAATGACATTACATCTCTCCTTGTTAAAATGCAAACTTCACAACTGCTGCCGCGCCTAGAAATTCCAATTTATGATGGAGATCCTTTAAGGTTCAACACATTTATGAAGGCATTTGAGTACTGTGTGGAAGCAAAGACCAGCTGCAAAGGAGACTGTTTGTACTACCTTGAGCAATTTACTAGGGGGCAGCCAAGGGATATGGTGCGTAGCTGCCTTCATATGACTGCAGATAAAGGATTCACTGTTGCTAAAAAATTGCTAAAGGAGCATTTTGGAAATGAGTTTAAGATAACAGAGGCATATATGGAGAAGGTCACAGGATGGCCAAGTATCAAAGCCGAGGACTCCAAAGCACTCAAAGCTTATGGACTCTTCCTCCGTGAGTGTTCCAATGCTATGGATGATCTTCAGTATTTAGAAGAACTTAACATGCCAGCAAACATAAAGATTTTGAGTCAGAAGCTTCCGTATAAACTCAGAGATAAGTGGAGAGCAAGGGCATGTGAGATACTGGAGAGAACTGGTCAAAGAGCACGATTCTTAGACATTGTGGAGTACATCGAGCGCCAGGTCAGAATAATTTCAGATCCAGTCTTTGGTGACATACAGGATAGTTCACCTGTTATCAAAGGAGCTACAAAAGGAAGCAAGTTTCAGGTGAAACCTAGGCTGGGAAGAAATAGCTTTGCAACACAGGTGGTCATTGAGGATGGATACAGCAAACCAGATCTTAACAAGAAGGAAAAGGCTCAGAACAAAGGAACATTCTTTACCAATAATGATTCTATTTCCTGCTTGTATTGTGGTGCAAGTAATCATGTTTTGGAACAATGTTTTAAACTGGGAAAGAAGACACACAGGGAGAAACTAGACTTTCTAAAGGAGAAAGGTCTGTGTTTCGCTTGCTTGTGCACAGGACACTTGAGTAAGAATTGCGACAGGCGCATAATTTGCAACAAGTGCAACCGAACGCACCCCAGTGTTCTGCACATAGGAGAGAAGGAAAGGGTTACTCAAATGGATCAAAAGGATGGTGAGCAGAAAATTACTGAGCAGTCAAATACTTCTAACAGCTGTGTAACATCCTCTGCTTGTTGTCATATAGGGGCTGGCCACTGCAATGGAATTCTTCCCATTTTACCTGTTAAAGTGAAGTGCTTAAAGGGAAACAAGGTTATTGAAACGTATGCTTTTCTGGACCCAGGGAGCACAGGAACTTTCTGCACCAGGAAGCTCATTGATAAGTTGAACATGGAAGGACGCAAATGCAAGATTCATATCCGCACCTTAGGCCATAATAACGCAGTAGAAAGCTCCGTTGTTGACGGTCTGGAAATTTCAGGAGTTTCTGGTGAGTCCTTCTATCCACTTTCAAAAGTGTGTACCCAGAAAGAGATGCCTGTCTCTACAGCCAATATAATCAGCGAAAGGGAGCTGAGAAAATGGCCTTATTTAAATGATGTAAAGATTCCCCATATAAATGCTGATGTTGACCTATTAATTGGCACAAACGCATCCAAGTTGATGGAGCCTTGGGAGGTGATTAACAGTCATGAAGGTGAAGGACCCTACGCAATCAGAACCCTACTGGGATGGGTAATAAATGGTCCATTACAGGGAAGTAGTGACTGTGGAAGTGACCACCCTTTAGTTTATGCCAACAGAATTGCCATTGACAGAATTGAAGAACTGTTAACCAGCCAATACAACTACGACTTCAATGAGCAAGCTTCTGCAGAACAGGAAGAAATGTCAAGGGAAGAAAAGAAGTTTGTTGAGATAATGGAAAGCTCTGCTCAGCTTAAAAACAGACATTATACATTTCAAATGCCTTTCAAAGAGAAAGATGTTTCGATGCCGAACAATCTTTGTGTTGCCATGCAACGTGTTCGTGGTTTGAAAAGAAGACTTCAGAAAGATGCAAGCTTTCATGAAGAGTACAACAACTTTCTTGCTGATGTCATTAGAAATGGCTATGCTGAAGAAGTGCCGCAGCATCAGTTGGAAGCGCCAACAGGTAAGGTGTGGTATATCCCGCACCATGGTGTGTACCATCCACGTAAAGGAAAGCTACGAGTGGTGTTTGACTGTGGAGCAGAGTACAAAGGGGTCTCACTCAACAGTCAGCTTCTGCAAGGACCCAACCTCACCAGCTCGTTAGTTGGAGTTCTTATGAGGTTCAGACAGGAACAAGTGGCCATAATGGCAGACATAAAGGCTATGTTCCACCAGGTTAAGGTGACAGAGAAACACAGGGACTACTTAAGATTCTTATGGTGGCCTCAAGGTAACCTGGAAACAGGTCTTGTAGAACATCGCATGACTGTCCATTTATTCGGAGCGGTTTCTTCACCCAGTGTCGCCTGTCTTGCTCTTAGAAAAACCGCTGAAGACAATCAGGCCAACTTTCCAACAGAAGTGATTGAAACGGTCAACCGAAACTTCTATATGGATGACCTACTGAAGAGTCTGCCCTCTGAAGAGGAGGCAGTCAATATGGTTAAGAACCTTATAACCATTTGCAGTAAAGGAGGGTTTACCCTCACTCAATGGATAAGTAACAGTCGAGAAGTGCTACAGGGTCTTCCAGAGGATCTCAAGTCTAAGAACCTGCATGAGCTTGATCTGGACAGGGATAAGCTGCCATTGGACAGAGCTTTAGGTTTACAGTGGTGTATAGAGACGGACACTTTCAAATTCAAGCTGAAAGTCAAAGAGAAGCCAGCAACCAAGCGAGGCATGTTATCCATTATCAGTTCAGTCTACGATCCATTGGGGTTCCTGGCACCTATAGTACTCCCGGCCAAGCTGCTGTTGCAGGAGTTGTGTAGGACAAAATGTGATTGGGATGATCCAATACCTCCAACTTTCCAGCAGAAGTGGAAAAAATGGCTGACAGATCTTGAGAAGGTGGCATATTTCAAGATCCACAGATGTGTGAAACCTGCAGGATTTGGGAGGACTGTCAGTGCTCAATTGCATCATTTCGCTGACGCGAGCGAGAATGGCTATGGTACGGCTACTTACCTGAGGATGCAGAACATGGAAGAGAGGGTTCATGTTACTTTCTTATTTGGCAAAGCCCGAGTGGCTCCCTTGAAGACTGTCACCATTCCCCGTTTAGAGCTCACTGCTGCCGTTGTTGCAGTACGAGTAGACAACATGCTTCAATCAGAGCTCCAGCTTCCATTAAAAAAGACTTGCTTTTGGACTGACAGCACATCAGTTCTTAAGTACATAAAGAATGAGGACAGAAGATTTCAAACTTTTGTAGCAAACAGGGTAACCACCATCAGGGTTAACTCAGAAATTGAACAGTGGAGATACGTTCCCACATCCCTGAACCCTGCTGACGATGCTTCACGTGGATTAAAAGCCGAAGATCTTATGAAGCAAAGATGGATAGAAGGCCCAAAATTCCTACTGGAACCTCAAGAAATGTGGCCAACATTTCCTGTAGATACAAGTGTCACAGCCGACGATCCAGAAGTAAAGAAAAGTCTGATGGTCAATGCGACCCTTGTTGACATCAATGCCACATCACAACTGATGACCCATTTCTCTGATTGGCAAAGATTGAAAGTTGCAGTTGCGTGGCTCATTAAGTTGAAAGAAACCCTGTTCAAACTGAAAGAAAAAAGAAAAGAGTTGGAGCGTGCAAACACCAGTGGAGCACCAAGGTTGGATGTGCAAAAGGAGATGCAAGCTTTCTCAACATCACTTGGGAATCAGAAGGTGGCGTTGGAAGATCTCCTAAAGGCTGAGACCTCCATAATTGCTTTTTGCCAGAAAGAGAGATTCCCCGTTGAATTTGCTGCACTAACCTCTGGCAAGTCACAAGTGCCAAGAAGTAGCTGCCTCCTCAAATTGGATCCGGTTTTGGATGGAGGACTTCTACGAGTTGGGGGTCGGCTTAAAAGGGCAGCAATCCCTGAGGACATTAAGCACCCTCTCATCTTATCAAAGGATCAACATATCTCCGATCTCATTCTTCGTCATGTCCACTTACAGCTTGGACATGGTGGTAGAAATCATGTTCTTTCTGCTACAAGGAGAAAATACTGGATCACAAGCGGACCTACTGCAGTAAGGAAGATCATATCAAGATGCCTCATTTGTAAGCTCCTTGGTAGAAGACCTGGTGAGCAAAAAATGGCAGACCTACCAGAAGAGAGAGTGGTTCCTGATCTTCCGCCATTTACTAACGTTGGCGTGGATTACTTTGGGCCAGTTGACGTAAAAAGAGGGCGTAGCATCGTGAAAAGGTATGGAGTAGTATTTACTTGTATGACAAGCAGGGCTGTGCACCTAGAAGTGGCATATTCTCTTGATACGGATTCATGCATCAATGCGTTGCGAAGGTTCATCTGTCGAAGAGGACAAGTCACACATTTGAGATCTGACAATGGCACCAACTTTGTGGGTGCAGAAAGGGAGTTGCGAGAAGCCTTAACCTCTTTGAATCATGACCGTATTGAAAGAGCCTTGTCCAAAAAGGGAATTAAGTGGGATTTTAACCCTCCAGCTGGGTCACACCACGGTGGCGCATGGGAGCGCATGATACGGATGATCAGGAAGATCTTGTGTTCTGTGCTCCGTCAACAAACCTTGGATGACGAAGGGTTCCATACCGTGCTCTGTGAGGCTGAAGCTATGCTTAACGATCGCCCCATTACAAGACTGTCAGAGAATCCCAATGATCTTGAGGCATTGACACCAAACCATCTGCTACTTCTTAAAGGAAAACCAGTTCTTCCACCAGGACTATTCGATAAAAGGGATGTTTACACAAGGAGAAGGTGGAAACAAACCCAATACATTTCTGATCTCTTTTGGAAGAGGTGAATCCGTGAGTACTTGCCGCTTTTACAGGAGCGTCAAAAATGGAACCAGGAGAAGAGGAGTTTTGTTCCTGGAGACCTGGTCATGGTTGTGGACTCCACAGCTCCACGTGGGTCATGGATGCTAGGAAGAGTCCTTGAAACCTTCCCTGACAAGAGAGGTCTGGTACGTGTGGTTCGTTTGAAGACGAAGACAAATATCATTGAACGACCAATAACTAAAATATGCTTGCTTAATGAAGCTAAAGAATAATTGGTTCCTATTTCATGGAGGCTATATTATTGGTATCTATGGCTCTTTTTGATTTTGGTGTAATTGCTCTGCCAGACGCAATTAGGGGCTGGAGTGTATGAGCCATATTCATTTTGTATTCATTTGTATTATGTGATTTTGTCATGTGCCACTAGAGGGCGGTATGAGCTTTGTGGCTCAGCTGATCTCGGGTCAGCCGGGTGATTTAACCTCAAGGAAATCCAGACACAGGTGTTGCGAATTTGGGAAGCAAACAGTTTTCGACTGTGCTTTGGTGTTTAGCTTGCTACAGGGAACAATAGGTTTTGTTGTTTTTGGTATGTATTATAAGTCAAGTTATTGCCGCTGTATGATATACATAAGGATAATAAACTTGCTAGATAATATAATACGCAATTGTCTCAGTGTTGATTGGTGTAAGCTGCACGGGCACACGTCAAAACTTTATACACTCTATTTGCAACCAGGACTAGACTTTGTTAGGACATAGTCAGTACACAGTAAGTTAAACAAATCAAATATAAATGAGAGCACAATACTTATAAATTTTAACACCCACATTTCTATTTGATCATTTCAACAGAAGAGAATTCATACAGCAAACATAAATGAGTTAAATGTCATGATGTTTGTTGCTGGTTTTGTTAGTATATCTTCAATCATATCATCAGTTGGACAGTATCTTAGACTAATTCTGCCCTCCTTTATCACAGACCTCACAAAATGACATTTAATGTCCACATGTTTACAGGATTTTTTTGCTGACGCTATGACACCCTGATTGTCTTCATAAAGTCTAGATTGATATTTCAGTCCATCAATGTTTTCTAACACTCGTGTACAGTCACAGTTAATGTCATAAACTCAGCTTCACATGTGGACAGTGTAACAGTAGACTGTCTTTTAGTCTTCATGAGATTAATGGATCATTTTTGTTAATGTTAATGCAGTAACTTGTAGTACTTCTTCTATCAATTATATCAGCTGTCCATACAGTGATTTTTTTCAGTTTATACACACAGGGGCGAAAATTTCATCTAAATGTTGGGGGGGACAATAAACATAAAATTTTTCAAGAACAATTTTTGAAGGGGACACCAATAATACAGGCAAAATTGTACTTGCAAGGAAATGTGAACAGATAGAAAACGTTTCTCTTTCTCTATAAACGGACGCAAATTTAATTTTAATACACATGAATGCAGAGGTGAAAAGAGTAATAAAATATTCTACTTAAGTAAAAGTAAAGTTACTTTAATAATATTTTACTTAAGTAAAAGTAAAGTTACTGGTCTAAAAATCTACTCAAGTAAAAAGTAAGCCATTTTAATTTTAAGAGTAAAAGTTACTTTTTTACAGCGGGGAGAGGTTTCTAGTTCAAGAATGAAGGATATATACATCTCAAACTATGTTTTTAATTGTAAACATCTTTACAATTAAAGTGCAATAACAAAAAGTTAATAAAATAATAAAATTAAAAGCTTTTTTATAACTAAGAAACATTTATGGAATTATTTAATGATTTTTACAGGTGAGTTATGCACTTTTGAAGCAAAAATAATATGAGGTCAGCAGCTAGTAAATACAATCACTATAGTAAGGTTGTAATTGATGTATTGCTGGTAACATACATTATGTTATTAAACTATATACATAAATGAGAATACAATGAGATGAGTGCCACGGCTATACACTTTACATCCTTTACACGTTTATTGTATAGCTTCCCAGAGCTGTGTACCTGATGTCTTTCAATCTCTCTCTCTCGCGCTCTCTCTCTCTGCAATGTCTAATGATCTGTGCATTCTCGAGGACGTTAAGTTGTGTTTGACTTGACGCGAAGCTGCTAGACCTCGGAAGATAATGCGCATATTAAAAACGCGTCGTGCAAATTAGCGGTTAAAACCTGGTCGGCAATTCTCAAACTCCGTACTCAAGAGGATGAACAGTACCTGAATGAAACAATCGCTTTGCGTCAATCGCCAGGGGTTTCTTTCATAAGAATTGCATTGAGGGTCTGCATTAGCCAGTATGGCAGGAGATCAGTGCGAAAATAAAACCACCGACCGACCGATCGACCCACCGAACGGCTAATCGAACGTCTGACCGAACCTCTTGAACTTTCAGCGCCTATCCGCGTGTGCGACCCACGTGACGACCTGACGTGACGTCAACGCCTTGAAATTAGCGGTGTTTTCAACCAGTGAGCTGTACTTTAAAGAATATAGACATTATGGGATGGTTTCACGGACAGGGATAGATTAGTTCTAGACTCAAATAAATGTAAGAGCTGTCCACACTGAAAAAAACACTTACACTTACATATCTTAAAATACATCAGTGTCATTTAATTGTTTTGCCTCAAAATGCACACAAGTTATGTTTTTAGTAAGGCATGTTAAAACTAGTTATATTTCCTAATTAAACTAAGGCCTAATCCTGTCTTAATCCAATGACCACCCCTAAATGCATTCTATCTATCTATCTATCTATCAGTTTTATATAATCCAAATATATATTCTCTTGTTATCTCACAAATGTAGGGGTGAGCTGGGCACAAACTAACTTTGTTAATTGTTACACCGCTACTTTACATATTTATACATGGCCAAGCAATCTGTGCTTTTGGGTTTTCTCTGTCAGAAGATCCCCTGTGGATTTTTAAAAAGGTTTGATGTATTTTGGTTAAGATATTGAACAGTCACCAAATCCAACCTTATATTATTTTAGTCACTGTCTTGTTACCTAAAACATAACCATTTTGATACATGTCAGCAACTCCTAGTAACTGATAGCTGGAATTCAATGTCATGGGACCATAATATCATTAATTGTCCATTAACTTTGCATGGTAGAGGAACACACTGAAAAGGGAACTATTAAGATTATTCAATAAATTATTCGTTCGTTTTAACAATCATTTCGTCTCACATTGACCAAACTCTGATGCTTTTCTGGAAACAGTCACTAGGTGGCGCATCGGTAGCGCGGCAGTCATTTTGGCCTGAAAATGCCAACTGAACACAGATACACAGAATGACAACGAAAGAAAAGTAAAAGTGGAATAAATTAATGAAATGTTTGGCAATCCACAGCAAGAACTATCATTTTGACAGTACAAATCATGCATTTCATCATTTTCTGCTAACCGTTTTATAAACTTTTTTGACACCTATATTAAATGTTGTTTTGTCTTATATATGTTTTATGTTGTCAGTGGTAGAATCCAACAATTAGTACACATTTCAAGTAGTTTTATCCTTTTATGAGTTTTCAATTTTATGCAACTCTAATAGTTAATTTTATGCAAATCTAATAGTTACTATTACTCCATAGGTCTGAAATAAATGCTTTAATCCCGAACAGTGGTTCTCAATTCCAGTCCTCGGGACCCCCCTAATTAACACACTAACAAGCTGATGAACTGAATCAGGTGTTTCATATAAGGAAACATCTAAAACATTCTGGAGGGGGGTCCCGAGGACTGGAATTGAGAACCACTGATAGAACACACTAAACATGATGATCTTATATGATGCATTCCTGTTTCTTTCATAATTTAATCATTTAATAATTTTGGAGACAGTGGTATTTTTTTTACATAAAGTTTGTTGTTTAGACTTGCTTTAAACAGACATTAACATAAGACAATACTGAAAAAAATGTTTACTACCAAGCTTTTATATTCCTATTATATGTTTATTGTCGAACATTCCACATATTTCTAATGCAGTTCCTTAATTGTATTTGTATTTGTTGTTATTAATTCAGTGTTTATAATACTGTGTTTTTAAATAACTTAAAATAATTTTAACAGAACCTGACATGGTTTGTTGAGAACACAGTTTTGTGAAAAGAAATTATGGAAGGCATAATATCTGTAAAATAAAGAATTTGTTGATCACTCTAGTGATTCCACGTTATCCTGTGTTATCAATGTCAACATTCAGGTATGATTTCACCTGTAATGCATGTTTTTTTACAAAGCAGTTAACAATGCCATAGCAACAGCAACGCGGAAGTAAGTGTGACAAAATTACTTGTTGTTGATTCTGTTACATTATTACAGAAGCTATTGTGCATCTCATGTCGTTGTTTATTTTTTTTCAGATTGATGTTCAACATAAAGGCCTATTTGATTTGTTATGTGGCACTGAGCATAACATACTACAGAAAATAGACAATGTTTGTGTTTTATGGTTTAAAACATATTTTCATTTGAAGTCACATTCATTAGAAAAAAATCCAGTTTCAACACTATCCAGATTAATGGAGAGTAATTTTGAAACACTGAAACAAAAACGTGCAAGTCCTGAAGGTAAAACGATTGTGGACTACTACAACACTTTAAATTCCAATTTTAAGTTGATTATACAATATTTTCTTTTATTTTTCTTATTGCTCTATTTTTAGACATTTTATTGTATTCATGGGCTACTGTTTGTTACTATGTTGTGTTTCAAGTGTTAGGCTACTATTAGCCTATTGAAAATTAGAAATTAAATCTCTAATCTTTTGCGGATGTGACATCGTGGAGGCTAATAAAGTGGTTGATTAGCCAAAGGAAGCTTTTAAACATTCAGAAATGGATAGGCTATTTAAGTGACTCTGAGCAAAAATGAAGTTAAAGGGAAAATTAAAGAATTCATAATAATAATATGAAGAGTTTCGTTGCAAAACGAGATAACCACCGTTTTTTTAATTGTTCAGAAATCTCATTTTTTGGTTGTGCATTCCAATTAATTTCAATGCAACTGCAGTTGGTTTGTTTTGATTTAAACCTTCATAACTTAAAAAATACAGCTAAGTAGCACCGCAAAACAAAATAATAACATGATAACATAATAATAAACATGTTTTGACAAAGATGTAAAAAAATGGATTTATCTCGTTTTGCAACGAAACTCTTCAATTCAATAAATAACAAATGGCAAGAGGCATGGAAATGTGATAGCAAGGGCAGGTTTATGCTTAGGCTAATATTCAACAAGTAGGAAATGGAAGAAAGGAGAGGAACAGAAAAGAAGATACAATTATTTCACGCATCCAAATAGGGCATGCTAGTTTAAATAATTTTTTGTTAAAAAATGAAAACATGAATCAGGTCAATCTATTTATTGTAATCAGCCTGAAACTATAGAACATGTATTAATAAAATGTAAAAAAGGAATTGAAAAAGAAAGGTTAAAACTCATTAATGAAGTTAAAACATGGCTGTTGAATTATTTAATATGATAAGTAAAATCTATGGTGCCATTTTATACCCATTAAAGAAATATGAATAATTAATAGAATTTATGCGTATGTCATACTAATGCTTCACACTCCATTCCAGTAATTGGCGGTAAGTGCACCAAAAGTTGTTTTGCCATCCGCCATAAAAAGTCAATAGAAGAAGACGACGTGACATCGCCAACAAGGACGCTTTTCGTCTGGACAAGATACAGTATAGGGCACTCAGAATTTGTTTAGGAGCTGTGAAGTCAACTCCTATTAATGCTCTGTTGGTTGAAGCAAATGAAATACCATTAGAATTGAGAAGAATTAAATTATTTTTAATTTATTGGAAATACATTAAGAGTTTTGTGGGAAATCATATTACGGATGTTTTAAGTAATTGCTGGGAATATGTTAATAATAAAGGGAAAGGATTTGGTTGGGAAATAAACTGTGTTGCAGATAAATTCCAGATTGTGGAGATTGAAAGTAATTTTTCACCAGTTTTGGGTAAGATTCCGACCTGGATTTTTCCAGAGGTTGTAATAGATTTGGAAATGCTAGAAGAAGTGAGAGATTGGGAGGAAGCAGGAATGGTGGCAGTTAATGTTAGTAAGCATTTACATCAAAAACATTATGAAAGTCTTCACATTTTTACTGATGGGTCAAAAGATCCTACCTCAGGAATGACAGGAATAGGAATATATATTCCGATGTTTAATGTTAAAATATCAAGAAGACTAACTGATAGTCTATCAGTATATTCTGCAGAGATGTGTGCTATCATGGACGAGATCCTGATAGAGTAGTGTGGTGTTCTGATTCAGTATCGCATTAAGTGCATTATTCACATTAGTCCGTTAGAGTAGATTTAATTAATGAGATTTATATGCTTTTATACATTGGCGGAACTAGAGTTTTTTTAATGGGGTGGCCAGGGGGTGGCCAAAGCTACTTTAGGGGATCCATAGTCCATAAAAGAAAATGACGTGTAACCATGTATCAAGAAAGCATAAATAAATATTTTGATCACATTAGATGTAAACATAATAAGGGTGAATTTTAAATCTTTCAACTGCATTTCTTACATCTGATTTACTGTCTGTTAAAGGGATTCACCCAAAAATGAAAATTCTGTCATCATTTACACTCTAAAAAACAAACGGTGCTATATAGCACCAAAACAGTTGCTTTGGATCGTAACGATAGAAGAACCATTTTTAGTGCCATATAGCACCGGTGAAGAACCAGTGAAGCACCAGTGAAGCACCAGTGAAGCACCTGTGTAGAACCATATAGTGCTATGTAGAACCATATGTGGTGCTATATGGCCCCTATATGGTTCTACACTGGTGCTTCACTGGTGCTTCACTGGTTCTTCACCGGTGCTATATGGCACTAAAATGGTTCTTCTATCGTTACGATCCAAAGCAATTGTTTTGGTGCTATATAGCACCGTTTGTTTTTTTAGAGTGTACTCACCCTTATGTTGTTCTAAACCTGTATTTTATTTTAATAAAAACAAAAGAAGATATTTTGATAAATGATGGTAAGCACACAATTAATCGTATATCCATTGAATTCAATCATGTTTTTATTCCTACTATGGAAGTCAATAGTTTACAGCTGTGTGCATACCATCATTTATCAAAATATCTTCTTTTGTGTTCATCAGAAAAAAGAAATTCGTACAGGTTTAAAACAACATAAAGATGTAAAAATTATGACAGAATTTTCATTTTGTGAACTATCCCTTTAATGAAGCAAAAGATCAGGAAATCTAAACTCCATGATAAACCTTAAACTTACTTCAAATAGCAGAGCTCAACACAAAGGATGTTTGGATTAATCTTTATTTACGAAGTTACAGAAGATGCAAAAGTTTTCTTTTTTCTTTTGATATTTAATTAACTTTAATGACAGAGAGACTTTTAGGTTAGGCTGCAATAAAATGTTTATTCGTTTAAGACGTACAGTAACCAAATGTTTAGTATGAAAATCACCAAGACAGCTATTTTGACATATGAGCATTTGTCCGTTTAAGCCAAGAGGACGCGAAC
Organism: Misgurnus anguillicaudatus; assembly: GCF_027580225.2. NCBI lineage: Eukaryota > Metazoa > Chordata > Actinopteri > Cypriniformes > Cobitidae > Misgurnus > Misgurnus anguillicaudatus. Next base: position 47,793,220 of record NC_073360.2, on the reverse strand, counting down.
ATGAAGTCGTTTAAGCTCTGGCTGTGCACGCGCACTATCGGATATGCGCGTCGCGCTTTCAAGTTCAATGTGGCAATCCAGTCGAATTAACAATCATACAGAAGCCTATAAAGATCACGTCAAGAATTAAAACATGGTGCTGGGTTTTGTTGTAAAAAGAATTGGCAATCTTAGACTTTATTCAGTCCACAAGAAAATGACCACACTCCCAGCATATACGGTGAAATCATGTAGCAATGTACGACTTCACTTACATCATTTTAAAGAGATTCCAAGCATATGTAGACATGGCATGATGGTATGAAAAGTATTCGTTAAGTTACAGTAATTTTTCTGACGCGTTTTTGAAAAAACGTCACTGGAGAGATAACAGAACGCGCATTATGTATATTTTCTTAATTTTGTGAAAAGCACAACATTCAGTTTTTATAGACACACAAAAATTACATTTTAACGTTTTAAATGATGAATAAATAATGTCTGTATGTCCAAAATCAGCAGAGTAATCCAAGTCTCTTTGCGCAGTGATTGAAAAATAAAGAGGGAGGGTTATTCATAATGTTTGTTTTTAACAATGTGCTGCGCTGCCGCACGTCGAAAATAAACATAGCGATTAAGTGAAAGTAGCGCATTAAATTTGGAGTGGCACACGGGGTGGCCAGTGACATGTCAAGGGTGTCCAGTGCCACCCTGGACACCCCTCTGGCTCCGCCACTGCTTTTATATCAAGTGAGAAGGAAAGTAGGGATAGTTGGATTTTGTTGGGTTCCAGCAGATAAAGGAGTCAACGGAAATGAAGTTGCTGATGAGTTAGCAAAAAAAGCCGTTGGTAAGAGATTCAACTGATGTGAGTGTACCACTAGGTAAAGGAGAAGTTAAGTCAATTATCAAGAAAAATATTAAAAAGAAATGGCAGGAAATATGGGATAATGACATGAACGGTAGACAAGTATAAAATTAGGAAATATGTAGAGACTAATAAGAGCATAAGAGAAAGAAATAGGAAGGAAGAGGTTATGTTAACAAGTTGGTCATTCAGGATTAAATGCAACATTAGCTTTAGTAGGAGTGCATGAGATTGGTTTATGTGAGTTTTTTAAGGAAAAAGAAACCGTAGAACATGTAATATGTCAGAAATATATTCAGGAGAGAACAAAATTAACGGAGTATCTTAATGGACAAAAGGATTTAGATTTGGGGTATATATTAGGAGTGGAATTTAATAGAGATAGCTTATAGGGTGTTAATGGAATTTATATATAGTATAGGAATAAATTATAGGATTTAAAATTGTTTAAGGGCAGTTTGATTTGACAGGGTTCTGTGTATGGGCTGGACAAGCTGGAGACGCAGCGTCAGCTTATACCGGAATTCTGTTTTTTTTTAATGCACATGAAATGAGGAAATGGATAATACGAAACAGTAGGTGGCGGTATGTGCTTAGTTCACCAGTCCGCCAGAAAACGAAAGAAGAAGACGTGACATCACCGTGATGACGCAGTTCCCGAATAGCGTTTAGGAATTCGCTGGCGCCCTGGCAATAATAATAATAATTAACAAAAAGAAATTCGGTGGCGAAATTATCATCTCTCGTAATGGACGAATCATCAATTTCACCAGGGTAAGTTCTCGATTGATAATTTTTCATATGCACCAAAAATGAAAACTGACGTTTCCCCTTATTTCAGCTTTAAATTGAAAATTCGTCTTTTATTTAGGGTAAAATACGCAGTTGTCATAATTTGGTATTACACACTGAAAAAAAAGATAAAACTGCACATTTTAGAGTGGCTTTTTTTGTTGCCAGCCAAAGGCACACGTTCTAATCAAGATCTTGATATGGCACACCTGTGAGGTGGATGGATTATCTGGCAGGAGAAGTGCTCACTAACACAGATTTGTGAACAATATCTGAGAGTAGTTGTCCTTTAGTGTGCATAGAAAAAATCTAAGATCTATAAGTTCAGCTCATGAAAAATAAGGGGGAAAACAAAAGTGTTGCCTTTATAAAAGATACTGTATTGTTGTTGCCCCCCTCCAAACAATTTAATTTTAACAATTTAGTTAATTGTGATTTCCTGTTAAAAATAAATATCAACCTAAGCTAGCTGTGTTTTCTTTTGGAACATGCTGGTTAATTGTGTCTGGATCTTTTAGACTGGACCAGCTTTTGACCATGCAGCTTAAACCAGCATTGACCTTACTTTAACAACTCAAGACCTACCAGTGTTACAAAACACAGCTAGCAGCCCAACTTGACTTTTTCAGCAAAGATTATGGAAATAAATGTAATCATGAAAAGCGAAAATGTCAATAAATTCTATATTTTCAAGCATTGTTTTGCATATATTTGTAATGTCTGTTGAACATCAGGGATTTTGGAAATTGAAAATCTTTGTCTTTTCAGAGGTGATGGGCAACTACAAGCTTTCTTGGAAGATGCCTCCAACCTGCTGACCAACCTAAGCAGTAGATTGCAATCAACACATGAAGACATGGACTATGTTTATCTTAAAATTGAGCAATTTCTTAACATACTATCTAGATTTTCCGAAACCACAGCAATACCTAATGCTGTTGAAGTGCAAAGAACTCTGGTCCATGCATTACAGCTGTTAGACAATTGTCGCGGCACAGTGCTCAATGGTTACAAAGCCCCAGTTGTTCTTTCAGGAAAAAGAGGGCGTCCACGTTTTGACATATCCAGAGAACACCTTGAATTTCTTCTTGAGTTTGATTTTACTGTACCAGAAATTGCAAGACTTTTGGATGTGAGTGTCAGAACAATTAGAAAAAGAATGACGGAATGCAACTTATCAGTGAAGCAGTATTTTACTGATGTTTGTGAAGAGGACCTCCAGAGAATTGTGCGAGAATTTCTTTCAATCACTCCCAACTCTGGATACAGAATTGTCTCTGGGTATCTAAGGAGTATAGGCATAAGGTATGTTATAGAAGACATTTTACACCATTGAATGTTCACAAATGATTACAAATCAGTTTTACACTACTAGTTCTTCCTAAGAATTTCGTAGTCAGCATAAAAATCACTGCAGTAAACTGACTTGCAGTATCACACGTGGCCCAGTCTGTGAAATGCCAGCTTAAGACATTTTTTGTAATTTACTGTATTTTTCATAAAACCATCCCACATAAATTACATTCTTAAATATAAAATTAATATATTTAATATTGACTGTGTAAGACCATGTCAACGATTGAAATCATAGTGTAAATAGTCAGTTTTTATGATGGTTATATGGTTTATTTCACTGGCCGGCTCACATATGTCTGCATTTGTGTTTAGTTAGTCCATGACCATTAGTTCCTGATAGATTATTGCATACAAGATATTTTTATTACATTTTAGTAAATCAAAATAATCATAGGCAATACATTATAAAAAATGTAATGCATTGTTTTATGCATTCCCCCCAAAAGGATCACCCACCAAAGACTCAGAGATACTGTTAGATCTGTTGATCCAATAGGAAGTGTTTTACGAGGCCTTGAGGTGAGGATCATACCTAGAAGACCTTACTCTGTTCCGTCACCGTTGTCACTTTGGCACATAGATGGCAATCACAAGCTTATAAGGCAAGTGTCTTTTTATTACTTTTACTATGTAATTAATATTTAGGTGCCTAAGCATGAATAGTTACTGGCTACAGGGTGGTGCTACAATTAGCTGTTTTATCTTTTCTAAGGACACTGCAACTGTACATAATAATTTCAATCTTTTATATTTTGAATCATTGCTTTAAGCATTAAAGAGATTGCTTATCAGTTTCACAGCCTAATCCCAGATGATGGCTGTAGTTCCCTATTTTGTCACGTAGAGTGTAACAAGATGTAAAAAAATTTTGGGGCAGTTTCCCGGACAGTGTTTAGATTAATCCAGAACTAGGCCTCAGTTAAATTAGGGCATGCAAGTAGTCTTTACAAACAAACCTTACAAAAACAATACTGGTGTGCATCTTAAAACAAGACAATGTCAGTGATATATGTAAAAAAAAATATTTGTACTGACATATCTTAAGTTAAGGCAGCTCAAACATGCATTTTAGTCTGGGACAAGGATAAGTCCTGTCTGGGAAACCGCCACTTTAAGTATAACCCTCCATAAGTGTTTTGACTAGAAATTAATTTTCAGAACCATGATACACTTAGTTAGTTTTTGATAGTGTTTTAGTGTTTCATAAATTTTTTTATTTGCATTCAGTTCGGTTTTCTTATGAAAATAAAAATACAGATAAAGAATATTGTTAGACAAAACGTAAGTCCATACCTTATTAAACAAACGTTACACTATATAGACAATATATTAGATGTGTCTTAAATATGTTATAGTGTTATTGAAATTGTAAACATGTCATATGTGTATAATGAAGCAAATCCAAAAGAGTGGTATTTTTATCTATTATTCTATTGTATTATTGTTATTAGCAATCACGTGGTTCATGTGGTTCTTTGAAGAAACTGATATTTTGCTGTTTTTATTGAAGATGGCGAATAGTCGTCCATGGAGGAATTGATGGGTATAGCCGAAAAATAATGTATCTTAAGGCCAATACCAACAACAAGGCTTCAACTGTGCTGCAATGTTTTTTGGAGGCTGTACAGAATTATGGATTGCCTGTTCGTGTCCGAAGTGACAAGGGTGGCGAAAATGTTGATGTAGCTCGTTTCATGTTAGAACATCCTTTAAGGGGACCAGGTATTTTATTGCAATACACTATTTCTGTATTTTCCTAACTATAATCTCAATCATATACACGCTAGAAGTTAAGTGTCAAATAAAATTATTATGCCTGTTTTTCTGAAGTTTTTGCATCACTAACCAAATTCTTTATTTGCAGATAAAAGGAGCATGATCACAGGTCGAAGTGTGCATAATCAGCGCATTGAGCGATTATGGCGTGACTTATGGTGCTCAGTTCTCAACAACTACTATACCGCCTTCCATCATCTTGAGGACTTGGGCTTTCTTGATCCCAACAATGAGTTGCACATGTTATGTCTACAATTTGTCATGATTCCCAGGATAAATGCACATCGCGAAATTTTCAGAAGCACATGGGACCGACACCCACTTTCCTCACAAGGCAACCATTCCCCTCAGCATCTTTGGGTTTCAGGACAAGTATCAAATACAGATATATTGTGTGATCAGGTGATTTAACCCCTTAGTAGTGTATTTCTGTATTTAATATTGGTATTACATGAAACGTATCACTTTCAACTTGTGACTCTTTTAATGGCAAGTTTTTCTTGTTATTTTAGATGGAAGCTGACCAGTTGGGCATTGACTGGGATGGACCAGTTGTGACTGAGATTGATCAAGAATCAATCATTTCTGTTCCTGAACCCAATTTCTCACTTAAAGGAGCAGTTTGGGCCAAACTGCAGGACACCATTGACCCTTTCATGCATAGTAAGACATTTGGCATGGAGGTTTATCAAGAAGCTGTGAGAGCTGTGTCTGCTTGCTCTTTGGATTGATTTAATTGAATTTAATAATTGAATAATTGTTTGATTGACATTAATATAGTAAATAATTGTAACTGGTTTGTTGTCATGTACATGTCAACATATACACAAACGATTTTCAGAGTAAATCCTCACATAAATGACATTACAAGGCTGTGTATTAAGTAATTATTACTTGAATTCCTGCTGTATTGTATGACTTGAATTAACGTTTGTCACTTCTGCTATTACATAACAAACATTTATTTATTTTCATATCTTCAATACAATAAGTAAAATATAAAAAAATGTGGTCTTAAACTTTTTTTTTTTTTGATGAAGTTTTATAGCTTTAAAATATGCAAGGCGTTGCTTATCAAGGTTAAGCCAATCAGAAGCCTAAACGTTCTTAGATTGCGTGCTATGTTATGCTCATCTCAGCGCGCCATTTCTCATTCTAGCTGCACAATGCGGAGCGGTCGATTGCCGTAAGTAGATAAGTTATAACTACGTTTATGAGTTTAACTAAAATACATAAAGTATATGTATGTATGACGTTTCAGTATTCATATGAGACTAAACTTATATATATTTTAATCAAACTACATTTGAATAAAATCACATAAAAACCGTAAAATGGCAATAAATTATCTCTGTTTTTTCTGTAACACGAGTTTATCTAGCCTGTTAATGCATCAACAGTGCATCCTGTGCATTTTTAATATTTGTGTTGAAGTTTTTTTTAATACAACAACGTTACATTTGAACCCTTTCGTCTGAAATTGTGATTCGTGTGATGTGGACAGTGTGTATAACAATTGAAATGTTTTATAACCTTTAGTTCATTGAAAATTAAATAAAATTCCGAAGTTCACCTTGCGTTCAAATGACTAACATTAATTGGTCTATCGATAAAGACTTGCGTTTCTCTGGGAAAGGTAGGCGCTAGGCAACCTGTGCGCATGCGCAATGTCGGACTCGGAAGCGCCCCAAAAGCTGCCTTTTGGCGCAAATTGAGCGAAAGAAAGTTATGATACAGTTGATGTCAAGTTTATAATATTGTTCGGAAGTTTAGTATCAAACTTTTAACGGAGTTAAATTACCATTTTACTTTCCCCCCGCCAAATGACGACATATGCATGCCAATAATGAGAACAACTTCACCTAACGTTACGAATACTACAACAGTAACTTACATACTCTGTGTATCTTCGTTCTGAATCTGATCTTTAACAAAATGCCAGTAGATCAGCTTTTTGCTCAACATCTAGTATTTTTGAAGAAACCTGCCCATATTAGAGAGGTGATAAAGATGACGAATAAAAATAGGATGAGACATTATTATTATTATTATTATTATTATTATTATTATCTGTTCTTGGATTTCATATAGACCTTTTGCGTAGGGCTGGGAATCGATTAAAAAGAATTGATTCGAGGCGTTAGGAATTGATTCAAAAGGTTGGAATCGAATCATAAGGAGAATCGACTCATCTTTAAGTTTTTTTTTTTTTTGTAACACAAACCGCGGCCTGTAGCAGATTTCATTTGTCAACACAATCACGTCACCTGTAAAGAAATAAAGTTCAGACTAAATAAATTGATTTATTCGTGTGTAGGCAATCAGCGAAATGACTGACCCAATGAAATATTTAGAATCGGTTGCTGGGCGGGGTTTGATCTTACTCGTTGTAGTTTAGGACAAGTAGTATAACTCGACAGCAACAATAAAGCACACTTACACTTAGTCTGGTGCTATTTTTTAAGTTTAACTTGTAAGTTATGTGAGAACTAAAAAGTTTGTATGTGTAAAATGCAGTAGCGCCTCACTGCAGAACGCGACATCCAGGGGGCGGGGTTGGATTTAGATCCAGGGGCGGAGCTGTATCCCGATCCAGAGATCCCATTGGTCGGCAGTTTTACCACAAGACACGTCATACACGTGTTGCTGCGTTACCATTTCCGCATTAAGTCGTAACTAAATTAAGTTATTATTTTGACATAACTAACTTTACTTATGACTACAATAAAAGTAGTGCCTTTAGGGTGAAATGTAAGTTTTTTGCTATAATATTTTGGAGTAAAACATTTCGGGTAAGCCTACTATGAGTAATTTTACCACATGCAGTTTAAGACCTATTAATGGATACAGTATAAATATGCATAATTATAAAATATATAGGCTATGGCATGTTATTTAGAAATTAATAAATTGAATGTTTATCTTGTATGGACTTTGAACTTGTTTTAACGCGTCTTTGCTTACAGCCATTAGGAAACAGGTTTCCCTCGTAGATGGTTTACTTTTTTTATTTGCTAATAAAAGATATCAAATAAATTTGTTTTTATATTTACTCGTATAGGAATAGCTGTGTTATAAGTGGGATAATGTACAAATAAATCTCTTCAGTGATATCAAACTGTCGGGAACGTGTCCGTACCTCTCCTTACACCTAACTGTGATACTTTCTAAATTATGAATCTTTCTCAACTATATTATTAATCAAACATACACTTAAATTGATAAGAGCAAACGTTGGCGACCACAGGTTGCAACTAATTGCGGGCTGCAACAACGCAAATATACTGGTTCATTTGGCGGAACAAAGTATATAAAGTGGGAGGAGTTGGATTTAGATCCAACCCCGCCCCCTGGATGTTGTGTTCCGCAGTGAGGACCATCTCGTAAAATGTGCATGAGTCTGTTCCTGAACAAAATGCTTTTAGAATTTAACAGGGATTTTAGCTATAGTTTTATGATACTGAATGAGATATAAGTACCACAAATAAATAAAAATATCTCTCCACATACATTAGTGTATGTATACGTGTGTGTAGGTATGTATGTAAATAGAATTTACCGCATATGATGAACATATTCCTAGTCATAACACTGTCTATACTATCTACACCTGATGCAGGAAGCATGACGTGACAAATCCCTGAAGTAAATGCCTCATTATGACCAAGCAGCACTCGCAATATGTCTAAAATGAAGGAAATAGATTTGCAACAGTCGCATTGTCACGTCCAGTGTAACGTGGCACGGTAAGACGCGACAATTTTAGACATGGTGCTGGTATAAAAAATACTTGTAAATAACAGTGAGAAATCGAATGAATCTGGATTTCAAAAAATCCAGAATCGAACAGCCCTACTTTTGGGAGCAGTTACATCACTGAAAGCTGTGTGCGCAATGTGGTTGCAGAAAAACAGTGGAAAAGAATTCTACAGGAGTGAAACAAGCAAGATAACTCGCTAGAAAATGTCTTGTGCTGCTGTTGGGTATCAGAATAGTAATGGCAAATAAAAATGGCCTTCATTTTTATAGAATATCTTTGTCCAAAACACCATTTTAGGATAAACGTAGGTGATTATGGTTGCAAGCCTGAATTTTATTAGTAATTAGAATAGAAAATAATTAGAAAAGATGTCCGGTGTTCTGTCGAAGTCTGTTTAATCACTTCACACCGCTACTGCAGAGCTGTCACTTTCTGCCACCAGTTGGGCTCTACCCACAAAATATGTCATCTCTATTTATAAACATGCGAAAAGTCTATATTGTATGTTTATGTATTTAAAGAAGTTTTTTGGAAGGCATTAAACTTTTGTGGAAATAAAAAAACATTTATTTATATGAACAGTAACAGAAAGACAGCAACAACCATTACAATCCACTTACAGTACAACAGAAATGACCACATATTTACATTACACTACAAAAAGTAATTACAGAAAAGATAAAAATTAAAGTAAGTATAAAAACTTACAAAATAAAACCAAAATAAAAACTACATTTATGAAAGGGTTTTAAGTTAATTACAACAAAATATATTTTTATAATATAAAAACTGACTCAATATTTAGGAGTAACAGGTAAAGAAAGGAAAAACATGTCTGATCTCCCTTTTTAACTTTATGCACAAACATGTAATTTCTCCTTATAAGGACTTGTAAAATTTTCTCTCGTGAAAATATTTCTCTAAATTTTGTAAGAGCATTTTTTCCTTTCATGAAAAGTTTTAAATATTTAAAGATAATGAAACAATTCAGTACAATTGCCATTTCTTAATTTCAACTTATTTTTTCATTTGTTTAATAAAGATTAATTTCTGATATAACTGTTATTTAATTTTTGTTACAGAGCTGAGAGTGATCGTGTGATGGCATCTGAAATGCTTCTTAAAGCATCTCAAATGATTAGAGGAGAACATGATATTGCATCTTCCACATATGCCCAAAATCATTCAAACAGAAATTCACTGTCCCCAAACCTCATGCAAAATTGTCCATCAACTGCTATTCTGGCACCCTTGCATACATCTATTCCATCATATATTCCATCACAATTCCAGACAACCACACTGTCTTCCAATCCAGGCATTGATGCATCTTCAGTTCCCAGAGAGTCACTCACAACTACCCAATCCCAAAACACCTTGCAAAGTTATCCATCAACCTCTATTCTTACACCCACACCTACATCCAATAACATTCCTTTGTATTTCCCAACACAATATCACACCACATCACCAAATGCCACATCCACACAGTCTGCTGGCCAAAGCTATGAATCAGAGTATCCAAAAACAAACAACCTGCACAATTTTCCCAAAACATTCACTCCAACACCTTCATTTGCACACATGCCAAGACATCCACAAAGATTTACCAAAAGGACACAACACACGGAGTCATTTTTAAGGGGGCTTTTTAAGCCATACTCAAAAGGCCAAAACATAAAACAAACAACCTATCAATATGTCCAAACATTCTGCTGTCTGGCTAAGAACAGCAGTGTTCCCCCATCCCAAAGTGAAAGGCAGACTCTGGCTTTGTCTGGCCTTGGGTGTAAGAGGGTAGTTCTTGTGTGCTCATCAGGTGCCTTTGAGGAATTGAATGGACAACTCTTAAATGCATACCCTGCACTAAAAGAGGCCCATGGATTTAAGTTAATGAGGTGTAGTCGACACCAACACTTAATTGATATTACAATGCCAAACACTGGGTATTCCATCCCTTACTTGAAAGGCCAGCGTGGCTTAAATAAGGCCACTGTTTACATTGCACCACTCCAGAAAACCCTTCCCTTGAAATCTGTAGAGGCAACAGAAGATATGGTATGATGTGTGCTTTAAGCAACAATATGAATGTAATAGAAAATTTTAATAGTTAAGTTTATTTTAAGTACTAATTAATGTGAATTTTTCAATTGTAATTTTGTAATAGGATTCTGTTTTATGTTTACATGTTTAAAGAACTTGTTAAAGGAAGTTTGCCAGGAGTGCTCTGCATCTATTCCACTTTTTCAGCTGGAGCAGCATATTGAACTATGCAAAAGGTAACCTCTCTTCGGTTGCATCTTTAATTTAAAATGCTATATTCAAATTTGACACTTTTGTTCAATTACCGTTTTGTTTGGAATGTGCATCAAAATTATTAATTAGGGGTCAAGCCACGAAGTGGCGTAGACATCTATTGTTATTGTTAGTTTTCCTATTATTATTCTTCTTCTTCCCCGTTCTTCCGCCATTGAAGTCAATGGCAGCCCATAGAACCGTACGTAGGAAAGTTATGAAATTTGGCACACGTGTAGAGGACAGTCTTAGAAGTTACTATAGCAACATTGGTGTGTCTAACTCAAACCCTGTAGTGCCACCAACAGCCCAAATATCCACTTATATTCATGCTCATAACTTCTGACCTGTGAGTCCTATAAACTAAATTCTTGTTTCCTCTGCTTATGATTATTAAATTGCACTCTATGATGTCATTTCTGTCATGAAAATCTCTCCGCCATTTAGAATATTCCGTTAAACCTACTTTTTCGAACCCCTCCTAGAGCTTTGTGTGATTTGCATGTCCTTTTGTATGTAGCATCTAGAGACACCACAGACAAAAAGTTATCAAAAAGTTATCAAAAGCTTTTTGATAGACCAATGCCCCCTAGTGGTCAAGAGATTTGAGGCTATATCTCCACATCTCTTTATTGTATTTACACCAAATTTGGTGGGTGTTGTCATGACCTGATTCAACATTTATTGTTTCGGCCAGCGCCCCCTAGTGGTAAAGTGATTTGAGGCTATATCTCAGTATACAGTGACACCATACAGTCAAGCTCAAAATTATTCATACCCTTTGTAAATATGACCAAAGAAGGCTGTGAAAATAAATCTGCATTGTTAATACTTTTGATCTTTACTTTAAAAAATCTACCAAAAATCCAACCTTTCATTTCATGAACAAACATCAAAACTAACACAAAAAGGAGTCACTGAGCACAAAATGAAGCTTTAGCCAGGACAATCCCAGTCCCCTGACCTGAACCCTAAAGAAAATGAATGGGATGAACTGAAGAGAAGAAGCACCAACATGGAGCTGGAATCTGAAGGATCAGGAGAGATTCTGCATAAAGGAATGATCTCTGATCCCTTGTCAGGTGTTCTCCAAACTCATCAGGCATTATAGGTGAAGACTCAGAGCTGTTCTCTTGGGAAATGGAGTTTGCAAAAAGAATTTAATTAAAGGGTATGATTAATTGTGAGCAGTGTGTATTAGAGAAAAATATTTCTCTCAATGAGATTTTAAAATTATTCTTAACGATGCAGATTTATTTTCACAGCCTTCTTTGGTCATAGTTACAAAGAGTATGAATAATTTTGAGCTTGACTGTATATGGCGCCGAGCACGGCAAAACAAACGTGAGGCTGTTTCTTTGCACAACTTTGGTGTATCGACACGAAACTTTGTACGTGTCATTACAGTCATGACCTGAGGGTGCATGCAACTTTTCGTCACAGCACCACCTAGTGGTCACGAGATTCGAGAAATGCCTATTTTGCTTATAACTACTGCAAACTTGAGTGTAAAATTATGGGAGTGGTCTTATTAGATTCCTTGAGGAATGCCGAGTCAAACGATACCAAATGGTTTTCGGTTGGCCATTTTGGGTGTCGGACATTTTTAATTTTGTCTTTTAAGTTCAAGTATTTCAGAAACGCAATTGTGTATTGTTATGAAACTTGGTATAGTTCATCAGCAACATGTTCTGAGAGCACTTGTAAACTTTTCGGCGCCCCCTAGTGGTCAAGAGATTTGAGGCTATATCTCCACATCTCTTTATTGTATTTACACCAAATTTGGTGGGTGTCATCAGTGTCATGACCTGATTCAACATTTATTGTTTCGGCCAGCGCCCCCTAGTGGTAAAGTGATTTGAGGCTATATCTCAGTATCACTTTATCGTATTTACACTAAATTTGGTATGTGTCATCACAGTCATGGCCTGAGGCACCATCTATTGTTTCGGCACAGTGCCTCCTAGTGGTCTCTAGAAATAAAAATTGCTTTTTTTCTAAAACTAATGCAAACATAGATCTTAAATCATGACAGTCATCACGTATGAATAATTTTTTGCCATGTTCGGCTTGACCCCGGTATCGCTGCTTGGAGCTATATTTACAATTGTTTTTGTTAGATAAAATATTTTACATTTGTGTAGATTGTATTATAAAACACATGCTGCCAATAAAAACAAGTTTTTGTTGGCAGGTCCAAAGGACAAGATGATCAAACAGAAAGTGACCGGAGTACTTCGTAAGTCTTGTTTACTTATTTTTTTGTGCTGTGAGAATTATTCGAGTTAAATCTGAGTACCTGGTTTATTAGATGTGATATCATATTACTACCTGTCAAGTTTCATGCAACTGATGACACAAAATGCCAACTGCGTTAACTGCATCAGCACTCCCATTGCCGCCACTCTCTTCTCTCTGTTTCACTCTCTTGCTCTCTTTTTGTTCAGCATGTGCCCGGAGAAAGTGCTTCATCCGCACATATTTCTAAATTAAAAAATCTAAAGTTCTAATTTGACACTTAAATGACGCCAAGGCAAGTCTGCATTATAGATGTGACTAGGGCTGGGTATTGTTTAAAATCTTTCGATCCGGTGCCAATTTCATTACCTCAGTTTCGATACCGGTTGCTAACAATACTTATTTTGATAACATATGTTTTAAAATCCATTGAAACATTAACAAAAATACATTAAACACACAACTTTTATTTTTCACCTTAATTAAAACAAATTCTGGTAACACTTCTCACTTTTAAATAAACTGGTTGTGCTTTTTGGATAGGGGTGCGCCAGAAGACACACATATCAGTTTTTTTAATGAAAATATGGAAACAAAAATAAAGAAATGAAGACTATAATTAACACTGCTTTATTTTATGAAATGTAAAATGGTATTTAGCTTGGACTAACAGTATTTGTGGGTTCATTATAGCTGCAACTTTGACAAAAAGTTATTTAAATGGATGACTGAGTTTTACTGGGAAGATTTGTATGCATGTTTGTTTATGTAAACAATACTCAACTTCATAATTATCAAAATATTAAATACATTTGGGATTTTTAAAATGAGTAAAATGCTTTAAATGTCATTCAAGTGAAATTAGCAAACCAGTAAAATATAATTTTAGTTTGTTTTAAATAAGGAGCTAGGCTTGCAAGCAGTGTTGGGCTGCGCATGTGCGTCAAGTTTAAACTATATACTGTAAAAAATAAGTTTAAACGCATCGTCCATTTTGGGAGATGAGGGCATGAAGGTTTTGCTATGCGGAGAGACAGGCATGAGTATTTCATAAGCATTGAGACACACAAGCTGTGTCTGTGGGTCAAGTTTAAACACCTTGTCGAGACTGTTGTGGGAGACGTGCGCGTGAAGTCTTGCCATGTGGAACAAGGGGCGAGTAAAACAAGCTTAGACACAGGCTGTGCATGTGCTTTAAATTGAAACCCCTCGTCACTTTAGGAGAAGCGCTGTTTTGGTTGACGTGCCTTTCATGGAGACAACACGGCCATACTTGCACTAACTCTATTGGTAAGACAACTGTCACAAAGACTTTCTGTATATTTCTCATATTGTATCCTTTCTACACTTGTGTTGGGTGACTGCGAGTTGGACTGCGTGTATTTTCAGAAGTTCTCCCCGTCAGGTGGTGGTGGACAGCCAGTCGCCGGCGCATTAGGTCCTTACACACAAGTACAGGCTCACACAGACACAGCCGCTTGGCTTTTGGAATCGAAATTTGGCACCGAAAGATAAATCATTTTTAGAATCTCAGAGTATCGTAGTTTTTCGTTTGATACCATAAAAGTATCAACGTTCAGTACCCAGCCCTATATGTGACAATGTCGCTATAGTTTAAAACCAGTAAAGCACTAGTGTACGCTCATAATACAAACAGATTTAACCAGAAATGTCTTCTGAAGTGGAACGATTGTTTTTTCAAACCAAAACATTTCACAAAAGTTATCAACTAAAACTACTGGTTTCCCGGCAATGGCAGTATGTGCATTCTGCTTGAGTGTTGAGTTCTGGTGGAAGGCTGACCTCTGGATGGTTTATAATTGCCATTGTTACACAAGTAAAGGCATTTACTGTTATTGACTCTTAAGGCATAATGAAGAGAAATGATACAGTAAACCCTTCTGGATAATACAGCTTTATGATGTTAATGCAATGTTATGTTTTGTGTATTCCACAGACCACTTTGCTCTGAAAGCACTCCACAAAGCCAACGAACATGGTCACTAAGAATAGTGTTCGTGAATGACCCATTCATGGATGTGTATCATTCAAAACATGGTATTTTCTTATTTTCAGTCGTAATGTGTATAAGCTTACCCAGTGTGTCCATGTTTGGTGTTGGTTTCTGCAGAAGGTACTGTTGGTTGGGGCGGGGGTTCGTCAAATTTTGTCCTGGGGGCTCAAAGAATAGTAAAGTGTCCATCGAATGCACACTTCAAAATCTTGACAGAAGTAGTAGGTCATCTGTATAATTTTCCTCCCACTGTTTTTCTATGCTATGAATTTTAATTCTATGAATTCGAACTACTGGCCCTTCCTACTGCTCCAACTTACTATATTGTTACATGATTTTGGATGCAGCGTCTTGAGTGTGTCAGATAAGAGGCTGCATTTGAAATTGCCTACTTTTATACTACAAATTAGTATGGGTCATAAATAGTATATCCAAAACCTCAGTATGCAAAATTGGTGAGAAATAGCCAGATGGTTCACTGCTTCTGCTGAGATTTGGTAATGGGCATTGGATGGACACTATTCTAAACCATGATGCCACAGGAGCTAAGGAGCCACCGAATTTAAAAAGTTTAAAAATGACAAATAGCTGGAAACTTTAAGGAAAGTGGCTCTTTTGAAGTGTTAGTACTCCAAAATATATTCTTTGTGATTCAGTCGTGCTTGTTTAACAACACCTAAACACATTATTTTTTAGGCTACTTTGAATAAATAAGTTAAAAAGCAACCAGGTCACAGGACAATGAATTATGGCAGATATAGTCCTAAACGTATTACACACACACACACACACACACACATATATTACATACTATTTTAATGGTCTGTAAGTACTTTATCTAATTCATTATACTAACTGTGTGTGATTTCTGACATAATGGCATTTGGAACCACTGTTTTAGGGGTCTTGAGAATGAACACACTAACAACTGTTTTATATAGGGAGTTTTTTTATTGTTCTGGGAGGGACTGGAAGAATCTAATTTGGGAATACATTTATTTAAACTGTAAATCTTTGAAGCATTGCTGTACTTTGAAATTCAGATTTTTGTGCATGCAAATAATCCTTGATTGACACAGTTTGTCATTCTGTATTTATTTCTGAAAATGTTTATTTCTGGTAAATTTTTATTTTCCAGCAAACCGAATACGGCGCATTATGGTGCCACTCACATTGAATGCTGCAGGGTTTGATGTCTTTCTCAGAGAGCAGTTTCCACTTCTAGGTGAAGCACCTTATGATCTGTGTAGAATGGATAAGCACAGAAGGTTACATGTTTTGAATTATTCAATCAAGACACCAAATGCAATAAAGGCCATGGGAGAACTAGGAAGATCTTCTCTGTATATCAGACCAAAGGTATTTTTAGTTTTTATTTGTAATGCGTGATGTGAACTTTTAAACCTTTTCCCGCTTGACTTATTTTTTAGCAGTTTTTCATATGAATTTTGCTTAAAAAGTGTGGGAAAAATAAAATCAGCTATACAATTGATCTTTTTCCAGAATATAATGAGTATGACCTTAAGTTTCATAAGTTTGAAATTACAGATTAAAAAACTTGATGTCTTTTTTGTAGCAGTTTGCTTGAAAAGACTCACTATAATAATTATTTAATAAATTTAGCATTTTGTTTTGTGATCTATTTTAGAGGGACAAAGAAATTACAATCTCAGATGAGTCAGATGAACTTTCTGAGGTAAACAGAAAAATATAAGTACCCTGCATTTTATACTTCTGGCTCAGTTTTACACTTTAATTTAATTGCATATTACAATAACAACTCAATCACTAAGTCTGAGACTCTTGCAGGGAAGTGACATTGAGACCTCTTCTGTGGAGTCTTTGGATTCAGAAAACATGGAAAGGACAAACAATTCACCTCTTCATGCTTCTAGTTCAGTAACTGAATTGAGCCAAATGGGTGTTATTCATTCAGAGACTTGTCCTTTTCCATCTGAAAATACCCCTCCTGTACTAAATGTGACGCAGTCCCTTGATGGGGCTAATACACATATTCAGTTAAGTCCTACTTATTCCCCTCTTTCAGAACTAAGCCCCATTCCCTCCCACCTTGGTGAGGACAGTCCTGCACATTTGCCTGCTTCTGAGAGAAGCCCTGTCCACTCCCATCCTACTGAGGTCAGTCTTGTGGATTTGCTTGCTCCTGTAAGAAGCCCTGTCTACTTCCATCTTAGTGAGGACAGTCCTGGACATTTGCCTGCTTCTGAAAGAAGCCCTGTCCGCCCACGTATTCATCAAGAAAGTTTGGATATTGTTCCTGTTCCTGATGCAAATTCAGCTACTGACATTGGTGACATAATTAAAAGACTTCAGGGACAAATATTAAGAGAGCCACCACGGGCAAACATAATAAATGTTTATAGAGAGGATGTGTTAGATTGTACACTACGGGCCTTTCAGAGGCAAAGGTTTAATGCAGAGGCCCGGGTGGATGTAGCATTTGTTGATGTCGATGGCAAAGGGGAGGGATCTGTAGATGAGGGTGGGCCCAGACGTGAGTTCCTGCGTCTTCTGATGCAGGAAGTTCAACACTGCAGGATATTTGAGGGACCAGAAGAATCACGGTCATTAGCCCTCCATGGTGATGGTATGTTATTTTTAAAGTTACTCTGTACAAATGTACTCAATAGTATAGAATTAGACATAGCTGGTTTTGTTTATGAATGGTTTAATTAAAACACCTTTTCCTTCATAGCAGTTCAAAAAGGACTGTATAGGACCATTGGGAAAATGATTTCGATGGCTGTGGTTCAGGGAGGGTTGCCCATCAATTTCTTTTCAGAGAGGCTGTATTGCCAAATTAGTGCCAGTCCGCCGCCTAAGTATACATTGGAGGAAGTGACAGACCTTGACATCTGTAGTCAAATGGAGAAAGTAAGTATTTGTGTTAGATTTGAATAATGTAATCACAAATGAATAAAATTACTACATGCAGGAAACGTTTAGAAATGTACATTTTATGATGTGTTCATGATTTGTTCTAAGGTTGTACAGCATTAATGTTATGTCCATTTTTACCAGACGTAATGTAATCCCCAGGTGTGCCTAGAATGTGTCTGTGAAGTTCCAGCTCAGAATACCCTACAGATCATTTATTAAAGCATGTCCAAAAGAACCTATTTCAGAATGAGCTGTTTTCATGTACAGTGAGAAAAATAAGTATGTGAACACCCTGCTATTTTGCAAGTTCTCCCACTTAGAAATCATGGAGGGGTCTGAAATTGTCATCATAGGTGCATGTCCACTGAGAGACATAATCTAAAAAAAAATCCAGAAATCACAATGTATGATTTTTTTTTAACTATTTATGTCTATGATGATCAAATCTTTAATATGGATGAGCTTATTTCAACAGCTAAGTTGGAGTGGAATCTTTGTCAAGGCAGACTATAAATTTTTACACATTGTAGGGTCGTTATGTTCACACACTGCAAACACACAATTATGTCCAAACACCTTTTGCATAAATAGGTGCGCTTTAAGAATTGATGGAAGCATACCAGTTCCGTTCCACTGCTAATTTTAATTGAGTAATGGCAAGCATGACCTGAAATTGCTTATTGATTCTGAGTTTAGGAAGCAAATGGAAAAAAATTATAACTGTCATTAATTAATTTTTTAAAAAATGCATTTCATTTTTCCGTAAACATGAAAGATGCTTTCATTGGGGGCTGCAATTAATTTTAGATTGTTTGCTGGGCTGGATGCCATGTTACATATAGGAAATAGTAATATTGAGCCCTTTAGAGTGTTTTTTGTATTTCAGATCAACACCGCAAAATCTGTGGAGGAAGCCAGGGAAGCAATTTCTTGCTTTGCTGACACCCTAGGAGTAATGGGTGCCTTGACTTATGTCAGGAGTTTAGAAGACCGGGATAGGGTAATAGAAATTGCTCTTCAATTCTATCTGCAGGACAGACTTTCTCAAGCTCTTTCACAGTAAGTTCCAGAGAAGTGTGAAAATGTTAAATATTGAAAGAGAATAAGATATTAACACAAACTGAAGTTTTTCATTTATAGTTACTGATTTTCTATGCTGTCTTGCACCCTAGGCTAAAGGAAGGTCTAATGACTTTGGGGCTTCTGGATGAAATTGTAGCAAACCCAGCAGTATTTCACCAAGTCTTTACACGATCTGCTGTGCCTCTAACTTCGACAGACATAGCCAACCTTTTTGAACCAATTTTCTCACCAGCTGGAAGCAATAGGAGGAGGTCTGAGAACCGAACTCTCGCTTTCTGGAGAGACTGGTTATTGGAGGTGGAGGGTAAGCTTTATATAGACATTTGTTGTGCTTGAATGGCAAATGTTTGTCTGTCTTTACCAACCCTCTCTCTGAAGGTACATGTTACTGGTCCTACTTGCTCCCACACCGAGCGGGTCTCGAACCGACTATCAGTCTGACATGAGAGCCATCCAATTTAGGGCATGACCTGCGTCTGAAATTGCATACTTGATAGGAATGTCTTTTCAGTCTCTTTAATAGAATACATCCAGAAAATACAGGAATTGTGTATATAGAATTAAAAACTGTATAAAAATAAAAACTGAAGTGTCAAGTTTTTAGGGTAAACTCCCCTTCCACTTGAGCAATAGCAGGAAACGGCAGGATCTCTTAAACCTAAATAAAATTAAATCCTAATTTAATAGTCTTTTTACTTAATTCTGCTCAAAAACGCTCGAGAGGTACATATTTCCTGTATTTTCTGTAAAATAAATATGGATGGACATTAAAACTTCTAAAACAAGTCTGGTGGTGGTGGTGGCCTAAGACTTTTGCACAGTAATGTATACTGTTGGTGTGCCTCCAAGAACAGGGTTGGAAAACACTGATATATTGTTATCGAGAAGTGACTCAATGTTTGGGCTGTATCAGTGGCTATTTACTACTTCTATTTAGCTTACTTTAAAGAGCAGACATGCAGTTAAATTTTAGTTTGCACAATGTGAATTTGGTCATGCTGGCATATCAGGATTAAAAGGGATAATTCACCCAAAAATGCTGTCATCATTTCCTCACCCTCATGTTGATAAAAACCTGTATGAGTTTGTTTATTCTGTTTAATACAAAATAAGATATTTTGACAAATTATGGTAAATAAATACAAAGTACAAATAGACTTCTATGTAATTTGTTTGTCAGTAAATGTTACCATCTACTGTAGTGCTTATGAACAACATGATGACAGAATTTTCAACTGAACTATCCTTTTAAGTACCAAGATTACTTGAAATGCCTATAGTCTGCTGCTTTTGTCCTTTTACTACCTCTTGGGTCATGGAGAATAAAAAATTTTAATTGACTAAAAAAACATTTCCTGACATTTAAATGAATCTTGTATAAAAAAGTTGCTATATCTAATTAGATTTTTAATGTACTGAACAGTCCTAACAATTCTCTGCACCTTCTTGTCAAAAATATCTTGCATTTGAAAGTTACTGAACAATGAATTGGTCAAAGGTCATAATAGCCAGAGTAAATACACTTACATATCTTGATAATTTTAATAGATTGGAAGTGAGTTGATGTTGTTGCGGTATGCATTACGTATTTGGTCATTTCAGTTACAATAGATAATTCTTTTTTAATAGACCATTTTGCAAGATGTAAACAAAACTCCTCCAGAAACACTTCCCGTCCCAGTTTGTAACTGATTTCTTTATATCACATATTAAGAAAACATCTTAAAGCTGTTTGTCTAACCTTTTGATTCAGTTCTATATGTTCTGTTGGTTGTATTTCATCACAACGTTTATGTAGTGTTAAAAAAATGAAACAGGAAGTGCTTGTGGACCAGTGTTGTTTACATCTTGCAAAATGGTCTGTAGGCATTCAAAACATTTCAATTTGTTTTATTCAGTTACGTTCTATGATTGGAACAGTGATCATTAGTATTTTCTGCTAATAATATCATGAACATAAAGAAAATGTATTTGTACATTTTTGTCTTGTTTTCCATTATAGAAGAAAATGTTGACAATGTAAAGCTGGAGGACGTATTAATCTTTGCCAGTGGAGCATCTAAAATCCCTCTCTCAGGGTTTAATGAGAAACCAACAATCACATTCACTGAACCAGGATTAGGTCGAAACCTTCCAACAGCTAACACATGTTCAGTGACCCTTAATTTGCCAATGTGCCCAACATTTAAGGACTTTTCTGGGGAAATGGCCTTTGGCATTGCCTGTGCCAAAACATTTGGCACTGCCTAATATTTTATTAATAATCCTTTTATTATGGGCCATGAAATAAAATAGTTATGTTTCATTTGGGGTGTTCGGTGTTACATAAATTTGTAATGTAAAAGAAAATTATTGTAGTTCACCATAAAGTTTCTATATTGTAATTGATCGTATTAAATAACTAAGAAATGTTTGTCATGTATTTCAACAAAGTTTCTAGATTGTAATTGATCGTATTAAATAACTAAGAAATGTTTGTCATGTATTTCAACAAAGTTTCTAGATTGTAATTGATCGTATTAAATAACTAAGAAATGTTTGTCATGTATTTCAACAAAGTTTCTAGATTGTATTTCATCGTTTCAAATAACTGAGAAATGTTTTTCATGTTTTATTTTCTTTTTTTACTTTCTATGATTTCTCCATACAGTTTCTAGGTCAGATAAGAAAGTTTGAACTTGTCTGATTTTTTCCAAATCAATAAAAAAGACATTTGTTGGTTTATTATTTATAAACTATATATTATTATGTGGTGTTGGAATAAAGTGAAGAATAATTAAGCATTAAGCTTGGTGTTTAAAAGCTCTGTTTCACTATAAATCTTAGCTCAGTTATTTTATGAATGGAAATCAGATGTGTCAATTTAATGAGGACATCGAAAAGTCATATTATTTTAAAATGAAGATTTAATGAGTGTTTATTAAGAACAAAATTATTTATTGGATGGTTAGGAATCTGTGTAGATTTTCATTTCCCCAATTAAGCACCATCCATTTAATAATTTTAATAAATATAATCATTTACACGGCATTATTTTATTATAATATATTAACATTTAATATAGATAGAATATAATTACTATTAGATAGCCTGCACTTATTGCGAACGTATTAAGTTTATTTACTAAATAAAACATGTTTTCACCTTCTGTAGATAGCATATCGCTATAAGAAAATGATATTGTCACTGTGCATAAATAAATAGAAAATGTCTATATTTTTACTTTTGAGTTAAGTTAAAACCAACTGACAAAGTGAAAGAACTAAGAAGAAACTATGAATAATAAATTGCAATCAAGGTGATAAAATACTATTCATTATTGTAATGAATTGTATTGCTGTGTTTATAAGGGCAAACCTGGTAACGTCCGTATTCTGCTATTAAGCGCCATCTACTGTCGGGAGGTGAATTTGTGCTATAATTTAGCCTGTCTGATGTTTTAGCTTTGCGCAGGTGTTTTGTTTAATTTCACATTATTCAAAAAAGTCAGTCATTTTGGTTTTCCTTTAAATCTTGAAAATGTTAAATAATAAATTATACAACAATTAAATTTATTTTAAAACGAAAACTACTTTTAAAACCAGAAATGTTGCATCTTTGATCATTGGGTTTAAGACTCGTCTCTAATTTAAATAGCTACAGATTTTTTTTTAAATCTGCCTGACTGACTAACTTCTGTAACTTTGTAAAAAAAACATGAATTAATTTAGCCTACTATTAAATTAACTAAATGACATTTTGCCAAAAATCCTTTGTGTTTAGCTCTGCGAAGTAGTCTAAGCGAGTTTAGATTTCCTGAACGACTTTTGCTAATGTTACTGCAGCATTCTTTTATTTACAGAAAGTAGGCTAAATCGGATATGTGAGAAATAGAAACTTTTAAAATTAGCCTTAGCCTACATCATGTTTACACATGTGCATGCAGGAATATGTATTTATGTGGGGTAATGTAAAGTTGCCTATCAGCAACCAGATTCATGCTATTTAAGATTCATGTGGCTTCCGCCACAGAATAACCCTTTCTGTTTTACTTACTTTTAATTACACTTCATGTAACTTTTTAAATAATCAATTTCAAAATTCAAACGTGGACTAACGTTAGTTGAAGAACATGGCTGAAGCATTTTCGACGTCAAATTGAGATAAGAAAACATCAACGTGTAACAACGTGTTGTTACACGTACAAAACACATTATGAAGACGATGGGTTACCAACACAGCCACCGGTCGCCATAAATACGCGTTAACAACGTGTAAGTACACGTAGAAACGTGTTACATGTTGTTTTATAAAGATTATCAAAAATGTTGTTTTGGCTTATTGTTTGTATGTGGCTGACATGAAAATGAATGGAATTTAATGACAAAGTTTAGTGTCAGAAAGCCTGTTTAGTAGGAACTAAAGTCCATTTGGTATTTCCGAGAGGGACCATTATCAGTGTTACCCGCCGGTGAAAACGGCTGCTATGTTATGTAATGTGTACATATAATGTAGGTAAGTCCGAGTAGTATTGCATGCTATTATTATATTTTGATTCTGATGTTTATATTGATCGCGTTTGATCGGTTATCGTCTGCAATTTGACGCGCTGTTTCTGCTGAGTCATCATATCATGCTTAGTGATACATGTAAGTTAACAGATACGAACATGTGTATGTAATTATTAATATAAGCGCCATTTACTCGACCCATTATTGTGTTGTTGTTGACCATATTGTCACATTGAATATAGACATATCTGTTAGATATATTTGTGTTTTATATGTATATTTACTGATAATACCATGGTGCTATTCTATTCTATCAAGTAATCCCTGCTGAAAAAACAACATAGACAACATAATTCCCATGGTTGTCTGGTGCTGGTTTAGCTGGTGATCACCAGCATCAAAACACAACATATGCTGGTCTTGCTGGTATGACCAGCATGGGATGCTGGTGCTGGTATGCTGATGACCAACAGCTAAACCAGCATAGACCAGCATGGTAATTATGCTGGTTGTCACCAGCAAACCAGCACCAAAACACAACATACCGGTATGCTGGTCTTGCTGGTAGCCTATGCAGTTTTTTTTTCTTCAGGGATGTTAATGTAAATATGAGAGTGGTGATTATTTTTAATTATTTCTCTTGTTTCTTTTTAGAGCATTACAGTGTATTTCATATCATATCAGCGGCAGATGCATACATTGGATTGACATTAAACATCTCCTTTAAAGACGTCTCCTCTCCTTATTTTCTTACTAGAACCTGGTCCATATTTGGCCACCTCAACCAGCTAAACCTTAAGGGGCGGTTTCCCACACAGGGCTTATCCTAGTCCCAGACTAAAATGCATTTGTGAGCTGCTTTAATTAAAAAACACCTTGTCCTGTTTAATTTTTAATATATTTTCTTGATATTGTTTGTCTTAAGATGCACACCTTTAGTGTTTTTTGTAAGGTATGTTTGTAAAATCTTCTTAAATGACCTAAGGCCTAGTCATGGATTAACCTAAACCCTGTTCCGGGAAACCTCCCCTAAATGTAGTAAGGTTTACTACAACCAGACCATCAACCTTATCACTTTGACATGTACTGTATGACTTTTATTTGAATGAATAATACAGTTACTATAACATCTTACAATGTTGATACTTCTTTTTAGTTTCTTCTTTTTAGTGCCTGCATAGAACTTCCCGTAACAGCCAATGCTGTATCATTCCACATAAACAAATTGCCTTCTGCGTGACAGTCTGCATGACAGTGTTTAGTACGGCTGATTCTTTAAGTCAGTGTTTCCCAATCCTGGTCCTCGGGCACCCTCCTCGCAGTTTACCATTTTGGAAGGAGGCTGATGAGTTGAGTCAGGTGTTTTAAATAAGGAGACATCTAAAACTATCTGGTGGTGGGGGGGGGGGGGGGTCCGAGGACCAGGATTGGGAAACACTGCTTTAGGTTGTGAGAATCGTGGAGGTGGAGTACAAATGAACCCAATTGTAATAGTGTAGAATTTTTATCACACAACTTGTTTTAGGAGCTTTATTTACTCTCCCTTAAGAAAAATAAACATGCAGTAAAGCCGATTGATTGCCTATTGGTTTACTACAAATAGCATGGATATATATATATTAATACAGTAGCAAAACTGTTTATTTTCTATCATCATTGGGAGGTTGTTATTTTCTATTTTATCATATTACTTACGTATTAAGATTATAAATGTTGCTGTAAAGGAACTGAAGAAATTATTTGAATTATTAAATTATTCTCTCTTGAATATGCAAATGAAAAGTGCAGTTGAAGTTTTTAAGCCTTTATTTTCATATAGATACCTGTACAATGACATTCTTCCTTTTTTATTACCACATTACATTCAACGGTGATTGTCATTAAAATAATAAAGTAGAAATAAACCTGTTTTACAATATATGGTGTATGTGCAGTGTAAGTGTGACCTCTCAAAATGTGACCCCTGAATTTAACCCATCCCAGTGAGTGGTGAACACATGCGGAGCAGTGGGCAGCTATTTCTTCAGTCCCGAGGAGAAATGAAACTGTTCCTTAGTATTCACGTCCTGTAACTTACACTTCTGTATGTATTGCCAGAGGATATACGTGGAAACAGTTTGGTATGGGGACAATTGGTCATTTTAACAAAGGAACCGGCTCTTCTATGGACTGCTAGACTTGCAGGAAGGGTAGTGCTGTTCCTCTCTGCAGTCTTTATCCCTCTCTACAGGCTCTAGCAGTTCATTTCTATGTTGCTACCATATAACATTATGCATATGATCAAGATGCTCTTAATGCAATAACAGGTATTTTAGCTTTCCTTAAAGACTGACAAAATAATTATGTTAAATCTCATTTACCAGCCCAGAGAATAGGGCTATAGCAGAAGGCAGGAGACATAATCATTTTAAAAATTAACAAAGCATTTACTGAATAATCTGAACAGTGTGTTTCTATACCATGCAAAGTTAATGGACAATTACTGACATTATGGTCCCATGACATAAAAGACTTTGAAAATGATTATATGATTAATGTGTAAATAAAATATGAAAAAACACACGAATTAACACTATTATGTGCACAGCATGTTTGCCCTCTGAAAATAAAACACACCCACATACACTTTTCAACAGCTTGGCTCTTCACTGGTTGAAAACACCGCTAATTTCAAGGCGTTGACGTCACGTCAGGTCGTCACGTGGGTCGCACACGCGGATAGGCGCTGAAAGTTCAAGAGGTTCGGTCAGACGTTCGATTAGCCGTTCGGTGGGTCGATCGGTCGGTCGGTGGTTTTATTTTCGCACTGATCTCCTGCCATAAGCCCGCGCCTGTCTCGTCCCTCTCCATGGTTCTTTTTGCGCGTTCCCCCGCCCATCAATCAATCATCCGACCGTGGCGCGTCTTTATCACCTTACTTTTATATTTATTTTTATTCAGTAACGGATATGATTTAACATGAAGCGAAGTAGCCTACAATACTTTAAACATACTTAAGTAAAAGTAAAGTACAGATTTTAAAAACTACTCAAAGTAAAAGTACACAAAAAAAAACTCAGTTACAGCAAGGAGAGTTAATGTAATTTGTTATTTTCACCTCTGCATGAATGCATAAAAATGTTTTCTTGATCGTTTATCTGCTTCTGTTCTCAGAAAACGAAATATGTCGTTTATATGTCAAAATAGTCCAGTTTTAAAACATATGATGATAAACTGATAAGTGATGGGAAACGTTGTATTGTAGGTATATAGCTGATTAACGCGTCGGCTCCGTACACTTCTCTACCACCGGACTGTGGTGGTGAGGTAAAAGGGGTGCGGGCAGTGGACCAAACCACTGTGAGGCAAGGGAGGGGGAATCAAAATGTTTAAAACGTTTTTGTTGTTGCTCCGTTTGCATTTGTATTGTTTCACTTTTTACACAACTATTTTAAGTATTATAAATCATTAAAATATTTACAATACACATATTTTAATGATATTTTAGGGGGGACAACCCTCAGATGGGGGGGTCCTGTCCCCCCCGACCCCCCCGGGATTTCCGCCCATGTATACACATCAGTTTTGTATTAGCCTACTTTGAGATTTTATCTCGTAATCCTCTGGTTGTTTCATATAAATGTCATTCTATTGGTTCATGTAAATATGCTGTCTTTAGATCCATTTGATGAACAATCATATTTTTCTGTACTGTTTTCTGTTTCAGTATCTCGTCATACTGGCAGTTGTAGTAAAAGTCTCGTCATGGTTCACACCTCTCTCTTGACTTTAACCTTTGACATCATATCATGCTTTGTGTTTGTCTGTTCATCACTGTTTTTCTTAATAGTGTAGACCCACTTACCCCTCACTAATTCTTTATCTTCATGTACACTAGTTAGGGTAAACATGTGTTTTATTGTAAATGTATTATAAAGTTTATGTTTGTCCACTAGATGGCGCAGTTTGACTCTGCCGTTCAGAAAGCGTCTGACAGATAATCAACAGCGATAGACCAAACCTGAAATGTCAAGTTTATCATTTTATTAAACTTTATGTCACTGTATTAAAACTGTAAATTACGCTCATTTCTTCTTTACGGTCATCAGTAAGCGACATACAACTGATGTCTTCACAATTAATATCAGTAAAGTTTAGATTATTGAATATGTTTATTTCATGTCACAGAGAGAGAGAGAGAGATTCAGAGAAAGATGAAAGAGAGACAGCAGTGGTGTAGTCTACGTGATACGCAGGTATACGCCGTATACCCACTAGAAATTGTCAAGGATTTCCGTATACCCACTAAAAATAGCTTGAGGATGCGTAACAGCATGGTTTTCTGACATTTCAAACTTTTAGTCATAATTCAGATGTAAAGCACTGACCAGTACCATGCTACACTTGCTGTTTTAGCGTGTTGAAGGCTATATATTTGGTGTGTTTGAATTCCTGCCAAACTGCGCGATCCGATTCGCGTATGAAATCAAATTACAATAGCGGCGCGAAAGTGAGCAGAAGGGAGCAGACTGGTGTGGCACCAGAAGAACCCACAAGCGAGTGACAGCAAAGTACCGCGAGAGCGATTACATTTATCACATGGAGAAATCTGCTTTGAATCGCTCTCGCGGTACTTTGACATCACCAAAGGGTCTGCTTAGCGCCAAATGAAGTCGAACCTGCAGTGTAGCTGCTCACGCGACACTGTAAGCAAACAATCCATGTGAAGTGAACGAGCTGCTGCAATATATAAAATCCGGAGAGTTAACAACGCACATGTGAGTAAACAACATTTAAAACATCAGTCCAGTTTATTACTTTATCTGGAGGTAAGGCTCCAAATGCAATAAAATAAGCCCGTAATTATATCCTGATGGTTTTAGCTTTCAGCATGTTTGCTTGTGGTTCATAGTGTTAAACTTTCCTTCTCTGTGTTAATTTATATATCTACGTTCAAGATGTATATGATCTTAAACTTTTGTGAGGAAAATCATGTCTGCGTTGATGTTCAGTTCAGACTTGCAAATTAAAGATAATTTTCTTCAATTTGGTTTGGGTGTCTAATATTAGGCTACATGATGGTCTTGTTATAATAATTAAGTAGCCTATTTTCATTTTTAGAGTTAGAATTAGAGTTAATTCATGGTCATCTTAAATGTGTATTAATTAAAAACATTTACACCATTAAATTACACATGGTAATGTTATCACTAGGTGTCATATAATAGCTATTGAAAGAGTGGATATTTTTCTTCTTTAATGCGTGTGTTAGCCATGGATTGAAGATTGGAAACAGTTAATTTAATTTTAATTAACAGTTGAGTAAGTTTTGGCCCTGAGTTAGATGTTGATTAACACTAAACCAGTCTAAAAATCCATCCAGTTTCCCCAGCTGTAAACCCATTGACTGTTAAAGTCTTTTCTTATAATAAACTGACATGTTGTATAACACATTCAGTTTATGTGTTTATGAGTACACTTTCAGAATGCTCTCGATTACATGAAGATCCATACTGTATGCATCTGCAGGTCCGTAGCCAGCCTATTGAAAGGGGGGGTTCTTTTTTTTCAAAAAGTGGACCTTTTTTGCAGTTTTTCCTCCTCCATTTGTATTTAATTATGAGCAGGGCCGTACGCAGGATTTTATAAATACCGAGGTCCATATATGTATTTTTCTAGGTCATGCACCCCAGGTAAAAAATCGTATTTCTCTGCTCTACATATATGAATAAAAAAAAAATCAGAAAACCAAAGAATCAAATAACTATAGATTTCAAACCATGTCAGTATGCAGAAGATTTGTGTTGGTCATTATAGGAATGCATTGTAATAATTATTTTACCATCCTGGGCACACTGGGTTATGTCAGTAAAGTAAACATAGGCTTACTGAATATAGGCTCATTTTAGTGAATTAACTAAAGGCTATCAATAATTAGTTTATTAAATTAATTCAAAACATGCACACACTTATTATACACTTTATATGCTTAAATACAAGATCAGTAATGCAGGGAACTTAAATTTTATAAATGGGTTGGCCAAGGCTACTTTAGGGGGTCCATATCCCATGAAAGAAAACTGTAATTATTAAAAAAGCATAAATGAATCTACGATTATTTCACATTACCCCACATTAGATAAATATTCTTCTTGCCCTGCATGCATTTTACTAACTGTGTAAGATGTAAACATAATGTAAGCCTTAATTTTAAACTTCTCACATCTGATTTACTGTCTGTTAATTAAGCAAAAGGCTTCTTGTTAACTGCAGTAACTTTAGTAAAAGTTGTTCAGAAAATTTAATTCCATGATAAACCTTAAACTTACTTTTAATAGCAGAGCTCAACGGCTCAACACTACAGGAAGAAGTTGCAAGTAAGTTATTTATTGGGCTTTAAGACTGAATGCAATAAAATGTTTAAGCCAAAAGATGAACGTGCGCCCATTTAAACGCCGTGCACGCGCATTACCGGTGGATGAAGAGTTGTACTGCGCACGTGATGCGTCGCGTTTTCCGTTTTCAAGTTCAACAGTGAATGTAATCATACAGTAAAAAAGACATCTTAAAGAATTAAAGAGTGGCATTGAATTTTGTTAATAAACACGCTGAATAACGGGAAGTAAATTACTGGAGGGAGTTAAAGCAGCGCATTAAATTTGGACATTCATGTGGCTCAGCTGCAGTAATGTTTCTTGTCTTGTCACCTTGACAATCACTGCGTTTCATATTTCTCGTCATTAAACGGCTGTATAATAGATAGCGTTTGATTACTTACATCTTTCTTGCACTTCCACTAAAGGCGCATCTGATCCCTGTGTTGCACCTTTGTCTGCCTGGTTTGGTTTGATTTGATTGGTCATCTCGGAATAATTTTTACTTTATCTTACTTAATGGGGTGCAGCTCAGACCTGTTGGAATGTGACATCACACTACCGCGAGATCTATTTAAAAGCATACTGAGTCATTTACTATTGAATCGGTCTCGCGGTGCTAAGACGTCACATGCCGATCGGTCTGCGCAGTGCAGCCAGAAGTGAAACGAGCACTGAGCATTCAGTCAAATAAAACGAGCATCAGAAAATGACCGAAATCCGGACCTCGTGGACCTCAATGGTGAGCACGGTCATGCGCACAGCTTCAATAATGTGTCAGGAACCCAGAATATTTGTCACAAGTGTAGCAGAGCGGTGCTAGAGAGAGAACATGAGCCTAAGATTTTAAGAACTCCGACTACGCCACCCCGGGAATTGCACCCGGGGAAATCTCAATTTACCCCCAAAATGATGGGTGAAGGACACAGGTTCGGTCCCTTATAATAAAGTAGGCAGGAGACGTGGGTATAATGCAAAATGTTACATAATTTTATTGATACAAATATTTAAAAACACTAGATTAAAAAGACACACCAAGTACTCATTCTTTCCCCTTAAAAGGAAAAGACACAATTTTAATTATAACAAAAAGGTTAAATCAAAACAAATAAAGAAAAGAGAATGTTACCAGCAGGGCTGAGGCTCCCAACGGCAGAGGACAGAATTCAGTTTGAGCAGAGCACACTTCCACACAACCACACACACCAAAGTGCACTCAAATCACACTACGAAACACACAAGATGTTACACAGCACACGATGAGAAGCACCACCACCGTAGAAATTCCTGTCACCCGTGGGACCCCAGCTCCTGCGATAAACCAAAAATAAAGGTTAAAGACGCTTAACAGAACATAAATTATAAACACTTTTTATAGATGGTTTAACTACTTCTCACAACTCCTCTATAGTGACCATTAATACAATACACAAACAGAGACAATAAAACATTAGGACGGTTAATTTCACATACCACTCCCCTCTGTCACAGTGTGTTACTAGGTTCAATAGGCCACACATACACCTGGGCACGTTACAACGATGAGGAGTCACGTGCAGCAAACAAAGTATAAATACAAAAAATAAACAAAAGAAACAAAATAATTAAAGAGGTTGGATAGGGGAATCACAGAGCTCATTCAGAGCATCATTTAATCTTTAAACCAAAAACGTTCATGTCCCCAACACATATGGATTTGAGCACTATATGGTGCGATATTCAAAGGTTGACCGGACACCAGCAGCACCCTTTAATGATGTCAACACGTGCGCACTGCAAGCTGAATAGCAGCGCTAAAAACAGCGCGAAGAGGTAATCACAGCCCGGAACGAGAGGGAGAATCCGCTTCTTACGCCAGGCATGACACCTTACGGACACTGGCATACAGCTGTCATGGCAGCCACCAGTGCCCTGGCATACAGGGAGTCAACCGGAGAGACTAGCACTTTTAAAATCCATGGAACAGTGCTAACAGGCACCAGCATCGGAGCCAACACACACTGTAACGACCGTCAACAGACACAAGGGGAGGGAAATCAGACGTGACACATACACGGCTTCAGCCAATCAGCCTTTAAATAGAGAGCCCTACTCTCCAATAGGTGAACACAGCTGTCAATCACCTTGTCCCACTACACAAGCATTGATTAAAACAATGATGACAAGAATCACGCGAAAAACAACATAAATTCAGGACCTTTTGGCAGTGAGGGGGGGTTCGTTCGAACCACCCGAACCCCCCCTGCCTACGGGCTTGATCTGTAAGTGTGGTGGTGCTTATGGTGTGTCACGCTGGGACGAGTGAGCATAAGGGTGAGAGGGAAAAATCACAGTATACTCACTACAAAAATCTAGACTACACCACTGAGAGACAGTGAATGACTCGACCTGTTTCACACATAAATTCTGACACTGTAGCAAACCTCACTACATTTAACACTCTGGGGTCGACGGTGGCGCGGGCGCCGCAAACTCTTTATTTTTCAATCACTCCGCAAAGAGAGTTAGATAACTCTGCTGATTTTGGTCATACAGATATGATTTATACATCATTTAAAACGTTAAAGTGTCTAGTTTTTTTTCTGTCCACTCCCAATAAAAACAGAATGTTGTGCTTTTCGCAAAATTAAGAAAATAAACATGATGCGTGTTTTGTTCTCTCTCCCTCAGTGAAGTCCTTTCAGAAACACGTCAGAAAAATTAACTGTAACTTAAGGAATACTTCTCATATAAACAAAAGATACATATCGACATAATGCTTGGAATGTCTGCTTTTGGAAGATGTAAGTGAAATCGAAATCAAATATTGTAATTCGTTGTTAACTGTGTTAGAAGAGGGAGATGTACCGTCTTTCTCGTGTTCCTGCATTATCTATAATGAGCCACGCCCCGCTCCATTGAAGAGAAGAGCAGAGATCATCCATATTCATTAGTCAACCCCAGTCAATGGAGGCTCCTCTGCAGCCATTCAGTGCTGTGTTGAGTTTTAATCCAAGTGTTTTATGGTGACATGACATCTACTTGTTTACTCAGACTGTAACTTAAGTTATCTCCAGACGCGAGTGTGTGTGCTTCATCAAACAGACGCGATCGACGTCCAAACGCACACACAAATACCTCATATTTGACGCGCTTTGTGGTATCATTATAAGATATGCGATTGTAAACATCACATCTACTTGTTTACTCGCGCCTAAAGTTATCTCCAAACAGATGCGAGTGTGTGTGCTTCGTCAGTGACGCGATGTCCAAACGCACACACAAACACGATGCCTCATTTTGACGCGCTTTGTGGTATTCTTATAAAAGGTGTCATTGCAAACATCACATCTACTTGTTTACTCGCGCATAAAGTTATCTCCAAAAAGAGGCGAGTGTGTGCTTCGTCAGTGTGACGGGATCGAGGTCCAAACGCACACAAAAACACAAGATGCCTCATATTTGACGCACTTTGTGGTAAAATTATAAAGTATGCTCTCTCGCCTGTAAATCTCCAGGCGCTTATGTTTTCTTTGTGCTTCCGTCAGACGCGGTTGACGGCCAAACGCACACACAAACACACAATGCCTCATATTTGACGCACTTTTGTATTAAGACGGATCTAAACACATCTAAAACCCTGTTTGTTCGCGTATATCTCTGCACGGTAAGTTTATTTAACGCAGGATCACGCATGGGAAGGCATTTCTTTTGTGTTGCTTTCACAAACAAACACGTAACAAGGCGTCGTCTCATTAGCCTATGCAGCTCATTATGCAAGTGTTTTGTTCTTCAGCTGTCAATCACAGACTATTCAAGAGCTTCCAGCCTCCTTGCATATTGCCTTCCTAACCAAAAAGTGACTTTGAAATTGTAAATCAATATTATTGTCTTATGTAAATGAGTAAGCAGAATGATTTTCACATCATTTTAAAGAAAAAACTCTAGACTACTAGATCCTGTTTTGAAAAGTCTTGGGAAAACATGTTTAGTATGAGTTTTTTTGACTTATATCAGTCACTTAAAAATTTAGCTTTTTCAAAAACCACGCATAAACATTTTTCTCTCAAAAATACAAACATGTACATACATGTTGATCATATAATATAGTAGCCCAGTTTGTGCTGAACACAGTGTTATAAGACTTTTGCCATTATTATGTTTTTAAGCAACTGAAAAAAGCACAAATGTCAGTGCATGTCAAAACTTCTCCAGGGCCCTAAAAACCCCTTAGACCCCAGAGTTTACTCTTAGTTTTACATCAACACTAACAGAAATGTTTTACATCAGCAGAAGGTAAAATCATCAGTTTATAAATGTATTAAATATTACTTTTGAGTTCAGGTTTGGTCCAGAATGACTCATTTGATGCAATACAATCAAAGTCCACCAGATGTCGCTGGTGTGCAGACTGTACTGACATGAATGATTGAAGAATGAAAGCACCATGAGATGTAATGCACATGAGATGAATCGTCCTTAAGAAAATCAAGCATGACTTAACTATAGTTAGCAAAGTTTTATCTTTGTTTTATTTGTAGTAGGTCTCAGATCTTTGTTATCAGTGCTCACATCAAAAGCCTTCATCTCTGTTAGTATGGAGGAGGATTAGCGTCTAAATGAGCAGCTTTCACATCTGGAAAAACCTCATCAATACTGAAAGAGCAACATCTGCTTTCATCTGTCTTTGTCTAGTTCAGTAAGACGATAAACTTCAATAAAAAAGTCAAAATTCAAAATTTAAATAGTCAGATTTGGATAAAGTTACAGATCAGATCCTGTACTGAATAATCAACTCATACGGGAAGTGATGTCACTATTGTGTCTTCTTATTCACCAGCAGATCATACTGAAGATATCTTTACATCCTTATCGTCCCTGTCCTAAAGTCCTGAATAAAAATGAAAGAGAAAGTCAATCAGATATGAGATCATCATCAGTGTCAGATAAAGAGATAGAAAAACAAACTATACGTGCTGTCAGTCAGTGATAGAAATGAAATCTTCAACATAATAAACATGTCAACAATCTGTTTATCACATACACATGAACTACAACAATACAAAAACACATTTCATCTATTTCCTCTGAATATTTGATGTCAATGTAAGAGATGAATGTATTGATATGTATGTAGTATAATATAATGACACACTGACAGTTTTATGAGTTCACACACAAACAGTAAGAAAATGAAGGTGATGCTTTATTTTAAAAGTCCTGGAGGTTGACAGTCGTGTAAATAAAGAGAAACAGCATCAATGTCAAAGCTCGACAGAGAGTTGTGTGAAGTGTCCATCAGATTTTAAGAGTTGACTTTCTCTTCTTTTTTCTAATCTACATCTCTATCATTTATCATCTGTACTTTGTGTTTATCTGTTGTCTATATATTGTGTTTGTGTTGTTATTTCTGTCTGTATTCTGATGATTTGATAAATACATGAAATAAAAACCAAGTTGTTATAAAACGATGAACATCTAGTCAAGTGTGCATAACTATAGAGGTGTCGGCCTATCAAACAAACCCCATTAACAAACATCATATATAAGCACAGAAATAAGCAATTCATTAAAGGAATTGGTCAACAAATGAACTATTTGAGTACTATTTGTTGCACTTACATGTTGATGGTCCTGAAAAGCTTGTTGAATGTGCTGCACATATACTGGTCCTGGGTCAGGGTCATCTGGTGGTGCCCCCACCTCACCAATGGGTGTGCCATGCTTGTGCGCGACATTGTGCAGCACTCCTCAGGACAGTATGATGCAGCAAACCTTGTCAGGGCCTTATAACAGCCTCCAAATTACGTCCCATCCCGTCCCATACAGCTGGCATTGCACTGCTCAAACACGACTGGCTTATTCCTGAGCGGTCTGCCAGTTCTCTTTAGAAAGAACCAGTTACCAGGAAACCAAGTGTAGTAAGCACCTGTAAAGGTACGTGTAATGCGTGGCTCCTCACTGTCTCTATTTCCAAATTCTGACCCAACTCAGCGCAGAGCTGCAAGAGTAAAGCCCTTGGAAATCTGAAATAAGCCAGTTATCATCGTGGGCCAGAAAATTATTGTGGTCCCTAAAAATTCATTCTCTCCGGATTCGTCCATTGAAAATGTCCTCTAATTAAGCCAACGCTGCCATTGCTAGACGGGTGGCCATTCGTGCCAGTTTCGCCGGACACATCCTGAACAGGATTTCGAGTGTGTTTTCCGGATACGATCGCATACTTCATCGAAGTTCTCACATTTCAGTTAAAATACATTAGAAAATAAAGATTTATTTCTTTTAAGACATACAATCATTGTAGTTTCATTCTTACCTTGAAATGTAACGGTTGCTTTTCTGAAATTGAACCCGAAATATTAAACCTTGACTTCCGGAGAACGCACTCGAAAACATGTTCGGGACGTGTCGGGTGAAACTGGCATGAATTGCCACCCTAGGCCGATCCGTGGACAATTTGGATTTCTACAGAGACGTGTGTATTTTCTATGAGGACACTCTCTGGTCCTAACAACGCAACGTGTCTTTACATCCCCATCAAACAGCATATACAACACATAGCTATCAGGGATAATTGCATCCTTATGCTGAAAGTGTATTGTTTGCATGCGTTTTAAAGTTTTGACAGTTTAAACTTTTATTTTCCTCAAAGCTGCTGTACAGCCTGTTGTCTAGTGATGGGTCGTCCATGAACGATTCCTTCAATTTGAACAAATCTTTAGTATGACTCGGGAACGAATTGTCTCGCAGAGTGATTCATTCATTTTGTGTGCCTGCGTGACATGTATTGGTTCTGTGCCGGAAAGAGAATTGATTAGTTCACCTGTCGCATCTTCGGGTCCTCCAAGTCATTTGTTCCTTTCACACGGGACAACCCAATGCCAGGAGTGCCAGGAGTGCCAGGAGTGGCGAACCTTTTCAGCATGATGAGCCAAAAAAAGGAACATTTACTTCAAAGAGCCACACAACAAATGTCTCTCACAAGGACTTTTACAATTAATTGCTTATTAGAATTTGTAATTACATACACAATAGTTTTCATGGATTTGAATGTTTGTATCAGCCTTTCCCTTTTTACTTGACTCAGTGGGAGACCTGACATTCCTTGTTTTCCACAATCTTTGATAAGTCTGGCTTGTATTCAGTTTGTAGTAATTCTTTCACATGTGTGTTAGTCAGGACAGAGCCATGCTTTGATTTCACTTGTTTCGGTGTTGAAAAAAGTGATTCACAGATGTAAGTTGACCCAAACATAGACAATAGTTTTAGTGCTGCCTTTTAACATTGGGATATTTTCAAAACTCCAAAGTTTCTTCCCTTGGAACATGTTTAAGTCTGTCATCCTCAGAAAGTTCAATCATTTCAAGCTGAGATGCTGCTTTATCTTCCACTAAAGGGACTTTTAAACAATGATTCAGCAGTGAATGTGTTGATAAGAATCTGTCCTCAAAACTCTGTTTGAGATTTTCAAGCAGTGTTGCATACAGTGCAGTACACTTGTTTACAGTGCCGCTGCTAGCCATTTTGGTGCCCTAAGCATAATTCCTTTATAATGCCCCCCAACCCTGAGAAAAAAAACGTTTGTTTTTGCCAGTTTAATTTTTATTACCAAACATATAACTTCATTGCAGATAGCAAAATCTTCACAGCTTAACCAACACACACTACACATTTGAAAGTGAAAACTTTTATAGAATAGCAAAATAGAAAAAAATTACCAAACTTAAATTATCAAAATAATCCAGACATGTTTTTCACAAGTACAATGTCACTTTAAATAAATGACATTAAATAAACATCAATAAACAAGAATTATCAATATTTCATATCAAGATTCAGAGAACTAATTGTCACAGTAATGTTTGCTTCATATCATAAATAATGACGTTTTATATTTATATATTTAAGAGTCATGATTTGTTAGCCTGCTAACGTTAACTTTGACTGAGAAAGTTTTAACCACCGTCACATCAAAATAAACCACAAAATAAACGACTGCTCAATATCTAAAGAAAAGTAGTGAAAGTAACAGCTGGCGTCAGTTATTTGTAAAATGCATATGCATAGGTAATGTTTTACAGTAAAATCTCAATTTAGCTTGCAATGAAGTTATAAATTATAACAACATAGTTTGCTAACATTAAAGTCAGCACCGCAAGTTCGAGGCGCATTACGATTAGCAGCAGCTGCAGCCCATGCGCATTTCCCTTATTAGGAATGATTAAACATGATGGACTTACCTGCAAGTGATGCACGGGCATCATCCCGCAGTTTCTTTTTTTCCGATACTGACTCCTGCTGTCTTTTCGGGCCATTTCCAAAAGTTGCCTACTGACTGGCCGTTTCTCAACCCGAAGCCTGCAGCCTGCGCGAGGTTGCATATGCAGGCTGCATACGTCATCAAGCCTGGTTTATTTCAGTTAACTGAACATTACATTAGCAAGTCATAAGCATATCACAACAATATACGATTAACAAAGAATAATAGTCAACTTTATAATCGTTAATATTACGAAATAAGAACGTTTTGATGACGTATGTAGAAATGCGACCTCTGGAGGCTGCAGCCTTCGGATTGAGAAACGGCCTCTGTCAAACCTCGTCAGGTGCCCGCCGGTCAACCGGCACGGACCATCAAAGGCTGGGGGGCATACTATCTAGACTAGAGCAATTAAATTATCTCGTTCCCCCTTTTTGTAACATATACATGGATAAAAAGTGCGTAATAATATTTCTATAGGCTAATGAAATAATATCAGCATTATAATTTTTTTTTGATTAGGCTATTTTTTGGTGCCCCCTCAGCACGTGATGCCCTACGCACAGCGCGTGATGCACGTTATGGGAGCGGCGGGGCTGCTTGTTTACAACCTCTGCTGCTTGTACACTTCAACAAAGATGGATAATCTGTTAACTCTTTTGTAGATGCATTTTGAGTTTGTTGATAAATGTGAAAACACTGCACCAGGCAGGCACCATCTTTAACTTCCCCTGCAGATCCACATTCAGATAATGCAGTATGTCGACCAAAAAAGACAAATCTGAAATCCACTTGGGATCACATAGCTCGGAATATCATCAATACTGAAAGAGCAACATCTGCTTTCATCTGTCTTTGTCTATTTCAGTAAGACATTGATAAACTTCATACTGCATATATTACAACAGCATGAGTTTATAGTAGAAGAGTCCTGGGGTCCGTTCTTCGTACGTCGATTAATACATCCACGATCAAATGAGACATCTGAGATGTTTAGATCTCGCTAATTATATCTCGCTTATCCGGTTCTTTGAACACCACTGCTGTTGATGATTAGTATGGCAGGATTGAATTATCTGAGATGACTGCGTGTTTGTGCGCTGCATGAAAAGGCAAAACATATCGATAGTAGAAACACTGATCAGCAATGTTGTTATTGACACGCCCATTTTTAACCCCTGCAGTCTGAGAGCTATTGATGAAAGGTTGTGAACTTTTTATGACGCTGAATTTAGAATCCCAGTTAAAGCTACTTTTGTACATAAAATCACCATAAATAATGTAAAATATTCTGTAAAAATATCATCTTGATATCTTTATATGCTTGATTTAAACTTTGATGCTCCTAAAGTACTTTAAGTCTCTTTTAAAAACAGTTAAATGCTGTTTTATCTGTTTGAAACAGCAACATAAAAAGCAGAATAAAAACAGGTGGTGGTCGTGCATCTTCATGTGATGTGCTGGCAGGAGTGTCTCTAAACTGATTGATTGTACAGATCATCTCTGGAGCAGTTGCTCTTTCTTAAACCCACATCCAATGCAACACTTTGATTGCTGATTAATAAAATTTGAATTGTAGTTTATTATAAGATTGTGTTTCCCTCTCTTTTCTGCAGTTGTAGATAATACACCAACACTTTTAGCTGTTTCCAATAATGTGTTAAATAAAGTATGATATGCAGTAAAGGAATGTAAATGTTATTCTACATCAAAAGATTATAAAATGCAACTGTTTCTGAGCAATGCACACGACAGTAAAGAAATCCTCTCAGATGACAGTCCTTTAGAGAAACTATATGCAAGTGGTTAAATAAGTTTACTTCAATTGCATATTCTTATATAACTGATTTCTGACTACAAGAATATTAGCAGGAATCCACATTAACTGAAAGTCCTGCATCTGCTGAGTCTGCACAGAAAAGTGTAGTAAAGAAGACAAATATGTGTGAAAATATGTGCCAAAAAACTTATTTGGTTATTGCCATTTTTTGTCACAGGAAAGGGACAGGGTAACATCTTTGTATTCAGAGTTTATATAACAGATAGAAATTACTAAAAGAACCCTTAAGCCTACTTGACAATCTAAAGACAAAACTAAAATAGGAGATGAGTTTATTCAAAGGAAACTTATTTCACAAAGAGTAATTGTTGTACATATTATAACATATATTACTGCTGGGTATGATTGATTGCTGTTTTTATTAATGAAAATTTTAATACATTTAAAATGAAAGTGATCAGCATGTTTGTCTTGTCATTCATTTAATGATAATCAAATCTGTTAAACAAAAACAAGTTGCACAAGCACAGAAAAAATATATTTGTTATATTATATATTTGTTAAATAACATCGCTAAAAGATTTAATCTATACTTTTTTATTACGTGTTGAATTTGAAAAGCTCTTCTCGTATTTCTCGTATAATGGAGAATACCTACTGCGTCAGACTTTATGTATCACATCCGCTTAAAAAGGTACAAACTAATCTTGTTTACATGAAATAAGTCTGCTCCCGAGCAGGTTTAATCTTATGGACCGGTTGCTATGACAGCAACTCTAGGATGAGCTTTGAAGAACCAAATAATCCAAGATCAAGCCAAATCATCAACAATCAAATCCAGCTAACCGAGTAATCCACGTACGAAGAACGGACCCCAGGACTCATTTTCTGCTTTATACTCATCTAGTCTTCCTCCTCTCACATACTTTATCATCGTCACCATTTTATGCTGTATATTCACGAGACAAACAATGATATCAAGCTTGAAAAAATACTATAGCAAGTATTGTAGCAACCAAAGCACATAAACGCCTCCAAAGCGCCTCAAGCACTCATTTTAACAACAACTCCTGACGTTCAGTCACCTTTGATGGAGTTAAGGGGCCTCATTTATCAAGCGTGCGTAAAGTGTGCATAAAGTGTGCGTAGGAACAGTTTTACGCAAAGTGTGGTATTTATCAAATTGCACTTATATGTAGAAATGTGTGTAAATATACGCACACCTCTTGAGTATCCGTACGCAGAGCATCTAGTGCTAGAATAGCGATACTACACAGAATCATCCCCAGTGTGTAAAGAAGTGTGTATTTATTATCCACAAGCAGGTGCTAAAATGATTTGTGTATATTAACAGCAAACCATTGTTGAAGTTAATGATTTATTTGTGATTTGTCGTCAAATTGGTGTCTACCACTATAAATGAAGCGCTGACAATGCAGTGCAATGACTTATCTTACGTTATTGGAAGACTTGGGAAATCATCCATCCGCCGGGAGCTCGTTTCAGATCGCACCGTTGATGCTGTTATATGCTGCTGTTCAAGGTGGAAAGTTCTGTCATTGTCTGTCCTCCTTCATTTGCACTGATTTCACGTTGGTGTGCTGTGACGCGTTTTTTAATTTAATGTCAAACCACTTTTTATTTCTAGGAGTGTTCTCATACTGTACCCAACGTAATTAAACTCACTGGTAACATGTTCCCATGTAGATTTGTTTTCTTTTGTTAGTCATTCCTCGCGCATTAAGTGAACCAAACAGTATGTGTTATAAGGATTTATTACACGGCTCTCTGGAATGCTTGATTCTGATTGGTCAGTTGAGACATTTGCAGGTTCGTTCTGTTCAAATAATAACCGCTCCAAAACAATAACGCATAGCCGGACTACTTGTACGAGTAAAATCGCTCCGCGCCATATAAAGATCAATAAAGATTACTGTTTGGCGCCATCTTGTGACAAACACTGGAACATTTTGACATTCATTTTAACATGTACGGAAAAAACTAAACATTTATGGCGCTATAAACTAAACCAAACCGTGGGGTACTATGCAATGGAAAAGCGCCATTAAACAGTGGATAGAAGAACGAACAACGACAAGACACAGAGAGCTTACTGAGAATGAACTTGACAAAATAGAGCATGACAGCTACGAAGCCAACACCAAAAAAAAAAACAGAATGGGCATTAAAACTTCTCAAAGACTGGCTAAAACAAACAAACAAAATGGAGACAGACAAGTATGAAGCAGAGGATCTTAATAAGGTATTACGATCATTTTATGCATCTGTGCAAAGTTTCACGGAAGGATAAAAATGTTAATTTAAAACAAATATGCCAATTAAATGTTTCAAATTCATATTCATGTCCAGTTTTTTTCTTATGTGACAAGTAGCAGTGTAATAAGCGGGATAATGTAGAGGCAGCCGGCAGCCACTGGGAAACAAGCCCCGACAGTGCGATCAGGACCCGACGCGAAGCAGAGGGTCCTGTATCACACTGAAGGGGCCCACCTCCCAACAACCACCGGCTGCCTCCACACCATCCCTTACTTAACCTCATTCGTAGGTACAAATAGAACATTTTCTACGCAATGTTGATAAATGAGGCCCCAGGATTTTACCTCAAGATTGCAAATTATAATAATGATCTAATGTACTGTTCACTGAGTATGAATTTACCGTTTTGTTTTTACATTTATTTTGAATTAAGCATAGAATGTGTTGTGTTTTATTGTAAATTTATTATAAAGTTTGTGTTTGTCCACTAGATGGCGCAGTTTGACTCTGTCGTTCAGAAAGCGTCTGACAGATAATCAACAGCGATAGACCAAAGCTGAAATGTCAAGTTTATCATTTTATTAAACTTTGTGATTTTATTTACATTTCATTCAGTGTCTGAACTTTTTTGTAATTGATCACATAATCATGAAAAAGTCCTGCAGTCAGATCCTGAAGAACACAAAAGCAAAGACGTCCAATATTTAGATTTAGAGATAAATGAGCTGCGAGTCTTCAATGTTGTGCTGCAGTGTTGTTTTCGTCAACGATGACGATAACGAAATGATTTCGTTGACGCACATATTTTTTATGACGCTAACGCGACGATGACTAGCTAAAAATGTCTCTAAGGTGACGAAAACATGACGAGACGCTTTCGAGTTTTCGTTAACGAAACGAGACGGAACGAAAATGATTATAAGTCTGACGTTCATATTGCATGTCATTTCTGCCTATTTTGCATGAAATCTGTCGGTTTTTAGCTCAAAAGTATAAGCAATGCTGCCGCTATCTATCCTTGTTTTGGGTCAACACAGTCATGCTCACCCCCATCACCCGGCTGCCGCCATGCCACGCACGCGCACAAGATTTCAAACAACAACAACAACACACCTGCGGCTGTGGCGAGTTCGAAGGACCGTATCGGTGACGCCAATAAACGGAAACGACGAGATGATTTATGGACATACTTTCAGTATAATCCATCAGACAGAAAAACGGAATGCATATTGGGAGACGACGGTTAATGTGGCCACAAACTAGGTGGGAAGAATACCACCAATCTCAAGCGGCACCTGAAGGCTCATCACGCTAATATTTTTTAAAGGTAACTAACAAGTCACGCTTTTAACTTATAATATACATTCAATTTTACTCGACAATCGGCTTGTGACACATTTCATGGTAAGCTTAAGGCAGGGCTGGACTGGGACAAAAAATTGGCCCTGGCATTTTGGCCCAGACCGGCCCACTACATAGGATCACAAATCTTTGTGCAACCTTGACTATAACTCCATATAATGATTAAGTAAAAAAGTATAAGAGCGGACATGTGACATTACAAAAATGTAAGCGCTGTAAAAGGCTTTGCAGGTTTTAAAAATAATAGTATAAGCCAGTGAGTGCACAATGTTGTGCACCTTATGATAACACTGAGACAAGATAAATGTTACAATGACAAGCCACAATCCCCATTACAGTGTGTGCAGAAAATTTTGATCACTTTTTTTCTGAACACCTTTTACCAATTCCAAACCAAAGTAACTTCAATAACCAACATTAACTTTGTATATATATTTTCCTTTCATCCTATTTTATGCCCTTGCTGCCCGAATCAGGATTTCTTGTATAATGGTCATACCTCAGTTTTGCTATTTCCATGCATGGCATCTTTCTTATGGACATAAATAATGAATGTCCATTTTAAATGTAAAAGAAAATGTGCCTAATAATTCTGCACACTTGAATATAAGGTGCTTTTTTCTCCAGTCAGCCATCATTAACAATAATGTATTACTTATAAATGCTTTATTTACAAAATTAATGGTAGTTATTAAAATGAATTTGGTTTGGAATTAGTAAAATATGTTTGATAAAAACTGTGATCAAAAGTTTGATGTAATAATTCTGCCCACACTGTATTTTATAGCAGTGTAATCACTGTCATGTTACAAACAGCCATTGATCTATCATTTGTGTTTTTGACTGTGTTTTATTAAGAGGATATCTAACAACAGTGTTTTAAAAGCAGTTCTGCTTACCGCATGTCAACTCGCTTCTCAGTCGTCTCTTATTTTGACAGACGAACACTGATGCTGCATGCTTCATAAAATGCCCTAAAAGTTGTTATTGGGCTAGCCAAATGTCAAATCAAAAAGAACCAATGGGCTGCTGATTAGGTGTCTCCTGGGCCGGTCTGTCCGAAATAAAAACATCTTACGCTAACTTTTTTGGAAAAAGCAGTACATTGCCACCGCGCCTTTTAGCGCCATTAATGAATTACATTAAAACAAAGAAAGAAAGCAACGGGCTGCGTTGCGCGATGAACGAGTGTTATGGGCTGGTCAGACAAAAATAGTGCGAGATGTATGATACGTCTGTATGATACTCGCTCTCTGTTTCTTGTGTCTGTCAGATCATCGCTCTCTGTTTCCATCTGACACAAGAAACAGAAGGGGAGGGGTGGAGCTTGTTAAGAGATGATTGGGCCAGCCCAGTGTCAGTATGGAAAATAAACCAATGGGCCGCAGTC
The DNA here is from genome assembly GCF_027580225.2 of Misgurnus anguillicaudatus. Classification (NCBI taxonomy): domain Eukaryota; kingdom Metazoa; phylum Chordata; class Actinopteri; order Cypriniformes; family Cobitidae; genus Misgurnus; species Misgurnus anguillicaudatus. The sequence continues at coordinate 47,748,267 of NC_073360.2, read as the reverse complement.
CATGCTTTATGAGGCCGGTCGTTGGCCAATTAAATATATATATATATATCATATTATATTCACCGACCCCCAAGGACGTCGGCCCACCGGGCATTTGCCCGGTATGCCAGATTACCAGTCCAGCCCTGGCTTAAGGTTTTACATGTACAGTATCTGCTTGTCAAACCTAAGCCCATTTCCAATACGTTTTGTGGTGTATTTAAATAAGGTAAGGCACGCGTTTCTCAACTTTATAAGCAAGGTCTCAGCATAACACACAAACTCAACATGATGGTATATTAGGCTAAACTTTTTTCTTCATAACTTTTTGTTATGACATGCGCAGAAGGCACACCTACTAAAACAATATTGTATTAAATACATCACACTTTTTAACCTAAATTCATTGGTTAAAAAATACCTTTTTACTAAAATTGACTTAAACTTGACTAAAACCTCTTTGCGTTATTGTCGACTAAAACTTGACTAAAACCTTTTTGCGTTTTTGTCGACTAAAACTTGACTAAAACTATCAATTTTACAAGTGACTAAAATGTGACTAAAACTAAAAGCATTTTCGTCCAAAAGACTAAGACTAAAACGAAAACTAAAAGGGCTGCCAAAAACAACACTGTTGTGCTGAACTTGAACACATTTCAGTTTAAGATGAAGTTAAAAACCCCAACAGTGTAGAAGAAGAGGAATCTTGTCAGTATTTACTTCAGTTTATGATCCGATGGGAATTCTTGCTCCTCTTACACTGACTGATAAATCGCTCTTATAGGAAATGTGTAGACAGAAGCTGAGTTAGGATGAAGATTTACCTCCAACACTTCAAAGTCAGATTTAGATAAAGTCACAGATCAGATCCTGTACTGAATAATCAACTCATACGGTTAAGAGGAAGTGATGTCACTATTGTGTCTTCTTATTCACCATCAGATCATACTGAAGATCAGACATCTTTACATATTTAATATCATCTGACCATGAGTCCTGAATAAAAATGAAACAAAGTCAATCAGATATGAGATCATCATCAGTGTCAGATGAAGAGATAGAAAAACAAACTATTAGTGTTGTCAGTCAGTGATAGAAATGAAATCTTCAACATAATAAACATGTCAACAATCTGTTTATCACATACACATGAGCTACAACAATACAAAAACACATTTCATCTATTTCCTCTGAATATTTGATGTCAATGTAAGAGATGAATGTATTGATATGTATATAGTATAATATAATGACACACTGACAGTTTTATGAGTTCACACACAAACAGTAAGAAAATGAAGGTGATGCTTTATTTTAAAAGTCCTGGAGGTTGACAGTCATGTAAATAAAGAGAAACAGCATCAATGTCAAAGCTCGACAGAGAGTTGTGTGAAGTGTCCATCAGATTTTAAGACTTGACTTTCTCTTCTTTTTTCTAATCTTCATCTCTATCATTTATCATCTGTACTTTGTGTTTATCTGTTGTGTATATATTGTGTTTGTGTTGTTATTTATGTCTGTATTCTGATGTTTTGATAAACATGAAATAAAAACCAAGTTGTTATAAAAAGAGTTTAAGATGAACATCTAGTCAAGTGTGCATAACTATAGAGGTGTCGGCCTATCAAACAAACCCCATTATCAAACATCATATATAATGTGTAAGAAGAGTAAGATCACAGTATTAAATCCTGGAGTGAACAAACTCAACATCACAGTTAGTAAACAGACTCAGACATTGTGTTGATCTGACAAAGCATCAAGTGTTGTTCATGTACACTTCATATTTTCTGTTTGTTGGGTTTAAATGATACACAGCCTATAACAGCAGCAGATCAATTTACATTTATTTCTAATATTTATATTCTATAAATGACACTGCATGAGTTTACTTTAAACATTTATTTAAATGAGCTCTACTCACCATACTCTCTCTAGTTTATAATGTAGATCATCTTTTAGTTTAGAGATCAGCGTCTCTCCTGAATATGTGAGATTATTCCCAGACAGGTCCAGATGTCTCAGGTGTGATGGGTTTGATCTCAGAGCTGACGTCAGAGCAACACAACCTTCATCTGTGATATCACAATAACTCAACCTGTAGAGAACAGAGACTTTATGTGAAGGATGAAAAACTACAAAGTTTTTTTTCACAAATCTCTAACCTCCATCTCTTCATGTAATGTTCCTCTTTCAATCCCTCAGTAACTGAGACACTGTGTGTTTAAATGTCAAATAAATCCATCACACAGCTGACTATTAGTGTTAGATGTATTAAACCACATGAACATTTCTTCATAAATCTGTATTGAGTTCATGACTCACACTTGTAATTCTCATCAGGTATTTGATGTAAAAATCTTCCTCTATTACAGGAGGAATATCAGCTGGAGATAACATAACTCTGATCTTACATTTAAAGATGTTACAGTGTTTAAAGATCAATTTCACTCAATCTATAAAAACATTATTAATGTGTGTGTCAGTGTCAATGATGGATCAATGTTTTTAATCATCTTTATAAAAACAACACGACGAGGAGAAAAACTCTTCATACACAATAATATCAGCAAAGATTTCATCAAAGAAACACCACATTTTCTGACATTTTAACAGAGGAGTTTTGTTGCACATTGTGAAGGAAATTGAAATGAATCATAACTAATTATAACTAACATGTCTTTTCCTTACAAGTTTGAACATTTGTACTGTATGCTTTTGACAACAAAATGTGTTGAAATAGAGGAAGTATGTGTGGTTAAATGATTTCAATTTAAACCCCATGACTTGTTAAAGTTGAGGTCATCAAGAAAGTTAAATTTGGTTTTGTCTGCATTGTAACAGAGAGGAGTTTCTGAATTGCAGATATAAAGAATAAATCATATTAGAGATAAATAATGTGACTTTGTCATGTATCTATCGTATATAAACTCTTGTATTCTTTCTGATGAGGAGGATTCGTTCGTGATTAAATCATATTCAAAGACATTGACTGGAGTCTGTCAGGTTGAACACATGATCTTATTTTCTCAAGTGTTTGTGTTCATTAGGGGTGGGAATCGTTTGGACCCTCATGAATCGATTCAGAATCTACATATATAATTAATATGTTAACCGGCATATCGATATGTAACTGTAACTGACATATCGTCTAATCATCATCATTATACACAGTGATTTTGGCAGTATTACTGTATTTATCTAATGCAGCGCACCCAGCACCTCCGTCTGAATAACAAATGATATATTCATGTATATTGAAGTATATTCATGTTCTTATCTATATCTAAACATTTAGCGGCAGGTTTTTGGAAACGCTATTAGCACATCAGATGAGTCTGTAAATGAAAGGCGCTGTTTCTTCCTGCCGCTCACTGAACAGAGAAAAGACAGATGAAGATCATCCCAACATGTATTTTGTTTTCTAGCAGTTTAGAATGAGTCAAATAGGGCTAGATGTATTTGTTTTTTCTTTCTCTACTACTCGTGTAAGCTCCGTTGTGGATGCTCGTGCGGTGTGCGCTCTCAAGCTGTCCGTGTGCAGCACCCCTCCCGCAGTTGAGTTACGCCTTTTGGCATGTTATTATTTTGTAAAATAACTTTTAAGAATCAATTCTTGACATTTGTGAATTGATTCAGAATCGTCCACATCATGATGCATCAAAGAATAATGTTTTTTTCATAGTTTTTCATTTTTTTCATTTTTCATATAATGGACAAAATGTTGTGTGACTCTTTGGTGTTTGTCTTCTGTGGACACCCGGTGAGGATAAATGTCTTGTGTGTGTTGTCTACACGGTTATGTAACTTAAGTCAGTCAGGTGTGTAGGGGAAATCTAACAACACAACATCATAATTATTCATGAGACTGCTGATGTATCTGCTTACTGATCAGGGCCCAGTTCCCCAAAACATTCTTATCGCTAACTAGTTCTTAACCTATTTCTTAACCTCTCTCTTAACTCTATGGCACGATTCCCAAAACGTTCATCCGCTAAGTATATCTTCTGTAAGTCACAGTTTCATAAGGTTGGTCTGGACCATTCGTAAGCTCTCTCTAAGCGTTGTTTGAGGGCAAAACGCTATCGCCGCCACTGTGCAGCAGTCTTTAGAAATCAGCACAGCGCAGTACAAGTCAAACTATGGTATGTTGACAATGATTTTATGTTATGGACATTTTAAGACTTATAATAAAATATGTTTGCAATGAATACAGGACTATTTATGCAGTTGACTTTATTTGGTATCAGAACTAATGAATCAAAGACGGCGCCGGTGTTTGTTCCTCATTGAGGTCTGTTCCCTCTGTGTTTATAGCGTTTTCATCACCTTACATTTATAATTTATTTATTTAATTCAATTGGTTATACTAAAAAGCAATAATATCATGTATTCTATTGTACAATTTTTTAAGTATTTCGTATTTGACGGTTTTGTGCCTTTTGGCATGTGGCTCTTTTTTCTCTACTGTTTGTTTTCTTCTTCTTCTACCTTTATTTCTTAACGCCATTCCAGCATCTACGGCTATATTCATGGCGAGAACCAGGTAATCCATACACAAGTTTATTCAGACAAGTTGATTTATACACAAGTTGGGGGAGGGACAATTTGGTATCTCCAATTTGCCTAACTTGCGTGTTTTTGGCTTGTGGAAACCGGAGTCGCCAGAGTAAACCCACGCTGACACAGGGAGAACAGGGACAGGGAACTCCACACAGAAAGGCCACCTGCCCTAACCGGGGCTCGAACCGTGAACCTTCTTGCTGTGAGGCAACAGTGCTACCCAGTGAGCCACTGTGCCACCCCTACTGTTTGTTTTAAAACTGTTATGTTTCCATACATAATAAATATATATTATACATATAATATGATTCATACTGTAAAAATAATTGACTTACAATCAAAAACAGTCAAGATACATTACATAAATGCACACACACACACATCTCAGTAGCCATTAAAACTTTCAATGTATATAAAGAATAAACGTATAATGTAATAAAAACGCTATCAAAACACTACACTAAAGGGAAACATAGGGAACAGACTTCCACACAACACCGGTAACTCAGAAACAATTTTTTTTATTCTGCAACCCTTAAACCTTTTGACATTTTGCCTGACGTGGCTAAATTAAAAAAAAATGCCTCCCAAGACAACTCAATGGCGGCGCTACCGGAAGGTAGTTTATAACGTTAATAACATTTTAAATATGGATATTTCTACAACAACACCGCACGGATTACCCACAGAAGACCTTTGTTTATCATCCTGGAGCCGGATTTAATTTGTGAAGGATGGACGCACTTTTTTGGACTTGAAGGTCGTGGACTATTGCTGGACCCCGTAACATTACATTTAATGAACAGAAAGATCTAAAATATTTTCTAAAATATCCGAAAATGTGTTTGTCTGAAAAACGATGGACATATGCAACTCGGACAGCTTGGGGGTGAGTAAATCATGGGTTTAATATCGTTTTTGGCCGAACTATCCCTTTAAACCCATGTCAAGAAGCGGCACAAGTGGCACAACGGGATAATGAGGGTGGATGATTAGAGAGGGATACCCGCTTCTTCTATATTACTGACAATTTGATAACTTAATTAATAGACTATTTTACGGATAACTTAAACTATGTTAAAATAAATGTGACTTGAATAATTTGAGTAATGTTCCATTTGTATATAACGTGTTGTCTTTCTTAACATTGTAATGCACCTTTGCGTGAAGTGGAAAATCGATCCCTGAGCAATCGATCGCAAATAATTCAGCACCTTCACTTGGAACAGCGATATTGTTACGCCGAACTTAGAGGCAGCATGTTAAGAAGCTTCCTAAGAGACACTTCGGGGAACACACTTAGGAACATAAACAACTTTGGTAAGATATATCTTTTTAAAGTCTTCTTAGCGCGCTAAGAGTGAACGTTATCGGGGAACCGGGCCTAGATACTTTACAGTACATTTAAGTGTGTTTTTTTTTTTCATACAGTTTATGTTTAACTAAACCTCAGTACATGTGTGACTATCAGACAGATGATCTTACTTCAGTTTCTCCAGTTTACAGTCAGGATTCTTCAGTACATCAGAGATCAGCTTCACTCCTGAATCTCTTAGTTCATTATAGGACAGATCCAGATCTCTCAGTTGTGATGGGTTTGATCTCAAAGCTGAAGTCAGAGCAACACAACCTTCATCTGTGATATTACACCTCTCCAAACTGTAGAGAACAGAGACACACAGTTTGTTCACACACAGATCAAATCTACAATGAGTTGAATTTGTTTCTCTTCCTGTCATCATTAAGTGTTTATAGGCATTTTCATTTTATTTTCATTTATGTGTGTTTGTGTTTTACTGAAACACATCAGTGAAATTTACAAGGAAATGAACTTCATCAGTTTATGTTTATATTAAATGTGTGATTTATTTTTTATACAGTAATGAAATCAGATTTCTCTCATCAGACATCACAAAATTTTCTCTTATGTTTTTATTTCTGAATGATTTTTGTTTTTTACTTTTGTTCATAATTCAATTTTAATGTTTTTTGTTTGTGACTTTCAGTAAGAGTTAAAGTGTTGTGATGAATGTTGAATAAAATCAGCTTCAGTTATCAAATACATTACTGAGATTAAATTAAAATTCACTATTCAACATTTAAAGTGGACCAAAACTTTTTTATAAATGTTGTCTTTGAATTTTGAACAATACTTGTCTGAGGACATCTTAGGGTGTTTTCAGACATGAGTCTATGTTTCAGAATCTGCTGCTTTTTCTCCTTGGTTCAGTTTGTTTAGTCATATGTGAACACAGCAGGGGCGGACTGCTTTAGTCTATGATCACAGCAGACACAACTACCAGATGAAGATCAATAAAACACTCCCAGGAGGTTCACATCAAGATTACAATATGCCCGGGATATGTTGTGCTGTTGGCGGCAGGGGTGCCGCTAGCATTTTTGGTACATTAATCAAATAATCAGAGAAAATGCAACATTATTAAACATAGATTAAAGATAAATGTGACCATGCCTGTGAAAACCCAGCTGAAGTATTTCTTTGTGATTTACTGTTTTCCACATAAAATCATCCTACATAATGTAAAGAACATTTTGTGAAAATATGAACTTGATATCTTTATTGACTGAGTAATGTCATGTCAGCGATTGAAATCACAGTGAAATTAATGCTTGAAATTAAACTGTGATGCTTTTATCTCACAATAAGATTTGAGGCTTTAGTCTGATTTTCAGAGACCGTCTCAGTGACATACTGTATACTTGAGCTGTTACACACATCAATAACATTATAACATTTAAAAATGGTGAACAACAACAATGCATCTTTTCTATACAGTTACCTTATGCCTCAAATAAAACTGGGTCAAAAATGCTTGACCAAAGCTTGTATTATAATTATTAGCATTATTTATAAGGTGAAGAACAAGTTTCACGCACCAGCAGCTACACTAAAGCAAAAATAACAACAGATCATTAACGTGGACTTGAGAAAACAGCTATACTCTTAACGTAAATGATTCTTCAGACTGTTTATTAATCAGCAGGACTCTAAAATGAAATGAAGGACAACTGTAGATAAACGTCTCCATCTCTCTAACAAACTACAACAACTATAACAGATTACGACAGATTGATTTCTTAAAGCTGTTGCAAGATGAGAAGCTTTAATAACTGGACTAGTTTAGCCTTCGTTGCATTTCTGTTTTATCACAATCAACTCGATTCTCAACTGCTTAAAAATACTTCCTTGGCATATTGTGTTACAAAACATTGGAGTGTGTAACCGATCGCATTTCTAGTAGTATGTTAATTAGGTTATATGGGCTACGTTAATTAAAACAGCTTATAAGGGCTGACTTTGTGTTAGAATCATAACATAAAACAGGGAACGTAAATCACTTTGTGTTTTTTTAAACTGGGCTGAACAGAGCGAAGACTTTACAGTGGAAAGAAAACTGCATTGTATTGCTCCAGCGTCACATTGTGTAAACTGCATTTATAGTAAGGAAGTGCACATATGCAGATATCATAGAAATTAGCATTAAATACACACACCTTGTTCTCTGCTGAAGTTCACGCGCATTGTGAGACCGTGGATTAAAGAAGGTGCTAAAACGCAGAGTAAAGACGGGGCGGAGCTATAGTCCAGGCAAACTAACTCATTTTTGAGCAAAAAATAGAAGTAATTGTAAAAGAATTTATTTCAGCATAGATCATATCTAGGAGGTGTCCAGAACAACATACTAAAAGTCCTAAGAAATCCTAGTTGAGGAAATATGTTAATTTCTCATCAATCCGAAATGTGTGCCAATAAGGCCACACTCAAAAAAATCCGGGGTTATTTTTTCTACCCAAATGTGGGGTTAAGCCATTTGGGTAATTTTTTGGGTTATTTTGGCAGTCTTGGGTAGTTTTTTGGGTAGTTTTATGTAACCCCACCACTGGGTTATTTTCTGGGTAATTTTCACTGAGAGTGGAATCAATACACCCCCTCCCCCTCCCGGACTCAACAACCCAGCTCATTGGGTCAAATCAACTCGGCGCAGATTCAGGTCAGGTGCAGCACCGGCTGACTGAATTTGAGGTGGATGCAATGCACACTAATATTTGGAGAAATAAGGTTCGTATCAACATATTTATTCATATAACATATTTTTAAACCTATTTATACACGTATCATAATATCGAGGGCTATATAAAGACGTAAGTGCCATTACATTCAGTTTTACATGGCATTAAATACGCCGCCAGCTTCGTTCGTTTAGGTTGGCTTGTTTGATAGGCCCGTTGGATAGTAAATACGTTTTCTACTGTTTTTGTTTAATGTTTTAAACGTCCCCTTTGGACAAAGCCTTAAGTTTCTTCTTAACTAACGTTATATGACGACATTTACGTTACTTCAAAGCCCAGTTAACTGTTAACTTAAAACGAGATTAATGTAAGTTAAAGTAAATGCATTCTTTGCATTTTCAGATTATTAAAATGAGATTTTTGACAATTACAGCCCGTAACAAATCTCTGGTAATTAATTTCTGAAAACCATTTTTTGTACACAAACAGTTAAAGCAGCCCATCCCCCAAAACAACCCCTTTCATGGATCATCTGTCGCGGGGATTTTGGATCGTCAGAAGGAGAAATACAGCAGGACTTTACAAGCAGACATTCTTCAGCGGTTCTTTTCTGGTGAAATAAAGTTCTGTATTTGTCTTTGTATCATTTAATCGATACCTATTGGCAAAAGTGTTGTCCAAGAACGAGGGCATTTCATTAACGTTACGTTTAGTCAACAACATCAGTCGAGTGCTTGAAATAACTTTTTGTGAGCAGATGCGCGTTTTTACCACAGAACGGGGTAACGTTGGACAATATATTTAATATGGTAATAATGGCGATTAACATTGGATTATAATTATACTTTATTATTATGAGTATAGACCGTTTCATCGGACGCACGGGTGTCGCGGGTACGCGTCTGGCGTTTACTTCCGGTTTAATGGTCTGACTAGTGCCTCAGATGAATTCTGGAACAAATTACCTCGTCAAAAATAACAAATTTAGTTTTCTAAAGGCAGGGGGAGACGGCGATCATGACCATGTGAAGGGAGGTTTGATAGCCGATTTGTAGTTAACGATGTATACATTATAGTACACATGTTACTTAGCAACGTTAGCTCAGTGTAGTTTTTATACGCTTTAGTTATGAAATAAGAACTGAGGTAATTTACTTGTTGTTTATTTTGCTTGGTATCAGAAATTATCTACTCTAAAAAGACTTTGTTGTTATTTATTCTTAGCGGAGTTTACTGGAAGTTGTTTATAAATGACAGGATTCAACTAACTTTAAAATGTCCATTAAAGCCTAATCACACTCTGTGACATTCAAATCTGCCTCCGTGCTTATCCAGCGAAAGCAGTTTACGTGTAACGTAACGTATGAAACAAACATTCAGATATGTTATTCTGGAAGTACTGGAATAAATCTTTATAGTTCAAATATAAACACTGCTGTCTACGAAACGATCAAAAGAGATTAAATTGTCTTTTCGACAGTGACAATGCTTCAAATATAGTTTCTCTTAAGTGCAACATTAATGCCAGCAGGTGGTGACAAGTAAATTAAAGGTGGGGTGCATGATCTCTGAAAGCCAATGTTGACATTTGAAATCACCTAAACTAATGAATAAGTATGAATGGTCTATTACAGGGGTGGCGAATGTCGGTCGTGGAGAGCCGCAGTCCTGCAGAGTTTAGCTCCAGCTCTAATCAAACACACCTGAACAGGTAATCAAGGTCTAAAGAGTTACTAGAAACCTTCAGACGGGTGAGGTTTAGGGTCTGTTTACACGTACATGGTTATTTTTAAAAACTGAGAGATTTACCTTCGTTTGTGCCCCTCGTTTACACGCAAACGGAGAACTCGCCTCTGAAATCGATTGTTTCTTAAAACTCCGGCCAGAGTGGAGATCTTGAAAATCTTCGGTTGCACGTAAACTGAGACAAACAGATGTTTAAGCAGGCAACGTCACAGAGTATGCGCCAGAGCTTGCATCTACGTCAAAAGTGCGACCTATGTTTACATGTGACTGCTACTCTGAACGCTTCCAAGATCACATTTATGTTCGTGCAAACTCGTTTTGTGTGTTTGTATTTGCAAATACAGCTGCTCCATTATGTCGAGGAGCAGAGACGAGTGCTCGGAGGTCAGAAATTTTACCTGTGTTTGACTTCATGCGGCGCTGCAAGAACCGACAGACGAATGATGTCAAAGTACTGCGAGAGCGATTTGAAATTAGACCTCTACGTGTGATTCCTCAACTCGCTCTCGCGGTACTTTGACGTCATCGATCACCTACTGCAACAACTCCTCCCTCCAACATGAAGAACCAGTTTGCGTCACCACCAGCGCTGCCGGTGATTGGCTTATGTGGGCTTGAGCTTCTCTTGACGGCATATATGCACGCGTATGTGTAAATAAACACTTTTCTGAAAACTGACATGTGTGCACGATATTATTTTTGAAACCAGAGAGGTTGAAATGTCCGTTTGAAAATAGCCGTCCACGTGTAAACATAGCCTTAATCAGGGTTGGAGCAAAAAAACTGCAGGGCTGTGGCTCTCCAGGACCGACGTTCGCCACCCCTGGTCTATTATCTATATTGATAGAAAAAAAATGCATCACTTACAGCTAAAAGTTTGTGTTATTCTGTTTTAGGTGGTCTGAGTTTCCATGAGTTTCCTAGGCTAACTACCCCAGGCATGGTATGTTAATATACTGTCCTTATCATATGGTAACAAGAGTTTTATTTAGTCTTCTAGTATTTTAGAAGTTGTTTTTTTGTTATTTTTGCATTTAGATTGCACAAGACTTTTACACATTACACCAGGATGCAGCTCCAAAACTCTTTGAGAAATGGCTCCCTTGATATACCGATAGGATCTTGCATTTTTCTAAACCAGAAGCAAAGCTTCCATGTTCAGTTGAGGAGATGACACAAGGTAAAGTTTCTCAACTATTTTGATATTATGGGCCAGATTTACTAATAGCAATTTAATAAAGACACCCACTGATAAATTAATGAAGAAAATTTTTGACAATAATTGCTGTTGGGAGATTTGGCACTTTCTCCACTCATCTTCATTTATTTGAAATGTCAGACAGTTAACCGACATTATCTGAACATATTGCTTTTCAATTTCTGCTGCTACAGATGCAAAGGGATATCTTGCATTAAAGCTGCTCCCTGTTTTGCTTCCACCTCCACCCTTCAAAACTGCCAGAAAAAGTCCGGCCCAGCATTGATGATGGCAAAAGAGCTTTCATCGACATTCAGCCTGTAAGTACAAATCAAGAAATTTACCTTAATACTTTATTTACCAGGTATTTAAATAAACTACCATTCAAAAGTTTGGGACATTTATGGCGCTTTTCCATTGCATAGTACCCCACGGTTTAGTTTAGTTTGGGTCGGGTCTGCTCACCTCACCTCACTTTGGTGTGGTTAGCTTTTCCATTGAGTTTGGCATCACTTCGCAGTGGGAGGGATTATAGGCGTGTCGTTATATTTGCGCTGCATACTGCTGTGACATCATACAAGTTAGAGGAGAGCGTCGTTGTATATTCCCATACGTTTATTTATTTCTCAGTCCGCTACAAAATTAAAATTGGCCACCACAAATAGATGTTTGCACATCGCGTTTATCACTACCTCTGTCTGTATCACATGACAGTTTCTGTTCAAACACCCGAGGCGTCAGCCAACGGCGCTCCGCTGAGCCTCACTGAAGGTGCATTTAAGCATATAATGCTGACGTGCTCGTCGTGAATGTTCCGCCACAAACTGCAAGTCTGGAAAAAACTGTTATGGTGTCCCTGATTCTCAACCTGTGGATGTTTTTCATCGCTAAAAGGGAGTTTGGGAACTTATAGCAGAGCACAGATGACATGTTTGCTCGAGACAGGGCAAGCTAGCACTAAAGGTAAAGCTAACAGCGATGACGCTGTTAGTGACGTTTCTTTCAGACCAATCAGTGATCTACAGTGTTTTCGCGTCACGTTTGGTATCAGCTCGGGTCGCTTGGAACCCCAACCGAGGTGGTACGAAAAAAAGTATCGGGTACCACGTACTGCACCTAATGGAAAAGCTCCCAAAAGTAAGCTGACCCGACCCAAACTAAACTAAACCAAACCGTGGGGTACTATGCAATGGAAAAGCGCCATATGTTAATAGTGGCTGTCTTAAAGTGGGCAAGATCAAGGTGTAATAACTCCCAAACCCATACCCACACCCTGACACCCCCCAAGTTTCACCTTAACTCATTTGCATTGTGTGTCCTTTAGGTTGGAACAAATATGATGGAGTACCTCCAGCAGGCTGAAGCATCAGGACTTTACCCTTATTTTCTGTCACTTGAAAATGGACACATGAGTCCCAGGCATTCGTCATCCTTGGAGGAGAAACTTTGGACAAGGCACTTTGATTGGGGTAGTAGAAGCACTACATTCTTGCAAGTAAATGACAAGAGGTTTTTTGAATAGACTGGGTTTCAGGTACAAGAGTTATCATTTTAGGGTTTTTTTTACAGACTTAAAGGTGCTCTAAGCGAATCTGTGTGACGTTACTTTTTGTTGATGTTTGAACTGTTTTCAAACGGAGCGTAGCTAACTCCTTCCCTCCCTTCCGTGGTTTCATGAACGCACCCAACCCTCACCCCCAAATGCTTCTTGTCGTTAATTGGCTGAAACACTTTGTTATCCTTTCTGGTACACAGCAAAATCTGGAACCTCAGAATAACTCTATAAGAGTTAATTTCAACACTTTAAAACTGTCTCATGGGGTCCACTCCCAATAGAGTTATTTTAACACTTTTGAAAGTGTTGGCACGTTCACTCTTTTAAAGTGTTAGCAATTGACACTATACAGAGTTACAAATCCAACTATAAATTGACACTAATCAGTGTTAAATATTTTTTATTTGTTAAAAATTAACTCCCTCGGTGTAATTTGTTAACTCCAATGTAGTGTTATATTTTTTAATACTATGGTGTTAATATGGTAAATGTAAAGACAGAAGCATATTAAGGTACTTTTGGGACAAAAAACTTTATTTTAAACAGTTTTTTTAATGTAACAATACAGCAGTATAATCTATCATTCTCATTTTAAAACTATTAATGATTTTTTTAAAATGTCATCTGATCAACATTTATTTATGACAGAAAAATTGTCCTCAATGTATCATGCATTTAAGTGTTCATTAAATTAACATATTAACATCCGAGACAACTAAAAAGCACATTCCCAATGTAAAACAACAGTAAACACAGTTTATGGGATGCTTCAGTTCATACAAACAAGTTTGACTTCATTTCAATCCAAAATCCATGTTGGTCTTCACATATTAACAGCAGAATATGATGAACCAGTGGCTGTAAGGAGGTGATAGGATCCTCAACGGTCAGACCTTCAGACTGGATATTGAATTTTTCTGTTAATAAAACAAAAATAAAAGGGAAAAATTCAGTATTAAAAACAATACAAAATGCAAAAAAACAATTTATGTTTTGCACAAAATACTCACTTTGTTATAAAATTGCTCTTCGTCTGAAGAAATTTGTATGTAGGCCTATTTCTGTGCTCCTTCAAAGTCCCCAAAGCAAATCTCCTGCACACATTAATGGATTTAAAAATATATATATTAAACTTAAACAGCATATAAAGCAAAAAAACAACAACAAAAAACACCCAAAAACATTATGAGTATGAATTGCTCCATCTAAGGCTAAGACCTAAACTCAACTGCTGCATTCATATAATGACAATAACACATGACTCTTAATGTTAAACTTAATACTAACAGCAATATAAAACATAACACCTCACAACTCTCAAATATTATTTATCAAAATGTTATTTATTGAACATTTACTTACCATTTACAGTAAAAGAGATGATCTTCTGCTTGAACTGCATCATCCAAAAACACGGTTCAGTGTGTGCTGTAAAAAGTGGGAGGTCTTCTCTATTTAACACCCTAAGAGTTAACAAACACCACTATAAAACACTGTAGGAGTTGATTTTTAAAAAAAGTGGTAACACTCTGTTTTGACACCAACTCTTTATTTTTATAGAGTTAAATAAAATCGTTTTAACTCAATCCAGTGTTAAATTAACTCCGAACTCTTTATATTTCCATTAACACCGTAATTTTAACTCTGCTAAATTTGCTGTGTAGTAGGTTTGGCCACTTTGTTTTTATTGCAGTTTGTGGAGCCTAGGCTGTCTAAAGAGATCACGTTTTTTTACAGTTTGATCAGCGGACAGGCAGCCAGCAGATAGTGAGGAGATGTTTGCTGTATGTAACAAAAAATGTTTTATGGTCTAAAACGCGTGAATTAGAGCACCTTTAAGGAAGAGTATTACTTGATGAATATTAATGACATGTTTATGAAATGTTACACTGGCAAAATGCTGTATTTCATAGTTTTTTGTGTGTGTTCATAATGTAGACTAAAACAATACTGCTTTGTAACAAACAGTTGTTCTTAAAGGTATTTAATGAATTTCATGGTTTTTTTTTTAAAATGTTAAAACGTATAGAGGCGGTTTCACAGACAAGGATAAGACTAGTCCTAGACTAAAGTAAATGTAAGAGCTGTCCAAACTGAAAACTACTTGCACTGACATATCTTAAAATACACCAGTGCCCTTTAATTTCCCTCAAAATACACACAAGTAATGTTTTTATTAAGATATGTTTGTTCAAACTTGTTATATTTCCTAATTAATAACTAAGGATTAGTCCTGGCTTAAGCCAATCCCTGTCCGTGAAACCAACCCTTACACTTTTGCAATTAGAGGCAAGTGAAGAAGTTGTTTAAAATTGTTTAAAAATTGAATTTTATTTATTGTATTTATAGTTTTGTATGATCTCCTGAATTTTTGATTGAGCTATTGTGTACAAAGTGTATGTTACACACATTGTATTTGTTACATTACCCAAAGTGTAATATGCTAAAAATATTAATGAAAAATAAAGTTAATACAATGTTGACCTGTTTGTTTATCTTGTGGTTTTTAATTTTAAATGATAATTTTAAAAGGAATAAAAATAACCCTATATACATTTTTAACCCATTTATGAAGTCAAATTAACCCATCATTTTAGTAAAAAATAACCCAAGTTTTGGGTAGAAAAAACAACCCATTGGCTGGGTTAAAATTATTAACCCAACTTCTTGGGTTAATTTAACCCCATATGGGTTCTGTCCTATATTTACCCAGCAGTTAGGTTAAAAACAACCCAATTTGGGTTGTTTTTAACCCATTGTTTTTTAGTGTGCAGACTACAATACACACCAATGGGGCTATTTTTTTCCTTTACTCCTATCAAAATGAAACTTTACACAATGAAAGTTCCCATGAAAAGTAAATTTTTTTGTATTACAAGTTGCTTTGAAAATTAAATTTAATATGCAAATGAGCTATACACTAATCGAATATGCCCAAAATACACCCAAAAGTAACTTTTTGGTATTACAAGTTTCTTTTGAAATGAATTTGAATATCCATATGAGCTTTACACTTATTTAATATGTCCTTATGTACATCCTGCTGCTTTTGGACTGGCCTCTAACTTGAAAACTTCCTGTCTTGGTAGTTCCTGCCAGCTGTATTACCCCCGCTGGTATTATCTTCAGGGTCACGGAGGAACACAAGCCTGAACAGAAGGGGAGGGTTGTGTTTTTTTGTGTGTGTTTTTGTTTTTAAATTTTTTTATTTTTTTATCCAGCCTGGATCCTCAATCCCTTCGCTGTGGCTTTTGGTTCGGGCACCCCCATATCATTTCCTGGTTTGTTCTTTACTTGGTTCTTCCCCTCTGGGTCACATTCATCTGATAAAATTGCCTCACTAAAGCAATCTGAATTGCAGTGCTAGCAAAATCTGTACAATTTAAATGCATGTTAAGTTAGAAAATAGATCAACACAGTAAATGCATTAACAAAACACAAGAAAGACTGATACCTTTTTTCTTAAGGTCACTAGTATAAAAGCATAAATGTACCTGAGGTTTCCTTGCAGCATTGATATGGGTAAAAAAATTGCATTGCAAAATACATTCATTACAATGCAGTGCAATTGGCCATAAAGCGTAATATAAATAAAACTGAATTGAAAAAAAAATTAAATACATAAATAAGATGCTCACTTACATTATAGGCTATAGCGTTAAATTATAACCACATTATAATTTATAGCGGCATTTTCCGGGCTTCAGTTCTGGATGGCATGATGCACACAGCAGCTCTAAACTTCAGCTCAATCATTACATACGCAGAAAGATTGATCCATACCATTTAAAATCATGTTTACTTACTGCTGCACTTTTGTAGTTGATAGTTACATCCACTGTAGTTGCAAGAAAGACTGCAGCACAAAGAGATGCACATGCAAAAAACATGGACTCCTTTGCAGTAACATTTGTGGAGAATGTTGTGGTTATAGCTGTACAAACTCACAGTTGCCTGATTTATCAGATGAATATGACCCAGAGGGGAAGAACTAAGCAAAGAACAAACTAGGAACTGATATAGGAGGTGCCAGAACCAAGAGCCACAGAGAAGGGGTCAAGGATCCAGGCTGGAATTAAAAAAAGATGTAAAAACAAAATCACCAAAAAACAAAAACACCAAAAAAAAGGCCTCCCCTTCTGTTGCTACCTTGTCGTGGTGGGGAGGCTTGTGTTCCTCCGTGACCCTGAAGATTATACCGGTGGGGGTTATACAGCTGGCAGGTACTACCAAGCCAGGCAGTTTTCAGGTTAGAGGCCTGTCTAAAAGCAGCAGGATGATTGGATGAACATTGGGCCGATATATTAATCATACAACCCCAAATCAGAAAAAGTTGGGACACTGTAGAAATTGAGTAAAAAAGTAATGGAATAATTTACAAATCTCATAAACTTATATTTTATTCGCAATAGAATATAGATAACATATTAAATGTTGAAAGTGAGACATTTTGTAATGTTATACCAAATATTGGCTCATTTTGGATTTCATGTGAGCTACACATTCCAAAAAAAGTTGGGACAGGTAGCAATAAGAGGCCAGAAAATTTAAAATGTACATATAAGGAACAGTCAAAGGACCAATTTGCAACTTATTAGGTCAATTGGCAACATGATTGGCTATAAAAAAGCATTTCAGAGTGGCAGTGTCTCCCAGAGGTTAAGATGGGCAGAGAATCACCAATTCTCCCAATGCTGCGGCGAAAAATAGTTTTCTGAGTTTCTCAGAGAAAAATTGCAAAGAGATTGAAGTTATCATCATCTACAGTGTATAATATCATCCAAAGATTTAGAGAATCTGGAAGAATCTCTGTGAGTAAGGATCAAGACCGGAAAACCATACTGGATGCCCGTGATCTTCGGGCCCTTAGACGGCACTGCATCACATACAGGAATGTTACTGTAAAGGAAATCACAACATGGGCTCAGGAATACTTCCAGAAAACATTGTCAGTGAACACAATCCACCGTGCCATTCGCCGTTGCTGCTAAACTCAATAGGTCAAACAAGAAGCCATATCTAAACATGATCTAGAAGCGCAGACATTTTCTCTGGGCCAAGGCTCATTTAAAATGGACTTTGGCAAAGTGAAAAACTGTTCTGTGGTTTAACGAATCAAAATTTAAAGTCTTTTTTGGAAAACTGGGACACCATTTTATCCGGACTAAAGAGAACAATGACAACCCAACTTGTTATTAGCGCTCATTTCAGAAGCCTGCATCTCTGATGGTTTGGGGTTGTATGAGTGCGTGTGGCATGGGCAGCTTACAGATCTGAAAAGGCACCATCAATGCTGAAAGGTTTATCCAAGTTCTAGATACATATGATCCCATTCAGAAGTCGTCTCTTTCAGGGAAGACCTTGCATTTTCCAACATGACAATGCCAGACCACATACTGCATCAATTACAACATCATGGCTGCGTAGAAGAAGGATCCGGGTACTGAAAGGGCCAGCCTGCAGTCCAGATCTTTCACCCATAGAAAACATTTGGTGCATCATAAAGATTAAGATGCGACAAAGAAGACCTAAGACAGTTGAGCAACTAGAAGTCTGTATTAGACGAGAATAGGACAACATTCCTATTCCTAAACATTGGTCCTCCTCCAGTTGTTCCTTATTTGTACATTTAACTTTTCTGGCCTCTTATTGCTACCTGTCCCAACTTTTTTTGGAATGTGCAGCTCCCATGAAATCCAAAATGAGCCAATATTTGGCATAACATTACAAAATATCTTACTTTCAACATTTGATATGTTATCTATATTCTACTGTGAATAAAATATAAGTTTATGAGATTAGTAAATTATTCCATTACTTTTTTACTCACAATTTCTACAGTGTCCCAACTTTTTCTGATTTGGGGTTGTACATATGAATGATGTTCCTGTCTATGCACATAAGGACATATTAAATAAGTGTAAAGCTCATGTGGATATTCAAATTCTTTTCAAAAGAAACTTGTAATACTAAAAAGTTACTTTTGGGTGTTTTTTGGGCATATTCGATTAGTATATAGCTCATTTGCATATTAAGTTTAATTTTTAAAGCAACCTGTAATACAAAAAAAATTACTTTTCATGGGTACTTTCATTGTGTAAAGTTTCATTTTGATAGGAGTAAAGGAAAAAATAGCCCCATTGGGGTGTATTGTAGTCTGGCCTTATTGGCACACATTTCGGATTGATGAGAAATTAACATATTTCCTCAACTAGGATTTCTTATGACTTTTAGTATGTTGTTCTGGACACCTCCCAGACATGATCCATGCCGAAAAAAATTACCTTACAATTAGTCTGTCGTAAAACGCTATTTTGCCTGGACTACTAAGAGGGCTCAGCTTAAGGGGATTGTGTGTGCGGCACAGTCCTTGGCTGAGGCCCCAAAAATTTCATGGGCCCTTAGAATCATATCAACCCCCCCATCCCCCCTTACGGCGTCTCTGGTTTTTTCTCTGGTGCCAAGCAGTCTGTTAGCAGCACTAACGATGATGTAAATTTATGCTCTGTTGAGCAATCAATTAGTGACATAGACACCACTGATCAAATAAACAGGAGTGCACCTGATGAGCCGAAGCATCCAGAAATAATCAACCAACAGCTAGACTTAAACTCCTACATGATGAAACAAACAATTGATGGTTTGCTGTTCCTGATGATCTGGTCTTGTGGGGGTTCATCACAGAAAAAGTGAGTTAAGAGTAAACAACGTGGAGCTGCAGTCTATCAGAATCAGTCTGCCAAATATCCAACATCTGTACGAGATTGTGTAATGGGGGAAGAACACGTTCTCTTATAAATTAATTATTACAATCTCGTCCCCAAAACAACTAAATTGTTCCTAAGGAATGGCTACTGTACTCCCCGTCAACTGGATTGGTTTATTGCTATTCATGCAAACTTTTCTCTTCACAAAATCATACATTTATTACAGGCTTCTGTGACTGGAAACATCTTGAGAGGATATCTGACCATGAAAAGAGTGCAGATCACTGATGTAACATGCTTGCTTTAATAAACACAGCAAAACAAATATCGAGGCAAAGACCAGACCTCTCCCATGTTGATCAGTTGACATTTATCTTTAGATTTGTTAATGCTGAGGGAAGAGAAGTTAAAAAGATTACTTTGATTTGAGCCCATCCTGTCAGGACTCTGCCTTGAAGTCTTGTTAAATTTGTATTTTGTCATGGTGGCAGAGTTCTGGCAGTCCCTGGCCTTGTGTGGAGGTTCATGCCTAGTTTTGTGTTTGGCATGTACCTCCGGTGTCTTGTCATTTGTCCCCGCTCCCTCGTTCTCCTGCTTATTGTTAATTATTACTTATTCCCATCACCTGTTCCCGCTCGTTATCTTGTTTGGTTTTCTCTATTTAATGTCAGTGTTTCTTTTGTTCTGTGCAGGATCATTGTGTTGTGTCGTGTTCTCGTGTGCCACGTTATTCAGAGTCTAGTTACCAAGTCATAGTCATAGTTGTAGTGTTTTTCGTCTAGTTCATGTTTCTTGTTGTTTACCCCCTCGTGGGTTTTTGTTTGTAATAAAGTGTCTTCTGTTTTCCCCGACATCGTCTGCTATTGGGTTCATTCGTCTGCTATACCTTCACAGAATGATCCAGCCATTCTAGAACCCAGCAGACAGCTCTGTTTTCGTTTTGTTTTACCTAGTTTATGTTCGCTTCTGTCAAGAGTGTTCCTGTCGTCTGGTGTCTGCAGTTTAGTGTTCGTGTCCCGGGAGGATGAGCCATGTGGCTCCCGGGCGGTAGACGCAAGCCCGCGTTCCTGGTCGGTGAACCGCGGGTCCCTGGAGGGAGGACCGTAAGAGCGTGTTCTGCTCGGGGAGCCGTGAGATCCTGGGCGGTGAGACGTGAGCGCGTGTTCCGGGATGGTGAGCCGCGGGTGCCTGTCCTGGGATGGCTGTCTTTGTGCCGGTTCTGGTTGGGGAGCAGAGGAAGAGTTCCTGCTTCCCGGACGGCGTGCCGCGAGTGCCGGCTTTTCTGGAGGGAGAGTTCCGGGTGCCTGTTCCCGGTCGGCGAGCTCCGCGGGAGTGTTCCCGGTCTGTGAGCCCCGCAGGTGCGTGTCTGTTCGGCGAGCTCTGCGGGCGTGTTCCTGGTTGGCGAGCCCCGCGGGGGCGTGGTTGGCCGGTGAGCCTAGAGCGGCGCGGGATCCTGTGCCCACCTCCTTGCGGAGACTGGAGTCCCGCTTCTTGTCTTGGGGGTCCGGATCCCTGGCACTGTCTTGCCTTGTTGACTTTTTTATTGTCATGTGTTATTCTTGTGTACCTGTTTCCTGGGGACGCCAGGAGGCGTCCGTTAAGAGGGGGCTACTGTCATGATCCTGTCAGCCCTGTATGTCTTATGTGTTTCATGTGACAGGATCATGGCAGCCCTCACTGTTGTCTTGTTTTGTGTGGAGAGTCACGTGGCCTGTGTTTGTGTTTTGTGTGCCTCGTGCTCTCCTGTCTTAAGTCTTGACCCCGCCCCCTCGTTCCCTTGTTAATTATTCATTATTAGTTAACGCCCTTCACCTGTCTGTCTTCGTTCCCTAGTTTAGTTCACCCCTATTTAATGCCCTTGTGTCTGCTGTCTCGTGCTGGATCATTGTTCATCTTATGATGATGTCGTGTGTTCATGTTTTGTCACATCCTGCCCTGTTTAGTGTCATGTCATGTTATTCATTTGGATTATTGTCTTTGTTTTACCCCCTCGAGGGTGTTTTTGTTATATAATAAAAGTCTTTTGGTTGAGAGCTGTCTGCACTTGGGTTCTGTCTTCCCCACACCTGACACATCCATAGTCACACAGGTGCAAGCCTTGCTGAGTGTCTACTAAAAATGGTGCAAGACTTAAGGTTGGACTTGTCAAATTGTCAACTACAATGCGATTAGAAAAGTGGTTGCAAAAATTGCTGCAGATTGTAATGAAAAAGCAGACACAAGACGTGATGCTGCCGCACTCGCTGGTAATATAAATAATCTGGAAACGGTGATAATGACTACACTGTAGAACCGGGTGCTAAGCAGATTTAAGACAACAAGCGTTCATCTGCAAAAAGACAACATGGACTTATCCACTGCTGTTGAACTATTGCAGTCATTACACTTTTATGTTGGCACTACGAGAGCAGTTTGTTGAGGTAGATGAATCTGCTCGTGCTCTCAGTGTTACTCAGACTTATCAATATGATGTTTGCCACAAACGAAAGAGAAAGCAGATGAGTCATCTGATGAAGATGAAGTATTATTTACTGATGTAAGTCAGAGATTTAAGGTTGAGGGATATTATGTAATTTTGGACAGACTAAAATCATGCCTGGCCAAACTTATTGATGCTTACAAAAAGGTCTATAATCTTTTTGGTGTTCTCTTTTGTAAGGACTGTACAGAAAGTGAATTGAGCATAAGGGCTGATAAACTGTCATCACTTATCCAGTGGACCTAAATAAAACTTTGACTGATTAACTGATTCAGTTCAGACATTTTAGCAAAGACATGACCTCACCTGCAGAGCTGCTGTAAATTGTTGATCAGAATGGACTAAAGACAACATTTCCTAATGTTTTTGTTGCACTTACACTGTATTTAACTTTGTCAGTATCTAACTGTGAAGGAGAGAGGTCTTTATCTACTCTAAAGCGAGTGAAAAATAAACTAGGACAACAATGACACAGAAACGTCTTTCTGCACTTTCCCTGCTTGTCATTGAATCTGAACTGGTTAGGGACATAGATTTTGAAGACATCATATGCCAGTTTGCTTGGTCAAAATCCAGAAAAGTGCAATTGTAAATTGTTTGAGAATTTGTGCATAATATCACTGCAGTTGTTTTGTTTGTGTTGTTCAGTATAAGCAATGTAGCATTACACCACTGAGTAGTTGCACATTAACTACAGATGTTGTTACATGTTAGATTAAAGAGTTGTTTTTTTGTGTTCAATTTTACAAAAGTGACATGTTTATATTGATAGTTTCCTTGTGAAATGTAATAATTACTAATTCTACAAAATCTTATAAATTATTAAGTGGATTCTTGCATGATCATTTGTGAGGTGGGTCGGGGGCACCACAAGGTCATAATATGCCACTGCTTATTTTAAACAATGCATTGTAATACATTTTGATATTGCTTCACCAGATCCTTGCATATGAGACAGCAGGTGTGCCAAGCAGGTTTCACGAGGACTTTCATGTGTGTATCGTAATGAAAATAATGCATTATATCTGACCATTATACTTCATAAATCTAGTAGAGATAATGGTTTTATGTGTACTCAGAAGATGTGATTCACTGTTAACTGTGGGGTGCAGGGCTGTTATGGTAACAGTATACAGCGTGCTATGAGAGGGATTGATTATTCACGTTAGTAAATTAAAGACAAAAATATTCACCAAGTTGTCTACTCTATTTATAATGACAGATATTATATTTGATTTATTTTTATGAGACAGTTTTAATTTCTGGAAATATTTAATACAGAATATGAAAAATAATGCAGAATCCCAAAAATTCAACATTTTGTTGATTCTGCGCTCTTCTGCGATTGCGAACAACTGTAGAGACTGACTGGCAGCCGACATCTAACTCCAGATTGTAAAATCAGTATTTTGTTTCTGGTAAGTCCTTAATTAAACTAATAAATTTGATCATTTAGTGCATTAGATATGTGTGTTCACTGCCAAGACGGACACAAATATGGCGGTGGTCATGGCAGAAGTGACGTCTTTGGTACTCATGAATTGCTTAATTATCCATGAACATACCTGATAGCTTTTTGTAGATGACCAAAGTGCACCTGTTCATATTTAAAACAGCTTTAATTGCTCTTCTCCAAATAGATTCATGTTAAGAATGTTGTCCCACCTAAGTTTTGATTCCAACTTAAACAAATTAAATAATATAACCACACATACAAAAAAGCCACACAATAATCCACCATTTAGAAGTTCAGCTGCCGCCAGCCAATAATTTCCTAAGCCAAATTGAGCTGATAAAGTTTGGCTGAGCCGGCTAGAATTATTTGCATCAAATAATAATTCTATCACATAGAGACATACACACACAAAATATATAAACCAATACACGTCATCAAGCCTGGTTTATTTAAGTTAACTGAGCATTACATTCGCAAGCCATACGCATATTACAACAATTTACGATTAACTAAGAATAAACTTTATAATTGTTAATATTTTGAAATAAGACAGTCTTGATGACGTATGCAGCGTAAAAATGCGACCTCCGGAGGCTGCAGTCTTTGGACCGAGAAACGGCCAGAGACTGACAGTCATGATGACCAATTAAAATTGCTACAGAAGAAGCGATGCATTTTTTTCTCGCACTGATCTAAATGGCGGAAAGAAGCAAGCAAAGTCATTTTGATCTCACTTCTCACATACTTTCCTAATTCCTACTTACTTTTTTTTTTAACTTAGACCTACCCAGACTTTTGTTAAATCTTCAGGGCACGGTTGCACAAACCTGAATCAAAGATTGATGTTAGAAACCAAATATTCTGGAACGGAGAGATTTTTAGCACTGAACGTGATATAACTGCAGTAACAAACCATCGTTTCCACATTGCTAATTCACGACGCATGATTCAGTGTACATTGAAGTGAAATGTGCAAAACTTTGTCCAAAATAATACTGATAACAGTGTGTGTTTATATTACAGTTTTTCTCAGTCTCATTTTCTCATTACCTGGAAAGATTGAGATCTAGTTAATCAGTATAACATATACATCTGTAGACATGTAGTGGCAGCTTCAGTCATTTGCAGCTATGAAAAGTTTGGCTGCAGCAGTCATTTAGGTTTTGGCTGAGTCGGCTAGCCAGCCAATAACTTCATCAGCCAGCCATTATTCTCAAAACAAATGGCTTCGGGCTCTAATCCTGACAGACAATTTAAGCAGATGCACTCTAAGCAATTAAAGGAAAGTTTACACACACATGACTTGTATTAACAAAGTCTGCTTCATTTGGAAATATTGTCTTGTGGATGTGAACTGAACCAACATTGTAGCCATTTAACCCCCAGTTTCAAAACAAAGCAATCGATCTACAGGTCTGAAAACACCCTAAGATTAACTTTTATGATCCACTTTCAATGTTGACTAGTGTCTATAAATCCATTACAGATGTTATGATCTCTATATAGTCTCACTATAATCCATATGTGATTTCTGTCTGAGCATCAGATCACAATCTTACTTCAGTATCTTCAGTTTACAGTCAGGATTCTTCAGTCCATCAGAGATCAGCTTCACTACTGAATCTCTTAGATTAATATGAGACAGATCCAGTTCTCTCAGGTGTGATGGGTTTGATCTCAGAGCTGAAGTCAGAGCAACACAACCTTCATCTGTGATATTACACCACTCCAACCTGTAGAGAACAGAGACTTTATGTGAATTATCCAAAACTACAAACACAAATCTCTAAGCTCCATCTCTTCATGTAATGTTCCTCTTTCAATCCCTCAGTAACTGAGACACTGTGTGTTTAAATGTCAAATAAATCCATCACACAGCTGACTATTAGTGTTAGATGTCCTAAACCACATGAACATTTCTTCATAAATCTGTATTGAGTTCATGACTCACACTGAATACTTGATCTTATTTCCTCAAGTGTTTGTGTTCATAATGGACAAGATGTTGTCTGACTCTCAGCTAACAGAAAAAAGTTCCCTGAAAGTTCCCAAAAACGTTCTGCCAACATAAAAAGTGTCCAGTTTTCTTAATGTTCTAAGAATGTTTCTGGGTTGTCTGAACGTTAGATGAATGTTAGATTCTACCATTTTCAAACGTTATGTCAATGTCATGTTTTAATGTTCACACAATGTTTAAAACAACAACTGTTTTATAGACTTATTTGCTTGTTATGTAAATGATAGAGTAGGACTGGACAATAATTCAATATCAATATATCTCGCAGTATAATATTTTTCAATAACAGTGATATGGTTTCTAAACACATTTCCGATATTTCGATACATTACGGCGTCCTGTGGCTGTTCACATGTCACATGTAAAAACACATGTTAAACACGGGTCAAGGGGCTACTTCCCTATTAAACGTGTGGTGTCTTGTAGTTAAAGGACAAGTTGGATATTTTACTCTTAAAGGCCTGTTTTCAGATTGTTCATGATGAAACAGAACGGTTCCGACCGAAATCCGGACACACGACGCTGGCCCGAAAACCCCCGGGCGCCTATTGCACCACCCCCCACCCCTACAATGGCCATATAAGTGCAGTGGAACAATCCTTCCTAAAATGCATAAAACTTTCGTTTACAAAGACGTGAAACTCACCGAGTGGTCAGGGGTGTTCACTGATATGCTCACACAAAACGCTGCAAAAGATGCTTTCCAACAGGCGTTTTAGCATTCGTTGTTAACTTGTGGACCTATTTTTCCAAACGCCTCACACCCGTATATTCTTCCGTTGAGAGCTTGAATAATAGACACTCCAGCCCAGTTGGTGGGGATAATCCACCTTTGCCAATTGCAAGAATAGAAACAACGTTTCCGGCAGCGGAGTAATACCTCACAGCACATCTAATACAAGTCAATGGAGTTGGACAAAAACTACGATAAATCAGCTGTTGGAAAGCATCTTTTGCAGCGATTTTTGTTTGAGCATATCAGTGAACACCCCTGACCACTCGGTGAGTTTCACGTCTTTGTAAACGAAAGTTTAATGCATTTTAGGAAGGATTGTTTCAGTGCACCTACAAAACTGTTCTATTTCATCATAAACAATCTGAAAACAGGGCTTTAAGTGTAAAATACCGAACTTGTCCTTTAAGCAACCATGAGCCGCAATCTCCGGGACGACAAGCAAATGGAATGCGGATTTAAATTCGCTCATCTGTACCTCGCACCAAATCATATCATTGTCACCACCATGCGATCAATTAATCTATTCGGGACTTTGGAGTGTTTGCTCAAAGAAGAGCTGTCAGTCACTCAGAACAACGAGAAGGAGGTGTGGGGTTAGTTTGCATCAAGTCACAGCTTCCAATGACGACATCATATAGAGAGAGAGAACAGGAGATGTAATAAACACAAACTAAATTACTGGTGAAAAAATTAGGCTTAAACCATAAGGTGCCAAGGTTAGAAAAGAATAAAGATGAGGAGAAAAGATACAAGTATGTATGCTGCTGTGTCACCTGGTTATATGTATAATATAATTAAATGTCTAGTATCAAATCACTGATTCTTGAAACTTTGGCAAAAACATGCCCCACAAAGAAAAGTGCTGATTCTGTTGGAAATTAATAACATTTTCATGAAGAAAAAGAATCAATGTTATAATCAGGGGGTCCTTTGCACATATGTAAGGTTCTTATATAGGTTTATTTTCATTTTTTATTAATTTAATGATTATATGCTGGCCCATTGCCTACAAAATCAGCTGTCCTCGGTTAAGAGATAATAATTTCAACTAGATTAAAAAAGCCAAAAGTAATAATTGAATTGAATAATATATTTACCACATGAAAGAGTACATTGTAATATGTATTAAAACTACAAACAGTGAGTTTGAACAATATTTACTATTATTTTGTGATTGCTTAAAATGTGTCCCACATATTCTTCACCACCGTCAGATATTTATAAAAAGCAATAAAATCAGACAACTACAGGGTCAACTGCATTCCTGAGGACCCCATTTTCAAACCTTCAGCTCTACTGCATGCTTCAAGATCACTCAAGCTCCTGTATGTTTGATATTTTCTCTTAAACTTCTTCATATTTTTGGACACTGCTACTGTGACAACCATAACATGTCAACACCGTCATCTTTGTATAAAAAATATTAGATTAGATCATGAAATAAATGTATAATTTTTCACTATCTAGCTTGCTAAGCAATTACAAGTAGATCAGTAATTTTTATTTTTCTATCAGTATGTAACATTAAATACTACAATTATTTTAGGGTCACGTTGACTTATATTTTCTCCACATATACTATGACCGAATAAATCCATAATATATCAAAACAGAAACACAACCCGGTGGCCCAGTTTTTTTCAGAGGTTTGTTTTTGGTTCAGACATCCATTGCAGGCATTCTTGGCAGTTTTTCCTGAGGCTTTTTTAATATGCATACCGTTATCTGATTTATACTGTACCGACCGAAATGAAGAAGTATACCGCAATAATTTTTTTTGGCCATATCGTCCAGCCATATGATAGAGAAACATTGCATTTTATTATTTTAAAATGTATAGGGGTGGTTTCCCAGACAGGGATTAGACTAGTCCTAGACTAAAGTAAATGTAATAGCTGTCCAAACTGAAAACAACTTGCACTGACATATTTTAAAATACATCAATGCCATTTGTTTTGCCTTAAAATGCACACAAGTAATGTTTTTAGTAAGGTGTGTTTGTTAAAACAATTTATATTTCATAATTAAACTAAGGCCTAGTCCTGGCTTAAGCTAATCCCTGTCTGGGAAACCACCCCATAAAACACATTTGTTATGGTAATGTAAAGTTAGTGTAATTCTGTAGCAGTTGGTAGATAAGTTGTTGTTTTAAACATTGTGTGAAAATTAAAACATGAAATTGTCATAACATTTGAAAATGGTAGTTCAGACAACACAGAAACGTTCTTATAACATCAAGAAAACTGAACACTTTTTATATTGGCAGAATGTTGGGAACTTTTTTGAGATTGACTGCTGATTTATGTACAACATTAAGAAAATGAATTTTGTTAGAAAAGATTCTTCCAAATGTAGCAGGATTAGGTGAGCTGTGATTGACAGCTGATTTCACCTATTAGGAAGGGGCAGTCCCTTTTTAAGAGCCGATTGGCTGCTGCTCGGGATGCGTCATGTCCTGTTTTCCCCCTGGGTGTCTGCAATGTTAGCGGCAGGTGAGTTTTTGCGAACATGTTACGGTTAGTTTTAATTTGTGTTTGATATTTAAAACTAAGGGTTGTGTTGGTTTTAGTCTGTCATTTGTCCAGTGTGCTGGTGCCCTCGTTGTGCTGTTAAAGTGGGTTACGTGACTGTTTAACCTCAGTTGGCTTTAGGTTGACCTGATGTTGGTTAACATATGCCGGTAAAATGTTAATTTGTCTGGGGTGACCACTGTTCGGTGAGTGTACAACACAAGTTCATGACGTTGTGTGACGCTGTGATTTAGTTCTAATATGATATTTGTTTATTCTAGGTTTCTCCCTTTCGTTCCATTCAGTGTCTCTCCGTGCGCTTTGTTTTTTAACTATTGCGCTGCAGTGTTGCCCCGCTGTTAACAACGACATCATCTGCACCGCTATAATTTGGACTGTACACTGTCTGGTTCTGCTGGGCATCTAGAAGTAACGCTCCACTTTTAACGTGACTATTACAGAGCCAAGGTTCGCTCTCGGTGTGTGAACGAGTAGCTTCCCATCAGCTTTGTTTCTAATGCATCGAGTATCTGTTTACTTGGTTTGTTTACTTTTTTCCTTATTGTCTAAGTAGACAACAACCTGTGTCTGTGAACCTGTCTTTGTTCATATGATTCAAGGTACTAATATGTAAGATTGCTCATTGCAGCAGGTTCTTGAGGACTGTGCCCTGTTTACAATACTGACTGCTACATTGTTAGCTACCTGCATCTTGTATATTGCCTTATTGTATGGATGTGGTTTAATTGTCATTGATTAATTCTTTATTTGATTCTTTTCTTTTATTGTTTGTGGTGGTCGTAAGGCTAGGCGCCACCATTTTGTTTTGTGTGACCTAATTATTTACATTGTTTCAATTTGTTGCAGGAGCTGGGGTCCCATGGGTGGATGGATCTGTCCGGTGGTGGTGCTTCCTCCTCAGTGTGTGCTGTGTAACACTTGAAGTATGTGGTGTGATCTAAGTGCACAGTGGGATGTGTGTGTGTGCCTTTCTGTAAACACAAGTCGTGATTAAGAAATTCCTCCCGCTGGGGACCTCAGCCCTGCTGATTACTATGTGTTTGTTTTGTTTCTATTAATTTCATTTTTTTGAGTGCGTGTTGATTGTGGTGCATTTTGAAGTGGAGAGTGTATGTTTTAGAGTGCTCCTTTTACAAAGATTATGTGTAAATAAAAATCTATTCTTGTATTATTCCCACGTCTCTTGCTCACTCTTCCTTTTAAGAGGAACGAACCTGTGTGCCTTACAGCCTTTCTGGGCGTAAGGAATATTTTCCTGGGTGTAAGTCCCAGGGTGGCGTATTCGGAATTTTATGCAAAATCTTTGCTTCCGTCATGAAGCTAAACTCTCACCCCCTCGTATGGCCACACAAAGTAAGAGTTCAAAATAAAATCATAAAATAATTAAATTAATTGTATTAAAGCAACACAATTGCACTGTTGCGCTTTTCAGCCTCATGTGGGAGCCGTAAGCCAATCTTACATGGAAAACTACATAGTGTTGCTTTAATATGTAAACAGTCATGTGATTGTTGTTAGTTTTACTTATTTGAGATTTTTGGATTGTTTAATCACAGGTTGCAGTTTCACAAGAACTTCATCTGCTTTATTTGTTTGTCCAGTAAATTTATTCAGATTAAGTTCATCCAAATGCTGATCAGACGACAACAACATGAAAACTAAAGCTGCCCACTGTGAAGAGGAGAGTTTGGTCTTTCCTACTGATGAAGATTTCACATAATGTTGAATCTCCTGCAGCAGTGAATCATCACCCAGTTCATTCAGACAGTGAATCAGATTGATGGATTTCTCTGGAGACAGATTCTCATTCATCTTCTCTTTAATGTACTCAACAGTTTTCTCTTTCTTGTAGGAGCATCTTCTCATCTGTGTCAGTAGATCCTGTAAGAGAATCTGATTGGACTCCAGTGAAAGACCCAGAAGAAAACGCAGGAAAAGATCCAGATGTCCATTCTTACTCTGCAAAGATTCATCTACAGCTCGATGATGTAACTCAGATAATGAATCCTGTTCTGATGATAACCATTTCAATTTGTGCGGAAATTCTGAAAACTGACCTGGTTCAGTAATGTTATCAAACACATATCTGTTGTTGTTTGTGAAGGAGATGTGAGCATAAAGAGCTGCTAGATGTTCCTGGATGCTGAGATGAACAAAGCAGTAAACTTTCCCCTGATACAAACCAAACTCCTCTCTGAAGATCTGAGTACACAATCCTGAATACACTGATGCTTCTGCTACATCAATGTCACACTCTCTCAGGTCTTCATCATAGAAGATCAGATTGCCTTTCACAAGCTGCTCAAAAGCCAGTTTCCCCAGTTTGAAGATCATGTCTTCATCTTTCTTCTCATAGTCCTTCTGATGTTTGATGTTTGTCTGAATGATCAGGAAGTGTGTGTACATTTGAGTGAGAGTCTTGGGGATCTCTCTTCTCTCTGCTTCACTCAACATTCTCTCTAGAACAGTGACTGAAATCCAGCAGAAGACTGGGATGTGACACATGATGTAGAGACTCCTGGATGACTTCAGGTGTGAGATGATTCTCCTGGCCAGCCTCTCATCACTGATTCTCTTCCTGAAGTATTCCTCCTTCTGTGGATCAGTGAAGCCTCGTACCTCTGTGACTCGATCAACACACTCAGAGGGGATGAGATCAGCTGCTGCTGGTCTGGAGGTGATCCAGATGAGAGCAGAGGGAAACAGATTCCCCTTGATGAGGTTTGTCAGCATCACGTCCACTGAGGTTGATTCACTTACATCACACAACCTCACACTGCTGTGAAAATCCAGAGACAGACGACACTCATCCAAACCATCAAAGATGAACAAAACTTTATATTCATCACTGAAGATTTCCATTTCTTTTGTCTCTGGAAAGAAAAGATGAAGAAGATCTAAAAGACTGAGTGTTTTGTTCTTCATCAAATTGATGTCTCTGAAAGGAAGTGGAAATATGAGGTGGACGTCCTGATTCTCTTTTTCTTCAGCCCAGTCCAGAATGAACTTCTGTACAGAGACTGTTTTTCCAATGCCAGCGACTCCCTTTGTCAGCACACTTCTGATGTGTTTGTCTTGTTCAGGTAAAGGTTTAAAGTTGTCATAACATTTGATTGGTGTCTCCTCTGTTGTTGTTCTTCTGGATTGTGTCTCAATCTGTCTCACCTCATGTTCATTACTGATCTCTCCACTTTCACTCTCTGTGATGTAGAGCTCTGTGTAGATCTCATTCAGTAGTGTTGGTGTCGTGGAATTTTAGCCGCATCAAATAATACTCACTAAGAGTCAAAGTCAAGGATCACACAGACACACTGTCGACAGAATTTTCTTTGTCTGAATTTTATATATTCTGCAGAATAGGCTCTCACTCTCTGGTGCTAGAAGTCTTAACCCAAGAGCCCCGATCACAAGGTTGAACACACATTTATAGTAAGATGCTGAAATACGTACAATCATCCGTTTCTACGTCATTTAGAAGATAGCCTTCAGCTGTCAGTGATTAAGAACATAAACAGTTAAACACAAATCTAGTGAAATCATAAAACGTATGTCTTGTTCTCAGTACATGATGTTTAAGTCCTTGGACATTGTACTTTGCTCAAAAGACATAAAGAGCATAATTCTGTACGTTAGCAGAAAAACATGATCTCCATATGAATCACAATTTATGAGCTTATGATTGTAATTAAAAAATGAAAAATAGGATGAATAATATGAAAATAAAAGCATAATAAAAGTCCTTTACTACACTCCTCCCTTTTTATGATTTATTCATAACTTCATTTACTGTCATCGTTACGTAGCTCTAGTTATTACCCTTAACCATAGTGTGCATATAGTTCTGTGCAGTTGTAAAAGCAAAAATGCACACACATAATATGATCATGAACCTCATTTTTGAAAGAAGAAAAATAGTTAGTTTTCTTGAAGAAATTGAGCACAGTTAGAGTTGGGGTCGTGAGCCCTTGATGATTCCGGATTGAGCACAGTTAGAGTTGGGGTCGTGAGCCCTGAGCACAGTTAGAGTTGGGGTCGTGAGCCCTGAGCACAGTTAGAGTTGGGGTCGTGAGCCCTTGTTGATTAATTTCCTTTGTAGGTTCGGGTTTGGTAGGACCACACGGTGCAGTTGTGCCAAGCTATCCTGCTTTCTTGTTTGAATGAAATTATCTTAGTGTCTAAATTAATGTGGGGTCTCAAAGCTGGTGTTGTAATTACAGTTATTAAGCTGCAAGCG
This sequence comes from Misgurnus anguillicaudatus, assembly GCF_027580225.2. NCBI lineage: Eukaryota > Metazoa > Chordata > Actinopteri > Cypriniformes > Cobitidae > Misgurnus > Misgurnus anguillicaudatus. The sequence continues at coordinate 47,715,034 of NC_073360.2, read as the reverse complement.
TCGTGTCGATTACCCACATTAAAGATGTCGTGTGCGTGTGTCCAAACCAAACCCAGAATACTGGAGTCGTCCTCCAATACCTTGTGAGCTGTTGCAGTTCTCTCGTGTCGTTCTTTGTATAAACTTGCAGTATACAGGTATCTGTGGTTCCCACCAATACGAAAAAGTGGTCCGTAGCAGTCGACTAGCCGTCCTCCCTTTGGTTTACACCTTGCAGTCCCGGACCAACCCTCCGGCAATGGGCAACTGGGACCCAGGTGGCACGCTCCGCGACCTTCACGGCGGTGTGAGTCGTCAGCAGAACCTGAAATGACCCCTCCCACCGTCTTGCCTTCCAGTATTTCCTCCTCAGGTTTTTCACCAACACAAAATCTCCTGGTTTGATGTTGTGCAAAGGTCCCTCTGCGGGGCGTGTTAGTGCTGCTTTAACCTGTTTTGAGATATTTTGAAGGATAGAAGACATAGGAATACAATACTGCAACATGTCATTTTCATTTCGAAGGGTATCACCTGTCGCCCTGTGTGGTTCCCACCCCATATGTGGGGGTCTACCAAAAAGTATTTCAAATGGGGACAATTTTGTTCGATCTCTTACCCTCATTCTCATGTACATGAGTACCAGTGGTAAGCACTGAACCCAATTCAATTTTGTTTCTTCACACATTTTGCTTAGTTTTGCCTTGATGGTGCCATTCTCTTTTTCCACTGCACCTCCACTTTGTGGATGGTAGGCACAGTGATTGGTCAAATTGATTTGCAAAATTTACCCACATCTTTCACCACTTGAGCAGTGAAGTGTGCTCCATTGTCAGTGGAAATTTTGTTTGGGATTCCCCATCGGGGAATAATATCTTTCAAAAGCATTTTTGTCACCCCAGCACTATCTGCATGTTTGGTGGGCGTGGCTTCAGCCCATTTTGAAAACATGTCTGTCATCACCAAACAGTACCGTTTACCTTCTGCTGGTGTCAATTCAATGTAATCCATCATTACATGTGTGAATGGTCCCTCAGGAAATGGGATGCCCCACAGGTGCGGTTTTTACCCCTCTTGCAACATTATTACCCAGACATATATGACAGTTTTCGCAATGTCTCTGTGCTACAGGAGAAAAACCCTTTGTGAACCAATTTTGTGCCATGGCTGTCAGCATTCCTCCTTTGGACACATGGTCTAAGCCACGTGTCAACCTAGCAAAATGGGAATAAAAGTGTTTAGGTAAGCAAGGTTTTTGATTTGGACCCATCCAAATCCCTTCAGGAGATTTAGTAGCTCCACACGATTTCCATAGAGCTATTTCTGTTGGGAGAGAAAATGTTTGCATGCTTATTAGTGACTCCTGTGCTTTTTCAGCTTCATTTTCCTGGGAAATCTGTGTAAGAGAAAAATTAACGTTAGTAGAAATGAGAGATGCTTGCTTTGCCGCTGCGTCCGCGCGTGCATTGCCTCTCGAGACCACGTCCTGTTCCTTGGTGTGTGCTTTGCATTTACACACAGCTATTTGAGAAAGGAGTAAATCAGCTGTCAGTTAAACCAGCAGTCAATGTAAATGGTTATAGATTGATTAGTAGCAAGTTGACAAACTTTTGTTAGTGCATGCAATTCAGCCACCTTTGCGTGAGGTGGTAAGCATCCGGATTTCACTACTTCAAAGTCAGACACTACTGCCCACCCCATCCTATTCATGCCTCTGTCATCTCTGGAAGAGGAAACATCCACAAAATATGTGATGGTGCAATTAGATATGGGTGTGTCAGCCAGGTCAGGCCTTGGTGTACATACTTCCCGTAGAGCAGACAAACAACAGTGTGGTGTACCTTCATCAGGTGTAGGTAACAATGTCGCCAGGTTCAGAACTGTACATCTTTCAACTGTGACATTAGACATTTGTAACAATGCACAGGAAATACGCAGCCACCTTGCTGCAGACAAGTGAGATGTGCACTGTTCAAGCAGTATATGAGACACAGAATGAGGGACCAACAGACGTAGCTGTGCGTAGCCCACAAACTCACTGCTTGCTTGTACTGCTCTCTCTGCAGCTGCCACTGCCCTGAGACATCCCGGTAGGCCCCTGGCCACCGGATCAAGACGACCTGAAAAATATGCAACTGGTCTCAACTTGTCACCATGTTCCTGCAACAAAACAGATGTCATACAGCCATTTCTTTCATCCACAGTTTGAATAAAAGGCTTTTTTTTTTCTTCTGGCAATCCTAAAGTGGGTGCCTGCTGTAATGTCTGTTTCAGTTCCATAAATGCCCTTTCAGCCTCCTCTGTCCATTGTACCTTTTCTGATGGTGCTAAAGGTTTTTCATAAATCATGTCATGCAATGGTTGTTGCATCTCAGAATAATTAGCAATAAAAGTCCTGCAATAAGATGTCATACCCAAAAATGACATTACTTGTTTCTTTGTAATGGGTTTTGGTATGTTAGCTATCGCCTCTATTCTCTTTGGAGAGAGAGACTTACCCATTGGTGTAATTTCGTGTCCTAGAAAGGTTACTTTCTGGACAGAGCACTGTACCTTCTTGGGGTTGACCTTGTGGCCCTCCTCAGCTAGATGAGTGAGCAACCGTATGGTGTTGTCTGTGAACGACTGCTGAGTCGGTGCCGCCACCAAGAGGTCATCCACGTACTGCAATAAAGCAACATCATCATCCAACACAAGTTTCTGTAATGAACAATGCAATGCAAAGTTGTAAATCGTGGGGCTCTCGCTGTACCCCTCAAATGTAAAAGTAAACGAGAACTGGCTATCAGGATGGACAGGAAACACTGAAAGATGCATTTGAAATATCCACTACAGAAAACCACTGGCCGTCAGCTGGTATCTGTGAGAGAATTGTGTAAGGGTTCGGCACGTTTGGTGCCTTTACCTGCACCGCAGCATTTACTGCTTGGAGGTCTTGAACAAACCTCCACTCTGTGGGCTGACCTGCATCTCTGACCTTTTGTACAGGAAAAATGGGTGTTCTCACAGGTGAGTTGGGCAGGGAACAATTATCCCTTTCTCCAATAAGGCCTCAAATACTGGCCTTATTCCCTCAAGCGCCTCCCTTTTCAGAGGGTATTGAGGTTTACATGGTCTGTAATCACTTTTTGGGGTGATAACTACTGGTTCACACCCTTTAATCAAACCCACATCATATTTATCTTTAGCCCACAGGTAGTCAGGTACTTTGTCAAGAACCTCTTGTGGTAAATCAATGCTAGCACACGTCATGTGTGCTGGCAAAATGTTTTGTAAATTTGAATCTGCAGAAACAGCTTTCTGTATTATAACTCTCTCTCTCTCAGCAATGAAAAAAGAAACACAACTTCTCCTGTGTGCTGTTATCTGCTCTGAGAACTGCACGTTTTCTGACAACATTTCCCAATCAACAGCCTCGCTACAGGCCTTTGCAAATTCACCTGCTTTTTCCCATGGCTGACTGGTATTTTTTGCAATAGAAACATGGGGTACCGAATTTTCAACATCAAAAATTAGGTCTTGCTTTTCTGTCAATTTGAACGAGTGCCACACACCATGAGTCATTCCAGCATATATGGGTTATAGTCAAACCTTCTGTTTTTACAGAGAACCATTTCTATGAGCCGTGCAATGCATGTTATCAGCTGGAATGACCTCGCTGGCTTGTGGCAATCTTATCTTCCCTTCAGCATGCAACTCTTCACTCTGAAACATTCATACACATACAACATAGACACACACATAGATGACATTCTGGGATCCCAACAAGAAATATTCAGGCCTTGGTTGTTACGTAAGATGCTAGCATTAATTTAACACATCAAATCCCTCCCCATGAGGTTTACCGGACACGCGTCAGATAAGAGGAACATATGCATAAACTCGTTACCGTCATGCATACAACAGAGTGGAGCAGTAAATTCTTCCCTCACTATATGCCCCGTAGCACTCATAGATGAGTTAAACTGCCCACTCAAGGTGACAAATGGGAATTCATCTTTGCGTATGACAGAGTCAGTTGCATCCAGAGTCTACCATAAACAACAATACCTGTCCCTCAACCATTATTTCTTATCAATATCAAGCAAAGCAAGTTCTTCATTGCACAGAGCGTGTCTTTCCCTATCATACACATCAGAAAAATCAGAATCAGCAAGCAGATAATATGGCATTTGAACCGCAGAAAAAACAAGATTGGACTTACCCGCCTCTGTACGATGCTCCCCTTCCCCCTCCTGGCTTCAGTCGCCCCTTTCTTTACACACTGGCAGGTTTCCCGCACCCCCTTGGGATTCCGGTGTCCCTTGAGTTTTCAGGAAATGGAAACATTGGTTTTTCAAATGTCCTTTCTGTCCGCAATACCAGCAAACATTTTCTTTCGGATCTCCTCTCCTCTTCTCTCATTCTCTCTGCTGCCCGTTCTCTCGGGAGCGTTGTCCTTGCGAAGAGAAATTGCGTTGGTTATGTTGTGGCTGTGCCCATTCTCCTATCTTGGCAAAAGCTGAAGATAGCTGTTTCTCTGGTGAACGGCTTCTCTGCTGTTTCCTTAGGCCTTGCCTCCCGTTCCGTGTTTATCTGAACATCATCTTTGTCCTGATTCTGGTCCACGTGGCAGTTCTTGCATCGGCGGTGGCGGGGGTGCAATCAGGTAGTGCTTGTCGTGCTGGCTTTTGTATCTGTGCGGCTTGTTGAGCTGGTCGTTGTATCTGTGCGATTTGTTGAGCAGGTGGTGGTGGAGGGCGACGTTGTGGAGGGGGTTGGAGGTCATCGTCCAGAAGCGGTACCCTTGTGTATTGGAAATGTACCCCAGGTGGGGTACGTGCAGGTGCATAGGGAGAAGGAAAAAACAGAAAGTTAGGTTCATCATGTAATGAATCTGATGTAGGAAAACATTTGCTTAATGTTTAGCTCTGACTTAGTCTGAGTCAGTTCGTCCTTGGTCTTTATCTTACTCTGTGCTCTCATTTCTCTGCCATCCGCAATGATTTTTCCCTTAATAAAATGAGTGCTTTTACACTCAGTGTTCCTTTAGGAGGAAAATCATACCTTTTCTCCCAGATTTTACGCTTTCCAACGCCCCCGTGCCCTTTGATTTGATCACTCGAGCATACACACCATTTTCCAGATCCATTGACTTTGTACTCCCTTTCGAATTACCCTGACCCATGGTCATGAACGAAATAACGCTTACCGTATTATCTATTCAGATGCCACCACAACGGTTCTTTTCCAGATTCCGTCAGCTTTGACTCCAGAAATGGTTGAGACTCTCCCTTCCCTTAGGCCTGGGGTACGGAGCCCGAGACCTCTCGTCTCAGGGGTGATCAGTCAGTCTCTCCCAAACCTTCTGGAGTCTTCAGCTGTGGAATCCGCATCCTCGTCGCCATTATTGTCGTGGAATTTTAGCCGCATCAAATAATACTCACTAAGAGTCAAAGTCAAGGATCACACAGACACACTGTCGACAGAATTTTCTTTGTCTGAATTTTATATATTCTGCAGAATAGGCTCTCACTCCCTGGTGCTAGAAGTCTAAACCCAAGAGCCCCGATCACAAGGTTGAACACACATTTATAGTAAGATGCTGAAATACGTACAATCATCCGTTTCTACGTCATTTAGAAGATAGCCTTCAGCTGTCAGTGATTAAGAACATAAACAGTTAAACACAAATCTAGTGAAATCATAAAACGTATGTCTTGTTCTCAGTACATGATGTTTAAGTCCTTGGACATTGTACTTTGCTCAAAAGACAGAAAGAGCATAATTCTGTACGTTAGCAGAAAAACATGATCTCCATATGAATCACAATTTATGAGCTTATGATTGTAATTAAAAAATGAAAAATAGGATGAATAATATGAAAATAAAAGCATAATAAAAGTCCTCCACTACATTGGGTTTCTCTTATTTGATGTTACTTCATACAAACACTCAAACTTCCTCCTCAGATTTGATCTGAATGTTTTCTGGACTTCAGCAGGATCAGAGTCATGACTGTAAATTAAAAGTAATATATTAAATAAGAACACAAGTTTGAGTTAAAAAGTACAGAGCAAAATGTTGTTTTTGCATCACAAAACACATATAAATATGGATGTAAAATGTTTTTTTTTTAAGTAACATGTGGTCAACCTTTTTTAGTCTCTAAAAATAAATTAAAATCCTATTATTTACCTGAAATGAGGACTTATGTTTTTATTAACGTCTTGTAGTTTATTCTCAAATTGCTCACTCTTCCTCCCCTTACAGTCGGGTTCTGTTATGATTCGTCTGGATTGTAAGAATGAAAATGAAGAATCACTTAAAGGGCGGTTCCCATTATAACTATAACTATAAAAATATAAATCCTTTGATTTTAAAGAGAATAGTGGAGTTCACACCACAACTATAATGATAAAGATACAAGTAAACGTATCGTTGTGATCACTTGCGGTGCAATTTTTTTCTAACCGATGAACGATAAACCAATGACAGCCAATCAAATCTACTTGAATCTAAAGTGCACGCACACGCAGCATATTTATACATTTCAATGTAAACAATTACAGCAAGTGGAGAGATTTTAATACAAAAACTGTCAATTTTATGTGTCTCTTTGCATGAATATGTCTGATAATGAAGAATAATTTCTCGATTGTAAAAAAAAATGTTAAACTACAATCATAGTTTTCAAAGATATTGTATACCTGTGTGCAGGCTGTGTTTCTTCACTCTTAAACTCTATTGGATGATTCATAGACCGATCACTCTTCATAGACACACAACTGAACTCTGAATCTGATCTCTTCTGATGATCTGAACTATAACACACAACAGATTCAATACTTAAAATAACATTACAAATATTTTTTGCAGATGCTCATTATAAAAATAAGCCATTATAGTAAATAATACCTATAAAAATAATATTTTCATATAAGTTCATTTAAAAGGTTATTAATAATAATAAAGGTTACTTAATTGATTTGTATTATTTTAATACTTTAAAGTGTTTATATAAAGTACCTGCATCCTGGAGATGTTTGTGTTTGATCCATGATGAAGCTGCAGAGATGAATCTGATCAATCTGATCTCCACAACTGATACTGAATGAAAATAACATTCAGACACAAAATAAACTTAAAATCAAAGTAAATAAACAGACATTATAATTCAGATAAATGAATCCTGAGTGTTGAAGAAACAACTGCGTCAACACAACATTTCCTCACATTAACACAATATTAACACAAATTAAATTAAGAATTATGATAAGAAAACTCTAAATAAATGACACTAATATTAAGATAAGAAACAAATATATGATAATATAATGAATAAAGATTTATAGAAACTATGAATGATGAAGTAAAAAGTGTCTGATCTCACCTGAACAACAATGTAAAAGACTGAACTTATAGCAAGAAACATGAAAGATGTCATTAAAAATCTGAGTTATTCATCAAATATTCATCTTTAAACTCTTCCTGAAATACAAGTGAAAACATTAGGCTACTATTGTGTTGATTAAAAATTAATGTCATCTTGATTTATGTTAAAATAACATAAATGATGATTTTACTTAAACACAAACCTATAAACAGTAAATTAAGAAAACTGAAAATAATGTTGAAGTCTCTTAATGTTTTCCTCGACTGTAAATATTGATAGATCAACTTGTTGACAGCAATTTAAAGATAAGAAATGATTTAATTTAAAAGTGTGAATCTGTCCTTTAAAGAAACTATGAACGAGGAAGTAAAAAGCGTCTCATCTCACCTGAACACACCTGAACACTCGCTGTCATCACAATCTGACTGGATTCACTTTCTCAAAATACTACAACTTTAACATCAACTACACACACAAAAATACACATAAAGCTGTTCATACATGTTATATTAATCACTTTGATCATCGATATGTTAAGAAATCAACTCTACCTGTTTAAAATGGCGGAAGATAAACACGAAACAATTTACTTTCACTTTCATCTGTGACGTCACTATTGTATGAGGAAGTGTTTGAGGTGTTTCTCCCTCTGCTGACAGTAAACAAACATTAAACATCTGATTACAAATAATTTAACAGATTTAATTTATAAACGAGACTTAATCATTAATGTGAGTCAATATGTTTACATTCACTACATGAAACAAAGAGCACATCAGGATTAACAATAATTAAACTCAAATCAAAATTACTCCTCTTTTGTTGAACTAATGTAAGCCTAATAAAGTCATATGAGTTTAATATAATGTAGACTAAGTGATATTTTATTATTTGTGTGAACTACATTTACATTCATGTATTTATCATAGTGTGAACTTTATCAAGTGTTTGATTTAATAAACACAGCGAGGTCTTAAAAACACACACTTTTAGTTTAAAAGATTAAATATAATTGTGCTAACATAAACATTTCATTGAATAAAAAAATATCAGGATAATTATCAGACATTAAACATTAAAAGATGTAAAGAAAACTCCGCCTCCACTGCCACCTACAGGACATTTGTGTTATTACAGTTATTCTGCAGTGTGTCATAGACAATAGAAACATTATTCACAGTTTCTTTATTTTCTCCACTGAAATCTAAAGTGTGTGTTGAATGTGCAGATGAATGAAATGTATAAGATAACTGAAGGTGCTGTTCTCAGATCAGATGCAGGGACACTGAGAAACATCAGCAGCAGCACATCCGGCCTGTATCAGTGCACTGCGTCAAACATCATAGGAAAGAGCACCTGTGTCCTTAACCTGCAGGTTGTAGCACGTAAGTGTGTAAGGAGAGACATTACAGACACAAAGACTGTCACATGATCAGATATGAGGTCTGATCACAGCTCTGTCTCGTATCACAGCTCAGACACAGAGTGTTGGTCTGATCACCGGCCGGCACCATCGACACGAGCGTTCTGGCTGTGATCATCTGATGTCTGCTGGTCACACATGTGGATTATACAGGACCCTTGGGAGAGATTTTGGTAGATTCTCATTCCAAATGGTTGGAAATTTATCCTGTAACAACTTCACAAACTACCATCATGAAAATGAAAATTCATTCAGTCACTAGGTCACATGACATACACTCTGCAATGTGATTGGCTGGCTCACAAAAATAAAAGTTAACAAATCAAATATAAATGAGAGCACAATACTTATAAATCTTAACACACACATTTCTATTTGATCATTTCAACACAAGAAAACACATCCAGCAAACATAAATGAGTTAAATTTCATGATGTTTGTTGCTGGTTTTGTTAGTATATCTTCAATCATATCATCAGTTGGACAGTATCTCAGACTAATTCTGCCCTCCTTTATCACAGACCTCACAAAATGACATTTAATGTCCACATGTTTACAGGATTTTTTGCTGACGCTATGACACCCTGATTGTCTTTATAAACTCTAGATTGATATTTCAGTCCATCAATGTTTTCTAACACTCGTGTACAGTCACAGTTAATGTCATAAACTCAGCTTCACATGTGGACAGTGTAACAGTAGACTGTCTTTTAGTCTTCATGAGATTAATGGATCATTTTTGTTCAGGTTAATGCAGTAACTTGTAGTACTTCTTCTATCAATAATATCAGCTGTCCATACAGTGATTTTTTCAGTTTATACACATCAGTTTTGTAATACTTTGAGATTTTACCTCGTAATCCTCTGGTTGTTTTATATAAATGTCATTTTATTGGCTCATGTAAATATGTTGTCTTTACATCAATTTGATGAACAATCATGTTTTCCTGAACTGTTTTCTGTTTCAGTATCTTGTCATTCTGGCAGTTGGAGAAAAAGTCTCGTCATGGTTCACACGTCTCTCTTGACTTTAAGCTACATCACCTTGAAAACTACAAACATAATCACTTAAATAATCTGACATTTTCCTCTCTCTGGCAGGATTTCTCTTTTGTTCAGGTTCATCATCTATTTGTGTTTGGTTTTTGCTTATTTACTGTTCACTGAGTATGAATTTACTGTTTTGTTTTTTACATTTATTTTTGAATTAGTCATAGAATGTGTTGTGTCTTATTGTAAATTTATTATAAAGTTTGTATTTGTCCACTAGATGGCGCAGTTCGACTCTGTCGTTCAGAAAGCGTCTGACAGATAATCAACAGCGATAGACCAAAGCTGAAATGTCAAGTTTATCATTTTATTAAACTTTATGTCACTGTATTAAAACTGTAAATTACTCTCATTTTATCTTTATGGTCATCAGTAGGACTGTAATCAGATGACATACAACTGATGTCTGCACAATTAATATCAGTAAAGTTTAGATTATTGAATATGTTTATTTCATGTCACAGAGAGAGAGAGATTCAGAGAAAGATGAAAGAGAGACAGTGAATGACTCGACCTGTTTCACACATAAATTCTGACAGCTTGTGTTTACTCTTAGTTTTACATCAACACTAACAGAAATGTTTGACATCAGCAGGGGTAAAATCATCAGTTTATAAATGTATTAAATATTACTTTTGAGTTCGGGTTTGGTCCAGAATGACTCATTTGATGCAATACAATCAAAGTCCACGAGATGTCGCTGGTGTGCAGACTGTACTGACATGAATGAGTGAAGAATGAAAGCACCATGAGATGTAATGCACATGAGATGAATTGTCCTTAAGAAAATCAAGCATGACTTAACTATAGTTAGCATAGTTTTATGTTTGTTTTATTTGTAGTAGGTCTTTGTTATCAGTGCTCACATCAAAAGTCTTCATCTCTGTTGGTATGGAGGAGGATTAGCGTCTAAATGAGCAGCTTTCACATCACAAAGACCTCATCAATACTGAAAGAGCAACATCTGCTTTCATCTGTCTTCATCTATTTCAGTAAGACATTGATAAACTTCAATAAAAAATAGTCAAAATTCAAAATATAAATAGTCAGATTTGGATAAAGTCACAGATCAGATCCTGTACTGAATAATCAACTCATACGGTTAAGAGGAAGTGATGTCACTATTGTGTCTTCTTATTCACCATCAGATCATACTGAAGATCAGACATCTTTACATCTTTAATGACTCCGTGGAAAAGTCCTGAATAAAAATAAAAGATTAAGTCAATCAGATATGAGATCATCATCAGTGTCAGATGAAGAGATAGAAAAACAAACTATTAGTGCTGTCAGTCAGTGATAGAAATGAAATCTTCAACATAATAAACATGTCAACAATCTGTTTATCACATACACATGAGCTACAACAATACAAAAACACATTTCATCTATTTCCTCTGAATATTTGATGTCAATGTAAGAGATGAATGTATTGATATGTATGTAGTATAATATAATGACACACTGACAGTTTTATGAGTTCACACACAAACAGTAAGAAAATGAAGGTGATGCTTTATTTTAAAAGTCCTGGAGGTTGACAGTCGTGTAAATAAAGAGAAACAGCATCAATGTCAAAGCTCGACAGAGAGTTGTGTGAAGTGTCCATCAGATTTTAAGAGTTGACTTTCTCTTCTTTTTTCTAATCTTCATCTCTATCATTTATCATCTTTACTTTGTGTTTATCTGTTGTGTATATATTGTGTTTGTGTTGTTATTTCTGTCAGTATTCTGATGATTTGATAAATAATGCTTAAAACATGAAATAAAAGCCAGGTTGTTATAAAAAGAGTTTCAGATGAACATCTAGTCAAGTGTGCCTAACTATAGAGGTGTCGTCCTATCAAACAAACTCCATTAACAAACATCATATATAATGTGTAAGAAGAGTAAGATCACAGTATTAAATCCTGGAGTAAACAAACTCAACATCACAGTTAGTAAACAGACTCAGACATTGTGTTGATCTGACAAAGCATCAAGTGTTGTTCATGTACACTTCATATTTTCTGTTTGTTGGGTTTAAAGGATACACAGCCTATAACAGCAGCAGATCAATTTACATTTATTTCTAATATTTATATTCTAGGATTTAAATGACACTGCATGAGTTTACTTTAAACATTTATTTAAATGAGCTCTACTCACACTACTTTCTGTAGTTTATAATGTGGATCATCTTCTAGATCAGAGATCAGCTTCACTCCTGAATCTGTGAGATTATTCAGAGACAGATTCAGATCTCTCAGGTGTGATGGGTTTGATCTCAGAGCTGAAGTCAGAGCAACACAACCTTCATCTGTGATATCACAACTACACAACCTGTAGAGAACAGAGACTTTATGTGAATGATGCAAAACTACAAAGTTTGTCCACAAATCTCTAACCTCCATCTCTTCATGTAATGTTCCTCTTTCAATCCCTCAGTAACTGAGACACTGTGTGTTTAAATGTCAAATAAATCCATCACACAGCTGACTATTAGTGTTAGATGTTCTAAACCACATGAACATTTCTTCATAAATCTGTATTGAGTTCATGACTCACACTTGTAATTCTCATCAGGTATTTGATGTAAAAATCTTCCTCTATTACAGGAGGAATATCAGCTGGAGATAACATAACTCTGATCTTACATTTAAAGATGTTACAGTGTTTAAAGATCAATTTCACTCAATCTATAAAAACATTATTAATGTGTGTGTCAGTGTCAATGATGGATCAATGTTTTTAATCATCTTTATAAAAACAACACGACGAGGAGAAAAACTCTTCATACACAATAATATCAGCAAAGATTTCATCAAAGAAACACCAAACTACATTTTCTGACATTTTAACATAGTATTTTTTGTTGCACGTTGTGAAGGAAATTGAAATGAATCATAACTAATTATAACTAACATGTCTTTTCCTTACAGGTTTGAACATTTGTACTGTATGCTTTTAACAACAAAATGTGTTGAAATGGAGGATGTTCGTGTGGTTAAATGATTTCAATTTAAAACCCGATGACTTGTTAAAGCTGAGGTCATCAAGAAAGTTAAATTTGTTTTTTGTCTGCATGGTAACAGAGAGGAGTTTCTGAATTGCAGATATGAAGAATAAATCATATAAGAGATAAATGATGTGACTGTCTTGTATCTATCCTATATAAACTCTTGTATTCTTTCTGATGAGGAGGATTCATTCGTGATTAAATCATATTCAAAGACATTGATTGGAGTCTGTCAGGTTGAACACATGATCTTATTTCCTCAAGTGTTTGTGTTCATTAGGGGTGGGAATCGTTTGGACCCTCATGAATCGATTCAGAATCAACATATATAATTAATATGTTAACAGGCATATCAATATGTAACTGTAACTGACATATTGTATAATCATCATCATTATACACAGTGATTTTGGCAGTAATACTGTATTTATTTAATGCAGCACCCAGCGCCTCCGTCTGAATAATAAATGATGTGCATATTTTTACAGAAGTATATTCATGTTCTTATCTATATCTAAACATTTAGCGGCAGGTTTTTGGAAACGCTATTAGCACATCAGATGAGTCTGTAAATGAAAGGTGCTGTTTCTTCCTGATGCTCACTGAAAAGGCAGATGAAGATCATCCCAACATGTATTTTGTTTTCTTGCAGTCAAATAGGGCTAGATGTATTTGTTTTTTCTTTCTCTACTGCTCGTGTAAGCTCCGCTGTGGGTGCTGGTGATGTGCGCGCTCTCAAGCTGTCCGTGTGCAGCACCCCTCCTGCAGTTGAGTTTAGCTTTTTGGTTCTGATAACATCACATTATTATTTTGTACAATAACTTTTAAGAATAAATTCTTGACATTTGTGAATTGTTACAGAATCGTCCACATCATGATGCATCAAAGAATACATTTTTTTAAATAGTTTTTCTTTTTTTTTTTTTTTTCATATAATGGACAAAATGTTGTGTGACTCTTGAGTGTTTGTCTTCTGTGGACACCCGGTGAGGATAAATGTCTTGTGTGTGTTGTCTACACGGTTATGTAACTTAAGTCAGTCAGGTGTTTAGGGGAAATCTAACAACACAACATCATAATTATTCATGAGACTGCTGATGTATCTGCTTACTGATCAGGGCCCAGTTCCCCAAAACGTTCTTATCGCTAAGTAGTTCTTAACCTATTTCTTAACCTCTCTCTTAACTCTATGGCACGATTCCCAAAACGTTCGTACGCTAAGTATATCTTCTGTAAGTCACACTTTCGTAAGGTTGGTCTGGACCATTCGTAAGCTCTCTCTTAGCGTTGTTTGAGCGCAAAACGCTATCGCCGCAGTCTTTAGAAATCAGCACAGCGCAGTACAAGTCAAACGATGGTATGCTGACAATGATTTTATGTTATGGACATTTTAAGACTTATAATAAAATATGTTTGCAATGGATACAGGACTATTTATGCAGTTGACTTTATTTGGTATCAGAACTAATGAATCAAAGACGGCGCCGGTGTTTGTTCCTCATTGAAGTCTGTTCCCTCTATGTTTATAGTGTTTTCATCACGTTACATTTATAATTTATTTAGAAGGATTAAAGATTTCAATTGGTTATACTAAAAAGCAATAATATCATGTATTCTATTATACAATTTTTTAAATATTTCATATTTGACAGTTTTATGCCTTTTAACATATAGCTCTTTTTTCTCTACTGTTTGTTTTAAAACTGTTATGTTTCCATACATAATAAATATATATTATACATATAATATGATTCATACTGTAAAAATAATTGACTTACAATCAAGAACAGTCAAGATACATTACATAAATGCACACATATACATCTCAGTAGCCATTATAACTTTCAATGTATATAAAGAATAAACGTATAATGTGATAAAAACGCTATAAAAACACTACACTAAAGGGAAACATAGAGAACAGACTTCCACACAACACCGGTAACCCCGAAACAATTGTTTTTATTCGACAACCCTTAAACCTTTTGACATTTTGCCTGACGTGGCTAAATTAAAAGAAAAATTTGCCTCCCAAGAAAACTCATTATGGAGCTGCTGGATCTTCTCAGACCATATTCTCTATCTAACTAGGTTGCTTTTTATTGAAATCATTAATGGTAAGCAATACCGCATTAATCAGAAATACTGCAGCTGCTTGCCAATCAATTCTGATTGTTAAGTACCTCACCATTACTATAAAAGTGTATATCATCATTTTTAAAAGTCGTTAAACCCATGTCAAGAAGCGGCACAAGTGGCACAACGGGATAAGGAGGATGGATGATTAGCGAGGGATACCCGCTTCGTCTATATTAATGACAATTTGATAACTTAATTAAAAGTCTATTTTACGGATAACTTAAACCATGTTAAAATAAATGTTTCTGGAATAGTTTGAGTAATGTTCCATTTGTATATAACGTGTTGTCTTTCTAAACATTGTAATGCACCTTTGCGTGAAGTGGAAAATCAATCCCTGAGCGATCGATCGCAAATAATTCAGCACCTTCACTTGGGACAGCGACATTGTTACGTCGAACTTAGAGGCAGCGTGTTAAGAAGCTTCCTAAGGGACACTTCAGGGAACACACTTAGGAACACAAACAACTTTGGCAAGATATATCTTTTCGAGTCTTCTTAGCGCGCTAAGAGTGAACGTTATCGTGGAACCGGGCCCAGATACTTTACATTTTAGTGTGTTTTTTTCATACAGTTTATGTTTAACTAAACCTCAGTACATGTGTGACTATCAGAGAGATGATCTTACTGCAGTATCTCCAGTTTACAGTCAGGATTCTTCAGTACATCAGAGATCAGCTTCACTCCTGAATCTCTTAGTTTATTACCAGTCAGATCCAGATCTCTCAGGTGTGATGGGTTTGATCTCAGAGCTGAAGTCAGAGCAACACAACCTTCATCTGTGATATCACACCTCCACAACCTGTAGAGAACAAAGACACAGTTTATTCACACAGATCAAATCTACAATGAGTTGAATTTGTTTCTCTTCCTGTCATCATTAAGTGTTTATGGACATTTTCATTTTAGTTTCATTTATGTGTGTTTGTGTTTTACTGAAACACATCAGTGAAATTTACAAGGAAATGAACTTCATCAGTTTATGTTTATATTAAATGTGTGATTTATTTTTTATACAGTAATGAAATCAGATTTCTCTCATCAGACATCACAAAATTTTCTCTTATGTTTTTATTTCTGAATGATTTTTGTTTTTTACTTTTGTTCATAATTCAATTTTAATGTTTTATGTTTGTGATTTTCAGTAAGAGTTAAAGTGTTGTGGTGAATGTTGAATAAAATCAGCTTCAGTTATCAAATACATTAATGAGATTAAATTAAAATAAACTTTTCAACATTTAAAGTGGACCAAAACTTTTTATAAATGTTGTCTTTGAATTTTGAACAATACTTGTCTGAGGACATCTTAGGGTGTTTTCAGACCTGAGTCTATGTTTCAGAATCTGGTGCTTTTTCTCCTTGCTTCAGTTTGTTTAGTCATATGTGAACACAGCAGGGGCAGACTGCTTTAGTCTATGATCACAGCAGACACAACTACCAGATGAAGATCAATAAAACACTCCCAAGAGGTTCACAACAAGATTACAGGCCGGGATATGTTGTGCTGTTGGCGGCAGGGGTGCCGCTAGCAATTTTGGGCCCTATGAAAGAATATGAGGTCAGGCCCCCACCATACCCATTTCACACCAAACATACAATCCAACCTACTGTAGCTATTCAAAATCTTTGTCTGCAATTTAATAATAATGAACTATTTATTTTGCTATTGTTTTGACCACAATTAACAGTATTTATAGATACTTACAATGTCTGCAGCTAAGATAATTTATTGAGCAATGTACATTTAATTGAAAAATACAGTACAGTAAATCAAATATTCAGAGAAAATGCAACATTCTTAAAGATAAAAGATAATTGTGACCATGCCTGCAGTGGCGGTTCTAGACAAATTTCACTAGGGGGGCCAAGTAGGGGCCAGTGTTTTACCAGAGGGGCACAAAAAAAATGGCAAGAAATTATATTTAAAGATTATAGGGGCGGTTACAGGAATTATTTTAAGACAGGACTAGGCCTTAGTTTAATTAGGAAATATAACTAGTTTTAACAAACATGCCTTACTAAATACATTACTTGTGTGCATTTTGAAGCAAAACAAAGGGCACTGGTGTATTTTAAAATATGGCATTGCAAGTTGTTTTCAGTTTGGACAGCTCTTACATTTATTTTAGTCTAGGACTAGTCTAATCCCTTTCCGGGAAACTGCCCCATAAACTTTATCTTACTTTACAATCATATAAATCTTTATTTAATACAAGAGTGAGTGCAGGTGCAAAAGGGGAGCTGGGCTCTTTTCTAAAGCCCCGCAACCGAAAATCATGCGAGCCTACTCAATAAACTTTATGAAATGCAAACTGTTATAAAGACAAACGTTTGTTTTAGTTTACATATAAACACACATTGCTAGACAGTTAGGGACCACAATCTAATCAGTATTTAAAATAATATTTATTTTAAATTGTAAACATTTTTACATGACACATTTAATTATATTCCTCCAATTTTATGCACGTATATGTAAGAGCATAATTACAGTGCTTTTTACAATGTGTAAACTTTAAAAAGTTAGCGAGATGTTGGTTTTGCCGGTTGTTGATGAGTAACAGCTGTGAATGATCACCGCGCTTAAGCAGCCACGTCACAGGAGAACAAGTGAACAGTGTCCCAATGTCAAGTGAGCTAGAGTCCTTACTAGTGCCCAAACCTGGATACACATTCTCAACATCGGGAAATTGGGAACAAATTGAGACACTCGCTGAGCAGCACCCAGCACCCAGCACCCGCAGCCAGCCATAGATATGTATAAAGGCTAGATGGCTCAAGGCGGAGTCAGCTGTGTCGTCGCTTGGCGGCCATCTTAGGTCAGTGCTGCCATAGTGAAGGTGAGTGACATACGCCAACTAAAATGCTCGTAACTTGCTGAATTCTTGACGGATTTACAAACGGTTTGGTGTATTACAAACATTATTAACGTGGCTATGATTTGTGCTAATAAACTCCGTGGCTATAATTTTTCACAAGTACCTATGTAGTTAAATAGCCGCATCCCTGACGTTTATGACACACCAAGCCGTTTGAAAATCGGTTGAAAATTGAGCAAAATATAGTTATTTCAGCACTACATGCACAATAGAATTTAATGTTATAACTGGACGAGCGGTCCTGTCCTAAGATGGCCGCCGTGTGACGTCGTCGGGTCCCATTGGCTCTCAGCGCCGGTAAGCCATCTAGCCTTTATACATATCTATGCAGCCAGCTACAGTGGTTGGGTGCGCCGCTCTAATTTGCCCGTTTAGAACGTTATGCGTCGGATTAGTTCCGCTTTTGGCGCTCGCGTGTAAAATCAAAATAAATGTATACTTTTTTATTTGGTCAGCACGGGGTGGCCACAGGGGTGGCCAGGGACTTGTCTACAGAGGCACGGGCCACCCTTGGCCTCCGTGTAGAACCGCCACTGCATGCCTGTGAAAACCCAGCTGAAGTATTTCTTTGTGATTTACTGTTTTCCACATAAAATCATCCTACATAATGTAAAGAACATTTTGTGAAAATATGAACTTGATATATTTAATGTTGACTGAGTAATGTCATGTCAGCGATTGAAATCATAGTGAAATTAATGCTTGAAATTAAACTGTGATGCTTTTTATCTCACAATAAGATTTTAGGCTTTAGTCTGATTTTCAGAGACCGTCTCAGTGACATACTGTATACTTGAGCTGTTAAACGCATCAATGACATTGTAACATTTAAAAATGGTGAACAACAACAATGCATCTTTTCTATACAGTTACCTTATGCCTCAAATAAGATTGGGTCAAAAATGCTTGACCAAAGCTTATATTATAATTATTAGCATTATTTATAAGGTGAAGAACAAGTTTCACGCACCAGCAGCTACACTAAAGCAAAAATAACAACAGATCATTAACATGAACTCGAGAAAACAGCTATACTCTTAACGTAAATGATTCTTCAGACTGTTTATTAATCAGCAGGACTCTAAAATGAAATGAAGGACAACTGTAGATAAACGTCTCCATCTCTCTAACAAACTACAACAACTATAGCAGATTACGACAGATTGATTTCTTAAAGCTGTTGCAAGGTGAGAAGCTTTAATATACATTAATGGACTAGTTTAGCCTTCGTTTCATTTCTGTTTTTATCACAATCAACTCGATTCTCAACTGCTAAAAAATATGGAGAGCCAATTCTGCCATATTCATAAATAAATAAATACATAAATAAATATACAAGGAAATGTAAAAAAACAAAAATACAGAAATAAATAAAGAAATATATATACATGGAAATGTAAAAAAGCAAAAATAAATGAGTATTTATACCTGTATTTCTTTATTTATGTATAATTGTATTTTTTCACACTATTATTTATTTATTTATTCATTCATTTATTTATACATTTATTTATTTTTACTTTTATTTATTTTCACATTTATTTATGTATAAATGTATTTATGTCTACACGTATTTATTTATACATTTATATATTTCTATATATATTTATTTCCACATTTATTTATTTATACATTTATTTATTTCTTCTTTTATTCGTCTGTATGCTAATGAGGGGGGCGTGTTTTACCTCAGACTTAGCAATCGATCTCTGAGTGCCCGTGCTGAAGCTTTGAGGCCACAGTGACACCTAGTGGTGTGACAAAGCGAACGCAGTTGCACATGGAGTGAATGACTTGGAGATGTGCAATATCCAAAACCTTATTTCAAGTTTTAAATCATTTTGTGTCACCATAACTGTGTATAGGGTCACTATACATAGCATACGCACTGTACCCAGTAAATCGCCATCCGGTCATGATTTCTAAAATGTCTTGGCACACATCATTATCAAAATGCACGTTATCAACAGATCTGATGACAGACCCTTGGAAGTGGACACTTTAATATGGAAACGCGTGAATTTATGCACTATTAATAACATTTAATGCCCTGGATGGGGGCTGATCAGAGTTTGAGGCTCGCCCACCAGCAGCACAGAACGCGGAGAGAAACCAGCACACGCAAGAATATTGATCAATGCCTCGTTTGAAACGCGGCTGCAAACACTTTACATTGGCGTTTGCTAATTTTGCAATGCACAACATGTGACAATTTGAATGCTTAATGCGCCTCTTAATCACAAGTCATCAAGTGGAATCAGCTGAGCGGGATTAAATCTAACAAAGGGTGATCGTGCAAACACAGCGAGACACGCATGACGCCATGCAGGTGATCCAAATCATGGCGAGGTGACGCGTGACTGAGCTGCTAAGAAAAGCAGACGATAGACTGAAAATGAAGTAATGATTATTATAAGATCCCATGGTACTGTTGCTGCGCAGAAGCATCATGTCCTTTCAAACCCTCGTCAGATTTTGAGTTTACTGATTTTTTTTTACTGAAACGTCCAAAAGACAACGTTGACAGCAACAGAAACAAACCTTTCTATTGCGGTTATATTTCTCCATATAAATAGATTTTTAAACTTTATGGAGTGGTTTCCCGGACAGGGATTAGCTTAATCCAGGACTTGGCCTTAGTTTAATTAGGAAATATAACTAGTTTTAACAAGCATGCCTTACTAAAAACATTACTTGTGTGCATTTTGAGGCTAAACAAAGTGCACTGATGTATTGTAAGACATGTAAGTGCAAGTTGTTTTCAGTTTGGACAGCTCTTACATTTATTTTAGTCTAGGACTTGTCTAATCCCTGTCCGGGAAACCGCCCCTATATGCATCACCATATATAGCTTATGTCAAGACATAGCCTACAGAAAGCTGTCTCGTGGCATATAACATAATGCATAGCCTATTTTTACAAGGCTACTGCATAGGAAATTGCCCTTCAACCCTGCTGAAAAAAACAATAAAACCATTACAGAAATTCCTAATGGTTTCCAATAAAAACAAAATCAGGTTTAAAAGTCATTTTATTCATCTGAATCTGCAAATATGAATTTTGTTGTTGGTGTAGTTGTCTTCTTATGGCCACCACCATCCATCCATTCTGGCTCATGATGTACTTAAAATATGATGACAGCATCTAAAGAGGTAAAAAAACAAGTTATTACATTTTTAAAAAATGCTGCATTTTAGCCCATGTACACTTTTTTTGTTGTTAATGCACATCAGGGCAAGATCCGTGTTCTTTAATGGTCTGACTTGAAACATTGCATAGCCATCTGATGAAGGAAGAAAGCTGTTGTGTTTACATAGATGACAATGAGGTTCAATCAAGATCATCTACAGTGCATTCAGAAATTATTCAGACCCCTTTCACTTTTTATTTTTATGTTGTTGTGTGATACTGTAATTGTTTAGACATTAATAATAATTCAGTAAAAACTTTTGCTAATGTATGAAAAAAGAAAAACTGAAATATCATATTTACATTATACATATTCAGACCCTTTGCAACAACATCTGCAATTTAGCTCCGTTGCCTCCATTTTTTCTTGATGGTTGCTGAGATGTTTCTACACATTAAAGGGTCCTGATGAACACGAAGATTTTTTGAGGAATGTCTGTAACCAAACTGAACAGGAGCACCATTGACCTACATAGTAGGATAAAAGAATACTATGGAAGTGAATGGTGCTTCTGATCGTTTGGTTACAAATGAATCCAATACTGAATGCTTAAGTGATATCGACCTTATATTTTCGACACCCCAAAATGAGATGCATAACAAAACAAAAAATATTGACTGGTTGCTTTATGTGTAGATCTAACAGTCTCTTGTGCAGTCCCTTAACAATGAAAGCTTAGATGGATGCCAGAAGTACCGTAGCCTTCAAGGCAGCTTCTGCAGTGAAGCAGTTCGAGCTCACCGTTGGTCAGATGAGTAGCGCAGATATGGTGAGATAGAAATGAGACTGTTTTTGAAATCAGCTTGAAATGTTTCGAGCATTTAAGTGATGTGTTTCCGTGTTTTCACATGTCCGTGGCACAATTTTCTTTTTCGTGCCAGTTTCACGTATTGGGGTTAGATTTGTGGTTTTCGTCAGATTTTTAAACTGTTTTCGCGCTAGGATAAAGTTGGTTTATACGTTTATTTGTCAGAAATTTAAACTGTTCTTGCTTGGGGTTAGAGTTGGGTTAGGGTGAGGATGTCATTTTATGAAACAGAAAGTTGTTCTAACCCCGATCCCAAGCGACAATGGTAAGAAAATAGGAAAAACAATTGAACAACCAATACGTGAAACTGGCACGAAAAAGAAAGTCGTGCCACGGACACGCGAAAACACGTCACTTAAATGTTTGAAACATTCTCATTCCCATCTTACCATATCTGCGCTACTCATCCTACCAACGGCGAGCTCGAACTGCCCCACTGCAGAAGCTGCCCTGAAGGCCCCGCTGAGGGCTTAAACCAGTAACGAGCATTTTGATCGGTCGTTTTTGTGAACCAATCATATTCTTTCTGCCCTCAGAACATGTTTTGAGTAAAGGAAAACTCCTACGTGCACTTCAGAACCTCTGGACTGTCTGTGTGGGACTTCAAACTCGCCCAAACCAGCAAGGCATCTTGTTAGCAGACATCCCTACCTGATCAAAAACTTGATTATGAGATGTTCTAATCCTATTTTTAATATAAGTTTTACAAACTTACCACTGGTGATCTGGCAAAACAAAGACTTATGAAACATCATCTTCCCAAATCTCCTCTTCAGGCTCATCTTAGCGACCATTGCATTTGATAAAGTTCAGAAAAAGAAAAACATATTTCATTAGTACAGAAACATAAATGTAATGTTTTGGTTAGAAGAAAACTGTGGCCAAAGTACAACTTTTAAAGAAATTAAGAATGTTTCCATTAGGGCTGCAGCTATCGATTCTTTTTATAATCGATTAATCTAGCACTGAATCGATCGATTAATCGAGTAATCGGATAAAATTTTGTGTGTGTTTTTAAACAACCAAAACAAATAATGCATCACGAAAATGACTTGGCTGTAAAATGTTCAAGCATTTGGCTTTTATTTCTTAAAAAAACAGAGGTATTTGGCTCCAAACAATAAGCCTATTTATTTCAATTTTACCCATTTATTGTTTATAAGTGCCAGTGCCAACAATTAAACACTTTCATTTATTAATATGCACAACAGGTTTCATGCTGTAATCTAGCCCTGACATCAAAGTAAATATCTGGTTTATGTACATTTCTACACCTGCAGCATTTACCATTAGGCTACTAACATATAATATATCATTTCTGGGGTGACCCTTTTTGCTATGGTAACAACCTGTGTGTGCCCGCGCACGTGACACCTGTGTTTGTATGTGTGCACGCGTTCTTCTGTGCATGAGGAAGAAGATACCCCAGTCAGACCAGTTGCTTCATTGCAATAGAACGCTGCATTTGGTTTGCATCACTTGCATTGCGGTGCATTTTAGGTTAAGAATCCGTTTGAAAAATCACAACATCACGTCCCGGTGAATACAGTGAATGCATGCAGCTGAAATTATTGTTGCGTGGCTACATAAAAGTTTAAGCATATGTGATGCATTGCGCGATCGGTCTGACTCGCGTGAGAGAGAATAACTTATGCTAAACTCCAATAAGACAGAGATTATTATTATTGAACAAAATATGTCAGATTACAAGTTGCCCATATATGATTGCACTGTGGTGCCGTTTTTTGGTACACACACCTGTAAAGTGCATGCGTGTGTGAAGGGGTTCTATTTAAAGCTATATAGGCTACTCTCCTGCAATTGAACGTTAATACGTTTACTACTTAAAAACATAAACGCTAAACATCATATCTAGTCAAACCGCATAACGACATCGCTACAAATACAGTATGGGATTAAAATCAGCGGAAGCTACGTTACCTTGTTTCAGAGACGCTTGGTGTAACAGCAGTGGATGTTTTCGGTTCAGATGCTGAATGTAATGATAATGTAATGATCCCAAACTTTAGACATCCTCTCTCTGCCGTTTATGGACATATTTACTCTCCGCCATCGCGCCAACTAAATTCAAAAGTACCAAGCGCTATGATGTGCTTCCTGAACATTGAACAATGGTCCGTGTGAATCAGATCTCGGCGCGTGTAGTGCGCGTCATAGAAATTTAACGAGGCTTCGAGGCAGAATTTTTGCCTCGAGGGATTTTTTGAATCGAGTAAATCGAGTAACTCGATGAATCGTTTCAGCCCTAGTTTCCATTTTTGTCATGACACTATTACTTCATTACCTTTTAAGGGGGAATGATTTGGGCATCTGGAAAGACACACGACTTTATCACACTGTGCATTTTATCACACTTCTTCAAATTGCATGGTGATCTGCCTACAATTTAAAACACATAATAAAATAAAAACAAGTCATAGCTCCTTTAAAAAATAAAAAATAAATTGTGAAACACAAGACACTGCATCTTAATTATTAGGATTAGTAGAATTTGATTCGATTACAAAACAAATATTAAATGCATTGTAAGGTTTTTGGGAGGCGCTTCACAAAAAGAAATGGTAAATTACTGATTTTTATTACTAAATGGTAGCTTGGTGGTGCATTACAAGGGTGGGTGGTAGCTCATGGACATAGCAATAATTAAAAAAATTATGATTAAAGCCATAATACATAAAGATTGGAAAAAATAAATGCTGTTATGTACACCACCACAAAGACCCATTTTTTTCTGTCAACATGAAGCCTCTTTAAAACTTGCATCAACATCCACTATGAACTATGAATTAATGGCGTTCTAAGCGAATCTGCGAGACGTTATTTTTTGTTGATGTTTGAATTGTTTTCAAACAGCCGGAGCGTAGCTAACTCCTCCCCCTCCCTTTCGTGCTTTCATGAACGCGCCCAACCCCTACCGCCAAATCCTTTTTGTCGTTTATTGGCTGGAACACTTTGTTTTGTTTTGTGGTGTAGGTTTGGCCACTGTGTTTATATTGCAGTTTGTGGAGCCTGGGCTGTCTACAGAGATCGCGTTTTTTTACAGTTTGATCAGTGGACAGGCAGCAAGCAGATAGTGAGGAGATGTTTGCTTTATGTAACAAAAAAAATGTATGGTCTAAAACGCGTGAATTCGCTTAGAGCACCTTTAACTTTTGTCTCTGTATACTGAAAACAAAGGGTTTGAAATATGTAGGCCTACATACTGTAATAGGTATAGTGGCATACAAAAGAAATTAATTGCTGTGCTGAAAAGTAACCATTGTATCCTAAATTATTTTCCTAATGACAATGATAAACCAGTCCTGAGAAACAAGTAGCAGGTGTTTTTATAAAGCCACTCTCACTTCTCACCTGTGAAGTTTCTTGTGTTTGTGTGTCATTCTGTTTCTGACCTGACAACCCTTGCTGTCTGTTTCTTGTTCAATCCTGACAATATATAAAATTAGTAAAATTAGTGAAATATTGGAAATGAATTCTATAAATGACCTTTATCAGAACATGAATGCATACACTTGCATACTGCATTTAAGTAATTACTGGAAAATAGCAGAGTTAACACAACATTACCTGATCCAGATGTAGTGGCTGTTGATGCATGAAAATCTCAGCATTGACAAGATCACCATCACTTTTCTAAATTGAAGGTTTCTGATAATGAAAACATTACAAAAGAGTTATAAAATATACTGAAAACAAGAGTACATTTGTCTACAAATATTTTCAATTTCCATTAAAACGTGCTAATTATTCAACAAGAGAAGTGAGCAGAATTACACCATTACAGTTCATTTCAATTCGAATAGAACATGCCAACTTACACGACTTCACCTTTTCATACAAAGGAGTTAACCCTACTGAAAAATCCAGCTAAGACCAGCATAAGCTGGTGAACTGGTTTTAGCTGGTCTCCCAGCATGGTTTTAGTTGGTATTGCTGGTGTCGCAAGCTGGTCTAGCTGTGTTTTGGTCCCATTTTAAGCTGGTCTAGCTGGACTTAGCTGGTCAGATGGAAGACCAGCTGACCCACCAGCTTAAACACTTTTCCAGGCTAGGAGGACCATCTTAAACCAGCTCCTGCACCTTAAACCAGCTACCAGCTTATGCTGGTCTTTGCTGGATTTTTTAGTAGGGAAGTGTTTCATACCGCTTTAAATCATGGATACAGCGCGAGGGACCGCAGGTTCGAGCATAAACGTAATGTAACATGTGATTAACCGATTGCCTTGGAAACACTAAGGTTACGTTGACTATCTAGTAGTCCCTTTAAACTTTATAACTGCATTTATACACATTACCCCGTCGTGAAAACCTCCGCATGATTAATGTCGGATTCGACCCCCATTGTATAACGTCATCAATAAGTTTAGATTAATGTCATTAACACAAATTGCTAAATGTATCCGTTATTGCGAATTCGTAAGCCATAAAACACCAACATCTCATCTAAGTTTTAACACTTAATCAGTAACATGAATTTAAGAGAGAGCAAGCAGCATTAACTGACCGCACTCATCGAGCTGCTCCTCCTTACAAAAGGCTGATAGGTGTCTGTGGCGCCTGTAAGACCTCTCGGATATACAGTATACACTGACTGAACTATGTCGATATTAACACTTTTTCCACCGAAGTAGCCCAAAAAGCACTTACATTTATAACTAGTTGCTTTTCTAAAGTAAAAACAACCAAGTGGTTAAGTTGATAACAACAGATATCATATCACTTGATTAATATTCATATTAACGAAGTCCAATTTCGGGGGCATCCCGTGGACTAGCAAATTAACCACTATAACGGATACATTCCCAACTAACAAAAAAAAAAACGAATTGGCATCGTGCTTTTTGTCATAACACTTTGTGAATAAAATAACATTATGCGTTTTAAACATTGACCTATTGACTTTATATTTCCTTACCTCTTCTTTCTCAGAAGCTTAAATTCCTCATGTGATACGCAAGATCTCGCAGACAGCCATCAGAACCATAGATATCATATAGAAGACTAGATGCCCTATTGGCCGCTGGGGACTGAGAAATACGGCGGCCATCTTAAACCGGTCGTACTCCTAGTTTCGTTGCATGGCAGCAGATAAGATGCCAGCTAGGAGCACTGTTCTAATCGGCAGACCATCGCAAATAGAGCCCGGAGGATTATTTTCACAAGTACTTTTTAACATTGCGGTACCATTGGTTGTATTTTGTGAATAGAATATTACCAGAAAATTGAAAAAGAGCCAGGATTATTGATTTTACTGTACTGAAATCGTAGCCATCATCTGCCAAGGGAAATTCCCTTCTCAATATTTAAAAACACATCATTAGTCATCATAGAAAAATATTACAGGACTATAGGCTTCCTTGTCACTTATTATACCTGAAAATTTTGCCCAATCTTTACCTGAATAAATCTTCCTAACAAAATTTCAAAAATAATATTTCTATCAAAATCTAATCAGTTTCCCTTCAACTTCTGCTTTTCTCAATTAAAGCAACACCAAAGAGGTTTTTTACCTTAAAAAATAAATAAAATATTTACCAAAAAATACTGCCACTATTAGTCTTAGCTCTTTGTATTTAATGTTCCAAACATGTAGTCAGACTTTTATATGTATACATTAACGCACACTGTAAAAAATTCTTTGCTGCCTTAAATTTTAGATGAAATTGCAACAATACAAGACACTTTTCACAGTAAAAAGTGTTCACCCGTTGTTTATCTACAGCAAAAATACAGTCATTAACTGTGCACAATTTAAAAAATATATAATGTTTGGTCATATTATGTTCATTTGAAAATTTTATATTTTGATTATTGTGGGTGTTGCACAGGGGTTAAATTGGGATTTGTTATGTGGGGGGGCTCTGCGGGGAGGGGTACTTCAAGGGGTAACATGTTTAATACTGATGATAGCAAAGCCACTGGTGTGTTTCAATGACATTCTGGACCTCTGATAGGATTTGATAAGTTTCAGCTTTAAATCTGTGCCAGAGGTTGACCCCAAATATTTTATAAAGAGCGTCTGAATTTTAAATGATGCAAATCTATGAGTTTGACACCCTATATCCATTTGTTGCACATGTCATTATGCACAACTGATCAAACTTTAAAGGAAGTTAAAAGAATCAACCTCCTTGAATAATTCTAGGCATAAGATAGGCTAAAAAGACTCAAATAAAAAGAAAAGGTGCAACACACAGTACTGTATCATCAACATGTCTTATAAATTAGCCATAGAGATTCCCTATGCTGGTCAGCAGCTAAAACAATTATATAGTTAGGTTTGATTTGTGTAATCAAAATACATTATTTTATTAAACTATAAAAGTTATATCCAGTGTCATCCTTAACATAATGTAATTAGATGAGTGACATACATACTTTAATCCTTTACACGTTTCTAGTCTTATGAAGTTTTCTCGACGTGGGCACCATTCTTACCTCTCTCTCTCTCTGTCTCTCTTTCTCTCTCTCCCTCTCTGTTTTTCTCTCTCTCTCTCTCGTCAAATGATCCTGTGTGAGAGCGCGTTCTTGAAGTTCTGAGTTTTTTCGCTTAAGTTGCATAACTTGCGCGAAGACGCATTTAAAGGGAAAAGCGCGTGTTTTCGCGGCAATTGCGGCGCCCAATTCGCGTCATTGCCATCGCCCCGTGCGAGGACGCGCCTGGTTGCGTCTTTGCATTGACGTTGTATGTAATCTGCTCGCGCAAATCGTTGAACTTGCGTTGGTGAGTATGCCCCATAATGAATGAAAACGCATTATTCCCTTCGCGTCAGTGCACGCGCACCAGCGCAGCGAGTACACGCACAAGCGCAGCGGGTACACTGGCACAAGCAGAGCGCGACCTTCAGCCTATGTGCCGGAGCTTAGCCCCGGACGGCCCCGGCCCAATTTAAACCCTGGTGTTGCATTCATGCACATTTGCACAGAATAATAAATGAAAAAAGTCAAAAAGAAGGTTATTGCTGTTGTCTAGAGATCTCAATGCTTCAAATAGTATTAAAAAATCTAGAATTGTGTTGTGAACATTTTATGAGAGGTTTTAATTATACACAAAATTTTCTATGTGCCATATTTGGTGAAATTGGTTGCAGTGACTTTGTTTTGGAAGAATATGTTATTTCCAGATAATATCATTTTTGACAATAACATATAACAATCGCCAATGCAGCCTCCAAGCAACACGTGGTGTTATTGAATGAATCAGAATTCAAATGAATCGGGTGAATTGATCGAACTTACTTGTTGAGACAGCGACTTACCGCCACCTTGTGGCTATTTTAGTTTGATATTAAACATATAATTTCAGTGATTCCATCATTTCTATTTTTTAAATGATATTATAATTAAAGCATTAATCTCATGTTTTTATATGCTATAATTGCACTCCCTGCTAAAAAGGCAACATACACCATCACAGAAATTTTATTGGATTTATTGGTTTTAATGGAAATTTGATTGGTTGGATTGGAAACTATTAGAGTCTCTATGGGTCTCTGTTTGTCTGTACTGGGATGTGTTGGGTTCTATTGGTGGGGCCTTTAAATCCTGGAATATGTCCCAAAACACACTACAAAAAGGAATTTTGTGATGGTTTTTATGGTAAAAGCTAATGGTGGGTATTTTAATGGAAACCATTAGGAATTTTCTGTAATGGTTTTATTGCTTTTTTCAGCAGGGTTGAAGGGCAATTTCCTATGCAGTAGCCTTGTAAAAATAGGCTATGCATTATATTATATGCCACGAGACAGCTTTCTGTAGGCTTATGTCTTGACATAAGCTATATATTGTGATGCATAAAAAGTTTAAAAATCTATTTATATGGAGAAATATAACCGCAATAGAAAGGTTTGTTTCTGTTGCTGTCAACGTTGTCTTTTGGACGTTTCATTAAAAAAAATCAGTAAACTCAAAATCTGACAAGGGTTTGAAAGGACATGATGCTTCTGCGCAGCAACAGTACCATGGGATAATAATCATTACTTCATTTTCAGTCTATCGTCTGCTTTTCTTAGCAGCTCAGTCACGCGTCACCTCGCCATGATTTGGATCACCTGCATGGCGTCATGCGTGTCTCGCTGTGTTTGCACGATCACCCTTTGTTAGATTTAATCCCGCTCAGCTGATTCCACTTGATGACTTGTGATTAAGAGGCGCATTAAGCATTCAAATTGTCACATGTTGTGCATTGCAAAATTAGCAAACGCCAATGTAAAGTGTTTGCAGCCGCGTTTCAAACGAGGCATTGATCAATATTCTTGCGTGTGCTGGTTTCTCTCCGCGTTCTGTGCTGCTGGTGGGCGAGCCTCAAACTCTGATCAGCCCCCATCCAGGGCATTAAATGTTATTAATAGTGCATAAATTCACGCGTTTCCATATTAAAGTGTCCACTTCCAAGGGTCTGTCATCAGATCTGTTGATAACGTGCATTTTGATAATGATGTGTGCCAAGACATTTTAGAAATCATGACCGGATGGCGATTTACTGGGTACAGTGCGTATGCTATGTATAGTGACCCTATACACAGTTATGGTGACACAAAATGATTTAAAACTTGAAATAAGGTTTTGGATATTGCACATCTCCAAGTCATTCACTCCATGTGCAACTGCGTTCGCTTTGTCACACCACTAGGTGTCACTGTGGCCTCAAAGCTTCAGCACGGGCACTCAGAGATCGATTGCTAAGTCTGAGGTAAAACACGCCCCCCTCATTAGCATACAGACGAATAAAAGAAGAAATAAATAAATGTATAAATAAATAAATGTGGAAATAAATATATATAGAAATATATAAATGTATAAATAAATACGTGTAGACATAAATACATTTATACATAAATAAATGTGAAAATAAATAAAAGTAAAAATAAATAAATGTATAAATAAATGAATGAATAAATAAATAAATAATAGTGTGAAAAAATACAATTATACATAAATAAAGAAATACAGGTATAAATACTCATTTATTTTTGCTTTTTTACATTTCCATGTATATATATTTCTTTATTTATTTCTGTATTTTTGTTTTTTTACATTTCCTTGTATATTTATTTATGTATTTATTTATTTATGAATATGGCAGAATTGGCTCTCCATAAAAAATACTTCCTTGGCATATTGCGTTACAAAACATTGGAGTGTGCAACCGATCGCATTTCCTTGGCTGAGGCCCCAAAAATTTCATGGGCCCTTAGAATCAAACTGTAATCTTCGTCAACTGGATTGGTTTATTTCTATTCATGCAAACTTTTCTCCTCACAAAATCATACATTTATTACAGGCTTCTGTGACTGGAAACATCTGACCACGAAAAGAGTGCGGATCACCGACGTAACATGCTTGCTTTAATAAACAGAGCAAAACAAATATTGAGGCCAAGACCAGACCTCTCCCATGTTGATCAGTTGACATTTATTTTTAGATTTGTTAATGCGGAGGGAAGAGAAGTTAAAAAGATTCCTTGGATTTAAGCCCATCCATAGCCACACAGGTGCAAGCCTTGCTGAGTGTGTACTAAAAATGGTGCAAGACTTGGGGTTAGACTTGTCAAATTGTCAACTACAATGCAATTAGAAAAACGCTTGCAAAAATTGCTGCAGATTGTAATGAAACAGCAGACACAAGACGTGATGCTGCTGCACTCGCTGGTAAGATAAATAATCTGGAAACGATGATAATGACTACACTGTGGAACCGGGTGTTAAGCAGATTTAAGGCAACAAGCGTTCATCTGCAAAAAGGCAACATGGACTTATCCACTGCTGTTGAACTATTGCAGTCATTACACTTTTTTGTTGGCACTATGAGAGCAGTTTGTTGAGGTAGATGAATCTGATCGTGCTCTCTTTCAGACTTATCAATATGATGTTTGCTGCAAACGAAAGAGAAAGCGGTTTGTGGATGAGTCATCTGATGAAGATGAAGTATTATTTACTGATGTAAGTCAGAGATTTAAGGTCGAGGCATATTATGTCATTTTGGACAAACTAAAATCATGCCTGGCCAGACGTATTGATGCTTACAAAGAGGTCTATGATCTTTTTGGTGTTCTCTATTGTAAGGACTGTACAGAAAGTGAATTGCTCATCAGGGGCTGATAAACTGTCATCACTTATCCAGTGAACCTAGATAAAACTTTGACCGATCTGATTCAGTTCAGACATTATAGCAAAGACAAGACCTCACCTGCAGAGATGGTGTAAATTGTTGATCAGAATGGACTAAAGACAACATTTCCTAATGTTTTTGTTGCACTTATACTGTATTTAACTTTGTCAGTATCTAACTGTGAAGGAGAGAGGTCTTTATCTACTCTAAAGCGAGTGAAAAATGAACTAGGACAACAATGACACAGAAACGTCTTTCTGCACTTTCCCTGCTTGTCATTGAATCTGAACTGGTTAAGGACATAGATTTTGAAGACATCATATGCCAGTTTGCTTGATCAAAATCCAGAAAAGTGCAATTGTAAATTGTTTGAGAATTTGTGCATAATATCACTGCAATTGTTTTGTTTGTGTTGTTCAGTACATCAATGTAGCATTACAGCACTGAGTAGTTGCACATTAACTACAGATGTTGTTATATGTCAGATTAAAGAGTTGTTTTTTGTGTTTAGTTTTACAAAAGTGACATGTTTATATTGATAGTTTCCTTGTGAAATGTAATAATTGCTCATTCTTACAAAATCTTATAAATTATTAAGTGGATTCTTGCATGATCATTTGTGAGGTGGGTCGGGGTCACCACAAGGTCTTAATACATCACTGCTTACTTTAAGGACTACAAAACAATACATTGTAGTACATTCTGATATTGCTTCACCAGATCCTTGCATATGAGACAGCAGGTGTGCCAAGCAGGTTTCACGAGGACTTTTCATGTGTGTATCGTAATGAAAATAATGCATTATATCTTACCATTAAACTTCAGACATATAGTAGAGATAATGTTTTTATGTGTACTCAGAAGATGTGATTCACTGTTAACTGTGGGGTGCAGGACTGTTATAGTAACAGGATACAGCGTGCTATGAGAGGGATTGTTTATTCACGTTAGTAAATTAAAGGGATACTTCACCGATTTAGCATTCAGCTTTGTATCTGTAGAAACCCGGCAGTATTACTGAATGACCATGTTTCCCTCCATCATTTCCCCCTGAGAGGAGAGATATCTGCATTTTGGTTCTGCAAAAAAGTCCTCCGATGATGCAAAAATCGTCATATTACATCATCGGAGGACTTTTTTGCAGAACCAAAATGCAGATATCTCTCCTCTCAGGGGGAAATGAGGGAGGGAAACATGCTCATTCAGTAATACTGCCGGGTTTCTACAGATACAAAGCTGAATGCTAAATCGGTGAAGTATCCCTTTAAAGCCAAAAATATTCACCAAGTTGTCTACTCTATTTATAATGACAGATATTATATTTGATTTATTTTTATAAGACATTTTTAATTTTCTGGAAATATTTAATACAGAATATGACAAATAATGCAGAATCACAAAAATTCAACATTTTGTTGATTTTGTGCTGTTCTGCAATTGTGAACAACTGTACGGAATGACTGGAGGCCGACATCTAACTCCAGATTGTAAAATCAGTATTTTGTTTCTGGTAAACCCTCAATTAAACTAATAAATGTGATCATTTAGTGTATTAGATATGTGTTCACTGCCAAGATGGACACAAATATGGCGGTGGGCATGTTGGAAGTGACATCTTTGGTACCCATGAATTGCTTAATTAACCACGAACATACCTGATAGCTTTTTGTAGATGAATTCTGGTGAGCACATCAACACCATTTAACACCAAAGTGCACCTGTTCCTATTTAAAACAGCTTTTAATTGCTCTTCTCCACATAGATTCATGTTAAGAATGTTGTCCCCCCTAAGTTTTGATTCCTACTTAAACAAATGAAGTAATATAACACAATTACAAAAAAGCCACACAATAATCCCGTAAAGCTGCTCTCTGTCCATCCTGACTAGACCCTGAAGCCCCCGCCAGGCGCCGCCATTTCCACCATTTAGAAGTTCAGCTGCCACCAGCCAATAATTTCCTAAGCCAAATTGAGCTGTTAAAGTTTGGCTGAGCCGACTAGAATTATTTGCATCAAATAATAATTCTATCACATACACACACAAAATATATAAACCAATACACGAGATCTATTTTCCGACTGGTTTCATAACAGCACAGTCTTGTGCTCACTCGTTGCTACGATACACAGAGGCCGTTTCTCAATCCAAAGGTTGCAGCCTGCGGAGGTCTCATATACAGGCTGCATACGTCATCAAGCCTGGTTTATTTAAGTTAACTGAGCATTACATTCACAAGCCATACGCATATTACAACAATTTACAATTAACTAAGAATAAACTTTATAATTGTTAATATTTTGAAATAAGACGTAAGTCTTGATGACGTATGCAGTGTAAAAATGCGACCTCAGGAGGCTGCAGTCTTCGGATTGGGAAACGGCCAGAGACTCACAGGGATGACGACCAATTAAAATTGCTACAGAAGAAGCGATGCATTTTTTTCTCACACTGATCTAAATGGCGGAAAGAAGCAAGTAAGGTAATTTTGATCTCACTTCTCACATACTTTCCTAATTCCTACTTACTTTTTTTTTAACTTAGACCTACCCAGACTTTTGTTAAATCTTCAGGGCACGGTTGCACAAACCTGAATCAAAGATTGATGTTATGAACCAAATATTCTGGAACGGAGAGATTTTTAGCACTGAACGTGATATAACGGCAGAAACAAACCATCGTTTCCACATTGCTAATTCACGACGCATGATTCAGTGTACATTGAAGTGAAATGTGCAAAACTTTGTCCAAAATAATACTGATAACAGTGTGTGTTACAGTTTTTCTCAGTCTAATTTTCTCATTACCTGGAAAGATTGAGATCTAGTTAATCAGTATAACATATACATCTGTAGAAATGTAGTGGCAGCTTCAGCCATTTGCAGCTATGAAAAATTTGGCGGCCAATAACTTCATCAGCCAGCCATTATTCTCAAAACAAATGGCTTCGGGCTAATCCTGACAGACAATTTAAGCAGAATCACAGAAAATAGGCTGTGTCCCAATTCAAAGGCTGTGACCTTCTAGTATTTTAAGACCGATTGCGTCACAGCAGCGCGACTTAAGGCCAGTAAGGCCGTTCCAATTCAAAGGATGCTTAGAATGAAGCCTCAAAATGCGTCCTCATTTCTCTGTGATGTTAAGGATAGAACGAATGGATCCTTAACAGCCGAGGATATCCCAAGATTCATTGCGCAACTCCAACGGCTGCATTGGGACACAGCTATAAACAGATGCACTCTGAGCAATTAAAGGAAAGTTTACACACACATGACTTGAATTAACAAAGTCTGCTTCATTTGGAAATATTGCCTTGTGTATGTGAACTGAACCAACATTGTAGCCATTTAACCCCCCGGTTTCAAAACAAAGCAATCGATCTACAGGTCTGAAAACACCCTAAGATGAACTTTTATGATCCACTTTCAATGTTGACTAGTGTCTATAAATCCATTACAGATGTTATGATCTCTATATAGTCTCACTATAATCTATATGTGATTTCTGTCTGAGCATCAGATCACAATCTTACTTCAGTATCTTCAGTTTACAGTCAGGATTCTTCAGTACATCAGAGATCAGCTTCACTCCTGAATCTTTGAGATTATTCAGAGACAGATTCAGATCTCTCAGATGTGATGGGTTTGATCTCAGAGCTGAAGTCAGAGCAACACAACCTTCATCTGTGATATTACACCACTCCAACCTGTAGAGAACAGAGACTTTATGTAAATGATGCAAAACTACAAACACAAATCTCTAAGCTCCATCTCTTCATGTAATGTTCCTCTTTCAATCCCTCAGTAACTGAGACACTGTGTGTTTAAATGTCAAATAAATCCATCACACAGCTGACTATTAGTGTTAGATGTCCTAAACCACATGAACATTTCTTCATAAATCTGTATTGAGTTCATGACTGACACTGAATACTTGATCTTATTTCCTCAAGTGTTTGTGTTCATAATGGACAAGATGTTGTCTGACTCTCAGCTAACAGAGAAAAGTTCTAAGAACATTCCCTGAAAGTTCCCAAAAACGTTCTGCCAACATAAAAAGTGTTCAGTTTTCTTGATGTTCTAAGAATGTTTCTGGGTTGTCTGAATGTTAGATGAATGTTAGATTCTACCATTTTCAAACATTATGTCAATGTCATGTTTTAATGTTCACACAATGTTTAAAACAACAACTGTTTTATAGACTTATTTGCTTGTTATGTAAATGATAGAGTAGGACTGGACAATAATTCAATATCAATATATCTCGCAGTATAATATTTTCCGACAACAGTGATATGGTTTCTAAACACATTTCCGATATTTCGATACATTACGGCGTCCTGTGGCCGTTCACATGTCACATGTAAAAACGCATGTTAAACACAGGTCAAGGGGCTACTTCCCTCTTAAACGTGTGGTGTCTTGTAGTTAAAGGACAAGTCCGGTATTTTACACTTAAAGCCCTGTTTTCAGATTGTTTATGATGAAATAGAACGGTTTTGACTGAAATTTGGAAACATGGCTTTAAGTGTAAAATACCCAAACTGTCCTTTAAGCAACCAGGAGCCGCAATCTCCGGGAATGCGGATTTAAATTCTCTCATCTGTACCTTGCGTCAAATCATATCATTGACACCACCATGCGATCAATTAATATTTTCGGGACTTTGTAGTGTTTGCTCAGAGAAGAGCTGTCTCTCAGAAGTATGAGAAGGAGGTGCGGTGTTAGTTCGCATCAAGTCACAGCTTCCAATGACGACACCATATAGAGAGAGAACAGGAGATGTAATAAACACAAACTGAATTACTGGTGAGAAAAAATAGGCTTAAGCCATTAAGTGCCAATGTTAGAAAAGAATAAAGATGAGGAGAAAAGATACAAGTATGTATGCTGCTGTGTCACCTGGTTATGAGTTAATAATATAATTAAATGTCTAGTATCAAATCACTGATTCTTGAAACTTTGGCAAAAACATGTCCCACTAAGAAAAGTGCTAATTCTGTTGGAAATTAATAACATTTTCATGAAGAAAAAGAATCAATGTTATAATCAGGGGGTCCTTTGCACATATGTAAGGTTCTTTTATAGGTTTATTTTTTATTAATTTAATGATTATATGCTGGCCCATTGCCTACAAAATCAACTGTCCTCGGTTAAGAGATAATCATTTCAACTAGATTAAAAAAGCCAAAAGTAATAATTTAATTGAATAATATATTTACCACATGAAAGAGTACATTGTAATATTAAAAACTACAAATAGTAAGTTTTGAACAATATTTACTATTATTTTTTGATTGCTTAAAATGTGTCCCACATATTCGTCACCACCGTCAGATATTAAAAATAAAATCAGACAACTACAGGGTCAACTGCATTCCTGAGGACCCCATTTTCAAACCTTCAGCTCTACTGCATGCTTCAAGAGACCACTCAAGCTCCTGTATGTTTGATATTGTCTCTTAAACTTCTTCATATTTTTGGACACTGCTACTGTGACAACCATAACATGTCAACAACGTCATCTTTGTATAAAAAATATTAGATTAGATCATGAAATAAATGTATAATTTTTCACTATCTAGCTTGCTAAGCAATTACAAGTAAATCAGTAATTTGTATTTTTCTTACAGTATGTAACATTAAATACTACAATAATTTTAGGGTCACGTTGACTTATATTTTCTGCACATATGACTATTATAGCAAATTGAACAAAACTATAAACTAAAACAGATGGAACTATGAAAGTCAATACTATGACTGAATAAATCCATAATATATCAAAACAGAAACACAACCCGGTGGCCCAAGTTTTTTTCAGAGGTTTGTTTTTGGTTCAGACATCCATTGCAGGCATTCTTGGCAGTTTTTCCTGAGGCTTTTTTAATATGCATACCGTCATCGGATTTATACCGTACCGTCCGAAATGAAGAAGTATACCGTGATAAAATCTTGGCCATATCGTCCAGCCATATGATAGAGAAACATTGCATTTTATTATTTTAAAATTTATAGAGGTGGTTTCCCAGACAGGGATTAGACTAGTCCTAGTCCAAACTGAAAACAACTTGCACTGACAGTAATGTTTTTAGTAAGGTGTGTTTGTTAAAACAATTTATATTTCATAATTAAACTAAGGCCTAGTCCTGGTTTAAGCTAATCCCTATCTGGGAAACAACCCCATAAAACATTATTTCTGAATGTTCTGTAAAAATATTGCTGTAGAAAACACAATTCACTTATTAGGTTTAGATGTTGATGATTTGTTTCATTTAAAGTCACCATTAGTGATTAGTGTTTGTTTTAGTTGGACTCTTGACCCTTGACTTTTTGTTTGCTAGTTCTTCCCTGGTTGTGTTAACTTTGTGTATATAAAACACATTTGTTATGGTAATGTAAAGTTAGTGTAATTCTGTAGCAGTTGGTAGATAAGTTGTTGTTTTAAACATTGTGTGAAAATTAAAACATGAAATTGTCATAACGTTTGAAAATGGTAGAATCCCAGCAAACATTGGTCGGACGGCAACGTCGTCTCCCTGGCCAAAAGAGGTCGCGGCAGGACGCCACAAATGGTGTACTATTGGTCCGAAATCAACGTTGTCTCCCCGTCCAAAATTAGTCGGTGCTGGACAGCACAAATGCACAACATGTCCTAAAATGCATTTATGTAGTCCTTGTGAAATATGCAAATGCTGTGCGTACACCTTGGTTAATACTGCAATAATTAATTTAAGTGAACAAAGTATATTTTTAAGCGGTTATGAATAGACGTCCACTCACGTCTTTTACACGTCTAGACTAGACTCCTAGGAAAAAAAACATAATAATCTTTATGAAATACACGATTTGTATGCAAAGTAAATATATTAACCTTATCTTGTTTAAATAAATTATAATCACAAAGTGCCCAGTGTGAT
Source organism: Misgurnus anguillicaudatus (assembly GCF_027580225.2). Taxonomy (NCBI): domain Eukaryota; kingdom Metazoa; phylum Chordata; class Actinopteri; order Cypriniformes; family Cobitidae; genus Misgurnus; species Misgurnus anguillicaudatus. The sequence continues at coordinate 47,676,149 of NC_073360.2, read as the reverse complement.
TGCAAAGCCACACTGCATTTTAGTCATTATTTCACCTGTTTTATTATTCAATGTATGCATATAAATGTAAAACAGATACATATCCGGTCACCATTTAGGTGTGAGTTGGATGTAATTTCAAAAACTGTGATTCCAATATTATTTTAAGAAATATATTACAAAATCCCGCGATAGGACATATTATCTCGCGAGATAGTGGTCACGTCACGCGTTCTTCCGGAAGTTCACATTCAAACACGAGGAGCGATTACGAGGGAGTTTTGTCTATATATTATGCAAAATCTACTGTTGGGTAAGTACATTGTGTATTATTTGATTAACGTGCTTAAGTTTTACTTGTTTGACACGAAGGCTCCGAAATAAACGTTGCCAGAATTGTCCACACTGAATATGGCAAAAATTAGCTAGAAGGCTAAAAGCTAACGTACTTTGAAGTTATACATGGTATAAAGTATGTTTAAGGATACAGTCAAAGTTATTACTGTAACTAATTAATGTAGCCTCTTGAAAGTCTCTTTCAGAAACTAATTTATCTGAAAAATAAAAGTTATTTGGCATTAATGGAATTACAATGATTTGATTGCATAAACATTGCACATGCAAAATATTAAATACTGTTTTGCATTAAAAGTTCAGCATAAGTGTTTGTTTGATTAACTTCCTTTGCTTTTGTTTTGTACAAAGGAAAAGCAGAACCTCATCCAAATAAAAATAAACAAGCTGTTAAAGGCACTGTGTCCTACACTGACCCTCCAAAATATAACCACCCAAAACCCAAGTCAGGTAAATGCCTCAGTTTGAAAATACATTAACAAATTGGAGTTGTTATTGTGGAGTTAATATAATTAATCACAATTTCGTTTTATTTACAGTTGAAGATCAACACAAACCAAATAAAGATGGGCATTCTACAAACAATAACAAAGGTATGGAAAACTGTAGATATGATTTTTTGTAGATATGGCTTAAACAGTCACATTTGTTAATGTTCTAATTTGTAATATGTCCTTTTTTGTGCTAAAGATCAAGTTTTGTGTCCAACACACTTGGATGAGACGTGCCCGACCCCTGACTTTGTCTACACTACATTAAGTTGTAAGTTTTTGACTGCTTTGCTTTACTACGAAAAAGAATCATGCTTTCAAAAATGACTTTTATATATTTCGATATGAAACTCAAAAATGTATATACATTTTTTGGTGTATTTTGTTTACACAGGTGATGGCACACTTCATGACAGTAAACATCGGTATCAAGATGGTGTGATTGATCTATACCCTAGAATAAGCTGTGACACTATGAGACGTACGTGCTACTGATACTTTTGTTATTTTTTTGGTGCAGTCCCACACTATACAAACACGTTGCTTTGCTCCTAAGTGCATACACTTTTGCCTTTATAATGTCATTCTCATTTTTAGGTAAAATTTTATTCCATGAGTCAGGGTTTTGCCTGAATGTCAACATAATATCCAAAAACGTTGATATAAAAAGTGATTTATTTTAATATTTTACACTACTATGTATTTTTTAAAATACATTGTGCGTGTGTATGTTTATTGTACTTAATGAAATTACATGCAAGGTGTTTGTTTCGCAGGGTCACATAATGAACAGGCATCTTACAGACAACCGAAAGAGGCATACAATAGTATTGTTTTCTTGTGTATTGTCATACACCTAAAGAGGTTTTTTTTTAATCATACAATTATGGTGTTATTCATTCATTAATGTGCCCTTTCTTACCTTAAATAACTTATAATTTTCACTACTTTTGTTTTAATGTCTATATAGTATTCTCTACAATCCCAAATTCTGGATTGACGCCCCAGTACCAGAGGGCACCCCAATCCCAGAGAGCATCCATCTGAAAGCAGGTGATGGCAATTTACTACTAATCAAGGAACTGGCTTTACTGACGAGATGCGCATGATATCGCATGCGATTTATCGTGCAGCCCTAGATTTTACATTAGTGACAACTCAGCTTAGAGGATAAACATGTACATTTCTCTGAATCTGAGTTAATAGTTACAAATACAGAGCTTATAATGTCTGTCATTGCTCAACCACAAAGACCTAAAAGTACAGACAGCTAATTTCATAGCTAATGCAGTATTACACTGTGAAGTTATTTACTGTTAAAATATTACTCTACCATATAATTAACTATATTTGTACAGGTGAGGTAACACAAGAAAAACTAACAGGATGGAGACTACCTGATTCTTCACCTATGGCCTCAGCTTCAAATGCAAGAAGTAAGAAATGCTATATGACTGTGTATTTTGCATTATGAATACATCAAAGATGTTGATAACAAGTTGATCTGCGTAAATTGTGACATAAAAAATATGTATATATATTTCCAGCTATCTTTCTATAACATTATTTCAATTGTTTTCACATGTAGGTCCAGCAACTGTCTGAGTTGGTGGATATTCTGTCAGAGACTGCGTGAACAATGTTATGAACAGGTATGTATTTCTCTTGAATTGTGTAATCCTGCATAATATTTCAGGAATATTTGTTGATTACCACCATTAACCCAGCTATTTATATTACTTCAATTCAGGATTTAATCCGTCACACATCACTTGTTGAGAAGTTTTAATGTTCGTAGTGGCTCAAACAGTCAGCCATACTGAAAACAAGAAATCAAAACATAATTTCAGTGTAAGCCATTACTTGTCATCAAAACTTATGGATGAGGATATAGTTTATAGCACTTGTTACATGGTAGATGAGTAGTTGTGAATTGTTAAAACCAGTGGCGAACCGTGAGTACTTCAGCTGGGCCTTCAAAATATGCAATGAAGTGCAAATGCCTCTCCATGCGCAATTACGCATGGCGCAATAAATGAAAGTCACAGTCATTACTATCCTCAAGTAAAACTGTCAGGAAGTGAAAGTATAATTAAACCCATTATTTTTCTCGTGTTCACGTCTGATATGCGCAGCGCAGCTGCACGCGCATCTCTCGGCTGTGCTCTTCACGAGTACCCGCTTAAGTAATTTCGTTTTTACCTCAGCCCTATCAAACTAGCCACAACGTCAATCACGTTTTCTGCCATTTACCTCAACCACTCTCACCGCAGAGATTCGGGCCATTAGACGGTCTATGATTAGGACTTCTTCTTCTTTGGTGTTTTACGGCAGCTCGCATCCAGCTTGTTGCATGATTAGGACTTCATGAAGGCTTACAATGCTTTGTTTTTTACCCGCCCACTTGAAATCAAAGCGTGATTGGTCGATTTGCCCGTCACTCTCCACACCAAAACACATAGCTTGGCCTTCCTTGGGATTCTTGAAGTCCTAACCAATGAATGAGCCAGTTTACCGGGCCTTAATAGAGACAGACGATTCTGATTGGATATGAACCTGACAGTAAGCTTAACGTTAGAACATAGATGAGAGAAAATATATTACATGTATTAAATTAAATTAAATATAAATTTAAATATGTAAAAACATATTTTTATTGAATACTTTATTATTTATTAGTATTATTATAAAAAATATTTTTATTAATTTTTTTAGGCCTTCTCTGAAGGCGTAGAAGGCCCTGAAGGTTCCCCACTGGTTAAAACATAGTTTATGTTTGAACATTGCATGCAATTGCTATGTTGCACATTACTGTTAATTGTGATTTATTGACCATTTAGGTAATTTGTCTAAGGTGTAATCTTAAAAGTAATCATACATTTCTTTCACAGAATGATGTCTAATTGTCTTATGGCCAAGTTTAATATGAGGGGTGGTGGACATCTGGAAAAGAAGGCTTTTAAAGGCACACCTTTGTATTATGTTATTCAAGGTAATGTAGGGAATATGTTGATCTAAAAAAACTTGTTTGTGTATATTGATGTAATTTTCATTGCTATGATTTATGTATTTAGGGGACATCACAGCTCACCTGTCTTTATCAGAAATATCCTGTTCATTTTTTGACGATTACAAACCTAGTTCAGGGTCTTTCTCAAGGGCACCACAGTGGTTTTGTAGAGGGAGAGGACAAATGCTGTTTCCCCCACAACTGATCTAACACTTATTTAATGCAGAACATCTTTTATACTATATATTGTATTGTATTTTAATTGTATTTATTTTAAAAAGAAACATATTCTTCTCTTCCCTCAGATGCTGTAAAGAGGTGGAGCCCAAATGCCAGAGACTCATAAATAGATGCAGCTATGGCAGACGACCTCAAGCAATCTTCAGGAAGAGCTGTGGTTTGTGAATACACTAAATAAGCCAAACAGCTGTAATGTGTAAAAGAGAGAGTTCACCCAAAATTGAAAATTGTTATAATTTTCTTACCCACACGTTTCAAACCTGTATACATTTCTTTTTTCTGCTGAACATAAAGATTGAAAAATGTTTGTAACCAAGCTAACTGTCAATAATTTTTTTTTACAATTGTAGTAATGGGTTGAGAGATCTGCTTTCTATTCTTTCAAATATCTTTGTGTTCAGCAGAAAAGTTGTTTGAAACATAAGATAGAGTAAATTACTAAATAATCATTTTTGGGTGAACTATCCTTTTATATAATAAAGTATTTTGAAATTGTTATTATAGTTAAACGGTTTAAAAAAAATAAAAGTGCTAAATCAGAACATGCTTCTTTTTTTTGCTTATGTCCACAAATAATGTGTTCTTTAATGTGTTTGTGAAATACACGTGATTACAACGTTGTAAAGACGTTCAGGTTTGACTGGACTGAATTTGTGTATTTTAAGAACCTTAATAATTGCCTATTACAAAGTAGCCTGTTTTATCTGCATGTTTAAAGGAGCATTTCACCCATAGAAACATTAATCTTTATTGAAAGTGTGTCATATTTGTAGTGGAAATGTAACATACATTTCGAATTTGGTGCCTATTTGACCGAGAAAAGGGGTGTTTGTAGTCTCACTCCTTCAACAAAGATATAGCACTTCCTTCTTTCAATGATGCAAAATGATGATTTTTACATCATTGAAAGAAGGAAGTGCAACACTGAAATCTGTATTTCTCCTGCATCAGTGCCAACTGAGGAAATTATGCATGACCATTCAAAAACATGACTGGGGTTCTAACTATACAAAGATTAATGCAAATGGGTGAAGTGTCCCTTTAAGTGAGTATAACGCCTGAATTAAGCAGAGACTCATATTACCGTCCAGAAGAGGACATTTTTAGACGTGCACGGACCGTGCAGAAAAGATGTGTGATTCACGGTCAGATGACGTCAAAGACGTCGGTTGGATTTTCATTTTGGAACTATTTTTCAACCATGACGGGACGTGACGAGCGGACGTCTTTTCAACGGTCATCACACGTCCAAATGTTTGCTGGGATGTAACATTCATCTAACGTTCAGACAACACAGAAATGTTCTTAGAACGTCAAGAAAACTGAACACTTTTTATATTGGCAGAATGTTGGGAAGTTTTTTGAGATTGACTGCTGATTTATGTACAACATTAAGAAAATGACTTTTGTTAGAAAAGAGTCTTCCAAAGTAAGAGTTCAAAATAAAATCATAAAATAATTAAATTCATTGTATTAAAGCAACACAATTGCACTGTTGCACTTTTAAACCTCATGTGGGAGCCGTAAGCCAATCTTACATGGAAAACTACATAGTGTTGCTTTAATATGTAAACAGTCATCCGATTGTTGTTAGTTTACTTACTGAAGTTTTTTGATTTCTTTTATCACAAGCTGCAGTCTCACAATAACTTCATCTGCTGTATTTTTATCTCCAATAAATGGTTTTAGATTAAGTTCATCCAAATGCTGCTCAGACATCAACAACACAAAAACTAAAGCTGCCCACTGTGAAGAGGAGAGTTTTGTCTCTCCTACTGATGAAGATTTCACATAACGTTGAATCTCCTGCAGCAGTGAATCATCACCCAGTTCATTCAGACAGTGAATCAGATTGATGGATTTCTCTGTAGACAGATTCTCATTCATCTTCTGTTTAATGTACTCAACAGTTTTCTCTTTCTTGTAGGAGCATCTTCTCATCTGTGTCAGTAGATCCTGTAAGAGAATCTGATTGGACTCCAGTGAAAGACCCAGAAGAAAACGCAGGAAAAGATCCAGATGTCCATTCTTACTCTGTAAAGATTCATCTACAGCTCGCTGATGCAAACTGATTAATAAATACTCTTTTAATGATTTATGTTTTATTTTGCCCAAAACTTTAGAAAACTGATTTTCATCAAACACATTTCTGTTGTTGTCTGTGAAGGAGATGTGAGCATAAAGAGCTGCTAGATGTTCCTGGATGCTGAGATGAACAAAGCAGTAAACTTTCCCCTGATACAAACCAAACTCCTCTCTGAAGATCTGAGTACACAATCCTGAGTACACTGATGCTTCTGCTACATCAATGCCACACTCTCTCAGGTCTTCATCATAGAAGATCAGATTGCCTTTCACAAGCTGCTCAAAAGCCAGTTTCCCCAGTTTGAAGATCATGTCTTCATCTTTCTTCTCATAGTCCTTCTGATGTTTGATGTTTGTCTGAATGATCAGGAAGTGTGTGTACATTTGAGTGAGAGTCTTGGGGATCTCTCTTCTCTCTGCTTCACTCAACATTCTCTCTAGAACAGTGACTGAAATCCAGCAGAAGACTGGGATGTGACACATGATGTAGAGACTCCTGGATGACTTCAGGTGTGAGATGATTCTGTTGGCCAGTCTCTTTTTTCTGATTCTCTTCCTGAAGTATTCCTCCTTCTGTAGATCACTGAATCCTCGTACCTCTGTGACGCGATCAACACACTCAGAGGGGATGAGATCAGCTGCTGCTGGTCTGGAGGTGATCCAGATGAGAGCAGACGGAAACAGATTCCCCTTGATGAGGTTTGTCAGCATCACGTCCACTGAGGTTGATTCACTTACATCACACAACCTCACACTGCTGTGAAAATCCAGAGACAGACGACACTCATCCAAACCATCAAAGATGAACAACACTTTATATTCATCACTGAAGATTTTCATTTCTTTTGTTTGTGGGAAGAAAAGATGAAGAAGATCTAAAACACTGAGTGTTTTGTTCTTCATCAAATTGATCTCTCTGAAAGGAAGTGGAAATATGAGGTGGACGTCCTGATTCTCTTTCTCTTCAGCCCAGTCCAGAATGAACTTCTGTACAGAGACTGTTTTTCCAATGCCAGCGACTCCCTTTGTCAGCACACTTCTGATGTGTTTGTCTTGTTCAGGTAAAGGTTTAAAGATGTCATTACATTTGATTGGTGTCTCCTCTGTTGTTGTTCTTCTGGATTGTGTCTCAATCTGTCTCACCTCATGTTCATTACTGATCTCTCCACTTTCACTCTCTGTGATGTAGAGCTCTGTGTAGATCTCATTCAGTAGTGTTGGGTTTCTCTTATTTGATGTTACCTCATACAAACACTCAAACTTCTTCCTCAGATTTGATCTGAATGTCTTCAGGACTTTATTAGGATCATCATAGCTGTAAAATATCAATAAAACAGAACATAATTAGGTTCATATAATCTATCAATTATAATTTACAACAGCACTTTTCAGCATCTAAAGAAAGCAAAAATTATCAGACATTTACCTGAATTCAGGACACATGTTTACATTATATTCTTGTGGTTGATTAAGAGTCTTATCGATTTTCCTCTTCTTACAGATGACTTCTGGTCTTGATGGCAGGAATGAGCTTAAACATCATGATTTTATTAATATTTATATTTGTATTATACAAGTATGCAGTTTTATTAAAGCAATAAGCCCTATGAAGCTGTCATTTATAGTAAATTTATAACAGTTGTGTTATAAGCCATGATGCAGAGTAGAGTTAAATTCACTTTAAAACAGCGTCACAGGGCTTATTGCTTTATCAAATGGTAATTTCATGTACCTGGCAAGGTTTAGTAAAACAAACACACAAGAAGCAAAATGTAATGATATTGAAAACAAATGTAGTTCTTTAAAAAACTATTTAACAAAGTTTTACAAAGCAGCACAGATGCAGCAACAATGACCTACAGTACACTCATTTCCACCAGGCTGGCACTGTATTGACACCAGCAGTGAAGTGAACGCTCGGTCATAAGGTGGCACTCGTTCAGTCCCGACTGACGCACTAAAAAAAGAGCTAAATGCACAACATCACCAGTGACCTGAATAGCTTGTTGTTAAGTTATATTACTATATATGTTATGTGCTATATTATATTACTTCCCCGCTTACGCACTTCAAGGAAGACAAGAGCTGGTATTTCAGAAATTCTTTGCTTTTTCATCCAAAATATAAAAAACATGCTTAAAACTCTTTGTTACGAATAATTACTTTAAACAATAATTCATAATCAGTTTATGTCCTACATATATATTTTTTCTACTATATTAAAGCAAAACATCTTTGTAATATCCTAATGTATACAAATACATACATATAAACAATTTTTGTAGTGTTTAGCTTGGAAACTACTGTTATCAACCATATTTTTACTTAAGGATTTATTTGAATTATTGTAAACTTTCTTTTTACTAGTGTTACCATGGTTTTGCTGTTGTAAAACTGCATCAGACAATCATGCTTCACTAACATATTAATATTACACAGTGTTTTTGAACTGTAAATTTTAATTTTGGCATTCAACGATTAGTATATACGTAACAATTTGTCTCTGCCTACTAACATAACCAGTTTCTTGGTTCAAGACCAGCAAGATTTTAGGGCCAAGTTGAAACAAAAGTCTTGGGCCTCATTTATAAAGCATGCATATGCACAAAACGAAAACATGCATACGCCGCTTCCCATGAAAAGTTTGTGATCTATAAAATTAAACTTGTGGAAGAATGTGGGCACCTGTAAACTCCGACCCATGCGTATTCAAATTCTGGAGACAAAGGGAATTGGCGACACAGACAGTGAATTCTTGAAATTAAAGGTATAGCGGAAGATTTTCCAGAATTTTTGAAAAGAACCACACCTCCACTTTTAAAAAAAGTGCACATGCCCAACACTCTAATGCCTATTAACGTCTGCACGAGAGAGATCATGCACGAGCCTAGTTCTTCCCTTCGCTCTGTTTACAAGTTGCTGTAAACATTAAGATGTTTATCGTGTCTGCGCGGTTCGTGACTTGTGCCAGGGCTAACATCGCTAATTATAGCTTACATCAACTTTTACTAGCAGTGATTTTAAATGGATTTCTCCAAAAAGCATGACAAACTTCACCTGTCGAGTAGAAACTTCGTGACTGAGATATCAGTGAGAAGCCCAACCTGTGTGAAATAGTCTCCCAAAAACACGCTGGCCTTGTTTCTTTCTTCAGAGGACTTTCTCTTCTTGTCATACAATTCGTAGACACCTTTTCTCTTGCGACTAGGGGTGTAAAGATTAATCGATTCGTATCGATGCATCGATTATACAGGTGCCGATTCGATGCATCGATGCGTTCGCAAGAGGATTGATTATTAATGTGTTTATTTTGCCGCCTGTCTGCTCGCCTAACCTCATTGTTATCTTCTATGTCACACCGCTTCACACGCGTTATTTATGTTTCACAGTCTGTTGTTCACACACATTGCTAAGTCTTTTAAAAGCGATGGAACCGTCAGTGCAACACGCAATTTCTGTTTGACCCTTGGTCTAGCCCACAGCTGGATGAATTGAGACGCAGCAAGTGACCCGTGCTTTCTAGATGAGACAGAGGTTTTCATAAAAATAAGACCATTAAAGGAGCGGTGAATCAAAAACTCAATTTTAACTTGATAATTTGTTATATAAGAGGTCATCATACTTAACTTAACATCCTGCAAGTTTCAGAACTGAAAACGTCCGTGCTACTGAAATATAACCGTTTTTGGCACCAAGCCAGCTAAACACTCCAGTGAAAAATTCGGAAATCTATGACGTCAAAGTAGAATTGAAACACCTCCCCATAACCAAAAGGACAAGTCTACTTTTGTAGCCCCGCCCACAGCTTTGCGTGACACACGTGTGTCTTAACGAGTAAACATGTCTTTAAAGATTGACAAATGTAACCAAAATGACTTTTAAATACATTTTTTTCTGAGAGACTTTTATTTTGACGCGGTGATCTGTTATGATACCATGGAAACGCATTTTCGGTTGTGGAAGAACCGCGTGGGAACAACACAGAAGCTAAATACTTCAATTCGGAGGCTTGAAACATAACATTAGCAATATGCGTGGATAAAGTTTGCTTTTGAAGAAGTTCCAGCTCGTGTGGGGAGCGTTTGTTAACGTTGTGTACATGGATTCATTTGTAAAGAAGTCGATGCTGGATTTGCAGAGAGACTCAGAAGCACCACTTATATTGGATCTGACAACAATGACACAGCAGTATAATTCACAGTAAGACATTTTACTTTATTTAAGTTACTGCGTTTCACTATTGCTTTGTTAAAAGAGATTGCTTGATATGTCCTGTTGTAACATCTGTGTCTAAACACGTTTGTTTGACTGTTTTAATTTACTAAAAACATTAAACGATTAATAAAGGTACAACACTTAACAATACGACTGTAATTTAAAGGTAGAAATATACAAAGTTAGTTATAAGGAAGGATTTATCAGCCGCAGTTTAGATTCTGATGCCCGTTTACTGTGTTGTATATGGTAATTTAGGCAAGTTGCGTTTGAAAGGTCAAACACTCAACAAAGCTTATTTTTAATCATATAACTGTGGTATTTAACATTACGTGAATGTAAAAGCAACCTCACAAGCACAATAGAAATATACAAAGTTATTGATAAGGATTTATTAGCCGCAGTTTAGATTCGGATGCACGCTTACTGTGTTTTATACGGTAATTTAGTCACGTCGAGTTTTGTTTCTACTTTAATATACGTATTGTCATTTATGTGTATCATGTTTAGCACCCAGAATCTTTTGTGTCTCAAACATATTTGTGTTCGGCTGCTATTTTTATCACATTAATGTTTTTAAAACATTTCCCTACATGTAATGACGGGGAACAAAGCTGTCCAATCATAGCAGTGGGTGTTTACGTTCAGGTCTTCAATGCGGCCCGCCCCTTCAAACGAACCATTTCTCAAGACAGCCACTAATCCATGTTACAAAATAGCCTATTACTTATTGCTTTTTATGTTTTTGAATGTAAAAACCATGCGAACATCATAAGTAGACATCAGACAACAGTATAAAACAATAAAATCAACAAATTCACCGCCCCTTTAAGCTCATGTCTAGCGAATCCAATGCTCTTAATGGTCATTAAACATCTACCGTCCCAAATCCATAATCTAAAGCAAAGATGCGTCTTCATTCACTTATTGTTTTGTTTTTAAAGCATGCCGAAATGACACAAAATAGATTGCTTGATGTTAAAATAATTATTAAAAGAGATAAAGTTCTGGACCTGATTGATGTTAAAAGAGTTATTAAGATTGACTCAAAAGCGATCTACCAGATGCTGTTGTCTGACGCGCATGCACACAAACGCGCGATTGCGTGACCCTGATATAGACATCTAAAATTACAGTTTTAAAAATATCTGTTTTGACAAGAATTCACGCAGGTATGACCTATAATCTGTTATATCTGAAGTAAATGTTTGGTTAACTGTTGAGGAAAAGCATCTGTTGTGTAACATTAGGCTATATTAAACCCTTGCATTAGCCTACATCTTAAAGTGGTCTGTCTTAATGTTGAATTTAAACAATACAAAAAAACATAAATTTAACACATAGTGATATTGTTTTTGCTTTGCGTAAACAGGTGTAGTTCTGTCATGTTTTGTCAGATTCCCACAAATCATGCATTGTTTTGAAGTTTTTTAATGTTAAAATATAAATAACTAATTTTAGAAAATTTGCTCATCCCAACTCAATTTGCCAGCACAGGTCAGAAATGATGCAGCAGCAAACAGAAATGGAGAAAGAACAAGGTCTTCTAAAGGGAAATTAAATATAAAACTATGACTGATGGTTCTGTTGAAAATGTAAACAGGCTGTTGTAAACATACATTTGCATATAGCATAAATATTTGTCCAAATCCATGTTGATTAGAGCATTAAAAACTTGAAAAGTGTTAAATTTAGGTAAATTTAGAACAGATAAAAATGTGACATTAATTTGCGATTAATCGCGAGTTAACTCATGAAATCATGCAATTAATCTAGATTAAATATTTTAATATTTTGACAGCCCTAAAAAATATCAAGTATTGAATCGGATCCAATTGGATCACGGGGAATTCTGAAGAATAGAAAAGAATCGAACCGTTGACCTAAGAAATCGGTATCGGATTGAATGGTCATGAAGGCGCCGATTTACACCCCTACTTGCGACTCTCAGACTTTTGGAAAAAACGCGGTGAAAACGCGAGCTTCAATGAATGGCTGAAACCATAGACCACCACACACACATACACACCTGAGAGTGTGCATGTGCAGAAAGCAAACCTAGGGAAGAGCACCTACGACGGCCTTACGTAAACATCATCAGAATGATTGACAACTGGGATGACGAATAGTCTTGATGATCCACCCAGAAAAAGAAAATGTTCCGCTATACATTTAAGTAAGATTGACTATTTATGGTTAAAATGGGTGTACAGGGCAGGATATGAGGCTGGTTCACGTGCGCACACTTACAAATGATCTGTGACTTATAAAGATAACATTACCCACAGGTGTGTGTATGCATGGTTTGATGATAAATCAGAATATTTTTTGGCGTAAACCTTTTTTGGCATTTGGGCGTAGTAAAACTTTAGTAAGGATTAGGAATCGGTACGATCGGTATTGGCCGATAATGGCATTAAATGACTCGATCGGTGCTCGCTAAATCTGCCGATCTCATAAACCGATCTTTCTGTTTACTTTTGTCATCAAAAGGATCCTGAATGCGGCTGCAATTAAAGACATTTTTTACGTAGCACGAGCATTTTTACAACCCGTTGCTCGTGTGCGACGTGCAGACTTGTATGTCTCTCTTTGCCTTTACAGAGATATGCATATTTTCTATGAGGACGTGCTCCGGTAAACAGCGCGAGGCGTCTTCACATCCCCATCAAACAGCGTATACAACACACATCTATCACGGACAATTGCATCCTCATGCCAAAAGTTTCTTATTTGCATACGTCTTAAAGTTTTGAGCGTTTAAACTTTTATTTTTCTCACAGCTGCTTGTCTGCGTTCGGCCGCCGCCCACACACACACAGCAGCCTGTCATCAGTGCACGTGAACAGAGCGATCTCTCTCTCACTCTCACGTCTTAAAGCTGCAGTAACCTAATTAATTTCTCAATAAAATCACTCTCTGCTCTTGACTTAAGAATTTTAATACTTCATACGAATGCGTGTATATTTAATTAATACAGTAAAGACTGTGAAGTGTTTTATTTTCAGTACTTTTAGGAGACATAAGCCTTTTTAAAGCCATATTAAATTTCTCTTTGCAGAATACATTTTTGTTGTTCTTATTTATTTGAGTCTCTATTAAAACAATAATATACATAATTACTGCAAGTAATATAACAAAGGCAAAATCCGTGGTATTATTTTATTTAGAAAGATTGTAACACTTACAGTCATCAAAGAGCTTGCATATCAGCTTTTTAAAAAATCGGTATCGGAATCGGTATCGGCCGATCACGAAGATTGCAAATCAGTGATCGGTATCGGCTGCAAAAATCCTGATCGGAGCATAGTAAGGATCCTACGCAGAGTTTTCTAAATGTGACCACAGGCCACCTTACCTGACCAAGATCTTTATGTGTGAAAAAGTGAAGCCCCGTTCAAGATTGAGTTCCAGCACTGGTGGAAAAGTGCTACAAATGGTGTAAAATACTGATGTAGAACATCACATGTGTATCTTTGTAGAGTAATTAACAAAGGCTTTCCATTACCAAATCGTAATCAAGGATTGGATCTGTTTTGTATTCAATATGTTAAAATATTTATATATAAAGATGTTATACAACAATAACATGGGTTACATAAACGACAAAAGTACCTAATAGTAGGCCCTCTATCATCAGATTTGAAGTGTAATGGCCAAACCATAGACCGATCACTCTTCATAGACACACAGCTGAACTCTGGATCTGATCTCTTCTGATGATCTGAACTATAACACACAACAGATTTAATATTTTTTAAGAACCATGTTCTAAAACAACTGCACTTTGTAGCATCTTAACCAAAAATTATCTTAAAAAACTTTCTTAGAATTTACCTGAATCCCGGACACGTGTTTACATCATAATCTTGTGCTTGATTGATAGTCTCATCAATTTTCCTCTTTTTACAGATGACTTCTGTTTTGACTGGTCTGGGTGTAAGAATTGTATGAATACCATAATATTATTATTTGTATACATCATTAAACCATCATGATTACTGTGATTGCATGAATCTGTGTTTTAGTGTAACTTTTAGAAAAGTTTATGGGCTTTATAGGTTTATTGTTTTACTAAACATTTTTATCTCACATATAGCTGTGATGGCATAAATTGAGAAATTATGCCACTGATTTTGAAATCCGTTTTTTAGGCCTTTTATTTAAGAATGTTGATTATATCCAGCCTGGTTAATTGTGGGTGGGGCAATCTTAGGGTTGTACGCGTCATGGTAAAAATGAAAATATTTTTATTAAAAACACTCAATTAAAACTTTCTTTTGAAGAAACTATGACACAAAAATGAACAGATACTAAATACTATTTATGAATGTAATGTTTTTTAACAGAAACCTCAAACAGAAATAGTGATGAAGTAAAACTAAAGGGTTAATAAACACAAACTGAAGCGATTTCTATATGACGCACTCTACTGTACTTTTAAGCATTGATACAACATAAATGTATAATACAACGTGCATAATATATCTGCACAAAATGCAAGCCTTTAACTAAGTTATGTACTAGACAGAAAGTTTAACTCGTGTTGTGTATGTGCACCATAACAGTGTGCTTTTAACACGTTCAGTAAAATCACTTCATAACATTAAGCAGATTTAAGTATTTTGCAATCGTTTTAGCGATTAGCTGTGTCGTGTCGTCCCCTCACCTGTTCTCAGTCAAGATGTTATGTTATTTTTTTCAGTGTAGTAAAACGTCTCGGTTACGTATGTAACCCTCGTTCCCTGAAGGAGGGAACGGAGACGTCACGTCATGACCAACGAATTGGGAACTCGCTTAGAGAGACCAATCTGCTTCGAATACTACTAAAACGCCAATGAACTTGGCATTGAGATATTTGCATAATGCTGGCGCCGCCCCGCCAGGTGCGTATATAAGCCACAGGTGCAAATGTAGAAATCAGCTTCTTTTTCGCTGAGAAAGCCGGAAAGTGTGACCGGCCGATAAACAGCAGGGAGCAGCCCTGTGGCGACGGGACGTGACGTCTCCGTTCCCTCCTTCAGGGAACGAGGGTTACATACGTAACCGAGACGTTCCCTTTCAGTCGGTCACTACGACGTCACGTCGTGACCGACGAATTGGGAATCCCTACCAAAACGCCACTGAGGGCTGACCTCTTCCAGTGTCTGCGTAAAGCCCTCCGGTTCCACTTAAGGATAAGGAGAATTAGGTTTTAAGGCAGAAGGCCGGGCACTAGATGTTCCTTTAACCCACAGTAGTGCCAGCGACTGGGAAGCGCCCTATCTGAGCGGTATAGGGACGCTGCGGAAGCCACCGCCCCGTTAAGGGCTATTGGTGGGCGAAAGTCAACCGTAGTTGAGGTATAAATGACAGCCGTGGCTGTGTAAGCAAAGCAGTGCTCTGCTGAGGGAAACGTGGGCTAGTAGGATTAACCCCACGGAAAAATACTCACAAAGGAACCCGGTGGGACGCAATGTGGATGCCCGAGCCAAACACAGGTTCGCGAGGATGCAGCTAGTGAAAGGCTGGCAGCGGATGCTCCGCAACATCAGGCTGCCAAGGCAGCGGAGGAAGGCAAAACAAATTATTACGCATTTTTGCCTCGATGGCCTTCCATACTGAGCTCAGTTTGGAGCAGCAGTCGGAGGCTGCAAGCCGACCTGCGAGCCTGTTTCCTGTGCTTCCCCTAACGAGGAAAGGACACGAGAGGAGACAGGCTCGACACGAACACTGTAAAATCTAATGAACGTATTAGGTGTCGCCCAACCAGCAGCTCTGCAGATGTCTGTTAGCGAGGAACCACGAGCGAGTGCCCAAGATGAGGCAAAACTTCGTGTGGAGTGCGCTCTCAAATTAAATGGACAAGGAATGCCCTGCAGATTATAAGCAAGGGCGATAGTATCAACTATCCAATGAGACATCCTCTGCTTAGTGACAGCTTTCCCTCTCTGCTGACCACCGTAACAAACAAAGAGCTGATCTGAGGTCCTAAGGCTTTGTGTGCGATCCACGTAGATGCGTAACGCTCGTACGGGGCATAATAAAGCCATGGTTGGGTCTGCCGCCTTCGCGGGCAAAGCTTGCAAGCTCACCACCTGATCTCTGAAGGGAGTGGTGGGAACTTTGGGCATGTAGCCTGGTCTGGGTCTCAGTGAGACAGCAGGACCAAACTGAAGGCACGAATCGTCAACAGAGAATGCACATAAATCCCTTACTCTCTTCACGAAAGCCAATGCTAGCAGGGTCAGAGTTTTCATTGACAAAAGCTTCAGACTCGCAGACTGCAAAGGCTCGAACGCGGTACCTGTAGTAGGGCTTCAGCACCATGGACAGGTCTCGGAGGAATAGAGGGAGGGCGCGAGGGGTTTAGCCTGCGAGCGCCTCTTAAAATCTAATAACCAAATCATGCTGGCCAACTGATCTGCCGTTAATAAGTGAGTGATGAGCAGAATAGCGGCGATATCAACTTTAATGGTGGAGGGTGACAGCCTACCATCTAACCTATGTTGAAGATATCTAAAAGCACAATGTTAAGCATTCTCTGGGGTCCTCGTGTTGCGAAGAGCACCAGGTGACGAAAAGGGTTTCATTTAAGCGCGTAAGCCGTCTTGTGGACGGTGCTTGTACCGCGTCGATGGTGTTAGATACCGCTTGCGATAAATCACCTAAACCTTGCGCGCACTCAACGACCATACATGGAAATCCCACAGGTCGGGGCGCGGGTGCCAAATGTGCCCCTTCCTTGAGAAAGAAAGTCCTTCCTCCGGGAAATTTGCCAGGGAGGGGCTGTCGCGAGGAGCATTTACTCTGAAAACCAATTCCTGGTCGTCCAGTACGGGGCGACTAATAAAAGGCTCTACTCGTCCTGCCTGACTTTGCACAGTGTCTGTGCGATTAAGCTCACTGGAGTGAATGGGTATTTGCGCGTCCCCCGCGGCCAGCTGTGTGCCAACGCATCCACGCCGAGGCTGCCCTCGGTTAGTGAATAAAACAGGCGACAGTGGGTATCGTCCGGTGACGCAAACAGATATATCTGCGCACGACCGAACTTCTTCCAAATTAGCTGAACCGTCTGGGGGTGGAGTCGCCATTCGCCGGTGCGCGCAGCTCGGGAAAGCGCGTCAGCCGCTGTATTGAGCGTACCCGGGATGTGAATGGCACGAAGGGACCTCAGATGCTTCTGACTCCAAAGGAGGAGATGACGAGCGAGATGCGACAGGTGACGAGAGCGCAAAAACCGCCTTAACGGTAAATAACGCAACAGTCGCAATGATGTCGGTGTCGGCTAATACATCCTTCCCTCGCATCACCATAGCGGAGCGTACAAGTCCCAGATATACAGCGCACCGCTCACGGCAGTTGGGGTGCTATGCACACCCCTGAAACTGCAAGCCCGTCATACGTGGCTGCTCATCCCGTGCTGGGGGCATTGAATGTGCTACAGAATGCCAGGAGACCCGACTCAGGGGCATATCTTGCTATAAGAAATGCTGGGTCAGCCACGGGGTAAAATTGAAATGACACGCAGGTGTAATGGTTACACAGTGTATGCCGTTGCGCCACGCTCTCCTCGAGACTCGATCATAAAACCAATGCTGAAGCGGTCTCATATGAAGCAGCTCGAGCAGTGTCACAGCCGCAGCATGCTGTCATATGTCCAGGAGCTTCTGAAATTGTTTCAAAGGGACCGCGTACTTCCCTCGAATTAAACCGAGGCAAGTCAGAACTGACTGGTTGCGCGCTATTGTAAAACACGCCAAAAAATCGACCGAGTCTATTTCCATACTGAGAAAAAGATCCTCTTCACGGGGCAAAGTTGCTCCTTTCCCAGCTGACCTGATGACTTAAACGAGCGAGATGCTGAAGCATTAAATCTCTGTGTTCGCGCACGTCTGCCAAGAAGGCGCCATTATAGTTGACGTAAATATAAGCAGAATGCGAACAACGCTCTCTCTCGGAGGTTTTAATGCCGTGACTAGCACTTTCATGGAGACACGGGGAGAGAGAGACAGCTCGAATGGTGTACTTGGTATTAATATGCCCACCCCATGACGCAGAGCGAATAAACGGTCTAAGGCGAGGGGAGATGGACACATGAAGTACACGTCTACAGGTCTAAGGCTGCAAACCGATCTGAATATTGAAATACGAGCCTCGGCGTATCATCCTAAAGGATCACATTTGTAGAGCCGGTGCGTAAATAAATCGGTCGTAACGCACCGCGTATTTTGGGTAATATGAGATAAAGGCTGGAAAAAACCTTATCATCATTCTCGGTAAGAGGGACCGGCTCGAAATGTCCTTCGCCAGCAGGACATCGACTTCTGCACGCAGTACATGTGCATCGGACGCTTTCACTATAGTGAAACGAATGCCCGTAGAATTTGGGGGAGTGCCGGTAATTGTATTTCGTTACCGAGGCGGACAGTGCGTAAAACTCAACGAGACGGGCTGGGAACTGAAGCGAAGCATCCAGAGACCGTACGAGGAGAATTAACGACACTACCGAAGTACCCGCGGTGGGGCAGCGAAGCGAGACAGGTGAAACTGCCGGTGCGTCTGCTGTGACAGCATAAACATCTACAGTATGTGTGTGTGTGACACTGACCTGAGCCCGCTGAGGGTGACGGTCGTCTGGTCTCCTGCGCGGAGAGCGCAGACTCCGAAAAAACACCCGCTGGCGATAGAGGAGAGGTAGGGTGAGCTGGTGTGCCCGCTCACGGCTCTCTCGATCCTCTGGAGACCTGGAGAGGGAAGAGGAATGCACTCTTATGTGTGGTTAAGTGGGTACCGGCTGGACAGCCGGTGGAACAGATGCAAACCAAGAATTTTCCACCCGACCCTCTACCGGGGGAAGGAGCGAATCACCGTCTCCTGAAAAGTGATCCTCTGCCAATCCAGGTCGCCCGTTACTGGACACTTAAACTCCCAATTTTCACGGGAAGCGGCTAAGCGGGCGGGGCGAGCTGCTGACGACCGGTTCCATGCGCTGCCGAGATGGGGTCCGAGGAGGGGAACAGAGGTGGCCGCCGCAGGACGCCGACGGCGAGAGGCAGACTGAGGAGCCGGCGTGGTGGACCAAGGGCAGCTCTCTTTCGCCGGGGCATGACCTAGGAGATCGCCTCAGTCTGCGCAGCGGAGCTGTACGACTCCACGGGCTCGCCGAAGAGGCCGGTCTGTGAGACAGGAGCATTCAAGAAGTTGTTCTCGTCTGCGTCCGTCATGTAAGTCAGACATAGCCAAAGGTGGCGATCTTGAACACTGTGGTGGACATCGCACGACTAAAGGTCGCGGCTTCCCTCGTAAATCTCTAAAGCCTTCGCTTGGTGAACCTGCAGTAATGTTATTGCGTGCAGGGCTGAAGCCGCGTCTCCGCATGCCTGATGGGCAGCGCCCGTAACCGGACGACTGTCTATACAAACACAGAAGGGAAGGGTTGGGTGGTCCCTCCAGGAACGCAGCTGCATCGCAACCCCCCGCTCTACTAAAGGGATCCCCGTCCTTAGCGGCTCCGTTGGTGAGGGAGGTGAGGGGTGAAAGCTGAACGGCCGAGACGGCCGCAAATCACGTCAGCTCTTCGTGCCGTCGGGAAAGGCAGGAGGTGAGGACCGTAGAGGCCCGGGCAGCTCCGAAATACCAATCATATGGGCGGGACGGTTCGGGCGGAGAGGGATTAACCCCTCCAACTCTACCGTTTCCGCCGCTCGAGCGGGCACGGCCGCCATCTCCGGGAAGACTCCGCCTCGGAGGGAAAAGATGGGCACCCCTCTGATGCTGCAGAAGTGACGGGACCAGAAGGAGGTCCAATGGATTCGGCAGAAATCGCAGAACACGACTCTGCAGTCTCCACCGGAGCCTCAACCGGCTGAGGATGACAAGGCCGGTAAGTGAAGGACGCATCCTCCGTCCTACTCAGCGTAGTGATGCGAAGAGCGTCCTGCGAGCGCTTGACAGCCGCACCATGGCGGCGTTCAGCACTGCAAAGGCGCGGACGTCGTTCCCATAGAAACGACAGTCGTCTCCGCAATCCAAGAGAGTATGCTCTCACAGAGAGAACAAAAGCTCTCCACGAACGCAGCCTCGGAGTGCTCGATGCGCAAGCACGAAGACAGCGCTCGTGACCGTCACTGGAATCCCTGTACTTCTCGCACCCAAAATCGCACGGAGGAAAAGCTATCCTGAAAAGGACGCTGATCTCCGAATATACGAGAGAGTGGCTGTCTTTAAAAAGACACAGAGCTCTCACGTATCACTCTTTAGGGAAATCACTCTTTTGGTGCTCAGCTGATGATGCGCACAGGGAGAGGCAACGCACACACTAAACTCAAAACAAAAAATATGCAGAGCAGTGGAATACTGCGAGCGTCCGCTGTGTCAGTACTGCTTGTCAATCAACTTCAGCAACCGTTACATCCAAATGCTGCCACAACCACAAAAAATAAGTAAATAAAACCACAAGATCATTGTTTTCGTGATTGATCATCGATGCCACATTCAAGTACTCGAGCAATCGAGTACTCGTGTCCATGCCTAGTGTTCAATGTATGCGTAGGTTACACATGTGCCTACAGGACAATGTAGTCTGTAGTCCAGTAGATGCATTGCATTTTGGTGCAATGCGCATACGTTGAACGTCTACATACACATACGATTTGATAAAATATAGAACAAAGTCTTATTTCGAATTAAACACAATTTGTGGCTTCCAACAATGCTCAACAAATCATGATGAAGGTCCAGAACAGATCTCTTTTACAAACTGTATTCAATACGTAAAAATGTATACAACAATAAAGCACTTATAATCTATCCATCAATTCTCAAAACTGGCTTGTCAGCATGATCACAGGGGGCTGGAGTCTATCCCAGTATTTTAGGCCAAACACCCTGGACAGATGACCAGTTTATGGCTGGGCTCACACACACAGACACATCCATATACTGTACACTAATTTTAGTTACTCCAACAAAAACAAATCTTGACACAGAGAGAAAATGCAAACTCCATACAAAGAGGCTTCCTGGCTGAGATCTTTCATTTAAAATATGTTCCTTTCTGTGTTGGCAGAGGAGTATGCACTAATTCATAAACTGTTTGTAAAACGTGTGAGTAACTTAGGATAAACTTCACAAAGGGAGAATAAAGTTAATTCTTCTGACGCTAAAATCAGGCCTAGGAGAATAAAGTGAATTTAGGTGAGTCTATTTTTGCAGAGATGTTTGAGAAAAATGCATTGACAGTAGAGAATGAGATGTGGTTTGGAACCACATGTTTATTTTCTTATGTTTGAGGCGGGGTTTACGAATGCCCAGAGCCGTTTACTGGACGCTATGAATGTCTATCAAATGCGTCTGTACCTAGGTCATAGCTAATCGTATCAATTATACCAGATGACGTATGTAGAGCGACATCAATTCAAACGTAAACAACTTTTATCAAGTACGTGTGCACACAGCTGGTAGCTGGTATATTGATATTAAAAAGTAAAACAATTTAGTGACACTGTGACAACCAGAGTAGAGGCATAATGACAATATGATATTAATAAATAACACTTACCATAAATAAGTTAATTGTACTTTGTCTACGATATCTACGACGATGCCTAGCAGGTTGGTCCTATAAAACTCTGTGGCTATCATGTCTTGCCATACACAAACATCCTTCTGGATATGAAATTGTTTAATGCCAAAAGTTTATATATTTTTTTAATAAACTTGCGTTCAAAACTTATAACACTATCTAAGGCTGCATTGAAAAGTAACTTCGCGTCTGCTGCCGTGTTGGATAATTAAAACTGCTTCGGTGTGTCGCATAGACGTCGTCTTCGTCTTTCTGCCCCCTCCCCGTTCTGTGATTGGTTCCCTATTTCAGGGGCAAAAAAGTGTTTTCCTTTGTTTAATTTACTTTCTTGGGCGTCTTTGTTAATATTTGTTTCCTTTATATTTAGGAAATATTTGATTGTTTTTCTTTATTTTGCAATTATAGTTAATAATTGTTAATCATTGGTTTTCTTTTCGTTATGATACGTGTTTCTTGAGTTTTCTTTGTGAGTAACATTATTGTTAAATACATGTTGACGTAGCGCACTTGAGTTTCATGGGTCCTTTATATGTTATTTATACCATGGGTCTGTTGAATGCTGCATCCTATTTGGCTGAGAAATGTTCTATGGGTGTTGATTATTTTTCTGTAAACCGCACACCTAACTTTTCAAATGTCTTAAAAATAGCCACCAGAGCAATGTTTGTGGTAACCATGGTGTAGCGGCACAGTGTCTTAAAAACCGCTAAGGGGCTGAGTGAGAGCAATAAATGGTGACTCGTTAATCATCTTGCAAGTTTGCTGTTTATTCTCCGCATGTTTTGTTTTAATGCAGCAATAACAGTGATTTGACCAAGATCAAATACAGCTTCTCAATAAACAAACAGTCATATATAGCTGTACGTATGTACGGTCAACCAAAAAATATGTGCTCCTGCACTCACCCCCATGCCTCTCACAAACACACGCAGGTGATTTAAACATACATAATTAGGTGACGCCCCATTCTCCCACGGTCACATGACATGGCTCCTACACATGGTCAGAGGTGTAAAGTACTCGAGTAAATGTACTTCGTTACTGTACTTAAGTATTTTTTTGGCTACTTTGTACTTGTACTGAGTATCAAAAATATAAGCAACTTTTACTCTCTACTCAATTACATTTTTGATTGGGTATTTGTACTCTTTACTCCACTACATTTGAAATGCCACTTAACGTTACTCGCTACATTGTTTATTCGTCAAATAAAAACGAGACGAAAGTGTCAGAGGGTGATGATGGATAGAATCTGTGGTCGCGAGGTTAGACGCACACACACACAACTGAGGGACTTCATTTGGCGCTGCGCAGAGCAATCAAAGTACTGCGAGAGCGAATCAAATGCATATGGAGAAGTCTGGTCTCGCGGTACTTTGATGTCAAACGCTGAATGGCTTGCGTTGAGCCACCGTAGCGGGACATCTGCGTGCTGCGTATGTCATAAACTGTAGAGAAAAGTTCGCGTCTGGTCTGAGAGAAGAGATAAAGCGCAAACATATGGATGCATATCACATTTGCTTCTGTCAAGGGACCCTTTGTTAAACATGTGATGCTACAATCAAAACAAAAGTGATGCGCGATTGCTGGAGGGTCATCCCGCAACTCAAAGGCAAGCACAAGCACAAATGTTTATGTACTCTGACGCTACTGTATCAGCTAACCTGAGCTGGTTACATAACTTGATATAACTTACTATATAAGCCAAAATAAACCAGCGAGGTCCTGTACTGATTGCCCGAGTAACTTAAGTACATTATAAGATTGATAATAAGTGTACAATTTCACTGTCCTCACATTTAATCAAGTATGCTGTAATGTATTTACTGTAAAGAGGGATGCATGACGGAAGAAATGTAGTGCACTTAATATGAGATAGTGGTGTTACGTACTACATGTGTTTACAATTAATCTTTCAAATGGACAACTTCACGTTTTTAATATGCATTATCATATTTCTGTTAGTTTAATTTTAGTTTACAGGAATTTTTTAAATATTAAAATTATATCTTTTTTAGGATAAGCCTATATAAGAATATTTGGTAATGTTAACAAGATTTTAATAAAGTATTAGTAATTGTTGAAATTAACATTAACAAAGATGAATAAATGCTGTATAAGTGCAGTTCATTATTAGTTCATGTTGAGTAATGTAGCTAACTAATGTTAACTAATGAACCTTATTGTAAATTGTTACCATATATTTATATCACAAAGTTAGGCTATATATTTTTCAGCATGGCACATTCAAGTACACAATGACACTAGACTAAAATTAAATGGGTTTAAATTAAATTGAATGTAGATTTCTAGACTAAAATCTCATGGCATTTAGTTGAATAAAATTAGACTAAAACTAAATCAATTCAGATGACAAAAATATGACTAAAACTTAATTCAATTTTTGTCAAAAGACTATGACTATGTTTAATCTGTGTTTGTTCTGCCAGGTCAAAATTTTGAGGAGTTTGATTTCTTTTCTATATTAGGAAATAAAACCTCATAAATAAACTTTCTAAGTTTTCACTGCCCAGATCTACAATGTCTCTTTGTGTTGAGGACTAGTGCATCTTTGAGCCAACATTCAGTACGAGTAAAAATACTTAAGTACTTTTAAATTGGGTTACTTTAATACTTTTACTCAAGTTGTATTTAAATTGGTGACTTGTAACTTGTAGTGGAGTAATTTTTACAGTAAGGAATCTGTACTTTTACTCAAGTATGGCTTTCAGCTACTTTTTACACCTCTGCACATGGTATAAGAGGAATAATTGACTCCGGTCCTTTGAATTATTTGAAAATAATGCACCTGCGCGTCGTGCCGCATAACCACCTTGGTGTGCATTATTTTCTTATAATTCAATGGCCCGTCGTCAATTATTCCTTACGTAACCCTTACACAGCCACTCTTGAAGAACTGTTTGTAACATCATAAAAAAGTATATTTAACAGAGCTTCTTCAAGTCTCACCGAATGAATCAATTACATTTCATAGATGTGGAAAAATATCACAAGAAAATGTCTATTCAATTTTACAAAAGGCATCTGGATATTAAAGCATCAAAGCTTAATCAAAACTTTAAAATAAATCTTATACCTGAAATTGTTTTGATTCCTAAAGTGTATTGGCCGCTCCATAGACGGATCACTCTTCATAGACAGACAGCTGAACTCTGTGTCTGATCTCTTCTGATGATCTGAACTATAACACACAACAGATTTAATACTTTAAATTACATTACTAATATTTTTATGAACCATATTTAAAAAAAACATTCTTTATTCAAAAAAGTATTTAAATGAGATTTTGTGGTCATTTAGTTTTAATTGCAAAATATTTTTTGTGGAAACTGCTAAAATTTTCTGTTAATTAGGTATATAAAGTACCTGCATCCTGGAGAAAAATCTTCATGTGTTGATGTTTGTGTTTGATCCATGATGGAGCTGCAGAGGTGAATCTGATCAATCTGATCTCCACAACTGATACTGAATGAAAATAACATTCAGACACAAAATAAACTTAAAATCAGAGTGAATAAACAGACATTATAATTCAGATGAATGAATCAACAATGAAAAAACAATGGTGTCATCAACACAACTACACACAAATTACATCAATTAAATTAAGAATTATGTTAAGAAAACATTCAATACATAACGCTAATATTAAGATAAGAAACAATCCAATATAAATCTTTAACAAAACTATAAATGATGAAGTAAAAAGTGTCTGATCTCACCTGAACAACAATATAAAAGACTGAGCTCATAGAAAGAAACATGAAAGATGTCATTAAAAATTGTTATTCATTAAATATTCATCTTTAAACTCTTCCTGAAATACAAGTGAAAACATTAATATTGTGTTGTTTAAAAATAAATCTCATCTTGATTTCTTTATATTAAAAAACATTACATCTTTTTGTTGTTAAATTCAGAAAACTGAAAATAATGTTGGAGTCTCTTAATGTTTTCCACGACTGTAAATATTGATAGATCAACTTGTTGACAGTAATTGTAAGATAAGAAATGATTTAATTTAAAAGAGTGAATCTGTCCTTTAAAGAAACTATGAATGAGGAAGTAAAAGCGTCTCATCTCACCTGAACACACCTGAACACTCGCTGTCATCACAATCTGACTGGATTCACTTTCTCAAAATACTACAACTTTAACATCAACTACACACAAAAAAAATAGATGTAAAGCTGTTTATACATGTTATATTAATCACTTTGATCATCGATGTGTTAAGAAATCAACTCTACCTGTTCAAAATGGCGGAAGATAAACACGAATCAATTTACTTTCACTTTCATCTGTGACGTCACTATTGTATGAGGAAGTGTTTGAGGTGTTTCTCCCTCTGCTGACAGTAAACAAACATTAAACATCTGATTACAAATAATTTAACAGATTTAATTTATAAACGAGACTTAATCATTAATGTGAGTCAATATGTTTACATTCACTGCATGAAACAAAGAGCACATCAACATTAACAATAATTAAACTCAAATCAAAATGACTCCTCTTTTGTTGAACTAATGTAAGCCTAATAAAGTCATATGAGTTTAATATAATGTAGACTAAGTGATGTTTTATTATTTGTGTGAACTACATTTACATTCATGTATTTATCATAGTGTGAATTTTATCAAGTGTTTGGTTTAATAAACACAGCGAGATCTTAAAAAACACTCACTTTCAGTTTAAAAGATTAATTGTAGATAAAATATAATTGTGCTAACATAAACATTTAATTGAATAAAACGACAAAATATCAGGATAATTATCAGACATTAAACATTAAAAGATGTAAAGAAAACTCCGCCTCCACTGCCACCTACAGGACATTTGTGTTATTACAGTTATTCTGCAGTGTGTCATAGACAATAGAAACATTATTCACAGTTTCTTTATTTTCTCCACTGAAATCTAAAGTGTGTGTTGAATGTGTAGATGAATGAAATGTATAAGATAACTGATGGTGCTGTTCTTAGATCAGATGCAGGGACACTGAGAAACATCAGCAGCAGCACATCCGGCCTGTATCAGTGCACTGCGTCAAACATCATAGGAAAGAGCACCTGTGTCCTTAACCTGCAGGTTGTAGCACGTAAGTGTGTAAGGAGAGACATTACAGACACAAAGAATGTCACATGATCAGATATGAGGTCTGATCACAGCTCTGTCTCGTATCACAGCTCAGACACAGAGTGTGGGTCTGATCACCGGCCGGCACCATCGACACGAGCGTTCTGGCTGTGATCATCTGATGTCTGCTGGTCACACATGTGGATTATACAGGACCCTTGGGAAAGAGTTTTGGTAGATTCTCTAGGCTGACCATACATGCCATTCTTCCCGGACGCTTCCTGTCCAGGATTTCGGTGTGTCTTCCGGAAGTCGTATTTGTTGACTGCATACGCCATTCAGTTAAAAACATAAGACATACAACCGTAGTTTCATTCATACCTTAAAAGATAACGGTTGCTTTCTGTAATAATAATAATAATCCTCTATGACGTATGCAGTCGACAAATACGACTTCCGGAAGACGAACCCGAAATCCTGGTCGGGATGCGTCCGGGATGCGTCCGGGAAGAATGGCGCGTATGGTCACCCTACCCAGCAAACACAGAACGTTCCCCTAACGTTAGTTTTTGGTTATTTTTTTGGGAAGCAAAAAATAACGTTCTGGGAACGTTATTTTTAGTTTTTTTTGCAACCATAAAATAACGTTCCCATAACGTTGCAGGGGGGTTATTTTTAAATAATCTAAAAATAACTTATAC
The DNA here is from genome assembly GCF_027580225.2 of Misgurnus anguillicaudatus. Classification (NCBI taxonomy): domain Eukaryota; kingdom Metazoa; phylum Chordata; class Actinopteri; order Cypriniformes; family Cobitidae; genus Misgurnus; species Misgurnus anguillicaudatus. The sequence goes on along the minus strand of NC_073360.2, from coordinate 47,648,408 downwards.
AGAACGTTATTTTTTGGTTATTTTTTTGGAACCATAAAATAACGTTCCCATAACGTTGCAGGGTGGTTATTTTGAAAATAACCTAAAAATAACTTATACAGAACGTTATTTTTTGTTTATTTTTTTTGGAACCATAAAATAACGTTCCCATAACGTTGCAGGGTGGTTATTTTTAAAATAACCTAAAAATAACTTATACAGAACGTTATTTTTTGGTTATTTTCTGGAACCATAAAATAACCCAAAAATAACTTATACACAACGTTCTCTAATGGTCATTTTTTGGTTATGTTTTTTTTAGGAAATGAAGTGAATGCATAATTAACCCTCTGGGGTCGGACCCTTTTTGGACACAGTCAGAGGTTCTGACATGCTCTCACATTTGGTCTTTTTTCAGTTGGTTTAAACATAATAATGGCTAATATCACATAACATTGTATTCAGCACAAACTGTGCTAAAATAATATGTGAGTTAACATGTATGAACATGTTTGTATTTTTAAGTAAATGATGTTTATGCGTGGTTAGTAAAAAAAAGAAAACATCAAGTTGCTGAAATAAGGCCAAGAAACACATCCTAAACATTTGTTAACAAGCAAAAAAGTTATCTACTCTTGTAGAGTAGAGAATTTGCTACAAAAAGATGTCAAAACCATGTAACCCACTCATTCACATGAAAAAATACATTGATTTAACTTTTGTAAGACACTTTTTGCTGTGTAAAGGCAATATGCAAGGGAGGGTCAATGGTCATGAATATTGATGTGTTTCACACGTGAGGAGACCCAACCCCCTAATGGCTCAGTGAGGAATGTTGGGACAAAAGAACTGTGACTGTGGGGAGACTTAAAGAGAAAATCTTTTGCTTGTAGTTTAAAAAAAAATAGGTTAAAATAAAGTACAAAATACTTTTTTAGTAAAATAAAAGTCTTATAGGGTTGCAAAAAATGCTAAAAACATGAACAATACAATAGATTTAAGAAGCTTTATTGTAATTATAAATGAAGAAGCTTCATTGTAATTATAAATAATAAAGTAACAATATGTATACATGTAACAATATTCTATATGACCAGTAAAATATGGCTCTAATTAAAAGAAAAGGATTTTAAATGTCAGCTGTGAAAGTTTGGTGTGCATCTAAAAATACTTCCAAATATTAAAAAATAAGGTAGGCTATACATTTGTAAACCATCACACACTGTAACTCTTTGGGAATGGAGTTAAATGTTGTCGTCCCATTGTTCAAAACGTGCGAGTACCAGACGAAGTTGGTGTTGCAGACACATTCCTGAAAACATATCTTAATTAATATCATGTATTTTCAAAGTACAAAGCAACACATCAGTATTACTAATATTGAGAACTTTTTTTAATAATTAATAGGGGTGACCCCGAATAGTTGAAGATTCGATGCATCGGAGAAGCCGGATTCGACTATCAATCTCACAGTCGTTTCTACATTTAAAAGACAAAGCTGGCAATTCTGGCAATACTTTCGTTTTTTATTAATTTCTTTATTTTATTTATAAATCACTCTGGGTTATCTGATGTATCTATTTGGCTTGTGTTTTGTTTTCGTGCACTTGAGGCATTTTGCACATTTGTTCTGCAAGTTGTTACTTCTGACCTTATTTTATTTAAAAAATGTATTTATTATAAACGTAAATTCTGATATAATTTAAGTCTGTACATTTTGGATTGTTTTTCGTTCTATCGATGTTGCGCTATTTCGTTCTGGCCATGTTTGCGCATGCTCTCCCAGCAAACAATGACCTGGCGGTCCGCCGGCGGTTTTTGGGCGGCACGAAGTCAGCGGCTTGACGCGGTCGGACCACCGTCGGGGCACTTTCGGCAAACCGACCAACGTAAAAAAGATGTCGGTCTGCCGGCGTTTCTTGGGTGGCAAGCCACCAGCGGCTTGCCCCTGCTGGACCACCGGTGGTACACCAGTGGCAAACCGCCCCCGCAAACAATGACCTGGCGGTCCGCCGGCGGTTTTTGGGTGGCACGAAGTCAGCGGCTTGACGCGGTCGGACCACCGTCGGGGCACCTTCGGCAAACCGACCAACGTAAAAAAGCTGTCGGTCTGCCGGCGTTTCTTGGGTGGCAAGCCACCAGCGGCTTGCCTTTGCTGGACCACCGTTGGTACACCAGTGGCAAACCGCCCCAGCAAACAATGACCTGGCGGTCCGCCGGCGGTTTTTGGGTGGCACGAAGTCAGCGGCTTGACGCGGTCGGACCACCGTCGGGGCACCTTCGGCAAACCGACCAACGTAAAAAAGCTGTCGGTCTGCTGGCGTTTCTTGGGTGGCAAGCAACCAGCGGCTTGCCCCTGCTGGACCACCGTTGGTACACCAGTGGCAAACCGCTAGGTTTCTAATGAAACTAATAATTATAAAAATCTTAAGAAAATACATAAAAAACAATATGAGACTGCATATAGGGCTTATTTAACGAAATGCATACATTTTTTTTTATATTTCAGTTTAAAAGAATTTTAAGGATAAAATAAAAAATGAGAGATAGTGTTTAATACAATATAGTCCACGTGCAGGTGTGGTTATTTGGACATTTATAGACAACAAACAAACACGAGTTTGTGATTTCATAATCATTTGAGGAGATTTTAAATTGTTGTAGTGATTATGTCAATGTGTGAATTTGCCATGACGCGTGTGTTGTGCGCGCCGAACACGTGCCCTTTTTGGCTTGTTCGACTTCATGCGGCCCTGCAAGAACCGACAGCTGTATGACGTCAAAGTACCGCGAGAACGATTCGAGAACTCATACGAAGTGTAATTTCGTCTCGCTTTCGCGGCACTTTAACGTCATCTGTCTGTCAGTTCTAGCGGGGCCGCAGGCAGGAAGTCGAACAGCCTTCTTTCTCAATACGGATTACCATCAGGTGGGACTGACGAAGCTCCTCTTTCACGGGTTCCTTTACTGTTTTCAGGTAAGTTTATTCCCTCAAAATACAGAAATAATACACAAAACTATTATTGAAACGTAACAGAAACGCTTGTGTTGAATATTTACTTCATAGAAATGTTTTTTGTCTTCCGTAAGCATGTGGACGCTTTTCAAAAGTGATAATGTTAGGGTGACTATAGCTTTTGCATTGTTTATTAAGTTTTGGCTTTTTAAAAACCAACTTCGTGTGTTGATGAGATGATGTGATAGCTTTGTTCAGGTTGTCAATGCATTATTGGAAGTAACTTAGGCTAATTTGTTTAGCCTAAAATATGCAATGTACTGCACAGTTAAACGGTGAAAAAACTTTCATATAGCGTGAGTATTTGGTGAAAGTAGTACAAACACATGTTTTATCGTAAACATATATATACAAAAAGTTGTTATTTTATTTTAGGAGTGACCAAAATAACCTCTATAATAGAAGAAAAGCTGAAAGATTTCAAAATTTTCTGAAGGGAGCCACAGACAGATGTAAACTCAGGCAGGTTGAGAGCATATTAACTCACTTTTTTCACAACATATTACCATGCATCTTGTCATTTTTCTGCGTTTATAGCAGTTATTCTAGGAAGATTTTAACATCCAAACGTGAGTGGCACCATATGAGCAATATTAAATGAACAAGTAAACCTAAAAACATAGATTCTGTTATATTTTGTATACTTTAATTTTCTTTTCAGTGTTTCACATCCTTTTAATCAATATTGATTGCTTTGTGACAAATTGCATATTATGTTTGTAGATTTTCCATGCTGATATCCGTGCAGCAGAATTGAAGCAGACCTGTCAGAAAACATCTCTAAGGTGCTATGAATCTCATAACTAGTAAGTACAACCTTAAACTAATACATTGCTGTTTACAGGTTTAAGGTTGTGGTTTATTTATAAAGTGCATCCAATTTCATTGGTAAAAAACAATGTTATTTTGTGTATTTGGTATAATATGCAATGTGTTTGCGTGGTGTACGGTTAAAAACACATACATTTTTATAGCTTTAGATTTCCTGCCTTCCTCAAACGCATTGATTTTATACAGAACTCATCGATCTGAAATGCGCTGTGTCCCTGATTGGCCAGCTAATATGTACGTTGTGATTGGCCTGAATATGTCTGACGTCAGCCGGAAATGTGACGCTCCTGTTTGAAAGATTCGGTCACAATGCAATGCTGACAGGAGTTCATTTGTAGGCTATGAGTAAAAGTGAGAGCAATTATACAGACAGCGCATTATTAGAAAACCACGCCCACCGGGGGAAAACAATCCAACCATCTCCATTTACTTTATATTGCATTTCTGGCTTATAACCAAAAAACAAAACAATGCCTGAAAGCTGCTGCGTGACAGAGTCTACAGCTAACACGCTGAAAAACCCAGAAATAAGTTTTTAGTACCAAGCTATAAAACTCAGCCTTTAAGGAGACAAAAGTGGATCGCTGATTATGTTTCCCTACAGTGGGCAACTGGGCATAGTTCTAATTATAGTAGTACTATGACAAGTTGCCTGTATCCAGTTTTGTGTCTTTGAAACGCTAGTTTTTTTTGTTTGTGTCAACAGCTTATAAAATCTTATTTCTGGGTTTTTGGCTTGTTAGCTCAAGCCTGGTCCAACCAGACTCTCGTACATTCATTTCATTTGTACAGGGAGTCTGGCCACGCTCCATTGCAAAGTGTTACTTCCGTTAAGGAGGGTCTTCTGTTGAAGTACGACCTCTGTTCGCTGATTGGTCCTGCAGATTTTTGCAGGAGAAAACGAAACTCTACAAAGCAGTCCCAGACATTGTACTGAAGCGAAATGAAAATTAAGCGGAAGCACGTAGGAGGGCGGAGCCAGGCTATGTTAGCTCCACACCCTGTCACACAGCAGCTTTTAGGCATTGTTGTGGTATAAGCCAGAAATGACATGGAGGTTCAGGCAGCCTCACGCAATACAAAGTCATTGTTACTCATTGTTTACGCATATCGTTAACATGTACTAATACATACTTACACACCAAAGTAAATGTAAAATCATTAGTCGGACCATAATTGTACTTTAACAAAATACAATAAAAAGGCCAGGCTTTTTCACATTTTACTCCTAAATTCTCCCATGCAGTCTAAATCCTCTTCTAAGACAAGCATTCACATACACAAATACATCTTATGACCTTGTTCTTCAGTAATTAAATAATAAAATGCGCAAATGAGGTTTTGCTTGAAATAATATGAACAGCAGCAATCCTAATCCTTCTCATTTTGCTTTTCTGTTTTTGTTTATCAGGATACACATCATAAGATAACTAGAGCTTACGGCTCTGTTTAGATTCAGCCTCACTTGTGAAGACTTCAGATGACGTAAACACTCACAAAGACATTATATGATGGCATCTATAGATGGACATACACAACTGCCAAATGTAACATATTGTAATTACTGCACCAAAGCGCAACCCTACAGATTTTCAACCCACTTAATATTGTTACAAATACAATATATGTTTATATTTGAAAAAATATTCTTTAGCTAATTTTACTGATTTATTTCCATTTATTTGTCCACAATACTCTGCCAAAATGATGTTTTGCATCATCCAAATATTGTTAATGTACATTTTACAGACATTGTAACAACACAAAGTGGGTTGAAAAAGTTTCTTCTTCTAAGTGCAGTAACTACGCAAACACTAAAACCGAGAAAAAAGTTCTTAAAGTGTTTTACACCAGCCAGTCAAACTTGTTACTGCAATTTTGGCAAACACATTTCTCTGATGGGACAAAATTAAACCAGGAGACTTTGTCACAAGACAACAGATCTCACAAAGCCCATTTCAACCTTTACCTCAATTTTGACCAAATGCATAGTTACTGCGCTTTGGCTTTGTTGGCCAGTATAGTAGTATTATAGTAATGCTGGAGTGAAACCATGGTAACCATATATTTTTAAATCATGGTAATGTTTGTGGTTACTAAAATGTAGTACTATAAGCCTATGCTGTTGTAAGAGAATGTTTATTCTTTATTATTGTTGTGAAATCATGGTTGATTTTATATTTACCATGTGTTACTGCAAATGATGGTAAAATCATGGATAACTTTGCATGGGTACAGAAAGGTGTAAACTGGTTGTTTTTATTTGGAGGTCATGTTGGTTTTAATGCATGTGATAAATGTATATGCATTTGAATATTTATTCTGTTTACTGACAATAATAAATTTGCAGTTGCTGATGTAAATTGTTTATTATTGTGTGGAAAGACATTTGGTTAGCGTGATTAAACAATTATGAACCACGGACCAACCGGGCAGCTAGCAACCATTACCGGTATAAACCAGCGGACCTTTGCGGCTGCCGCTGGTGGTCCGCTGGAAAAACGATGGGTAAAACTCCGGCGAGCCGCTGGCGGCATCCGCCGGCGGACCGCCGCTCGTCCGCTGGCCTTGTGTTAGCTGGGGCAGCGGTCCAACAGCGGACCTCCGCCCTCTGCGGCTGCCGCTGGTGGTCCGATGGAAAAACGATGGGCAAAACTCCGGCGAGCCGCTGGCGGCATCCGCCGGTGGACCGCCGCTGGTCCGCTGGCCTTATGTTATCTGAGGCAGCGGTCCGACAGCGGACCTCCGTCGAAAAAGTAGCGGCTGCCGCTGGTGGTCCGCTGGAAAAACGATGGGCAAAACTCCGGCGAGCCGCTGACGGCATCCGCCAGTGGACCGCCAACTTTGCCGCTGGTGGTCCGCCGGTGGACCGCTGACCTTATGTTTGCTGGGTTTTAAAACTTATACCCGTCGAAAAACATCCGTTTTGTAATGTTTAGTTCGATGAACTTCTAAATATGAGACGCAGCCCAGCAAACATAAGGTCAGCGGTCCACCGGCGGCAAAGTTGGCGGTCCACTGGCGGATGCCGTCAGCGGCTCGCCGGAGTTTTGCCCATCGTTTTTCCAGCGGACCACCAGCGGCAGCCGCTACTTTTTCGACGGAGGTCCGCTGTCGGACCGCTGCCTCAGATAACATAAGGCCAGCGGACCAGCGGCGGTCCACCGGCGGATGCCGCCAGCGGCTCGCCGGAGTTTTGCCCATCGTTTTTCCATCGGACCACCAGCGGCAGCCGCAGAGGGCGGAGGTCCGCTGTTGGACCGCTGCCCCAGCTAACACAAGGCCAGCGGACGAGCGGCGGTCCGCCGGCGGATGCCGCCAGCGGCTCGCCGGAGTTTTACCCATCGTTTTTCCAGCGGACCACCAGCGGCAGCCGCAAAGGTCCGCTGGTTTATACCGGTAATGGTTGCTAGCTGCCCGGTTGGTCCGTGGTTCATAATTGTTTAATCACGCTAACCAAATGTCTTTCCACACAATAATAAACAATTTACATCAGCAACTGCAAATTTATTATTGTCAGTAAACAGAATAAATATTCAAATGCATATACATTTATCACATGCATTAAAACCAACATGACCTCCAAATAAAAACAACCAGTTTACACCTTTCTGTACCCATGCAAAGTTATCCATGATTTTACCATCATTTGCAGTAACACATGGTAAATATAAAATCAACCATGATTTCACAACAATAATAAAGAATAAACATTCTCTTACAACAGCATAGGCTTATAGTACTACATTTTAGTAACCACAAACATTACCATGATTTAAAAATATATGGTAACCATGGTTTCACTCCAGCATTACTATAATACTACTATACTGGCCAACAAAGCCAAAGCGCAGTAACTATGCATTTGGTCAAAATTGAGGTAAAGGTTGAAATGGGCTTTGTGAGATCTGTTGTCTTGTGACAAAGTCTCCTGGTTTAATTTTGTCCCATCAGAGAAATGTGTTTGCCAAAATTGCAGTAACAAGTTTGACTGGCTGGTGTAAAACACTTTAAGAACTTTTTTCTCGGTTTTAGTGTTTGCGTAGTTACTGCACTTAGAAGAAGAAACTTTTTCAACCCACTTTGTGTTGTTACAATGTCTGTAAAATGTACATTAACAATATTTGGATGATGCAAAACATCATTTTGGCAGAGTATTGTGGACAAATAAATGGAAATAAATCAGTAAAATTAGCTAAAGAATATTTTTTCAAATATAAACATATATTGTATTTGTAACAATATTAAGTGGGTTGAAAATCTGTAGGGTTGCGCTTTGGTGCAGTAATTACAATATGTTACATTTGGCAGTTGTGTATGTCCATCTATAGATGCCATCATATAATGTCTTTGTGAGTGTTTACATCATCTGAAGTCTTCACAAGTGAGGCTGAATCTAAACAGAGCCGTAAGCTCTAGTTATCTTATGATGTGTATCCTGATAAACAAAAACAGAAAAGCAAAATGAGAAGGATTAGGATTGCTGCTGTTCATATTATTTCAAGCAAAACCTCATTTGCGCATTTTATTATTTAATTACTGAAGAACAAGGTCATAAGATGTATTTGTGTATGTGAATGCTTGTCTTAGAAGAGGATTTAGACTGCATGGGAGAATTTAGGAGTAAAATGTGAAAAAGCCTGGCCTTTTTATTGTATTTTGTTAAAGTACAATTATGGTCCGACTAATGATTTTACATTTACTTTGGTGTGTAAGTATGTATTAGTACATGTTAACGATATGCGTAAACAATGAGTAACAATGACTTTGTATTGCGTGAGGCTGCCTGAACCTCCATGTCATTTCTGGCTTATACCACAACAATGCCTAAAAGCTGCTGTGTGACAGGGTGTGGAGCTAACATAGCCTGGCTCCGCCCTCCTACGTGCTTCCGCTTAATTTTCATTTCGCTTCAGTACAATGTCTGGGACTGCTTTGTAGAGTTTCGTTTTCTCCTGCAAAAATCTGCAGGACCAATCAGCGAACAGAGGTCGTACTTCAACAGAAGACCCTCCTTAACGGAAGTAACACTTTGCAATGGAGCGTGGCCAGACTCCCTGTACAAATGAAATGAATGTACGAGAGTCTGGTTGGACCAGGCTTGAGCTAACAAGCCAAAAACCCAGAAATAAGATTTTATAAGCTGTTGACACAAACAAAAAAAACTAGCGTTTCAAAGACACAAAACTGGATACAGGCAACTTGTCATAGTACTACTATAATTAGAACTATGCCCAGTTGCCCACTGTAGGGAAACATAATCAGCGATCCACTTTTGTCTCCTTAAAGGCTGAGTTTTATAGCTTGGTACTAAAAACTTATTTCTGGGTTTTTCAGCGTGTTAGCTGTAGACTCTGTCACGCAGCAGCTTTCAGGCATTGTTTTGTTTTTTGGTTATAAGCCAGAAATGCAATATAAAGTAAATGGAGATGGTTGGATTGTTTTCCCCCGGTGGGCGTGGTTTTCTAATAATGCGCTGTCTGTATAATTGCTCTCACTTTTACTCATAGCCTACAAATGAACTCCTGTCAGCATTGCATTGTGACCGAATCTTTCAAACAGGAGCGTCACATTTCCGGCTGACGTCAGACATATTCAGGCCAATCACAACGTACATATTAGCTGGCCAATCAGGGACACAGCGCATTTCAGATCGATGAGTTCTGTATAAAATCAATGCGTTTGAGGAAGGCAGGAAATCTAAAGCTATAAAAATGTATGTGTTTTTAACCGTACACCACGCAAACACATTGCATATTATACCAAATACACAAAATAACATTGTTTTTTACCAATGAAATTGGATGCACTTTATAAATAAACCACAACCTTAAACCTGTAAACAGCAATGTATTAGTTTAAGGTTGTACTTACTAGTTATGAGATTCATAGCACCTTAGAGATGTTTTCTGACAGGTCTGCTTCAATTCTGCTGCACGGATATCAGCATGGAAAATCTACAAACATAATATGCAATTTGTCACAAAGCAATCAATATTGATTAAAAGGATGTGAAACACTGAAAAGAAAATTAAAGTATACAAAATATAACAGAATCTATGTTTTTAGGTTTACTTGTTCATTTAATATTGCTCATATGGTGGCACTCACGTTTGGATGTTAAAATCTTCCTAGAATAACTGCTATAAACGCAGAAAAATGACAAGATGCATGGTAATATGTTGTGAAAAAAGTGAGTTAATATGCTCTGAACCTGCCTGAGTTTACATCTGTCTGTGGCTCCCTTCAGAAAATTTTGAAATCTTTCAGCTTTTCTTCTATTATAGAGGTTATTTTGGTCACTCCTAAAATAAAATAACAACTTTTTGTATATATATGTTTACGATAAAACATTTGTTTGTACTACTTTCACCAAATACGCTATATGAAAGTTTTTTCACCGTTTAACTGTGCAGTACATTGCATATTTTAGGCTAAACAAATTAGCCTAAGTTACTTCCAATAATGCATTGACAACCTGAACAAAGCTATCACATCATCTCATCAACACACGAAGTTGGTTTTTAAAAAGCCAAAACTTAATAAACAATGCAAAAGCTATAGTCACCCTAACATTATCACTTTTGAAAAGCGTCCACATGCTTACGGAAGACAAAAAACATTTCTATGAAGTAAATATTCAACACAAGCGTTTCTGTTACGTTTCAATAATAGTTTTGTGTATTATTTCTGTATTTTGAGGGAATAAACTTACCTGAAAACAGTAAAGGAACCCGTGAAAGAGGAGCTTCGTCAGTCCCACCTGATGGTAATCCGTATTGAGAAAGAAGGCTGTTCGACTTCCTGCCTGCGGCCCCGCTAGAACTGACAGACAGATGACGTTAAAGTGCCGCGAAAGCGAGACGAAATTACACTTCGTATGAGTTCTCGAATCGTTCTCGCGGTACTTTGACGTCATACAGCTGTCGGTTCTTGCAGGGCCGCATGAAGTCGAACAAGCCAAAAAGGGCACGTGTTCGGCGCGCACAACACACGCGTCATGGCAAATTCACACATTGACATAATCACTACAACAATTTAAAATCTCCTCAAATGATTATGAAATCACAAACTCGTGTTTGTTTGTTGTCTATAAATGTCCAAATAACCACACCTGCACGTGGACTATATTGTATTAAACACTATCTCTCATTTTTTATTTTATCCTTAAAATTCTTTTAAACTGAAATATAAAAAAAAATGTATGCATTTCGTTAAATAAGCCCTATATGCAGTCTCATATTGTTTTTCATGTATTTTCTTAAGATTTTTATAATTCTTAGTTTCAGTAGAAACCTAGCAGTTTGCCACTGGTGTACCAACGGTGGTCCAGCAGGGGCAAGCCGCTGGTGGCTTGCCACCCAAGAAACGCCAGCAGACCGACAGCTTTTTTACGTTGGTCGGTTTGCCGAAGGTGCCCCGACGGTGGTCCGACCGCGTCAAGCCGCTGACTTCGTGCCACCCAAAAACCGCCGGCGGACCGCCAGGTCATTGTTTGCTGGGGCGGCTTGCCACTGGTGTACCAACGGTGGTCCAGCAAAGGCAAGCCGCTGGTGGCTTGCCACCCAAGAAACGCCGGCAGACCGACAGCTTTTTTACGTTGGTCGGTTTGCCGAAGGTGCCCCGACGGTGGTCCGACCGCGTCAAGCCGCTGACTTCGTGCCACCCAAAAACCGCCGGCGGACCGACAGGTCATTGTTTGCTGGGGCGATATGCCACTGGTGTACCAACGGTGGTCCAGCAGGGGCAAGCCGCTGGTGGCTTGCCACCCAAGAAACGCCGGCAGACCGACAGCTTTTTTACGTTGGTCGGTTTGCCGAAGGTGCCCCGACGGTGGTCCGACCGCGTCAAGCCGCTGACTTCGTGCCGCCCAAAAACCGCCGGCGGACCGCCAGGTCATTGTTTGCTGGGAATGTATTTAAAACCGAGTGGTTATCTATTATGGTCGGTGTTCACTTTCAAATGATAGCAAAGAGATTCCTGAAATAATATCATCAGGTCTTTCTGTATCTAAAGTGAACCCATTATTCCTTTAGTGTGCACGTCTAATATGCGCGTGCTTGTCTGCACGAGCTTACCGCCTTCTTCACGAGTACCCGCTTTATCTTGTGCTCAGGAAAAGTCGTTAATTAAAAAAATAACGGTCCTTTCGATTTTACCTCAGAGACTAACATTATTTTAGCGGTTCTTTTGTCTCTTTCTTGATTTGGTAACTTAAATATGTGAGAAGAAATATATATACATACGAGTGATTTCTAATCGATTTGAGGAGAATTTGAGGAGAATATAATGTTAGAAACTTTTTATTGTTGTAAAAACGGATACCCGAATAACTGTGGTAAGATCTTTTAACCTATAAAGTGACTGATTTTTTTGTCATTGCGTTTTAACTTCAGAGTATAACATTCTAGCGATTTCTTTTTTGTTTCTTCATTAGTAGCTTAAATATGTGAAAACGAAAATATATTTTAATTATTTCCATGAAGAGAATATGAAGTTAGAAGCTTTTGATTATTGTAAAAACTGAGAGAGAGATGCTGATTGTTGTTACTTAATAATGGAGAGGCGGCTGCTGTAAGGTCTGTTCAACTAAAGTGAATTAAATGTTTATATATTTTCAATAAATATCTGTTTTAAGTCTTCTTTATTGTGTTGAAGACACTGGTTATTTATATATTTGATAAAATATAGTGTTATCTAAATACATAATATGTGATGTGTTGAGGTATTTTTATATAAAATAACCTGTGTTATATAATGGTACAATGTTTAAATATACATTTTTTCCAGTAATAGCATAATTTATTTATTATAGATTTTGTATTAAATAAATTATTTTATTCCTCCTTATATGAAAATGTGTTTTACTTATTTTAGATAGATATGATAGATAAAAACACAGCATGGGATGTACTAATAGACGTGCCGTACTTTTGTAAGCCTTTACTTCTTCACTGAGGCTGGAGTCTTGAGCTCTGCGCGCTCTGTCAGTGCGTGTACGGAGCCGCGGCAACGCGCCCTCGCGCCCTGGTGAGATCATTTTTCACTCCATGTCAACTGTGCATTTTCCAAGGTTTGTTTTTGGTTAGCCAGGAAAGTTTTCTTTACAGAAATAGAACGTTATTTTTAGGTTATTTTAACGTTTTCCTAACGTTATTGTAACGTTTTCCTAACGTTAGGAAAACGTTAAAATAACCTAAAAATAACGTTCTATTTCTGTAAAGAAAACTTTCCTGGCTAACCAAAAACAAACCTTGGAAAATAACGTTATGGGAACAAAAAACTAACGTTAGGGGAACGTTTTGGGAACCAAAAATTGTTAGCTGGGTAGATTCTCATTCCAAATGGTTGGACATTTATCCTGTAACAACTTCACAAACTACCATCATGAAAATGAGACTGTGTTTTTAGCACACATGGATTGCCTAAAATGATAGTGACCCCCGTTTCAAATCTCGACCTTTCCTTGATGAGAGCACCCATGACACAATCTTCAGGAGTCTAACTGAGAGAATTCTGGATGATTGTTCAGACTGTTCAGGTATTTGATTGTTTTAATATTAATATAATGAAATAAACTGTCGTGTAAATCAGTTTAATTAAAGTCAGTATTTACTATAGTATCCTCTAGCATTAACTATAGTTAACTCATCAACTGGAGTAAATAGTATAGTAAATGTTTGTATTTACTCTAGTAAAGCCATAGTAAAATGTAGTATGCTGTAGAAAATGTTAGTGTGAGAGTGCAGAAATACACAAGTTTACTGTTAACAGAGTAACTTACACAGACAACACACAATACTGTTTCACATCAACCAGTTTCTCTTTTTGACTGGCGTACTTTATTTAAACAGAAACATCTGGGCTGCGTTCAGCCCCGACAAAACGTTGCACAACGTTTATTAAATGTTGGATATTATATAAGGATATTATCTAAAAATGGCGGATGTGGCTGCAACCCAGGGGCTCATGCTCGTAGTTTTAAACGGTCTCGTCTAAAACCAGAGATCTATACGACGACTGATGGCAAAGTAATAGTGGAGGATGAGTTGTTAAACTTCCTTGCTGTGAAAATTAAGACTCTAAGCCAGGATGAGATTGTCTTATTGGCCACAAACACGTTCGACTCTGAGGAAATTGAAGCCTCTAAGAAAGTTTTGTTTGAGCTCTGTCCGGGAACCTCGCAGAGATGTGTTGCGTATAAAGGGCAGCACAGAAACGCCAACAACATAAAACTCTGCCTTAAAGTACTGAATGAATGTGGGTCTGATATCCCTAGATTTGTTTCTTATTACTTGGATGAGCTCCCTCCGGTGACATTCTCGAGTTTAGATGTCTCCTGTTTGCTTCGGAGAATGGAGCAGCTCTGTGCGGAAGTGGGAACTCTAAAACACGTAACCCAGCTCCAGACGGGTGTATGTGAACAAGTTCGTGCTGAAGCTGTGGAAATCAACCACAGGGTATCTGTTCTTGTAATGACTTGTAAAGACGGAAGCAAACGCAGGTGTAAAAATGAAACAATGTTTATTAAATATAAACAAAGAGAGAGTATTCAAAGTCAAATGCGGAAGTAATCCAGTCCGGTGTTGTTGTTGGCAATGGTGACGATGACTACGGTGGAAGTTGGTGTTTTGAGTGCGACGTTGGTGGAGTGGTGAACAGTGGTGAAATCCAGGCTGACACGGAACATCCACACGAAGACGACGACGACAATACACATCCAACTGAAACACGTAATCCAAAGCACAGGGAACAACCAAGCAACACGGAGACTGAGCAAACAATAGAATCTGGCAGGGAACAGAAAGTCAGGTGAGTTTTTATGGAGATGATGTAATGATGAACAGCTGGAGCGAGACAATCAACACACAGGTGAAAGGGATCGCTCTAACGAGCACATGGCAGGGTAAGTGAACAACACACACACACAAACATGACACGGAGGAAAACAATGGATTTTCCTACCGTGACAGTACCCTCCCCCCTAGGAACGCCCCTCGGCGTTCCCAGCCTGCTTTACCTGTTGATTGAACTCATCAATAAGGCGGTGATCCAGTATGTCCCGAGCAGGAACCCACCTTCTCTCCTCCGGACCGTAACCTTCCCAATCCACCAAGTACTGAAATCCGCGTCCCCTCCGTCTGGAGTCCAGAATACGGTTAACCGAATAAGTGGTCTCCCCATTAACGATACGAGGCGGAGGGGGAACCGGGGTATGCGGATTAAGACGGGAAGAAATCACCGGTTTAATTTTGGAGACATGAAAGACGGGGTGAACCCTCCTGTACGCAGGAGGAAGGCTAAGACGCACTGTTACCGGATTAATGATTTTGGTAACAGAAAACGGGCCAATAAATTTGGGAGCAAGTTTATTCGAGACGGAACGCATCGGAATATTCTGGGTAGAAAGCCACACTCTTTGACCGACGACGTATCGGGGAGGCTTCGACCGGTGGCGATCGGCCTTGGCCTTGGTGCGTGACCTTGCCTGGAGCAGAGCTCTGCGAGCTCTGATCCAGGTGCGGTGGCACCTCTGGACTAGTGCGTTTGCGGAGGGAACCGACACCTCGGATTCAGTACTGACAAAATTAGGTGGTTGGTACCCTAAACTACACTTAAATGGAGACATGCCCGTAGATGACACCGGCAGAGAATTGTGTGCGTACTCCACAATTGAGAGTTGCTGACACCAGGACGAAGGATTCTTGGAAACCAGACATCGCAACACCCTTTCGACGTCCTGATTGGCTCGCTCGGTTTGACCGTTGCTCTGGGGATGAAACCCGGATGAAAGACTAACAGTCGCCCCTAGCAATTTGCAGAACTCTCGCCAAAATTTGGACACAAACTGGGGACCCCTGTCAGAGACCACGTCTGTCGGGAGGCCATGTATTCGGAAGACGTGGTCAATGACAGCTACCGCTGTTTCCTTGGCTGATGGTAATTTGGGCAAGGGAATGAAATGGGTCGCCTTCGAGAACCGGTCCACTACGGTCAAAATCACCGTATTACCCTTAGAGGGTGGGAGGGCGGTAATAAAATCTAGCGAAATGTGGGACCAGGGTCTCGAAGGGACAGACAGCGGTAAAAGTAACCCATCTGGAGGACGATTGGAAGTCTTACCAACGGCACAAACCGAACAAGCCAAGACGAAGTCGTGGACGTCACGAGCCATACCAGGCCACCAAAATCGTTGCTTGACTAGAAACCTAGTTCTACTAACCCCTGGGTGACAAGCAACACTGGAACTATGACCCCACTGGAGAACGTCTGACCGTAACCCTTCCGGCACAAATAAACGGTTCGGTGGGCAGCGAGCCGGGGGCGTTACCCCTTCTAAGGCTGTCAAAACCTTCGATTCGACCTCCCATCTGAGCGCAGAGATAATGATTTTCTCTGGTAAAATAGGCTCGGGAGTAGCAGTACGATCGGAACGCTCAAAAAGACGGGATAAAGCATCGGGTTTGATGTTTTTGGAACCCGGCCGGTAAGAAAGAGTAAAATCGAAACGTCCGAAAAACAATGCCCACCGAGCCTGCCTGGAGTTAAGTCTTTTGGCAGTTCTAATGTATTCGAGATTCTTATGGTCCGTCCATACAATGAAAGGTACACCCGACCCCTCAAGCCAGTGACGCCATTCTTCCAGTGCTAGCTTGACCGCCAACAACTCTCGATTGCCAATGTCATAATTAACTTCCGCAGGAGATAAACGATGGGAAAAATACGCGAAAGGATGAACCTTTCCGTCTGAGGATGCGCGCTGGGACAACACTGCTCCTACCCCCACCTCTGACGCGTCGACCTCCACTATGAATTGACGTGAACGATCAGGGGTTACAAGAATGGGAGCTGAAACAAAGCAGCTTTTCAGTTTGGCAAACGCAGCCTCAGCTGCGTCTGACCACCTGAACGTCAAACCAGGGGAAGCCAAAGCGGTCAGAGGTGCGGCTAGTTGGCTGAAATTGCGAATGAAACGCCGGTAAAAATTGGCGAACCCCAGAAATCTCTGCAGGGCCTTGCGAGACTCTGGGGATGGCCAATCTACCACAGCCTTAACTTTCTCAGGATCCATGCGAACACCCTCAGTCGAAATGATGTGTCCTAAAAAAGAAACAGACTGTGCATGAAAAACGCATTTTTCCGCCTTGACAAAAAGCCCATTCTCTAACAACCGCAGAAGCACTCGTCGTACGTGTTGCAAATGTTCCTGGAGAGACGAAGAAAAAATCAATATGTCATCCAGGTAAACATATATGAACTGGTCTACCATGTCTCGCAACACGTCATTAACGAGTGCTTGGAAGACTGCCGGCGAGTTCGTGAGACCGAAAGGCATCACGCAGTACTCAAAATGGCCACGAGGGGTGTTAAACGCAGTCTTCCATTCATCCCCCTTCCTGATGCGAACCAAATGATATGCATTACGTAAGTCCAATTTAGTGAAAACGGACGCTCCCTGCAACCTCTCGACAGCTGAAGACATCAACGGCAAAGGATAAGTATTCTTTACCGTGATGTTGTTCAACCCTCGGTAGTCAATACAAGGTCGCAAGGATCCGTCCTTTTTCCCCACAAAAAAGAACCCCGCCCCCGCTGGAGATGAGGAAGGGCGAATGAACCCCGTTGCCAGAGAATCAGAAATATATTTCTCCATGGCCTCCATCTCCGGAACAGACAGAGAGTATAACTTGCCCTTAGGCGGAAACGTACCTGGCAATAAGTCTATCGCACAGTCATAGGGACGATGAGGAGGAAGAGAATCAGCCCGCGACTTACTGAACACCTCCTTCAGGTCATGGTACTCCGCGGGCACGGTAGACAAATCCACTGCTTTCCCCTGAAACACAGACTCAGACACAGAAACACAAGCAGAGACAAGACAGGACTTATGACACTCCTCGCTCCAGCTGGTAACAGAACCCAGTTTCCAGTCAATTCTTGGGTTATGGGAATGAAGCCACGGATGACCAAGAACTATGGGAGAGAGAGCAGTGTCAGTAATAAAAAATGAAATAGTCTCTGTGTGGTTTCCGGAAGTGATGAGTGTGATAGGTGCTGTGGTGTACTTGATAGTGGGTAACTGATGTCCATTGAGGGCGAAGGGCGCAATCTGGTGGGTGAGTGCAGTGAAAGGTAACTTGAGCTTACGTGCTAGTGAGCTGTCGATGAAGTTGCCCTCCGCCCCCGAATCCAGAAGTGCGTGCCCCGAGTGTGACATAGTGGACCACCGTAGTCTCACCAGAAGGAGAGTGGATGTAGTAGAGGTCTTCTGTGCGGAGATCCTGCCCGATAGTAGCCTCTGTTTTACTATCGGGCTTGGTCTTTTACCGGGCACCTCTGACATTGGTGACCCGACTCACCACAGTATAGGCAAAGACCCAAGGATCTCCGCCGATTCCTCTCCTTCCAGGGTAACCGAGCTCGACCCACCTGCATGGGTTCCGGATCTGAGAGACCACCGGCGGAAACTTCGATGGGAGGATCCGTGGACTCCGCTTGACGTAGGGGCAGAACTTGAGTCTTCCTTCTGGCAACTGTAGACAGGCGTGCGTCAACCCGGATCGCCAAGTCCACCAGACCGTTGAGCGACTTCGGTAATTCCGCCGTGATGATCTCTCGATGGATCCGATCCGCCAACCCATGCAGGAAATGGTCCCACTGCGCTTCCTCGTTCCACCTGCACTCCGCCGCCAGGGTACGGAACTCGATGGCATAGTCCGAGACCGACCGCTCCCCCTGCTGGAGATCCGTGAGGAGCCGGGCGGCCTCCCTCCCGGCGACGGAGCGATCGAAAACCCTCTTCATTTCTTCGGAAAGCGAGGCGAACGAGGAACAACAGCTGTCGTGGTTTTCCCATACCGCCGTCCCCCAGAGGGCAGCGTTGCCCGAGAGCAGTGAGAGCGTGAACGCCACTTTGGTCTCCTCGAGCGAGAATGTCCGGGGCTGTTGGGCGAAATGTAGAGAACAATGAGAGAGAAAAGTGCGACAGTAGTTGGGCTCACCGGCATATTTCTCCGGGATCGGCAGTCTCGGTTCCTGGATGAAACTACCCCCTGGAGGTGAAGATGGTGCGGGCGGCATGGGTGGCGCAGTGGGAGGCGTGATGTTCGGAGATCGCTGAGAGAGCTCGGAAACCTTCGCCACCATTGCCTGGACGGCCTTCCGCATGTCCTCGATGGTTTGATCCTGATGATCCATACGAGCCAGAGATCGCTGGAGAAACTCTTCCAACCCGGAGATCGGCTGGCCACCTGCTGCTTCCATGTTGGCCAGATTCTTCTGTAATGACTTGTAAAGACGGAAGCAAACGCAGGTGTAAAAATGAAACAATGTTTATTAAATATAAACCAAGAGAGAGTATTCAAAGTCAAATGCGGAAGTAATCCAGTCCGGTGTTGTTGTTGGCAATGGTGACGATGACTACGGTGGAAGTTGGTGTTTTGAGTGCGACGTTGGTGGAGTGGTGAACAGTGGTGAAATCCAGGCTGACACGGAACATCCACACGAAGACGACGACGACAATACACATCCAACTGAAACACGTAATCCAAAGCACAGGGAACAACCAAGCAACACGGAGACTGAGCAAACAATAGAATCTGGCAGGGAACAGAAAGTCAGGTGAGTTTTTATGGAGATGATGTAATGATGAACAGCTGGAGCGAGACAATCAACACACAGGTGAAAGGGATCGCTCTAACGAGCACATGGCGGGGTAAGTGAACAACACACACACACAAACATGACACGGAGGAAAACAATGGATTTTCCTACCGTGACAGTTCTGGAGTGCCGATCTGGCAACCCGATTGCTAGTGCTGTAGCTGGGATCTCTCCAGGATTAAAGAAGGCTGTTTACCATGGCCCGGGAAACCCTAAGGAGCCGACGCCGGGGGTGCGAGGTGGCGAACATGCGCTGACTGTGGAGCAGGGAGTTGGAGGTGTGGCGGACCTGCACCGAATGGGAGACTTATTAGCGCTCTGTCCTGAACCGGTGCAGTGCAGCCGCGATGGGACTGTTGCGGTGGATGCAGCTACGGGGAAGGATCCTGCCGGGTCAGTGTTATCCACTGGCTCTCCAAGTTGGAGTAAAGTAGTGAGAAACGGACGGGCTAGGCAGAAGACAAAGTCAGCTGCTACAGCCTTGGTGGGCATGCGATTACCGCGGGACGTAAAAAATCTGGTCCCGCTTCTATCATCGGTACTGGAGCCGTGAGTACTATTAAAACTGTGAAGACCAAAATGGTGAGTGTTTTTGCAACAAAATTTTCACCAGAACTTGATGCTGACACACTTGCTGATTATCTTAAAAGTAAACTTAATAGAGTGGTGACCTGCCAAAAAATAGACAATGTACGTAGCAGGGTTGGCTCTTTTAAAGTGACTGCTGAATGTAATGATATTGGTGAAATGTACATTCCTGAACTCTGGCCAGAAGGAGCTCTAATAAGGCGTTATTATGAGCCACGTAAGGCCGGTGTTGTTGGTTTATGTCGTGTGCCGTCCGAAAGGGAGGCAAATGGGCCCTCTGGTGGTAACCCGTTGGCATGAACATGTCAATTCGGCTACTGTCTTACAACTGCCGTGGCCTGCGCTTGGGGCAGAGCACAGGGGATAAAGCACGACGTGCTGTGGTGGACAGTTTGCTCGCAGAATGTGACATTTTATGTTTACAGGAGACCTTTATTGCTAAACAAGATTTAGAGAAACTGAACACTCTTAATGAAAACTTTCTTGGAGTAGGAGAGTCAACGACTGATTTTAGCAAGGCTATAGTCAGAGGCAGAATCCCAGGAGGGGTGGCTGTGCTCTGGAATAAAAAGCTTGATGCTGTGATAAAGCCGATCAGGCTTGACGTTGACTGGTGTATTGGTATACAATATACTTATAAATGTAATAATTTTGTCATTTTAAATGTTTATACTCCATATGAGTGTCGTGAAAATGAGGTTGAATATTTAAATAGATTGGCTTTTATAAATGCTTTTATTCAAGATAATAGTATCTGCAATGTATATGTTGTTGGGGATATGAATGCTGATATCAATGACAGTAACTCATTATTTGCCAAGCATCTGATCTGCTTTAGTCAAGACAATAACTTCACTTTATCAAGTAGAGTACTGTTGCCCGCAGATAGTTATACATACATAAGTGAAGCCTGGCACACAACATCATGGCTTGACCATTGTTTTAGTACAGCTGATGGGCATGCAGCCATAGAGAATATGGGTATTAAATATGGGGTCACAATAACAGATCATATACCTTTGGCCCTCACAATTAACACTGAAGAATTACCATCTGTAGTTAGTAACAACAATGCTATCAGTGGTAATGTGAGTACTAAATTAGACTGGTCAACTCTTTCTGAAGAGGATCTTCTGGCTTATTAAACTAATACAGACCATTATTTAAGTAATTTCTGTCTTCCTAGAGAAGCTATTATGTGTAAGGATGTAAATTGTCAGAGTGAGGTGCACAAGAGTAATCTATGTGCCATGTATGATGATGTTGTGGCTGCTCTGTTGGAGGCTGGTAAACCTCTTCAAAAACATAGGAAAAACAGGGCCTTTAATATTGGACCAGGATGGAATGAGCATGTAGCACCATATCACACTGAAGCTCGGGAAGCTTACAGGCTTTGGGACCTGGCTGGGAGACCTAGGCAGGGCCCCGAGCTTGAGAGTAAAAAGCTTGCAAATGCCAGATATAAGTATGCTGTTCGTTTTATATCTAGAAATGAGCAAATGATGAGGGCTGATTCTATGGCTAGTAAAATGATGAGCAACAATATTACTGATTTTTGGAAAGAGGTGAGGTCCCTTAATAACTGTAAATCTTTCCTTCCTTGCACTGTTGAAGGAGTCTCCGGAGAAGATAATGTCGCTGAAATATGGAGACAGCACTATAGCTCCATTTTTAATTGTTTAAAGCATGATCCACACGTGGAGGACACTGTTATCAGTAATGATTTTAAAAGTATTTTGACACATGAGGTATTTGATGCCATATGGAAATTACCTAACAATAAAGCATGTGGTAGGGATTCAATAACTGCAGAGCATCCGAAAAATGCCAGTCTTAGGCTTGCTCCCCTCCTAGCAATCAACTTCACTGGTTTGTTGACCCATGGCATACTACCAGATTCTATTTGGCTACAGCCTTGACACATCTGTTTGCTTGATAGTTATTTATATTTACATGTTTACATTTCTGAAGTTAAGGTAGTTATTTACAGTATATTACATACATACATGACTGCAATGTTAATGTTCAAAGTCATTTAGTTTTACATTCATGCAGTGCATGCAACACTGTATGGAAGTTATTTACAGTATATTTAAATACATTACTGCATTGTAAATGTTCAAAGCCACATGTTTACATTCCTGCAGTGCATGCAACACTGAATAAAGGTTAATTACAGTATATTTACATTGATTACTGCATTGCAAATGTTCAAAGTCATTTATATTTACATGTTTACACTCCTGCAGTGCATGCAACACTAAATAAAAGTTATTTACAGTATATTTAAATACATTACATGCATTGCAAATGTGTAAAGTCATTATTTACATTCCTGCAGTGCAGGCAACACTGAATAAAAGTTGATTATATACATGTCAATATTATTTATACCTGAACAAAACTAAATGCAATACTTGGTTCACTGGATAAGGCAACGTCCTTTCAAAGCCAGCGACGCACTTTAAGGGTCAATAGCACGATCAAATCATCACTTTTAAAATGACTGCAGATCCGTGTATGAGAAGTGATGTTAAATCGCTCGCGCCGAATGTTGTGAATCCATTTTCTGCATGTTTTTCGTCCACAAAAAACATTTGGAAACTCATACAGAGTTGAACTTTGAGGAGTCCTCACATAACTGGACACAGCAATGTTCAGCTTAACTACTTAATTTCCACTGTTGATATTTAAACTTTCTGGAAGCCATTACTATAATGGTAAACTATATAATTATATAATTATATATAATTATAAATATACTTTAGTTATAAATCGCTCTCAAATAAATTTTATGAAAGCATTTTGCTGCTAGTACACTCAGATACGAAATGCGCTAAGTAAATACGCTCATATTTTTCCGGAAATACGTCAGGAGAGCCAGATTGCGCAAAAGGTGTGCAATGCTGATCTCCTTGAATGCTGCGCTCTTGGCGGGTTATGATTGGTTGGTTGAATGGTGAGCTCGCATCTGATTGGCTAAAGAGTACGAGCGACCCACGTTGGAGAGCGCGCTGCCAACAAAGTCTCAGAAACACACACACGAATTCAAAGCAATTCACACACGAAAAAGACGATTCGTACATTCACAGTCATGATAAACTCAAAATTTAAAACTTTTTCCGTTTATGAAACGTATTTTATGAATATGTATTTTTATTTTGTGTATGTACATCGTTTTTTTGCGAATATATATATGTTTTTGTGTATGTAAATTAGATTTCATGCATGTGAAATAGTCTACGCATGTGTGAATCATGTTTTTTGCGTGAATTATTAATGAGATAAAATTATCTCCATAGGGTTAGGCTAAGACCGAATGCAATAAAATGTTTGACATTATGAGCATTTGTCCGTTTAAGCCAAAAAGACGCGAATATGAAGTCGTTTAAGCTCTAGCTCTAGCTTCTATCGGAAATGCGTGTCGCGCTTTCAAGTTCAATGTGGCAATCCAGTCGAAATAACAATCATACAGTAGCCTATAAAGATCACGTCAAAAATGAAAACATGGTGCGTTTTGTTGTAAAAAGAATTGGCAATCTTAGATTCAGTCCACAAGACAATTACCACACTTCCAGCATATACGGTGAAAATAAATCATGTAGTATTAGCAAAATGTACGACTTCACTTACATCATTGTAAAGAGATTCCAAGCATTATGTAGACATGACATTTATCTTCTGATGGTATGAAAAGTATTCGTTAAGTTACAGTAATTTTTCTGACGCGTTTTTGAAAAGACGTCACTGATGGAGAGATAACAGAACGCACATTATGTTTATTTTCTTAATTTTCTGAAAAGCACAACAATCAGTTTTATAGACACACAAAAAAATGACACTATATAATAATAACGTTTTAAATGATGTATAAATCATATCTGTATGTCCATCAGCAGAGTAATCAAAGTCTCTTTGCTCAGTGATTGAAAAATAAAGAGTTTGCGCCCGCAGGGAGGGTTAATATTCATAATGTTTGTTTTTAACAATGTGCTGCGCTGCCGCACGTCGAAAATAAACATAGCGATTAAGTGAAAGTAGCGCATTAAATTTGGGGTGGCACACGGGGTGGCCAGTAACATGTCAAGGGTGTCCAGTGCCACCCTGGACACCCCTCTGGCTCCGCCACTGGATCCAGGTTCTAAATTTTCCGGGATCTGTCAATCACTGTGAGCCAGGTAGTCAGGTCGCGCTTGGTTTGTTTTATGGCAGTTGAGTCCTTCAGGGAGCTATCAAAGATCTTCCCCAGGCTCTTGACTGGTTTTTCAGTCACCGATGGAATCATGGTCTCTCCCAGGGAAAAGCTGAAACGGTTGGACACTTTACCCTTCTTTAAGACCAGAGACCTGGACTTAGTAGGCTTGAAGCTCATTCTTGCCCAGGAGATGAGCCATCTGCACCCTGGAACTAATGTTGTCATCACTGTTAAGTCATCCATAAAGGCTCTTATAGGGGGCTGACAGGTCCCAGATCTTGATTTGGGCCCTCTGCATTCCACCTCTGCCGACTTTACAATCATGTTCATAGCCAGTGAGAAGAGAGATACGGAGATTGTGCAGCCGGTGATTATCCCCTTTTCAAGTTGATGCCAGGAGGATGTTATTTGCCCTGAAGAAACTCGCGCACTGAAGTTGTCGTAATAATCCATGATGAGGTTGCAAATCTTGACAGGACCATGCTGTCTTACCAGTGCGATTTTGACGAGCTTGTGTGGAATAGACCCATAGGCATTGGCCAGGTCAAGCCAGAGAGTTGCCAGATCTCCTGAGCAGCGAGATGATACAAAACTGATCAATGTTGCAAGAGCCATCCTCCATTTATTACTCCGATTGTAATACTATGATGTTTTCTTCAGAACTGGATATTATATATATAGATAACTGTATATCTACTGATAGTACAGTACAGTAATAACATCTGAAATATCAGTATGATTGAAAACTTTACTTTTCAGGATAATTATCAGACATTATACATTAAAAGATGTAAAGAAAACTCCGCCTCCACTGCCACCTACAGGACATTTGTGTTATTACAGTTATTCTGCAGTGTGTCATAGACAATATAAACATTATTCATAGTTTCTTTATTTTCTCCACTGAAATCTAAAGTGTGTGTTGAATGTGCAGATGAATGAAATGTATAAGATAACTGATGGTGCTGTTCTCAGATCAGATGCAGGGACACTGAGAAACATCATCAGCAGCACATCCGGCCTGTATCAGTGCACTGCGTCAAACATTAATTAAATCAATCTTCTGTTTACTGAACAAATATTTATTTTAGAAAAAATGAACAATACATCTGCAGCATTTAGTTAATATTAATGTTTAATACATTTATAAAGTCAAAAGTTTGGTTAACATTTGTAAATGCAAACTAACAGTGGAGAAAAGCGTCAGGTTATGTATTAACTAATATTAACTAACATTAATAAATGCTGTAATTATCTTACAAAAAAACAAATACAACAGAGTACAAAGGAGATAAAGATTGAACTCATCATCTTTTTGATGTTTTCATTATGGAGACATGTCAATCATTCTGGAAGGAGTCTGATGAGTTGAATTAGGTGTTTTAAAACATTATGAAGGAAGGACACTGATCTACTAATAATATCATCAAAATATTCAAACCCCAACAGTGTAGAAGAAGAGGAATCTTGTCAGTATTTACTTCACTTTATGATCCTATGAGATTTCTTGCTCCTCTTACACTGACTGATAAAACGCTCTTAAAGGAAATGTGTGGACAGAAGCTGAGTTAGGATGAGGATTTACCTCCAACACTTCAAAGTCAGATTTAGATAAAGTCACAGATCAGATCCTGTACTGAATAATCAACTCATACGGTTAAGAGGAAGTGATGTCACTATTGTGTCGTGTTATTCACCATCAGATCATACTGAAGATCAGACAGACATCTTTACATCGTTACCATCATCTGTGCATGAGTCCTGAATAAAAATGAAAGAGAAAGTCAATAAGATATGAGATCATCATCAGTGTCAGATGAAGAGATAGAAAAACAAACTATTAGTGCTGTCAGTCAGTGATAGAAATGAAATCTTCAACATAATAAACATGTCAACAATCTGTTTATCACATACACATGAGCTACAACAATACAAAAACACATTTCATCTATTTCCTCTGAATATTTGATGTCAATGTAAGAGATGAATGTATTGATATGTATGTAGTATAATATAATGACACACTGACAGTTTTATGAGTTCACACACAAACAGTAAGAAAATGAAGGTGATGCTTTATTTGAAAAGTCCTGGAGGTTGACAGTCGTGTAAATAAAGAGAAACAGCATCAATGTCAAAGCTCGACAGAGAGTTGTGTGAAGTGTCCATCAGATTTTAAGAGTTGACTTTCTCTTCTTTTTTCTAAAAGAATTTTTCTAAAAATCTTCATCTCTATCATTTATCATCTGTACTTTGTGTTTATCTGTTGTGTATATATTGTGTTTGTGTTGTTATTTCTGTCTGTATTCTGATGATTTGATAAATAATGCTTAAAACATGAAATAAAAACCAAGTTATTGTAAAAAGAGTTTAAGATGAACATCTAGTCAAGTATTCATAACTATAGAGGTGTCGGCCTATCAAACAAACCCCATTAACAAACATCATATATAATGTGTAAGAAGAGTAAGATCACAGTATTAAATCCTGGAGTGAACAAACTCAACATCACAGTTAGTAAACAGACTCAGACATTGTGTTGAATTCTTATTGTGTTGATCTGACAAAGCATCAAGTGTTGTTCATGTACACTTCATATTTTCTGTTTGTTGGGCTTAAAGGATACACAGCCTATAACAGCAGCAGATCAATTTACATTTATTTCTAATATTTATATTCTAGGATTTAAATGAGTTTACTTTAAACATTTATTTAAATGAGCTCTACTCACCATACTGTCTCTAGTTTATAATGTGGATCATCTTTTAGATCAGAGATCAGCTTCACTCCTGAATCTGTGAGATTATTAAAAGACAGATCCAGATGTGTCAGGTGTGATGGGTTTGATCTCAGAGCTGAAGTCAGAGCAACACAACCTTCATCTGTGATATAACACCAACTCAACCTGTAGAGAAAAGAGACTTTAGGGCTTTTCACACCTGAAATTGTTAACCCTGGGTTATTCTAAACCCAGGGTTAACGGAATCCTGGGTTATTTTTTTCATGTTTCACACTGTTCAAACTTAACCAGGGGTTAAGAGATAACCCTGGGTATTCATAATTTGACGTTTCACACTGTGCATTCCTAAACCCTGGGTCAGGAGTCTTCAACCCAGTTTCAACACACCTGTCTGTAATTATCAAGCCTTGATTAGCTCCTTCAGCTGTGTTTAATTAGGGTCATAACATTCTAACCCTGCTTCGTTTCACACTGCATGCGTTTGGCACCACAATGCGGGGTTAACACCACAAATGCGGTGCTAACCCTGCTCCAGAGCAGGGTTTCATAACCCTGGGTAAAAAGCGGTGCTAACACCGCTTTCAAATTACAGGTGTGAAACGCTCCTTAACCCAGGGTTAACAGCAGGGTTTAGAATGAAGATAACCCAGGGTTAAGCGCAGTGTGAAAACCCCTTTTATGTGAATTATACAAAACTACAAAGTTTGTCCACAAATCTGTAACCTCCATCTCTTCATGTAATGTTCCTCTTTCAATCCCTCAGTAACTGAGACACTGTGTGTTTAAATGTCAAATAAATCCATCACACAGCTGACTATTAGTGTTAGATGTCCTAAACCACATGAACATTTCTTCATAAATCTGTATTGAGTTCATGACTCACACTTGTAATTCTCATCAGGTATTTGATGTAAAAATCTTCCTCTATTACAGGAGGAATATCAGCTGGAGATAACATAACTCTGATCTTACATTTAAAGATGTTACAGTGTTTAAAGATTAACTTCACTCAATCTATAAAAACATTATTAATGTGTGTGTCAGTGTCAATGATGGATGAATGTTTTTAATCATCTTTATAAAAACAACACGACGAGGAGAAAAACTCTTCATACACAATAATATCAGCAAAGATTTCATCAAAGAAACACCAAACTACATTTTCTGACATTTTAACAGAGGAGTTTTGTTCATAAGTAAGGAACAATTGACGACGGGCCGTTGAACTATTGGAAAATAATGCACACCCGAGGTGGTAATGTGGCCATGACGCGAAGCGAAGTTACACCGAGGGTGTGCATTATTTTCGAATAGTTCAACGGGCCGAAGTCAATTATTCCGCTTATACGATGCTTACCACACCATAAGATATTGTTTAGATGTTTTACTTTAAGACATTTGACAGATTTTGACCTTAAAATGCTATTATAAGTAGGAATATTTCTTCCGCACCTAATCTAAAGCCTCTGTTGAGAGCGAGAGAGAAAAGAGAAAGCCAAGCGCCAGGGAGAACATGATTGCACTTGTTTGTGGTGATAAGAACACTGTGAAAAATTCGGTCTATCAATATTTATATATAATTTTTTCTTCAGTACTACTACCGTATTTTCCGTACTATAAGGCGCACTTAAAAGGCTTTAATTTTCTCAAAAAATGACAGTGCACCTTATAATCCAGAGCGCCTTATATATGGAACAAGGCAAACTCCGGGTCAATGTCAAAATGTTCCGGCTGGCTCGCGCGAGGACGCTTCAGCCTAGAGTTTATGGTCGCCGCGTTCGCAAGAGCGCGTTGGTGCGCGCGGCAAAAATGACGTCAACGCGGAGTGGGCGGTCGCGCGCGTTGGGTGCGCGAGACCCCATTTCGCGTGGCGCTGTGCACGGCATTTTTTGTAACTTTCCGCGCGGCTCCGCATCCGAAAATGACCGAATTTGAGGCGATTCTGTCCAAGCAGCCAAGCCTGTGACGTATCTCTTTGATCAATCCAAGCAAAACAATGTATATATTTATCTGACACTCTGGAAGTAAAGTATGGAAACTTTGCAGTTTAAAACACAAATTATTTTACATTATTCAGAATGTTTGGCTTATATTTGTATTGAATGAACCACTGGATGAGGAATAAAATACAAACCTTAAGATGTCTGTACTGTTTGTTTAGTAAAAACGTTAATGAAATGATAATGTTTAATAATGACATATTTAAAAGATTGTTGTTTTATTCATGTTCTCATATTTATATACATCAAACTCTAATGTTAAAAGCACTAGGGTTGTTCCAGCGGACGACGACTTCTATCCTCTTCTTTGTGTTTGTTTTTGACTTTATTGCTCGCGTCGCCGCCTGGTGGTTAAAAAAATAGTGCAACAGCGAGCGTGTTAACTATAAACGCCTCGTCCGTTTGGTGAGACGCGCGCGCGATCTGCGGAGGCTTGCGTTGCGAACCAAAGCGTGAGTATAACCAGGCTTGCGCGCTTCCGCGGGGATCAGACCGTTTCATTTACAACGTGTTTACTGAATTATTCCCTTCCACGTTTGGGAGAAGAGTGAGCAAGGCTGGGAGATATTGTTAATATGCACATCAACGTTTGAACAACGTCACCATGGTGAACTGAGTTTTCAGAAGGCTTAAAGTTTGACTTTATCTGACATTCCCATTAGCACAGCTCCATCTAGTGGATGCATAACGCAAACCCAGTCAAACGTTTGACTGCAGTATCAAACCAGCAATCATTGCTTATTTGCTGTATTATTTCTATTCTATTGTATTAGTTATTTCGTTATCACGTGTATTTTATTTGTTGAAATTAAATTGTACATTTCCATTAATTGTACAATTGGATATAGAAAAGTGCAGATCAATCGCAGGGGGCTGCTCAGTGGAGTTTGTTTTTCTTTGATCTGCGGCTTGATTTTCTGTTGCATCTTCACATGCATTTTTGTTTCCCGAAAGGATCAAGCTCCATTGTTTGCGATCTTTAACTGATTGTTTCCAGTAGCTTTTTGAAGATGGACTTGAATACATCGTTGGATGATTTGAATTCTGATTGTCCAATAATGTTGTATTTGGAAATTTGACAGTTCAGAGCAGCCCTTAAGGCAATAAAACTTGACACAGAGTATTTTGTGCCAACTGTGGTTCTGACGGTTGCATAAAAAGCTTGCAGCTGGGCATTTAAAGCATTTGCCCCCTCTCTTTCTACCTCTTCCAGAGATGTTTTTTTTTTCTTAAAACCAATCACTGAATACCTTTGCTGCCCACTCTGTTGTTTTTATTGTGTTTTCTTCATGTTTTTCTCCTTCAAGCCTATCTAGCTCTTCATCGCTGATTACTTTATGCCATTTGTTGTTGTTGCCGGCTTCCTTTGATGTTAGCTTTCTTTTGTTTCGTTCATTTGGACTGTCTAATACAGCTGTTGCCCAATTGTCAAAATTTTTGTACTGTCCATAAATATTAAAAGTTATTTCTGGAAACATGAAATTGTCTGTCATGTTGTTTGTTGCTTTGTTTGCTGTATGTGCTGATTTGTGTTCAGTTACAGTAGCCTAATCCGTTATTTTGATTAAACTTGGCGTAGTGATTTGTAACTGTAAAACGGTCGACGGACCTAGAACTACTTCATAGGTGTGCGGTTTACAGAAAAGTAATCAACACGTGTGGAATGTTTCTCAGCCAATCAGAATACAGCATTCAACAAGCCTGTCGTATAACTAATTATAACTAACATGTCTTTTTCTTACAGGTTTGAACATTTGTACTGTATGCTTTTAACAACAAAATGTGTTGAAATAGAGAAAGTAAAAGTGGTATGTATTGAATAATGTAAGACTTTACAATAAGGTTTTATCTGAATACATGATTTTATTTCCTCAAGTGTTTGTGTTCATAATGGACAAGATGTTGTCTGACTCTTGAGTGTTTGTCTTCTGTGGACACCCGGTGAGGATAATGTCTTGTGTGTGTTCTCTATAGACTGTTGTGTAAGATGCAAATTATCCAACCTTTATACTGTAAGCCAAATAATACACATAATTTTATCTGTAATTCTTGGGAGCAATAGAAACCTGTGGTTTGTTATTTTATACACTGTAAGAAATTTCCCCGTTAATTTACGGTAAAATACTGGCAGCTGTGGTTCCAGCCATTTACTGTTATTTTACAGTTTTCCCACTGTTTTTTCATTTTACAGTTGTGCTGTTATTTAACAGTTTTCCCACCGTTTTCCATTTTACAGTTGTGCTGTTATTTTACAGTTTTCCCACCGTTTTTCATTTTACAGTTGTGCTGTTATTTTACAGTTTTCCCACCGTTTTCCATTTTACAGTTGTGCTGTAATTTTACAGTAAAGTACTGGCAGCAATGGTTCCAGCCATATACTGTTATTTTACAGTGTTGCCTCCGTTTTCCATTTTACAGTTGTGCCGTAATTTTACAGTGAAGTACTGGCAGCAATGGTTCCAGCAATTTCTTATAATTATACACACTCATTACTGTTTGTTTTCTTAAATTTTTAAGTTGTGAAACATAACACAAGTTAGTTAATATTTACTCTACTGTCTGATATCCTAACATCTAATAAAAAAAGAGAAATGACTGACATAGTGCTCCATTTTCCATTTATTAATACAACTGTTATTACAATCTTTAAACAATCTTTTAGCACTGTAAAAATTTACAAGTATGTTTAACAATAAATGCACTGTCACAGAGAAAAGGTGCCATTAAAAAGCAACCACAGAGTAAAGTAAGACCACATCACAAAAATAAAGTGCAATTGAAGGAGCTACGGAGTAACAGTTACAGTGAATTTAAGAGTATGTTAACTCTTTCCCCGCCAGTGTTTAAAAAAAAAAGTTGACAGCCAGTGACAGCGTTTTTAATGATTCTTACAAAAGTTAAATGCCTTTAAGAAAACATTCTTCTTTAACTATATAAACCTTCAATATATCAAATCGAATCAAATAAAATAACAAACCCCTCTGCTTTCAAACAACAATAAAAAAAATTCATCCTACCTTAATTAGTTCTTTTTTACCACCTCTCAAATATATGTAGGTTTCTTCAAAAAGACCATATTTTGAGCAAAAAGCTGAGATAATGGCGATTTTGTGAAAGACTTCTGATAGAAATCCGGAGCAATAATCAAAACATACACTGAGTTTGAATTGTTTGACCTGAGGAGTTGCTTCCAGGGTGTATAAGTTGGGTAAGAGCGCTATAATAGTGGAAATACGGATGGCTATAAAAACTTGTCAATGGCGGGAAAGAGTTAAAAACAGAAATCACAGAAAAAAGTGCAACTCAAGGAGCTAAAAACAAACTTACAACAAGAAAAAACTGCCAGCACGGCACAACATATTTTAAAAACCTGGCATGAAATGAAGAACACATTAATCAGACTAATTGTTGGAAAAAAATTTAAGTGTCTTACTCCAGTTTCTGATTGCTCTGGCCTGAGAGGAAATCCAGGTCTGTAGATAGAAAACATTTTTTTTTAAATGTTAGTAACAAAATATAGCACATGGTAAAAGCTAGTGCTCATACACTCTGAAAACACTTTTTAATTTATCAGACAAAACACAATCTTAACAGAACTGCAGGTCAAGACCAGAAAGTTCAGCTGTGTGTAAAAGTGATTGGATTTTCTAGTTAGCCAAAAAGGAGTGAACAATTACAGTATGTCACAAAAGTGAGTAGACCCCACATATTTAGCAATATTTTAGTATCTTTTCAAAGAGACAATACTACAGAAATGAAATTTGGGTATGTTTCAGAGTTTTAGTGCTTCTTGTATAGAACTATAGATTTATTGTCCTCTGAACATAACTTGACATACAGCCATTAATGTCAAAATAACTGGCAACAAGTCAGTGAGTACACCCTAAGTGATAATAGATGTATATGGTTTAATCATGCAAAGCCACATGTCCTATTCATAATTCATGTTTTCATCTGCTTGTAAGGACAATGCATGTCTATCTTGTATTAGAGCTGTTCAAATTTGATGCTTTGCGTAGAATTCTCTCATACTGACCAATGGATGTTGACCATAGCACCTCATGGTAAACAACTCTGATGATTTGAAAATTAGAATTGTTGCTGTCCATAAAGATGGCCTAGGTAGGCTATAAAAAGGTCAGTAACAACCTGAAACTGAGTTCCAGTACAGTGGCTAGGGTCATACAGAAGTCTTCCAAGACTGTTTCCACTCGGAACAGGACATGCAAGGGTCAATCAAAGAAGTTGAGTCCTTGTGCTATGCGTCATTTGCAGAAACTGGCTTCAAAAACAGATGCACAAGTGCTGCCGACAAGAGCATCAAAAAACGCTCTGGTTGCCCTGCCAACAACGCTATAGAAAAAAAGTAGTGGCCACTCTGACGCCCGAATGCACTCTGGAATACGTTTCCACCTTTAGGTTGGATGTCATCAAACCATGTCATAGCTCATTACCATAATGTAAAGGGTGTACTCACTTTTGTTGCCAGCTATTTTGACAATAAGGGCTGCATGTTAAGGTATTTTCCCAGGACAGTAAATATATACTGCTATACAAGGAGCACGTTTGCCAACTACTTTAAAAAATATATTTACTACTATAAAGTATGTATAATTTATTTCTATTGAATTGCCCCTTGAGAAGACATGCTAAAATATTTGCTGAAATGTGAGGGGTGTATTCACTTTTGTGACATACTATATGTGTATAATTAAGAGTTAACATACACTCTTACCACTGAATTTGAAAGTAGATTAGAGGTGGTAACTCTTTCAGCAAGCTTGTAAGTGGTGGGGGGTAATTAAGTTTAGTTACCTAGACAAAATCCCATTCCAAACGGATGAGGTTTTTTAGGAGGGATGCAACTTCTGGGTTGACAGTAGCAGTCTTCTTATTCACATTCTTTCCAGTCTTCTTAACGACCTTGACTTTGCTGGTCTTCGAGCCTTTTTCAGGGTTTATCCGAAAAATTGTCTAAGGGTATTAATAAATATATTTATATAAAAAAAAAACACTTACACAGTCGACCCTTTTTAATTTAATTAATGCATTAAATATATAGTTGCTGAAATTAGGGAGTAATAAAAGAGAAAGCAATTTACAGGTTACAGAAGAAGAAAAATAAAATACCTCTAAATAAAATCCAATGTGCCACATGCCTCTGGATACTGAAGATTTAA
Source organism: Misgurnus anguillicaudatus (assembly GCF_027580225.2). Classification (NCBI taxonomy): domain Eukaryota; kingdom Metazoa; phylum Chordata; class Actinopteri; order Cypriniformes; family Cobitidae; genus Misgurnus; species Misgurnus anguillicaudatus. The sequence continues at coordinate 47,614,216 of NC_073360.2, read as the reverse complement.
GACGTAGTACATTGCGAATAGTAGAAATCTTGCAGTCCGAAATCTTGGGTATACGGCCTCACAAATCACACGACCCTCAAGGATAATCATCTCTGACCTCCCTGAAAATATATATTTAAAAAATCTGTAATAAAATAAATAAATAAATAGTTCTCAGGGTGTATTTTTTCCAGTTATGCTTAGATAATGGTCTATGACTTTTCTGTTATCAGAACACATACATTTTCATGAGTAAATTGGAACTTTGCACATGTCCAACCTAAGTAAGCGAAAATAACATGTAAATGAAGCATTACAATAATCCACACGATTCCAGTTTATTAGTGAATGTTTTCTGTGGTGAAATCTACATGTTTGTAAGAAGCTATTTCATCATTAAGATTTCTCTGTTCTTCATGCATTAAAATACACAGAATAGACACAGGCCAAGCACTGCTTGCATCACAATTTGTGTCTGTGTACTTGCAAGTGCCTCACAAATGCACAGATAGTACTGCTTAAGTCAATACAAAGTTTGCAAGAAAACATGTCGTTAAACTTACCTAATATAGCGTTGTTTACTGTCTCAGAAATACAAGTACATCGATTGAATGATTCCTGTACAAGATAAAAATAAAACAATTTATTTATTTCGGGTTATTAACTTTTTGGAGAAGACTTGAAAATGCTTGACCTGTTGTTGATTGTCAACGTCTCTCTGCAAAACGCGATTCGCGCTAAAAACAGTCAAAAATAACTGCTACTGACTAACGACCTCATTGGCTTTTTGAAGACTACCAACTTACATAAAAGCCTAACGTTACGTGTAAATCTCAAATCAATCGTATCAAATACGAGTAACGTACTTTTGCGTGAATTATATTGCGTGGTGTAAATTTACTTCACATGTGCATCTGGTATTAAAAATCAAACACACAACAGATACACATTAAAGTTACTACTAAAAATGTCGAATTTATATCGCAGATTTTAAACCAAGCAAAGTATTTGCTGTAATAATCAAAAGGTTGGAGAAAACTGAGTAACGAATGTTCAGAACTGCCTTCAAAACGCGATTCGCGTCAGGTAGCAGAGTCACAAATACTTCTTAAAAGACATATTACAAATTAAGGGAAGCATAATGAAATAACAACAAACTTACATTGAATCGTGTCCTTTGTAACAACGGAGGAAAAGCAGGAGAAGAGATGAGCTGCGACGTCATCTTGTTTACCGCGCTGTTTTGAAAAAGAGTGATGAGTTAAAAATCCTCCCTCCCCACAACGCAGAACTAGGCCGGAAGTGGGCGGAGAAGCAGTGTGTGCCTGACTATTTAAATTATTTTCTTAGTTTGAATTTTTTTATTTATTTGTATTTATTTTGGAGTAGGTACAGCTAGTGTGTTATGCTTTTGCTATTTAAGAGGACAAAAACACTTTATTAAAATTAGTCCTTTTTGTTTTTTCACTCTACTATAGAATTGATCTTTGAGAAAAAGAATTTCTTTGTTTAGTTGTGAAATTGAGTATTAAAAATGTCTTTTAAACAAAATCAAATGTTCAAGCTTTGTTATTATTTAAGATTAATAATAAACAATTTGTATTGTTAATAATTTCTGACACAACAAAACAGATGGATACTAAACTATACATTTAACTTAAAAAAAAAAATTAACAACTGTCTACCTTTTACATTATTTTATACACACACATGGTTAGTAGTGCCATATCCTGCTTTTTACAGCGCAAGACTGTTTTTTTTAGGCGCCAATGGGTGTACAGTTCAAAGCTGTAAATTTACAGAAAAAAATTATTTTATGGGCCTTTGGCTGTTAATCTACAGTATCAAACTGTTTATTGAAATAACAGTATTTTACTGTTGGAAATTGCCCGTTTTTTAACAGCAATTTTTTACAGTGTACTGCTTTTGTTATGTTAAACTCATTATTTTATTATTAAATACGCCAAGTGTTGCTTTAATGTAAAGTATTATAATCACCGAGTTGGGAATATAGGCATGACAGCTCTTAAATTGCATGTTTAACAAAATGACACTGGTTTTAACTAGTTTATTAAGATTAGAGTAGAGAGATTGCATGTATTAGACTGCATGTATTAGATGCATGTATTAGATACAACAAAGCATAAGAGATACATTACGGTTTAAAGCATGATTTATATACCTGTCTTCGTCTGAGAAAGTGCAGAAGAGCTCGGAGAAAGAAAAACAATGAGACTTTATCGTATATATAAGACGGGGAATTTCCCAGTAAATGTAAGGATCGAAGGCGTGTCATGAGACCCTGAACATGATCCTAGAAATTGGCCTTGAGACCTTGCCTATAAATTGATGTTGCTGCAGAACTTATTCAGATCTGGACGTCGCAGCCAGCTTCTCCGTTGTCTGACAGCCTGGAATCTTGTGTGCTCTAGACTTAGGATTTTTTAGACTCTGTACTTTTGTTTCATTACTTTTGATCTAATTTGGTGTTTTTATTTCTTTTTTCTTTTTTTTAATTCGGCAAAACTTGTATTAATTGTTGTATTAATACATTTTATAAAAGACAAGAAGTCGTCTGCTTTCGTGAACTTAGCTAAACGACGGGGAAGTCTTCTGACAACTATATGTGATGCCTGGCTCACACCACAGGATAATCGGGCCGAATTTACCCCGCTTTTCCCCTCCCGAGAATCCGAGGGAAAATCGGGCAATGGACCTTGATCGGCTCCGAAGTTCGGCGCAGATTATCCTGTAATGTGAGACGTTTAAAAGTCTAAACTTACACCTTCCGATATGCTCTCAAGCAAATCGGGGCCGCCCCGATCTTATCAAACATGTTTGATATTTAGGATTTTAAATCCGGAAAATTACGTCAGTACTTTCACAACAATCATTGAGAGACGGAGATGATTGACAGCTTTCGGGACCGCGAAACAAGCTGCAGTATGGGTAGACAGCGCAGCCGGAGAAACAGTTTGTGAAAGTCAAGTCTTTAATTCTACTTTCATTCCGCCACAACTGCTGCTCGTCGGGCAGACAGACTAATATCGAAATGAATTCCTTGCTTGATTCACATTGTTCACTCTTTTATAAACATTATCTAAAATATCTTAAAAACAACAGAACATGATGATGGTCAGTCACATCACGCACCTGCAGCTATTCTGTGTATAGAGGAAATTTAATAAAATAAATAGGCATACACGAAATATGCTGCACTTAAATAATTAGCATATTAACAAAATTAATTTAAAATGATATGACAATTTTCAGTTCTTTTTTTGTGACATGCTCCACAAACGCACAGAAACTGATTGCTTAAACACCGCTTGAGAATCTGATGCGCCTCATATCCACACTTACAACGTTTCACATTAAATTACATATTTGTTCAAAACCATTGATAATGTAAATACTGAATTTAACACTAGACACTACACTGCAAGAATAGAATAGAAACTTTACTGTCATTATAAAAAATATAATGAAATTTGTTTAGAAGCTCTTAAAGACAGGCAGAATGAACAACAAAAATAGAATTTACATAGTATATAGCTACAAAATAATATCACTGCAGAGTAGTATATATACAGTGGAATTAAATAATGCAAACAACAGTGCAAAATCAAGTTTAACCAAGCATCAGTCATTTAGCAGCAACGCTTATAAACCTACAATAATATTCCTGTTAGGAAGAAACAGGAAAACAGAGCATTAATAGAAATAGCCTAGGAACTCCTAAATGTGCCAAAAATAGTGATATATAGGCTAGCCAATTATATTTAAAAAATGTTTTTAAAGGTATTTAAATTTAAATAAATCTTGCATAAGGATTAGACTTGAGTTGGTGCTAGATTGTGCACACTATTCAAACACTGCCTGCATAACACATCCTTAAAACATCAATAAATCATGATCGTTGCCTCATAAACAAGAGCTGAGGAGGAGAAATCGCCTAGGTTTCAAATAGAAAGCTGCTAGCAAATGTAAATATTTAAAAAGAAATCATAATAAATGTGTCATAATCTTCATTCCTTTATAACCTGTGGTGAAGTGAAGTGCTTGCTCTGGCAAGATAATCTTAATAATATCCTGTAGTGTGTGATGCACTAGGATTTTTAAATCCTGTAGTGTGAGCATGTTTAGGATTTGAGAGAAGAATATCTGACAAGATTCTCCTTATGTGTGTGCTGCAACCAGATTTCATAATCTGCCAGGATTTTAAAAATCCTGTAGTGTGAGCCAGGCATGAGTATGATCTAATCTTAGAGTATTACTTTACTTAAGGTTATGTGATTGGTATACTTATGCCTGGCTCACACCACAGGATAATCGGGCCGAATTTACCCCGATTTTCCCCTCCCGAGAATCCGAGGGAAAATCGGGCAAGGGACCTTGATCGGCTCCGAAGTTCGGCCCAGATTATCCTGTAATGTGAGACGTTTAAAAATCTAAACTTACACCTTCCGATATGCTTTCAAGCAAATCGGGGCCGCCCCGATCTTATCAAACATGTTTGATATTTAGGATTTTAAATCCGCATAATTACGTCAATACTTTCACAATAATCATTGAGAGACGGAGATGATTGACAGCTTTCGGGACCGCGAATCAAGCTGCTGTACGGGTAGACAGCGCAGCCGGACTCATTCCGCCACAACTGCAGCTCGTTGGGGCAGACAGACTATTTAAAATATAGAAATTAATTACTTGCTTGATTCACGTTGTCATAAACATTATCTAAAATATCCTAAAAACAACAGAACATGATGATGGTCAGCAGGGCCGCCTTAACCTAATGTGAGGCCCCGGGGCTAAGAGGTTTTGTAGGCCCCCCTTCCCCTCGATTTATAGTCTCTTTTTTAAGTGTAATATCTAGGTAATCTACATCACAAAATGCATTAGTTTCTTTCGAGACATACAACAGTGAGTTTTCCCTCTTTGAGCCAGAAAACACCATAATATTGTTATTAACATTGTTCTAAATTCCCTATGAGTAGGTTATGAAACTTTAATTTGAGACTTTTATTATATGCCGCTAGATGGCGTAGTTCCGCTTTTGCGGTTCATTTTAGTTTCACTTTCACAGACCGTCGCTCCGCCATTTTCTTTGGGTACTAATGTGCGTGGATGCATGTAAGTTCTCCTTAAATAATAACAATTAACATTAATACTTCATTGCAATGCTGTACTTTGAGTAATCCGTTTCTATTACTAATATAAATGTTAATTATGATGTAAAAGGCCAGTTATATATATTGTGGTTAAAACTTTTATGTTATATTACCAATTTCACTCCACACGATGTATATATCATGTTTATTTGTATTATTTGACAACAATGTTATGTTAGCTGACTTAAATTGATTTATAATTCCTCTGTGTATTTCAGGAAAACCACATTAATACCTTGTTTGTATGCTGCTATGAATATTAATACTCAAAGTGCTACATAAAGAGTTAACTGTTGCCTGTCTCCTGTCACACTTCTTACCGGAGCCCCGTAATGGATGGGCATTAACCTACCTAAACACCATAAAAAGTCATTTACATTTGGTCCTTCGAGCCGGATGCTGCATTCATTACGGTGACAAATGGAGCGACAGAGCCACAGTTATCCTTTTGATCCCACACACCCTGTCCGTAGACAGGACAGAGTACGTCAGCTGCCTGCTCATCTGCAAGACTATGATGTAGTATTACCCAAATCGCTGATGCCAGTCCCTGGACTTTATAATAGTCCATATGCACAATCAAGGATAGATCATACAGGAGCACAGCTGATTCTCAGTGGACAGGCCGAGCCAGTCTCGACTGTTGAACAGCCTTCTGGTTATGAGCAACACATGCAGTATGGACCAAGCCATATGAGCAGTATTAACGTTGAACTTAGTGACCTTGTGAGGCAGCTAGATGTTGGGAGCTCTATTAGTCAGCTTGCTACACCAGCAGCACGAAACATGACTCACAGTCAGTCTGAACATAATTCTCATAGCAGCGGCACAGTATCGCCTGTATTGCCCAGTCTCGAACAGGCTGAGGTTACTTTGCTACCTCCGGTTAGACCAAAGGCTACCGCTGTCCCTTCGATCGCACCTTGGCGTTTGGGACATCCATTGCCCGTTTTCGCTGGCACAGGAAATCTTCCCCAGCAGTCAACTCCATGGCATATGACACAGACCAGACCCAGTTTGGCACCTGATATGGCTATATCACAGCCTGATATCACTGCTTTACATACAGCAGCATATCAGCAAACTTCATACAGTGCAGCTGACATTCACTCCTCATGTCAAATCATTTCATCACTACCACAGACAGTTACGTCAGTGAAGCTGCCAATAGTTACTGCGCACACCACCTTTGTGCCACCAGTCTATCAGCTACAGGCGAATCGACCAAGTCAATTACAACAGCAGTCTTTCACCAGGTCAGATCCTTATCGGATAACATCATCTGTGACAGGATATCATTCTACCTTACTATCTTCTCAGACTCCACTCCAGCCACATTACTCTACTCCAGTTTCGACTTACCAACCAATGCCTGTGTCCCCTCCACTCCCAGCCACATTACCCTACTCCGGTTTCGACTTACCAACCAATGCCTGTGTCCCCTCCTCTTCAGCCTTCGTACCCTGCTTCATTTTACCAGCCAACGCCTGTGGGCCCTCCACTCCAGCCAGTTCCAATTCCAGCTTTGCCTAAGCTTGTGAATGACAGTGAGCGTGAGTTTACAGACCTAAAGATGGCTTTGGACAATCTCCTCAATCCCCGTACTGAGCTTACTGAACATTATAAATATAGGGTGTTAATGGAACAATTAGTTCTGGAGGAGGCAAAGCTAATTGCACAAGCATGCCGGCATCATTCAGCACCTTATACAGCAGCGATGACCAGTTTACAACGCCAATACGGCCAACCTCACCAATTGGCACAAAGTGAAATAGCGGCCCTCCTAAATTCGCCTGCCTTTAAAGTAGGAGATGCAAAGGCTTTCCAGAGTTTCGCTCTTAATGTTGACCTGTTGGTGGGCATGTTGATGTCCCTTGAAGGACCACAGGGGCGAGAGCTTACCTGTACAGGACACGTTGATAGGTTACTCAGTAAGTTACCGAAATACTACAGAGATAGCTTTATTGAACACCTCCAGATACGGGGCCGACTGAGTTCTGTAAGCCTAAACCCATATAATTTGCATGACCTTGCAGACTGGCTGAAAGTAAAGGCAGAGGCCCAGCGTTTATCATCAAAAATGGTGCAGCGCTATCAAACTGAGAAGGTTCAAGCAAGTAGAGAACGTCAGCCTAAACTAAAGCCCCCAGCTCGGCCCATCGCTGTCTATCATGGAAGTAATCAGCCCAAAGAGGTAAGCACCGTACATTTGGTTGCTACGGAAACTGCAGGTGCTCAACAATCAGCTAATAGGTTCAAGCGCCTATGTCTGTATTGTAAAAGTCAGGAACACTACTTGTCACAGTGCAATGAAATCACTAAACACTCGCCTGCACAGATTCTGAAGTGAATTACATCGTATCGCACTGGAAGTTTCCCGCACTGTGCTGCTTACGACTTCTCAAGATCGTGCCTATCTGTCGACTCCAAGCTCTACAGGACGGGTTTACTTAAAGGTGGTTCCAGTGCTGCTGTGGAAAGGCAAGAGCTCCATACCAACGTATGCCATTCTGGATGATGGTGCCCAGAGGAGCATTATCCTTTCAGAAGCGGTCCAGCGGTTAGGTCTTGAGGGTGAAAATGAAACTATGACCCTACGCACCATTCGGCATGATATAAGTGTGTTACAAGGGCGGTCCGTTGATCTACTGCTTTCCACCCAGTCAAACCCAAATGAAAAATATACCCTTATGGGTGTGTTTACGGCTCCTCTCCTTACATTGTCTGAACAAACATACCCGACTAGGAGACTTCAGCAATGTTACTATCATCTCAGAGAGATCCCTCTTCCGTCCTTTGATAAGGTCCAGCCTCTTCTGTTAATCGGGTCCGACTACCCAAACTTGATCACAGCCAAAGAGCCTATCAGAATAGGACCAGCTGGTGGCCCAGCAGCTGTAAATACGCAGCTTGGTTGGGTTCTCCAGGGACCAGATGGACTCCTTTCACATCAGGTACCTACACAGCAATGTTTATTTACTTCCCTATCACCAATACCAGATCCGGTTTACCAACATGTCGAACGACTGTGGCAGCTAGATGTACTGCCATATCGCAGTGAGAAGCTAGTAACACGGTCAAAGCAGGATCAAAGGGCTATAAACATGCTGGAGACAAAGACACAGCGAGTGGAAGTTAATGGCGTTGAGCGCTACGCTACCCCACTTCTTCGTGTCCAGGATGCTACCCCCTTGAGAGGAACCAAGGAATCAGTTCTTTCCAGCCTCAGGAACTCTGAAAGGCGCCTGAGTAAAGACCCAGAAAGAGCTAAAGTTTACGAAGCCGAAATACAGAAACTCCTAGATGCAGGCTATGTTGTCAAAATACCAACGGAGCATCTGTGGACAGATAAGGAGTCGTGGTTCCTACCGCATCATCTTGTCCATCACAACGGCAAGGACCGGCTGGTTTTTAACTGCTCCTTCGTGCATCAAGGAATTTCACTTAATCAGCAACTACTTCCTGGGCCCAGCCTCGGTGCCTCTTTACTAGGAGTTCTCCTGCGGTTTCGGCAGTATCCTGTTGCCATTAGTGGTGATATCCGTGCGATGTTTCACCAAGTGAGACTTCTGCCGGAGGACAGATCCCTGCTGAGGTTCATTTGGAGGAACATGCGGAGGGAGGATCAGACTGACATCTATGAATGGCAAGTCTTGCCTTTTGGAACGACCTGCAGTCCTTGCTGTGCCTCCTTTGCTTTGCGTAAACATGTTCAAGAACAACAGCCTGGCAATGAAGAGGTGTTACAGTCTATAGAGCAGAGTTTCTACGTAGACAACTGTCTACAGAGTTTTTCGACCCCTGAAGAGGCTAAGGAACTAATTGACAAGATGAGACCACTCTTAGCCTCTGGGGGTTTTGAGATAAGGCAATGGGCTTCTAACGTTCCATCAGTAGTCCAGCATTTACCAGCAGGAGCACGTTCTGAGAGCATTGAACTGTGGCTTCAGCAGTATACCCCCGATCCTCTAGAACATGCTCTCGGTTTAATGTGGCATTGTCTCAAAGATCATTTAGGGTATAAGCATCGGGCAATAGGAGAGCATCCCCCAACAATGAGACACCTTTACAAAGTTCTAGCATCACAATATGACCCCGTAGGGTTTATTGTTCCCTTCACTACCAGGGCCAAGGTGCTTATCCAGAAATTCTGGACCAAACCACGGAATTGGGATGATCCGAACTTACCTGCAAATTTGCTGGAGCAGTGGAACCTCTGGGAAAGAGAATTACCCAACCTTAGCAAAATCAAGTTGCCTAGATGTTATCTCCCCCCCAACTTTGCAGTGGAAACATCAAGATTTAGCCTGCATGTGTTCGGTGATGCATCAGAAGTGGCCTACGGATCCGTTGCGTATCTGCTTATTGAGCAGAATGGAGAAGTCCATACCTCCTTTGTCATGGCTCGCTCCAGGGTTGCCCCCAAACGACAGCTATCAATACCACGGCTTGAGTTGTGTGCAGCGCTGACCAGTGCTCAATTAGCCAGATTTCTCCAACAGGAACTGAGCATTGTTGTGGAAAATGTGACATTATGGACTGACTCCACCACCGTCCTTACCTGGATAAACTCTGAATCTTGCCGATATAAGGTTTTTGTCGGAACAAGAATAGCCGAAATTCAAGAGCTCACTGAAGACCACACATGGAGGTATGTTGATTCCTCAAATAACCCGGCAGATGACATTACCAGGGGCCGGACACTTACTGAGATAGCAAGCCCAGGTAGGTGGAGTCAAGGTCCAGAATTTTTGAAGGAACCACCAGAGCAATGGCCAACTACACCCATGACAGAAATTCATGATGATCCTGCAGAAGCAAAGAAAGGTATTTTCTGTGGCCTAGCAACAAATGACCAAAGCTCTGGAATGCCTGATGTATCAAAATATACCTCATGGAAAGCCTTGGTTGATGCCACTTACCAGTTCCTTCACGGGGCGGCTGCCCAAGATACAAATGCGCAAACTCCAGACTACCGAAGTGCAGAAGCTTGCATACTGAGCCAGGCTCAAGAGGAATCTTTCTCAGAGGAGTTTAGAGCCTTAAAGACAGCAAAACCGGTGCCCGTATCCAGCCGTCTGCATACCCTTGCACCAGAGTTTGATCACACGCTGGCACTAATCCGTGTGGGTGGTAGACTACGGAAACTGTCTGATTCCAGTGAGACTGAGATACACCCAGTGGTCTTAGACCCACACCATTCAGTGACTAAGCTCCTCATAAGGCACTTCGACGACCGTTTACTCCATCCAGGTCCAGACAGGGTTTTCGCGGAACTACGTCGCTATTATTGGATTCTGAGAGGCAGGCAAGCAATTAAAAAACATCAAAGGGAATGTGTGGAATGCCAGAAGTGGAGGGCTAAGCCGATAGTACCCATTATGGCTGACATACCCTCAGCTTGTCTGCGACTCAACCAACCGCCTTTTTTTTCGACTGGAGTTGATTGCTTCGGGCCCTTTATTGTTAAGATTGGCCGACGCTCAGAGAAGCGATGGGGAATCATCTTCAAGTGCTTGACAACCCGATGTATTCACCTTGACCTTCTTAACAGTATTGATTCGGATGCATTCTTATTGGCACTTAGGCGTTTTATCGCTCGAAGGGGAACACCATCTGAAATTCTCTCAGATCAAGGGACTAATTTCAGAGGAGCAGAAACTGAATTAAGGCAAGCCTTTAAGGAAATGGAGCCCGGGCTGCAGGAGCTGCTATCTGACTATCAGATCACCTTTAAATTGAATCCTCCGGCTGCACCACATTTCGGAGGCATCTGGGAAAGGGAGATTAGATCGGTAAAGTCTGCCCTGCAAGTAGTTATAGGAAGTCAACCTGTTCCAGAGGAAGTGCTGAGTACTGTCTTAATCGAAGTAGAAGGTATTCTGAATAGCAAACCATTAGGTTACGTTTCATCTGACGTAGCGGACTTAGACCCGGTCACTCCTAATATGCTGCTTATGGGCCGACGGGATGCCTCGCTTCCTCAAGTTATTTACACTCCAGAACCTGTAACCAAGCGCCGCTGGCGTCACACTCAAAGTATTGTTGATCACTTCTGGTTATACTACACCCGACATTACCTGCCTGACTTACAGACTCGACAGAAGTGGCAACGGGAAACACAGGATCTAACTGAGAACACAGTGGTGATGATTATGGATCCACAACTTCCTAGAGCCAGCTGGCCAGTTGGTCGGGTTGTTAAACTGATACCCAGTGCTGATGGACATATCAGGTCAGCTCAAATACAGGTCAAGGATCGCCTATACTTAAGGCCTGTAGCCAAACTTGTAAGACTTCCACCAATTCCTGATGGAGATGAAACTAATCCCGGGGACTAGGGAATTTACTTTATTACATATTAGCTATGCTAATCTGGGGGCGGCTGTTCTAAATTCCCTATGAGTAGGTTATGAAACTTTAATTTGAGACTTTTATTATATGCCGCTAGATGGCGTAGTTCCGCTTTTGCGGTTCATTTTAGTTTCACTTTCACAGACGCTCGCTCCGCCATTTTCTTTGGGTACTAATGTGCGTGGATGCATGTAAGTTCTCCTTAAATAATAACAATTAACATTAATACTTCATTGCAATGCTGTACTTTGAGTAATCCGTTTCTATTACTAATATAAATGTTAATTATGATGTAAAAGGCCAGTTATATATATTGTGGTTAAAACTTTTATGTTATATTACCAATTTCACTCCACACGATGTATATATCATGTTTATTTGTATTATTTGACAACAATGTTATGTTAGCTGACTTAAATTGATATATAATTCCTCTGTGTATTTCAGGAAAACCACATTAATACCTTGTGGCCATGTTTGTATGCTGCTATGAATATTAATACTCAAAGTGCTACATAAAGAGTTAACTGTTGCCTGTCTCCTGTCACACTTCTTACCGGAGCCCCGTAATGGATGGGCATTAACCTACCTAAACACCACAAAAAGTCAATTACAAACATATCACTGAGCCCACTTGAGCATAAACACAAGACACTTTATTTAACCACCACACACAGCAACTTGTGGTGATAATAAAACCAAAATGTGTGAAAGTATATATGTTTATAAGCTTTATATTTATAGTTTTTGGAATATACAAATTTGCAGAAAATTGCCACTCATAACTAAATGCTCACAACAGTTTTAAAAATATAATAAGTTAAAGTTAGTTTTAAAGTGAAAATGCATTAATGATAACAAAAGATAAGTCTCTATAGACAGAATCTTGTTAAATGCATTAATGATAACAAAAGATAAGTCTTTATAGACAGAATCTTGTTTTTTAATCAGTTATTTATTTTGTAGGCTACTGCAGATATAGTATGCATTGTATTTAGTATTTATGCATAAAGCATGTAAAATGACCAAGTATGAATATGCACAAGACAGACAGGGAACATACCTGTATATAAGATCTTTAGATAATGAGGTTATAATGGTGCTATCAGGGGATGATCATTTGAGATGGTCTTGTCGCTCTTTACTTTCTTAGACTTGGACCTTTACCGTTGCGTCTCTTTCTCGTCTTTCTAAACCAACAGATGTGTGTACTGTGAGCTGACGTCGCGTCAAACTACATCGCTTCAGCTGCGCATGCGTCACTGATATAAACGCGAGTAAACTTAAACTTTATAACAACTAACAGCATTATGTGCGGGAACTCCTTTCTTAATTTAGCGGCACAGTTTCTTGTGCACGGTGGGAGAGACTTCTGCATGCCAGAGACTCAGCTGAACGAGCACAGAGAAAGCGAACGAGCGAGCGCGCGCAGGAAAGAGAGAGAGAGAGACCTGCACCTCACTAGTGCTTATTATGAAATTTCAGAAATTACTCTTTATTTGCTGGTGGATTATTTCCCGTTTCTCTGTCACACTCAGTCTAAAGTGCAGGAATGTCAAGTTGACAACCCGCACTTAATTACATTACGCGGAATAAAAAATATGTTACGTCTGACATTTTATTTCACGTTAAGTTACAACGGACCAATCAGCAGCCATGTAACGTGCAATTAGAGGGATTGACAGAAAACCCGACAAGTTACAAAACAATATGACATTTTCAGCTCGTCATGAACGCAAACTTGGGAGGCCCTTGAACTTGGGAGGCCCCTGGGCTTCAGCCCAGGTAAGCCCGTGCATTAAGGCGGCCTTGATGGTCAGTCACATCACGCACCTGCAGCTATTATGTGTATAGAGGAATTTTAATAAAATAAATAGGCATACACGAAATAAGTTGCACTTAAATAATTAGCTTATTAACAAAATGAATTTAAAATGATATGGCGATTTTCAGTTCTTTTTTTGTGACGCGCTCCACAAACGCACAGAAACCGATGGGCAGCCGGCAGAAAGCGCATCATGTTTTAAATATTACTTTACAGACGCACACAGTTTTTATCTGTATGACCATATAACCATAAAAGTAATTTAAGGTTATCATGCATGCATTGCTGTTCAGTGTTCACCGGCATGTAGTAGGATATGTACTAACAAACTTTATCACGCCATTAGTTGTTCGAAATATAAATGACCCGCTTGAACCTCACCCAAGTGCAGCGCTGATTGCTGAAATACCGCACACTTGAGAATCTGATGCGCCTCATATCGACACTTACAACGTTTCACATTAAATGACATATTTGTCCAAAACCATTGGTAATGTAAATACTGAATTAAACACTAGACCCTACACTGCAAGATAAAATAGAATAGAATAGAAACATACTGTCATTATAAAACTATAATAAAATTTGTTTATAAGCTCTCAAAGACCAGCAGCCTCAGAAGAATAAACAACAAAAATAGAATCCACATAGTAAATAGCTAGCTACAAAACAATATCACCGCAGAGTATATATACAGTGGAATTATGCAAACAACAGCGCAAAAACAAGTTTAACCAAGTATCAGTCATTTAACGCTTAGCCTACAATAATATTCCTGTTAGGAAGGAACAGGAAAACAGAGCATTAATAGAAATAGCCTAGACCACTTATAATAACTCTAAAATGTGCAAAAAATAATGATATATAGGCTAGCCAATTATATTAAAAATATGTTTTTAAATAGATGTATTTAAATTTAAATAAATCTTGCATAAGGATTAGACTTGAGTTGGTGCTAGATTGTGCACTGCACACATCTACAGTATGCATTCAAACACTGCCTGCATAACAAGAGCTGAGGAGGAGAAATCGCCTAGGTTTCAAAAAGAAAACTGCTACTTTGTAAATATTTAAAAAGAAATCATAATAAATGTGTCATAATCTTCATTCCTTTATATACTCTTCTCCTGAGGTGAAGTGAAGAACTTGCTCTGGCAAGATAATCCTAATAATATTCTGTAGTGTGTGATGCACTAGGATTTTAAATTCCTGTAGTGTGAGCATGTTTAAGATTTGAGAGAAGAATATCTGACAAGATTCTCTTTATGTGTGTGCTGCAACCAGATTTCAAAATCTGCCAGGATTTTAAAAATCCTGTAGTGTGAGCCAGGCATTAGGGATATAGTTGCAGATTCGACTATCCTTGCCTACCCTGAATAGAAAGAATAGGCAAAAGGTACAAATGTTCGTACCATAAACAAGACGCACCGGTTATGTAACTTAACCCTCAAATGCTCCTCATTTTCTGTTTACACTACTGGGCCTTGGAGTCTATATGACCCCAAAATTTAAAAAAAAAACTGTAAAAAAAACATACATTTTCAGTAATACATGTAATATGTAAAATGTTTACTTCTTATCTATACAATAAAGCTGTGTTTTGGGAGATATGAAGTACTTTTGTACCCATTTACCACTAAATTCTTCAAGTACACCATTAGAATATACATTTTTTATGAACAATTCACATAAATTATTATCTAAATTTGATTTAAATTGTTTTTAGATATTGATCAAGATGTTATGTGTTGAATTTGGCCATTTGGTGTTTGGAAAAAAACATAAAAGAATGTTTTACAATGTATTTAAAAAAATTATTTTCCCCCAATTTAAATGAATGATGTACCCCCACCACATCATTCATTTAAATTGGAGGAGAATATTTTTTTATTTTTAAGCTTTATCTCTGTTTTTATCTTCACAGGTTGTGTTGTGGTACAGTACTTTGATGACGTATCGATGTCTTATTCATTAGACTGATGATGTATCTGCTTACTGATCAGATCTCTCATTGACTTTATATATCCTTTACATTTTAGTGTGTGTTTCTTTTTCATACAGTTTATGTTTAACTAAACCTCAGTACATGTGTGACTAACAGAGAGATGATCTTACTTCAGTATCTCCAGTTTACAGTCAGGATTCTTCAGTCCATCAGAGATCAGCTTCACTCCTGAATCTCTTAGATTATAATTATGAGACAGATCCAGATGTGTCAGGTGTGATGATGGGTTTGATCTCAGAGCTGAAGTCAGAGCAACACAACCTTCATCTGTGATATCACAACCATACAACCTGTAGAGAACAGAGACACCCAGTTTGTTCACACACAGATCAAATCTACAGTGAGTTGAATTTGTTTCTCTTCCTGTTATCATTTAGTGTTTATGGACATTTTCATTTTAGTTTCATTTATGTGTATTTGTGTTTTACTGAAACACATCAGTAAGATTTACAAGTAAATGAACTGTTGATTCCTCTAATCACACATTAAAACATTTTTTCTTACATTTCTCTTACTGTGACTTTCAGTAAGAGTTAAAGTGTTGTGATGAATGTTAAGTGAAACTTTAGTTATCAAATAAAGCGATTGAAATAAAATCCTATGAATCCATTACAGATGTTATGATCTCTATATAGTCTCATTATAATCTATATGCGATTTCTGTCTGAGCATCAGATCACAATCTTACCTCAGTGTCTCCAGTTTACAGTCAGGATTCTTCAGTACATCAGAGATCAGTTTCACACCTGAATCTCTGAAATTATTATGAGACAGATCCAGATGTGTCAGGTGTGATGGGTTTGATATCAGAGCTGAAGTCAGGGCAACACAAGCTTCATCTGTGATATTACAAAAACTCATCCTGTAGAGAACAGAGACACACAGTTTGTTCACACACAGATCAAATCTACAGTGAGTTGAATTTGTTTCTCGTCCTGTCATCATTTAGTGTTTATGGACATTTTCATTTTAGTTTTAATTATGTGTGTTTGTGCTTTATTGAAACACATCAGTGAGATTTTAAAGTAAATGAACTGTTGATTCCTCCAATCACACATTGTAACATTTTCTCTTACATTTCTCTTACTGTGACTCTCAGTAAGAGTTAAAGTGTTGTGATGAATGTTAAGTGAAACTTTAGTTATCAAATAAAGAGATTGAATTAAAATCCTATAAATCCATTACAGATGTTATGATCTCTATATAGTCTCACTATAATCTATATGTGATTTCTGTCTGAGCATCAGATCACAATCTTACTCCAGTATCTTCAGTTTACAGTCAGGATTCTTCAGTACATCAGAGATCAGCTTCACTCCTGAATCTGTGAGTTTATTATAAGACAGATCCAGTTCTCTCAGGTGTGATGGGTTTGATCTCAGAGCTGAAGTCAGAGCAACACAACCTTTATCTGTGATATTACAATAACTCAACCTGTAATAATGTAAATGATAAACACGGTCACAGAACATAAACTGAAAACTGTAATTAAGAAACAAATAATGAATTACTCGTTGACTCTTTACTCATATAAACATCTCAGTGTTATAACTGTAATCAGAAGTTAAGCCTCAAAGAAACGACGATTTCAAACTCTTCATGTAGGGTGGTTTCCCAGACAGTGCTCATCCTACTCCCATACTAAAATGCATGTTTGAGATGCCTTAATATAAAAACACCTTGCCCTGTCACATCTTAACATATATCAGTGCCATTGTTTTGTCTGAAAATGAACACCAGTACTGTTTTTTGTAGGGTATGTTTGTAAAAAGAACCCTTACTAAAGAACCCTTTTGTGCTGAAATGGTTCTTTGTCTTGGCAAAAGGGTTCTTTAATTCCTACCTTTTTGATTTTAAATTTAGTCAGTTAATTTAAAGCTGCCTGCTGATCAGTTTAACCTGTAAAAGCTCTGAATCAACAGTCCTGCTGAACCGCCTGAAGACTTAACAACACAAACAGGTAAGAGAATAAAATAGTCATCATTTATTGTTAAAAACATTTAGGAGAACATAATAGGTATGTTTGATCAATTAAGTATGCCAAATATTTTTTCTTAATTGCATAAAACTGTCATAGTAAAAAAGCTTTAGTGTGCAGATGGTTATTTTGGGAAATTATGCGTTTGACCGGACTTTTTATGCACATTCCGGGTGCTGAATTGATGCGCCTAAGTAATATACACGCTACGTTCATGGGGTTTCTGGGTGCAGAATTGATGCCCTTGAATCATCCTCTCATGGGAATCCTCGCACCACAATGGAAAGTTTATAACTGTTAAAACACCAAGAGAATAGATGCATTGTGTGCTCAGCACAAAGTAAATTGCATCCATCCACCTGGCTTACTGAGACTTTATAAAATCAGATCTTTAATAAAGCCTACAGTTATCTTGTGTGTGTGCATGTGTGAATGACGCGTTTCATCCGCCCGGTTCACACGTTTGGGAGTAGTTTCTGTGAACTAAAATATCTTTAAATGTGCGTTTGTTCCCGCACATGAAGCTATTGGGTGTATTAAAAGTTTGACTTTGAATATAGAGCATAAAACGTTTATGGTGCTTTTATAATACATTGTCCTTTTATTTGCTTGTCAGTAACAACCACGGCTAACGCACATAAATTGGATCACGGAATTGGATCAGTCATGTTGTCGTCCTCGATCCGATGTCCGATCCAGCCAAAAAGCCCGGATCGGCTTCGATACCGATCCAGCATATCGGATTGGGAGATCCCTATACAGTAGTAAGCAAACTCCAGGCTAATTTTAACTTGTTTTGTCTCCATGTCTTATCCTTTCATCCACGACCAACAGTTGTTTACCAAAATGATGACCACAACCAGATGATGAGAATCTGTGGTAATCACAGCCTGCGTCTCAAGATCAATGTGACAATAGCAGACCATACTCTTATCTTACTCTTATCTGACCAAATGTTCAACATCACTGCTACAAAACAAAACAAAAAATTAGATGGAGTCTACACAATGACCCAGCAAACAAAATAACATGGACATTTTTAGCTAGATTTTACAAACATTAACACAATCCTATTGACTTTTATTTTTACAGTTAGTAATGAAATATTAACATCCTATTAATTCTTAATTTATGCCGTCTCTCTGTTTGTGCTAAAATGTATACATATGAATGTAATGTGTCAAAATTCAGTATTTATTATCATTTGCATGTTTGATGTGGCATATGTCATGATTTTAATGATTACAGGATAAGCCCTGTCTGAGAAACCACCCCATAGTGTTTGTTTGATTTGTATTAAATATAAAAGGTAGCCTCTTATGGAACGGCTGAAATTCCACAAGGGGGCGTATTTGTTCCTCAGACCTTGCACAATAAACGTGACATCCAAATATATTCATTATAAATCGTGAATGAAAAGTGAGATTCGAACGAATGTCCGTTGGTGAACTAATTGTATACAGTATTTATATCGTAATTCGGTCAGAAACGTCAAGATTGTGAGATAAACAAATCGATTTGGATTAAAAGGCTTGGATATTCCATTTATGAACAATTTGTTTTGGACAATTCCACCGAAGCGGATAAAGGGAAGATTTTGAAGGCAAGCAAATATCCTAAATCGGCGCCGCCCAGTTCAGGTAACTAACAACTAGATCACAGTTTTATGACTGCTAAAAATCATATTATGCTTTGTGTGTGCGCTTAATGGAATCCCGAAAGTCGAAGCTTTACAACGATGTGCCGCATGACCGTATATTTTGAAGATTTAATGCTTCAAAGTTACAATGACGTTTATGCAGCTTCACGTGCAAGGGAGGGGGTGTGCCGTGGTTCGTGGCCCTGCTTTTAGGGTTAGATTTAGGGTTAGATTTACATGAAATGAAATCCCTACCCAAACCCAACCCTAACCCCAACGCCAGGCGACAATTGTTTAAAGAAAATATAAACAAATAAATCAGAAAAAATTGTATAATAGTATAAACCAATAGCTAAAGTGACATACTAACGCAAACACCAAATCTAACCCTAAACCGAAGCGAAAATGGTTTGAAAATAGGAAAAAGCAGTTACCAATCTGTGAGAATGCCACGGAAAAAGACAGTCCGTAGCAGGGCCATGGAAAAATGCGGGATCCGTGAGAATGCCACGGAAAAATGAGCACAAAATTCCGTGACTATCCCACGGAACTTTGTGAGATCATGTTGGTCAGTTTGTGTTGAAAAGTGGTGGGGACAAAAGATCAGATGAAAAACATTACAGCAGAACGGGAAAAATATTGAATAACGGCGCATCAAAAATGGGCATAGTGTAGGCATAAAACTGTAATCTAGTTGTTAGTTACCTGAACAAACAACACAAAAATACTCAGCATAAAACCCTCAACAATGTCGACTGCACATGTAACAGTCCCTGCAACACCAGCTCGACCAAACAGTGCCAAGGCACCATACTGTAGAAAACAGCAGCATGTTAAGTCAATGATTACAATAAAATTCATTATATATGTTAAAGAAAACACACCATAAGCATACAACGCAACATATGTGACCCTGGTCGTATACTGCAAAAAATAATTTTCATGAAAAAGTTTCTTTGCATTTTTGTCTTGTTTTCAGTAAAAATATCAAAAAAATTCTTAAATTAAATTCTTGTTGAGCAAAATGAAAATAAGTCTAGTTTTTAAGCCAAAAATATCAAATTTAGGTGATTTTGTGCATAAAACAAGCAAAAAAATCTGCCAATGGGTTAAGCAAAAAAATCTTTGAAATTTTTTATTAAACACTTAATTCAAGAACAATTCAAAAGCAATGAAAAAAATGAACCATTTGCAATGTCCTTAGCCTGTGATCCATCAAAGCACACAGATTTATGTTAAACATGGAAAAAGTCAGATTTTCATGATATGTCCGCTTAAATCACATACAAAAAGCAACCCTAAACGTAGCTTAGACACTCCTTTTTCATCGACGCGAGTAAAAATATCCCAGGGGCTGTTAAACTTGGTATTAAGATGTGTTTTCTTCGATCGGATCACAAGTGGACGAGAGAGACACATCACGTTGTCTCTTTTTGTCCATTTTCGACCGCTTCTTTCCAGATTACTGAGGAGATGGTCTGTGGACGAGTCAATCTCCTGTCATTTAATCATGAGCGAGAGTAATGAAGGGTTTAAATGGACGCGAACTAATATTATGTCAGAGTCCAATGCTTATGTTTTAAGTAAACATGTTACATGTCAGTGTATATGTAAGAGCTTTCTCTGATATTGGTGAAATAAGATCGCTCAACTTTCACACGCTTGTAAAATGAAACGAAAGACGCGCAGATCAGCCGCGTTAGTTTTATCAATGAAAGGCTAAAAATAGCGCTGTACACCGTGTGTTCGGGCTAGAGATCAGAAAAGATAAAAAACATTGATCTCAGTACCTCAGATTACATAAATGTGTGAAGAGACGGCGTGTGGCTGTTTGAACACATTAAACCACATGCGTGTTTACACTAACAAGTGTTATGCATAACCATGCTATAGTTAGCCAAAGAACGTCTCGGTTACGGATGTAACCCTCGTTCCCTGAAGGAGGGAACGGAGACGTCACGTCGTGACCGACGAATTGGGAGCTCGCTTAGAGAGACCAATCTGCTTCGAATACTACTAAAACGCCAATGAACTTGGCATTGAGATATTTGCATAATGCTGGCGCCGCCCCGCCAGGTGCGTATATAAGGCGCACGTGCAAATAGGGAAATCAGCTTCTGTTCGCTGAGAAAGCCGGAAGGTGACCGGCCTAAACAGCAGGTGGCAGCACCTGTGGCGACGGGACGTGACGTCTCCGTTCCCTCCTTCAGGGAACGAGGGTTACATCCGTAACCGAGACGTTCCCTTTCAGTCGGTCACTACGACGTCACGTCGTGACCGACAAATTGGGAAACCCTACTAAAACGCCACTAGGGGCTGACCTCTTCCAGTGTCTGCATAAAGCCCTCCGGTTCCACTTAAGGATAGGAGAATTAGGTTTTAAGGCAGAAGGCCGGGCACTAGATGTTCCTTTAACCCCACAGTAGTGCCAGCGACTGGGAAGCGCCCTAACTGAGCGGTATAGGGACGCTGCGGAAGCCACCGCCCCGTTAAGGGCTAATGGTGGACGAAAGTCAACCGTAGTTGAGGTATAAATGACAGCCGTGGCTGTGTAAGCAAAGCAGTGCTCTGCTAAGGGAAACGTGGGCTGGTAGGATTAACCCCACGGAATAATACTCACAAAGGAACCCGTTGGGACACAATGTGGGGCCCTGGCCAAACACGTAGGTTCGTAAGAATACAACTAGTGAAAGGCTGACAGCCAATGCTCCGCAACAAAGGCTGTCAAGGCAGTGGAGAGAGCAAATCAAACCATTACGCATTTTTGCTCTGTTAGCCTTCCATACTAAAACTCAATTTGGAGCCTCAGTCGGAGGCTGCAAGCCGACTTGCGAGTCTGCTCTCCGTGTCCTCCCTGGTGAGGACAGAACACGAGAGGATACAGGCTCGATACGAACATTGTAGAATCTAATGAACGTATTAGGTGTCGCCCAACCAGCAGCTCTACAGATGTCTGTTAGCGAGGAACCACGAGCTAATGCCCAAGATGAGGCAACACTCCGTGTGGAGTGCGCTCTCAAATTAAAGGGGCAAGGAATGCCCTGCAAATTGTAAGCCAGGGCGATAGTATCAACTATCCAATGAGACATCCTCTGCTTAGTGACAGCTTTCCCTTTCTGCTGGCCACCATAACAAACAAAGAGCTGGTCTGAGGTCCTGAAGCTTTGCGTGCGGTCCACGTAGAATCGCAGTGCGCGTACGGGGCACAACAAAGCCTCGGTTGGGTTTGCCTGCTCCAAAGGCAATGCTTGCAAGCTCACCACTTGATCTCTAAAGGGAGTAGTGGGAACTTTGGGCACGTAGCCTGGTCTGGGTCTCAAGGTCACGCTCGAGACAGAAGGACCAAACTGAAGGCACGAATCGTCAACAGAGAATGCATGTAAATCCCCTATTCTCTTCACCGAGGCCAATGCTAGTAGGGTCAGAGCCTTCATGGATAGAAGCTTCAGACTCGCAGACTGCAAAGGCTCGAACGGAGGACTCTGTAGCGCTTTCAGCACCATGGACAGGTCCCAGGGAGGAATAGAAGGAGGGCGCGAGGGGTTTAGCCTGCGAGCGCCTCTCAGGAATCTAATAACCAAATCATGCTGGCCCACTGATCTGCCGTTAATAAGTGAGTGATGCGCAGATATAGCGGCGATATCAACTTTAATAGTGGACGGTGACAGCCTACCATCTAACCTTTGTTGAAGATATAAAAGCACAATGTTAATAGGGCATTCTCTGGGGTCCTCGCGTTGCGAAGAGCACCAGGTGACGAAAAGGTTCCATTTTAACGCGTAAGCCCGTCTCGTGGACGGAGCTCGTGCCGCGTCAATAGTGTTAGATACCGCCTGGGGCAAATCACTTAAACCTTGCGCGCGCTCAACGACCAAACGTGGAGATTCCACAGGTCGGGGCGCGGGTGCCATAATGTGCCCCCTCCCTGAGAAAGAAGGTCCTTCCTCAGGGGAATCCGCCAGGGAGGGGCTGTCGCGAGGAGCATTAGTTCCGGAAACCAATTCCTGGTCGTCCAATATGGGGCGATCATTAAAAGGCTCTCCTCGTCCTGCCTGACTTTGCACAGTATCTGTGCTATTAAACTCACTGGGGGGAACGCATATTTGCGCATGCCCCGCGGCCAGCTGTGTGCCAACGCATCCACGCCGAGGCTGCCCTCGGTTAGTGAATAAAACAGGCGACAATGGGTATTGTTCGGTGACGCAAATAGGTCTATCTGCGCTCGACCGAATTTCCTCCAAATCAGCTGGACCGTCTGGGGGTGGAGTCGCCATTCGCCGGGGCGCGCCGCTCGGGAAAGCGCGTCTGCCGCTGTATTGAGCGAGCCCGGTATGTAAATGGCACGAAGGGACCTCAGATGCTTCTGACTCCAAAGGAGGAGACGACGAGCGAGATGCGACAGGTGACGAGAGCGCAAACCGCCTTGACGGTTGATATACGCTACGGTCGCAGTGTTGTCTGAGCGCACTAGTACATCCTTCCCTCGCAGCTCCTGAGCGAAGCGTACGAGTCCCAGATGTACTGCCCATAACTCGCGGCAATTGATATGCCAAAGCAACTGGGGTGCTGTCCACACCCCCGAAGCCGTGAGCTCGTCGTACGTGGCTCCCCAGCCCGTGTCGGAGGCATCTGTGTGCACAACAGCATGCCGGGAGACCTGTCTCATGGACACGCCGGCCCTGAGAAACGCGGGGTCTGACCACGGGGGGAATGTTAGGCGACACGCAGGTGTAATGGTTACACGATGAATGCCAGCGCGCCACGCTCTCCTCGGGACTCGATCGTGAAGCCAACGCTGAAGCGGTCTCATATGGAGCAGTCCGAGCGGTGTCACGGCCGCTGCTGCTGCCATACGCCCCAGGAGTCTCTGAAATTGTTTCAGAGGGACCGCATTCTTCCCTCGGAATGAACCGAGGCAAGTCAGAATTGATTGGACGCGCTCTTCTGTTAAACGCGCAGATAAATCGATCGAGTCCAGTTCCATACCGAGAAAAGAGATCCTCTGCGTGGGGCAGAGTTTGCTCTTTTCCCAGTTGACCCGAAGACCCAAACGGGCGAGATGTTGAAGTGTTAGATCTCTGTGTTCGCACAGCGTCCGCCGAGAATGCGCTATTATAAGCCAATCGTCGAGGTAAGCCAGAATGCGAACACCGCTCTCTCTGAGGGGCTTTAACGCCGCCTCTACCACTTTCGTGAACACACGGGGAGAGAGAGACAGCCCGAACGGTAGTACTTTGTATTGGTATGCCCGCCCCTCGAACGCAAACCGGAGAAACGGTCGGTGACGAGGGAGAATGGACACATGAAAGTACGCGTCTTTCAGGTCTATCGCTGCAAACCAATCTTGGGGGCGTATTGCACTGAAAATTTGTTTCGGTGTAATCATCCTGAAAGACCTCTTCTGAAGAGATTTGTTCAGGACACGCAAATCCAAAATCGGTCGTAACCCGCCGCCTTTCTTGGGTACTATGAAATACGGGCTGTAGAAACCCGATCTCATCTCGGTAAGAGGGATCGGCTCGATCGCGTCCTTCGCCAGCAGGACTTCGACCTCTGCACGCAGTACATGTGCAACGGACGCTTTCACCGTGGTGAAACGTATGCCCGCAAATTTGGGAGTGTGCCGATTGAATTGAATTTCGTAACCGAGGCGGATCGTGCGTAAAACCCAACGAGACGGACTGGGAAGCTGAAGCCAAGCCCCCAGGGACCGTACGAGAGGAATTAACGGCACTACCGGTGTACCCGCGGCGGGGCAGCGAGGCGGGACAGGCGGGACTGCCGGTGCGTCTGCCGTGACAGCATAAGCATCTACAGTATGTGTGTGTGTGACACTGACCTGAGCCCGCTGAGGTAAACGGTCGTCCGGTCTCCTCAGCTGAGGACGCAGACTCCGAAGGGGTTGCTGGTGGTCCGGTCTCCGAAGGGGAGAGCTCGAACTCCTCAGAACACCCACTGGCGACAGAGGAGAGGGAGGAAGAGCATCTGACTGCCCGCTGACATCTCTCTCGATCCTCTGGAGACCTGGAGAAGGAATAGGAATGCACTCTCTTTGTGGTTTTGTGGGTGCCGGCTGAGAAGCCGGCGGAACAGAAACAAAACGAAACAAAAGATTTTCCACCCGGCCCTCTACCGGTGGAAGGAGCGGTGCCGTCACCGTCTCCCGTAGAGTGATCCCATCCAACTCCAGGTCGCCCGTCTCAGGGCCGCTTCGACTTCCGTTTGCCACGGGAAGCGGGTGGTGCGGGCGGGGCGGGCTGCCGACGGCTGTTCCCTCTCCGTGGTCTAGAAGACGTTCTAGCGGGGGGGGCGGAGGCAGCCGCCGGAGGGCGCCCTCGGCGAGGAGCAGACGGGGCCGCCGGCGCTGGGGGGCGAGATGCAGGTCGCTTGCACCGGGGCATGATCTGAGCGATCGCTTCCGTCTGCTTCTGGGCGGCGGAGAACTGCTGGGCAAACGACTCCACCGACTCGCCGAACAGGCCTGCCTGGGATACGGGCGCATCCAAGAACTTGTTCTTTTCTGCATCCGTCATGTCAGCCAGACAGAGCCACAGATGGCGTTCCTGGACCACCATCGTGGACATCGCACGACCGATCGCCTGTGCCGTGACCTTCGTAGCACGGAGGGCCAGATCCGTAGCGGCCCGGAGCTCCGAAAGCACAGGCGAGTCGTGTCCTCCCTCGTGCAGATCTCTCAAGGCCTTGGCCTGGTGGACCTGCAGCAACGCCATAGCGTGCAGGGCTGAAGCCGCCTCTCCACATGCATGATAGGCAGCCCCCGTTAAACCGGAAGACTGTCTGCAAGCACGGGAGGGGAGGGCTGGGCGATCCTTCCAGGTGGAAGCGGTGGCCGGACACAATTGCATCACAACCGCACGCTCCACGGGGGGGATTCCCGTATAGCCCTTAGCGGCTCCATCGGTGAGGGAGGTGAGGGGGGAGGGCTGAAACGGCCGTAAACGGGTAGAATACGGCGACCTCCAGGTCCTGGTCAGCTCCTCGTGCACCTCGGGGAAGAAAGGTACCGGCGGAGAGGGTTGTGAAACCCGGGCAGCTCCAAAGAACCAATCATCCAGGCGGGACGGTTCGGGCTGTGGGGGGTGAACCCACTCCAACCCGACGGTCTCCGCCGCTCGAGAGAGCACGGCCACCATCTCTGGATCGAAATCCGGCGTCACGACCCGTCCGGAAGGGGGGAGGACATCCAGATCCTCAGAGGTAGAGGGCCCACCCTCGGATGCTGCGGTCTCCGTGGACCCGGAGGGAGGCACGACAGATCCAACAGACATCGTAGAACACGACTCTGAAGTTTCCATCGGCGCATCAACCAGCTGTGGATGAGGAGGCTGAGAGGCGGAGGACGAATCCCCCGCCCGGTTCAGCACAGTGATGCGGAGATCATCCTTCGAGAGCTTCACAGCCGCACCGTGGCGGCGATCAGAGCTCGTCGGACGTGGGTTGCGTTTTTCCCGGAGGAAAGACAACCGTCTCCGCAAATCCACAAGGGACATGTTCTCGCAGTGAGAACACTTACCCCCAGCGAACGCTGCCTCAGCGTGCTCGATGCCCAAGCACGAAAGACAACGCTCGTGACCGTCCTTCGGACCCATATACTTCCCGCATCCAAGATCGCACGGACGAAAAGCCATCCTGAAAAGGACGCTAATCTCCGGATATACGAGAGAGTGGCTGCCTTTAACAAGGCACAAAGCTCTCTCGTATCACTCTTTTAGGGAAATTCACTCAGATGCTCAGTTGATGATGCGCACAGGGAAGGCAACGCACACACTAAACTCAAAACAAAAAGATGCAGAGCCTGTGGAATACTGCGAAGCGTCCGCTGTGGTACTGCCAGTCCAACCAACTTCCGCAATCGATCCCAACAGAGTGAAGTAGCTTCTCAGTAGCAGATACTGCCGGCTTTCGAAGCGATAAAAAGCTGATTTCCCTATTTGCACGTGCGCCTTATATACGCACCTGGCGGGGCGGCGCCAGCATTATGCAAATATCTCAATGCCAAGTTCATTGGCGTTTTAGTAGTATTCGAAGCAGATTGGTCTCTCTAAGCGAGCTCCCAATTCGTCGGTCACGACGTGACGTCGTAGTGACCGACTGAAAGGGAACTATAAAACTTCGAGTTTACAACATAGACTGTGTAGATGTAAACGAATATGCTGAATTACCTGTGGTGAAGATAGAAGTAACGTTAGGCAACTTCTGTGTCCCTTGAGCCCCATCTTGGAAAACTAACTCCAATATTGACTTTGGTCTTGATGTTTTTCCTGTCGCGCTGTCGTTTTAAATCCCCGTTTCGCTTCCTTGGCGACTTGTTTTAATTTCCTCGAGAATAGGTCTTCAACAGGCTTTCAAATCAAAGCATTAGATCGCAAGTTTATCACAGCGTGCGGCTGTTGTAAAATCCGAAGGATTCAGTCTACAAGGTCGCATATATTTGGGCTGCATACGTCATCAAGCCTGGTTTATTTAAATTAACTGAGCATTACATTCGCAAGTCATAAGCATATTACATCAATTTACAATTAACTAAGAATAATTGTCAGCTTTATAATTGTTAATATTCTGAAATAAGACTGTCTTGATGACGTTTACCGCCTACACATGCAACCTCGGGAGGCTTCAGCTAGCGGCCAGCGTGAGTGTAGTCTGAAAGCGCGAAAGGCGGAGCTTGAATTTTCGGAATGTCCCTCGTCGGCGAATGTATTTTTAAAGATGGAGGCACAACATGGATTTAGCCAGTCGAGGGACTCGACCGTATGTATTTTAAATAGCAGATTCTACACTTACGAGAATACTTTGATTAGTGGGTGGAAGTAATTACACATGAATGAGCCGAGGGGCAACCTTCCGATCTCTCTAATGAAGCCAACACGGAAGTGACTTAAACTGCAATTCATCAACTGGCCGCTTAAGGCTGGCTCCAAAAGGGAGTCAATTCCCATAGACTCCCATGTTAAAAATGGCCAACTTTACAGTAGAAAATAATATGTTTACAGCCTGGTACAAAAAGTGTTTTCGGCCTATATAGCTAATTTTGCCCTTTATGACAACTCTGAGGGGGGGTGAATTTTTTTTTTAACTCATCCGTTTAAATTATATTAAGCCTTAAACTTCTGCATAATTAAGGGCGTGGCCGCTTGAGTGTCGGTTGAACAGCCACTGTTGTCACTAGACTCGCGCTAGGCGGGCGTGGTTTTACCTCAGCTTCACCCATGTCCCGCCTCTTTACCCATTTTCGGTTTTCCGTGAGTAATTCGCCGGGACGTGCGGCCAAGATGGCGACGGCAGGCAACCCCTACTTTAAGCTTCAAAAGCTATCTTCACAAACCAATGGGTGACGTCACGGACACTACGTCCATATTTTTTTACGGTCTATGGAATGAGCACATACTTTTGAAAGAAAACATGGGTTTTTGCTAAGAATTAACCCAAAAAAGTACACAGTGGAGCATTAAGAATTTTTAGATATTTGTTACTGATAACAAGACAAAAATACTAAGAATTTTTTTCTTGAAAATCTGACTTTCTTTCTTAGTATTTTTGTCTTGTTTTCAGTACAAATATCCAAAAATTCTTAAATCAAGATGTATTTTTTTATGAGAAAAATTGCCTTAAAAAAACAAGTCAAATTTCTAGACAAAAAAAATATAATTTAAGTAAATTTGGGCTTAAAACAAGCAAAAACATCTGCCAATGGGGTGAGAAAATTGTGAAAAGTGTTTAAGAAAAAATGTATCTCTTTTTAGATTTTTTCTCACCCCTTTGGCAGATATTTTTGCTTACTTTAAATTGTATAGTTTTTGTCTAAAAACTAGACTTATTTTCTTAGAGTCATTTTGCTCATCAAGAAAAAGCATCTTGATTTAAGAAATTTTTGATATTTCTACTAAAATCAAGAAAAAAATAGTAAGTAAGAAAGTCATTTTTGCAGTGCAAGTTGCACAGGTAAAATAAAATTTTAACCAAATGCTTTCAAAAAGTTGTGGGGACAAAATCAGCCATGTCAAAAAGTGGTGGGGACATGTCCCCAGCGTAAATGACACCTAAGGCCAGGATGAGAATTTAGGAGATTAAAGTTGTTTTTAGAAACATACCTTACAAAGACATTACTGGCATCTTATGACAAAACAATGCACTGATATATTTAAAAATCTGTCATATGTTTTATGCATTTTCACCAGTTACCTCTGGACTGCATTACCCATCATCATCACATCATCATCTTCATCATACCATATAAACTCTCTCCTGTTTCCCCACTGATGTTTGTTCTCTGTTGTATTTAGTTTGTTTTGTTGCCTGTCTGTTAATTTCTTGTTTTATAATTGAAGTTTATCATTTTGATTCATTGTCAGAGTCTCAGTCATCTCTTTCTACAAGCACACCTAACATCAGTGCAGGTGTTTTTAGTTACGGCAGCTCGTAGAGTCTAGACTTAAACCCTGTCCTGTAAGAGAATCTGATTGGACTCCAGTGAAAGACCCAGAAGAAAACGCAGGAAAAGATCCAGATGTCCATTCTTACTCTGTAAAGATTCATCTACAGCTCGCTGGTGTAACTCAAATGTTGAGTTCTTCTTTGCTGATTTATGTTTTACCATATCTAAAATGTTAAAAAGTCGAACTGGTTCAGGACTTTGATTTAACACATTTCTGTAGTAGTTTGTGGAGGAGATGTGAGCATAAAGAGCTGCTAGATGTTCCTGGATGCTGAGATGAACAAAGCAGTAAACTTTCCCCTGATACAAACCAAACTCCTCTCTGAAGATCTGAGTACACAATCCTGAGTACACTGATGCTTCTGCTACATCAATGCCACACTCTCTCAGGTCTTCATCATAGAAGATCAGATTGCCTTTCACAAGCTGCTCAAAAGCCAGTTTCCCCAGTTTGAAGATCATGTCTTCATCTTTCTTCTCATAGTCCTTCTGATGTTTGATGTTTGTCTGAATGATCAGGAAGTGTGTGTACATTTGAGTGAGAGTCTTGGGGATCTCTCTTCTCTCTGCTTCACTCAACATTCTCTCTAGAACAGTGACTGAAATCCAGCAGAAGACTGGGATGTGACACATGATGTAGAGACTCCTGGATGACTTCAGGTGTGAGATGATTTGATCAGACAGACTCTCATCACTGATTCTCTTCCTGAAGTATTCCTCCTTCTGTGGATCAGTGAATCCTCGTACCTCTGTGACTCGATCAACACACTCAGAGGGGATGAGATCAGCTGCTGCTGGTCTGGAGGTGATCCAGATGAGAGCAGAGGGAAACAGATTCCCCTTGATGAGGTTTGTCAGCATCACGTCCACTGAGGTTGATTCACTTACATCACACAACTTCACTTTGCTTTTAAAATCCAGAGACAGACGACACTCATCCAAACCATCAAAGATGAACAACACTTTATATTCATCACTGAAGATTTCCATTTCTTTTGTTTGTGGGAAGAAAAGATGAAGAAGATCTAAAAGACTGAGTGTTTTGTTCTTCATCAAATTGATCTCTCTGAAAGGAAGTGGAAATATGAGGTGGACGTCCTGATTCTTTTTCCCTTCAGCCCAGTCCAGAATGAACTTCTGTACAGAGACTGTTTTTCCAATGCCAGCGACTCCCTTTGTCAGCACACTTCTGATGTGTTTGTCTTGTTCAGGTAAAGGTTTAAAGATGTCATTACATTTGATTGGTGTCTCCTCTGTTGTTGTTCTTCTGGATTGTGTCTCAATCTGTCTCACCTCATGTTCATTATTGATCTCTCCACTTTCACTCTCTGTGATGTAGAGCTCTGTGTAGATCTCATTCAGTAGTGTTGGGTTTCTCTCACTTGATGTTACCTCACATAAACACTCAAACTTCTTCATCAGATTTTATCTGAATGTTTTCTGATAACTGTAAACAGATGCATGATACTATTATATAAATTAAAGAAGTTGTAAACTAAAAAATAATGGCATGTAAGTGATATCTGCTTAATTAAATAACAACATGATTCTTATACACTCTTAATTGATCTGAGTCTGATCCAGACAATATAATTGACCTTAAACAGAAGACATTCAGACAATCTGATATTAATAGACTAGTCAACAGTTTATGAACACATATTTGAGTATATTATCATATCTTTATCTATACAGAGCTGTTGTACCTCTGTCCAGGTGATGTTTCTCTGTTCTGAAATGTTATTGACTGATGACTCTTCATGGACACACAGCTGATCTCAGATGAGTCTGATCTCTTCTGCTGTAGATGTTTGTCAGAGCTCTCCAGGTTTCTAAAAATCATTTTGCAGTAATCAAGAAAAGTAGCACATTTATAAATAATGATAATATAGATTAATTTAATTTAATTTTTTCATTAATACTGCTTTCATTATTATTGTCCAGTTATAATCTTACAGATATTGCTACTTCACTTTAGTGCTATTATTATTATTATTGCTGTGGCACCTATTGTTTCTGTTAGTATTATTATTATTCTTAATCTTCTTAATCTTAATCTTCCCCAATGGGAGTCTATGTCAGCCAGGGCTGGACTGATAATCTGGCATACCGGGCATTTTGGTGGGCCGACGCACTTGGGGGCTGGTGGATAGCCTAAAATAGGATTTTTTTTAAATTGGCCAACGACTGGCCCATAATGCAGGGACAGCGGCCCATTGGTTCATTTTCCATACTGACACTGAGCTGGCCCAATCATCTCTTAACAGGCTCCACCCCCTCCCCTCTGTTTCTTGTGTCAGATGCAGTCCACGAGTATCATTCACACGACGTATCATACGTCTCACACTATTTTTGTCTGACCAGCCCGTAATACTCGTACATCGCGCAACGTGGGCCGTTGCTTTCTTTCTTTGTTTCTGTTTTCATGTAATTCATTAATGGCGCTAAAAGGCGCAGTGGCAATGTACTGCATTTTCCCAAAAAGTTAGAGTAATTTTTTTTTCTTTTTCGGACAGACCAACCCAGGAGACACCTAATCCGCGGCCCATTGGTTCTTTTTTATTTGACATTTGGCTAGCCCAATCACAACTTTTCGGGCTTATTTATGAAGCATGCAACATCAGTGTGCGTCTGAGAAGCGAGTTGACGTGCGGTAAGCAGAACTGCTTTTAAAACACTGCTGTTAGATATCCTCTTGATAAAACGCAGTCAAAAACACAAGTGATAGACCAATGGCTGTTTGCAAAATGACAGTGATTACACTGCAATGAAATACATTGTGTGCAGAATTATTATGTAGCTAAATCAATCTTTTGATCACAGTTTTTATCAAACATATTTACTAATTCCAAACCAAATTAATCTTAATTACTACCATTATTTATGTAAATACAGCATTTATAAGGAATACATTATTGTTAATGATGACTGGCTGGAGAAAAAAGCACCTTAATTAAGGTGTGCAGAATTATAAGGCACATTTGTTTTTATAATTAAAAATGGACAAACACACATGCTGGAAATTCATTATTTAATGTCCATAAGAAAGATGCCATGCATGGAAATTGCAAAATTTAGGTTTGACCATTAGACAAGAAATCCTGATTCGGGCAGCAAGGTCATAAAATAGGATGACAGGGAAAATATACACAAAAATGAATGTTAGTTGTTAAAATTACTGTGGTTTGGAATTGGTAAAAGGTGTTCAGAAAAAAAGTGATCAAAATATTCTGCACACACTGTAATGGGACTTGTGGATCTGCCGTGAGACTGCGACTTCATTGTAACTTTATCAGGTCTCAGTGTTATCATAAGCCTTTTAACCCGCTTACATTTTTGTAATGTCACATGTCAGCTCTTATAGTTTTCTACTTAATCATTATATGGAGTTGGTAGTGAAAATTGCACAAAGATTTGTGATCCTATGTAGTGGGCCGGCCTGGGACAAAATGCCAGGGCCAATGTTTTGTCTCAGTCCAGCCCTGATGGCAGCCCTATGAACCGTATGTAGGAAAATGATGAAATTTTGCATAGTTGTAGTGGTGGTCATAAATAGTCATGTGGCCAAAAATGGGGTCTCTAGCAGAATCTCTATAGCGCCACCATCTGCTCAAAAATTCAATGTTCAAATGGTTATAACTCGTGATCCATTAGATCTATGAGAATTCTACTTAGTACACGTGTGATTGCTCTCATCCCGCTTATTGAATTTGATACTTTACAGTAAGACTCCTCCCATTACAGTAGCGGCTATTTTGAAATGTACAGTTTTTCGTTTTTTTGCTACTCCTCCTTCAAATTTGGTTCAATTCTTATGAGATTTGGCACATGTGATCTTTAGAGTGAGCTCCATAGAAATGACTGAACAGAATTTTGATATTTTTCTTTATTCAAAAGTAATTAATGCGCGAACTTAACGAAATTGACGCAAAATTGGTTCTGAAGCTGTATCTCGGTCATTCTTTGATCAATCGAAATAAAATTTGGTACACTTTATGTCGACCATGAAATGGGGGTCTATGCCAGTTTTTGTGACAGCGCCACCTATGGGTCATGAGATATGAAAATAGGCTATTTTTGCCCATGACTTCTGAATCGTTTGTCAGAAAATTATGATCGTGGTGTCTACAGATTCCTTGGCTCATGCCGCATCTGTGGATGTTTATTATGCCGGGTTTGACCGAACCGTCTGTCCGCCATTTTGAAATTTGTCATAAATTGCTATAACTTTTGAAGTATCGGATATATCGGCACAAAAATCGGTAGGGAGCTTCGGCATGATGTCCAGAGGGTACCTGGGAAATCAGAGTACAGCGCCACCTAGGGGTAATAAACTATAACAGTTCTTATCGAACTGCTTATAACTTCTGAATTCTTTCTATGGCATTTAAGCTCTTTTCTGCTGCACTTTGAGCTGTGTCTACTGAGTGGCACATCTACTAAGTCGGATGCATAGAGATCCTGAGTTCATGGGTTTGAATCCCACCTGAGGCAGGTGTTAATTTCTTCTATTAAAGTTTTGTTCTTTCTCACCTATTCTTCTCGACATGTCTGTAGTTCACATATGTTCTATTTTTGCCATGTTTTCTGTTGCTGCTCTGCACTGCGGTGGTTCTGCTCTGTCATTGCTACGCTTTGGGTTCTTTGCTGAGCTTTGTGATCTTGATCTCTCAATGCGCCCTGGGTGATTGATACGTTGTATCTTTCTTGCTGTGCTTTGGGTGCTCATTGCGCTGATGGTGCATTGTCAGAATCCTGCCGGATCCTGTTGGTATTTAGATCTAGTTTAGCATGGCAGGGTTCTGACAGTACATATGTTCTATGTGGGAAATGTGTGGTTGTAGTATTGGTTTATTCCGACCACGCATTTCCCGGGTCTCGTCACTTTTTCCCCGATCCCTTACTTGTAATTATTTCCAGGTGTATGTAATTTACTTTCTCCCTATTTAAGAGTCCTTGTGTTTGTTGTTCAGTGCACGTTCGTCTTGTTTCATGCCCTGTCGGTTCCTGTGAGTTTTTTGATGTTCTTAGTCCTGATCTGTGTAATCTGTTGTAGAGTTTATTGTTAGTTTTTGTCAAGTTTAGTATTAGTTTAGTGTCGTGTTTCCCTAGTCTTGTTTTGCCCCCTCGTGGGTTTTGTTTTCCTGTTTTTCCCCTGTTTTCATAATAAATCCCTTTGTTGTTACGTCATACCTGTCAAGTTTTGGATTTGAAAATAAGGGAAATTTTCCGGCGCCCACCGCGAACAGTCCCACCACCAACCCAAACAAGCTCCAGTATTCCTTACATTTAAAGACTGGGGAGGGCCGGATAATATTTTTTAAAACTTAGTGCTGATAATTGTGTTAAAATTAACTAAACAAACTAATTAATTAGCAAGAAAACTAGTGAAACACACAGCTCTGTGAAAACTACATTTCATAAGTCACACTCATACTGTACATACTATACACATAAATTTGCATCTGTACAAAACCCAATGGCCTTAGGCTGAAAAGCCTTATTTTAACTTATTTTGCATTATACCTTAATGCCAAAATTATTTATAAACCATTCACTTTTCTTTGTAATGAGAACTGTCATTTAGAAAATGAAAATGCTAGATAGATGGGGCAGTGGCCCAAACCAGCCTCCCTTTCTGTTCTCTGTCTTTATTTTGTGAAGGCATTGGTGTTTTTGGTATTTTTTGTCTACAAAGTGTGCCAACAACAGCAAATTTAGTGTTTATGTTAACTTAGATCTGACCGGGAACATTTAATTCATTAGACAAGCATTGTAACGATAATAATGTGGATATTTTGTTGCTGTTTGCTTGCTAACTTGTTAGCACTTTTAGAACACCGACAGCAAATCATTAACCAAAGAAATACGTAAACAAACTTCCAAATTACTAATTCTGCGGTTTAACAACTGATATAATGTAATAAATGTACCTGTTAATGCAACAAACTTCAGACAGAAACTGTCGTCTTCGCTCTCCAGGCAGAGAGTGCACACAGAGATGATGCGGAGCGGGTGGGAAAACACGAAGTGGATTAGCAGAATCAGTGGATCTTTAGCGATCTGGGATTGGGAATGTTTTTTATTACTTTGCCCGGGCATTATTATTTTGTAATTACGCAGGTTAAAATACGGGAGATTTACGGGAAAATACTAATACGGGAGGACGGCGGGAAAGAAGGGTAAAATACGGGACTTTCCCGGCCAAAACGGGATACTTGACAGGTATGTGTTACGTCCGCATCTGGGTTCGTGTTTTGTGTTTCCCTTTTCCTGACAGAACGAACGTGCCAATATAGAACCCAGCGGACTATGGCCGAGGACCCAGTTTGGTGGAATGCCCTTACCGCTGAGTCACGTTCCGGGTTTGGGTTCTTTCCAGCACAGAAGGGACTTGATGTGCGGAGCTATGCCCAGAAGGTCCTGGACAGAAGGGCTTGCTTTTCTGACCGGATGGTCAATAGATACCTCCTGGCCGGCCTTGATAACCCGCCTCCTGTCTCGGAACGTGCAGGGCTCATTTCTATGCCGTTTTGGGAGATGGTGGGCCGTCTCGACCGACAGCAACGGAGGAGCAAGGAGGAGCTGACTGTCGGTCCGCAGCCATCGGGCCCCAGGGGTCTCATCACGGGGTCGATAAGGCTGGTGAGTTCAGTTCCCGCCTCTCCGACCCTGGGAGGCTCTCTCACATCTACCTCATCCACGCCTACTCCTGTTCTTTCCCCTGCACCTTCTGCACCCAGGAACAAGAAGAAGAAGAGGAGGAAAGATGTGGTGGCGTCTCCGCCACATCCTTCGTCTGTCCAGCCTCAGCTTCCTGTCCTGCCAGCCCAGCCACTTCAGCCGCCAGCGCGTCCAGAGCCGCCGGCGCAGCCGCCAGCGCGTCCAGAGCCGCCGACGCAGACGCCGCAGCGCCCAGAGGCGCCGACGCAGACGCCGCAGCGCCCAGAGGCGCCGACGCAGACGCCGCAGCGCCCAGAGGCGCCGACGCAGACGCCGCAGCGCCCAGAGGCGCCGACGCAGACGCCGCAGCGCCCAGAGGCGCCGACGCAGACGCCGCAGCGCCCAGAGGCGCCGACGCAGACGCCGCAGCGCCCAGAGGCGCCGACGCAGACGCCGCAGCGCCCAGAGGCGCCGACGCAGAAGCCGCAGCGCCCAGAGGCGCCGACGCAGACGCCGCAGCGCCCAGAGGCGCCGACGCAGACGCCGCAGCGCCCAGAGGCGCCGACGCAGACGCCGCAGCGCCCAGAGGCGCCGACGCAGACGCCGCAGCGCCCAGAGGCGTCGACGCAGCCGCCGCAGCGCCCAGAGGCGTCGACGCAGACCCCAGCGCTACCCCAGCCGTGTGCGCAGTCAGCGCAACCCCAGCCGTGTGCGCAGCAAGCGCCACCCCAGCCGTGTGCGCAGCCAGCGCCACCCCAGCCGTGTGCGCAGCCAGCGCCACCCCAGCCAGGTTTTGCCGATTTCGGCCAAGACTCTTGGACTCACCCTAAAGCCACCCAGACTCTTTCCCCACCCTCCCACCCTGGACCACCCCCTATGAACTCTGTTGTTCCCCCCCCCCCCCTCCCTTGTTTATTATTTTTGTTATCCCATCCTAACCCGTTTGTAATTCTGTCTTGTTTGCCCTTAATGTTATTTGTTATGTTTTCTTGGATGTTCTCTGTCTGTCAGTCGGTCTTGTCCCATGTTTAGTGTTCCCCCTTCGAAGGCGTCTAGTAGCCGCCTTTTGGAGGGGGGTGTACTGTCAGAATCCTGCCGGATCCTGTTGGTATTTAGATCTAGTTTAGCATGGCAGGGTTCTGACAGTACATATGTTCTATGTGGGAAATGTGTGGTTGTAGTATTGGTTTATTCCGACCACGCATTTCCCGGGTCTCGTCACTTTTTCCCCGATCCCTTACTTGTAATTATTTCCAGCTGTATGTAATTTACTTTCTCCCTATTTAAGAGTCCTTGTGTTTGTTGTCCAGTGCACGTTCGTCTTGTCTCATGCCCTGTCGGTTCCTGTGAGTTTTTTGATGTTCTTAGTCCTGATCTGTGTAATCTGTTGTAGAGTTTATTGTTAGTTTTTGTCAAGTTTAGTATTAGTTTAGTGTCGTGTTTCCCTAGTCTTGTTTTGCCCCCTCGTGGGTTTTGTTTTCCTGTTTTTCCCCTGTTTTCATAATAAATCCCTTTGTTGTTACGTCCGCATCTGGGTTCGTGTTTTGTGTTTCCCTTTTCCTGACAGTGCATGGCCCCGTATCGCTGCTTGCAGCTATATTTATTATTATTATTATATGATTACAATCATTCTATTTAGGGAATAATTTTAAGTGCCTCCATCATGTACTCCATGTATTTCTGGACAGGATTAAAGGATATAGTGTGGGGTTTTATTTATTGCATTATTCTATGAGTAACAAAATACCTCCACATACTCCATCATAGACTGTGTTTACAGAGCCGGCGCCAGACCATAACTTACAGGGGGGCACGTGGCTTCCAATGGGGGGCACGCAATAGCAACAATAACTTGCAAAAACAAGTTATTAAAACAACAAATACAGTGCAAGCACACACTCATACAACTGGTACAGACTGTCATCTCATTTCCCGTATAAAGTGCAAAAGATTACAAACTATGCGCAAAACTATTTTGAACTTGACCGCGGCGTGAGCGCAAGCTGCTGTGCTAGCGCTTTGCTCGACGCAACAACAAACCGCCCTTGCGCGGCGCAAGCCATTGAAATGAATGGGTTTCATAGCGCAGCGCACACCGCGTCCTAAAAGCCGCTTTACCAAAATCACGTCGTAATGCTGTTAACGGTCTATAGCCACACTTCACATTTAAGCTTACGTAAATTAAACAACGTTAACTTACCTTTAAAATAGGCGAAGACGCCGTGTACGAACATTAAACTTCCTTAAAACTGTCATGACTTCTGGGTGATCGATGGTGGTGTGTGGGGTATGTGTTTGTTTATTTACCTGTGGTGACGGTTCCTCATGTGTTCACTAAACCCCGCCCGCTCGTTTCGGCAATTGTTCACTGGTGGTGTCTTGTTTACTTTTCTCTTTATATATTCCACGCCGTCCTGTCTCTCGTTGCGCGCTCATTGTTTTGGTCACAGTCTTGCTACCCAGCCTTGTCTTGTCGGACGTTTCTGTGTATTCTCTCTAGTTACTCCAGGTTTGGTTTTCGGCGT
Organism: Misgurnus anguillicaudatus; assembly: GCF_027580225.2. Taxonomy (NCBI): domain Eukaryota; kingdom Metazoa; phylum Chordata; class Actinopteri; order Cypriniformes; family Cobitidae; genus Misgurnus; species Misgurnus anguillicaudatus. Next base: position 47,575,618 of record NC_073360.2, on the reverse strand, counting down.
CCAGAGGCTCGTCTTCACCCGGGATCCTCTCGCTTGTGGATTATATTTGCCATCCTCATTGACTCTGTTTGTTTTCCCGGAAACAGCTGGTTCGCTTCGTATTCACGCGGTACACCAGTTGCTTTCGGGTTTCTCCTGCTGTCTCCATTCCGTGAGTGGTGTATCCAGGTATCGCACATTGTGGATTATATGAACTCTATTGACTCTGATTGTTTCTCGGAACAGCTGGTTCGCTTCGTATTCAGGCGGTACACCAGTCACTTCCGGGTTGCGTCAGCTACATCTGCATCCGCAGTGGATTACCTCCCGTCTTTGAACTTTGGATTTTAGATCGTCAATTTCCGCCTTTCATCCACCTTCAGTCGTGCGTGTTTCATGCCCTCTGTCGCGTAAGGTGATTGTGCTGGTGTCTACGACGGTGAACGTGGGTGGCTCTCTCTCTTCAAGATCTGAACTGGACTATTTTCCTATAGTGTCAACTCACTCTCTCCTACTGCCGTGTGTGGTTCTAGAAATATTGACTTTGCTCTGCATCTATCTCTTTTCTAGATAAACATTGTTAACTTGCTATTGACTCCGAACCCTTCATTGTGACAGAATGAGCGCGCCACCAATGGAGTCAGCGAGTTCGGAGAGTTTGGAGGTGCAGACCGCCCTTCACCAGCAGGGGGCAGTCATTGAACAGCATTCATCCAGAGATTTCAGTATTCTGTCTGAGCAACTAACGCAGTTAAGCAAACGGTTGGACCGAGTTGCCCCACTCGGTGAACTTCCATCTTCCACCTCTGGGGGAGCCGCCTTGGCTGAGCGAGAGCCACACACGGCGACACCCCCTACCTATGACGGCGACCCTAATACCTGCCGGTCCTTCCTGCAACAGTGTTCTCTCGTCTTTGTGCTCCAGCCTCGTCTCTTCTCATCATCCACTTCCAAGGTGGCATTTTTACTGACGTTACTCACCGGGAGAGCGAGAGACTGGGGTATGGCTGCATGGGGGGCTAAGGCTCATTTTACGCTCTCTTTTGAGGCTCTAGAGCAGGAAATGTTGAGCCTATTTGACCGTTCACTCAAGGGGGACATGGCTGCGGCTGAACTGGTGAGATTACGGCAGCGTAATAACTCCATCACTGATTTTGCTATCAAGTTTAAGACGCTTGCCATTAGCTGCAACTGGAACGATGCCGCCCTAAGAGCTAAATTTCTCGAGGGTCTCACACCTGCCATTCAAGACGAGATTGCACTCAGGGAGCCAACGTCACTGGAGGCTGCCATCGACCTGGCTTTGAGGGTTGAGACTCGTCATCGTCAAAGAGATCTGCGCCGCTCTTTTCGCCATCTGCTATCTAAACCTGAGAAGTCTGGTTCTGGGATGCCCTCCGAGGAACCCATGCAACTTGGGAAGTTTCGCATCACTGCTGGGGAAGAGAATCGTCGTCTGTCAAATGGACTTTGCCTGTATTGTGGTAAGCCAGGACACATGGCGGCCACATGTCCGTTAAAAGGTTCCGCCCGCCGATGAATTTGGGAGTCTCGGTGGGCGCGTCGTCATTTAAATCTCCCGTTAGCAGTACCACACTACCCGTGATTATTAATTCTTTTCATTCACAGGCGTTGTTGGATTCCAGTGCGGAGGCCTGTCTCTTGGATGCTGGGTTGGCCAAGTCCTGGGGTATTCCTTTCATTTCTCTACCCTCTCCCTTGTCTGCCTGGACTTTGAAGGGTCAGCATATGGCTGTGATCACACACCGCACACCCCCTGTAAGTTTGTTTGTTTCTGGCAATCATCGTGAGGAGATTGAATTTTATCTCTTAGAGGATTCAGAATCGCCAGTCATTCTAGGGCATGACTGGCTATCCAAACATAATCCTCACGTTGATTGGCAGAACAACGTTGTGTTGTCTTGGAAGTCTTCGTGTTATGTTTCATGTCTTGGTCCTGCTCCCTCTCCTGTCTCTTGTTCTGTTTCGCAGGTTCCGGCTGTTGATCTCTCAGGGGTCCCGGCGGAGTACTCGTATCTGCATCAGGAATTCAGTAAAGCCCGGGCTACTTCTCTGCTTCCTCACCGGTCGTATGATTGTGAAATCAAACTCCTTCCCAACACTTCTCCGCCTAAGGGTCGTATTTTTTCCCTATCTAAACCAGAAAGAGAGGCTATGGATAAGTACATTAGTGAAGCTTTAAAAGCCGGTCTCATTCGCCGCTCCTCGTCTCCAACCGGTGCTGGATTTTTCTTTGTTAAAAAGAAAGACGGGTCTCTTCATCCGTGCATTGATTATCGAGGGTTGAATGACATTACTGTTAAGAATAAGTACCCCTTGCCATTAATGTCATCAGCTTTCGAGTTGTTACAGGGAGCGCACGTGTTTACCAAGTTAGATCTGTGCAACGCTTATCACTTGGTACGTATTAAGGAGGGTGATGAGTGGAAGACAGCCTTTAGTACACCCTCAGGACACTGGGAATATTCCGTTCTGCCGTTCGGGCTTTGTAACGCTCCGGCTGTCTTTCAGACCATGGTCAATGAAGTGCTGGGTGACATGATTAACAGATTTGTCTTTGTGTATCTCGATGACATTCTCATCTTTTCTCCCTCCATGCAGATACACACCCAGCATGTTCGCATGGTTTTGCAACGGCTATTAGAAAATCAACTTTTCGTTAAGGCGGAGAAGTGCGAGTTCCACAAGCAATCGGTTTCGTTTCTGGGTTTTGTTATTGCCGAGGGAGAGATTCGTCCCGATCCCGCTAAAGTTAAGACGGTTGCTGATTGGCCAGTACCCGACACTCGGAAAGAGCTTCAGCGATTTCTGGGATTCGCCAATTTTTATCGGCGTTTCATCAGAAATTTTGGTCAGATCGCTAAACCTCTTAACGCTCTCACTTCACCTAACGTGTGTTTCCGTTGGGATAGGGAGGCTCAGGAGGCCTTTGATGGTTTAAAGTCCCGGTTCATCTCTGCACCTGTCTTCTCTATTCCCGATCCGGCTAAACAGTTTATAGTGGAAGTGGATGCGTCTGATGTCTGGGTAGGTGCCGTTTTATCTCAGCGATCGTCTATCGATGGGAAAGTGCATCCTTGTGCCTTTTTCTCTCACCGGTTAAACCCAACAGAACGAAATTACGACATAGGTAATCGGGAGCTGTTGGCGGTTAGACTCGCTTTGGGCGAGTGGCGTCACTGGTTGGAGGGAACCTCGGAGCCCTTTCTGGTCTGGACGGATCACAAGAACCTTGAATATATTCGTTCGGCCAGAAGACTAACATCTAGGCAGGCTCGTTGGGCACTTTTCTTTGATCGTTTTAACTTCACTCTCTCGTACCGGCCTGGCTCGAAGAATACGAAGCCTGACGCTCTCTCCCGTCTGTTCGAGAAGTCTGATTCAGAGCGGACTGAGACCATTCTCCCGGAGGGGAGAGTGGTCGGTGCCCTCGTATGGTGTATCGAACAGCGGGTGAGAGAGGCCGGCCGGGAGGGGGAAGTTCCCGAGGGGTGTCCAGCGGGTCGCCTATGGGTTCCTGAGCGGTTACGTTCCGATGTCATCAGGTGGGGTCACGAGTCCAAATTTGTCGCCATCCAGGTATTCGGAGAACGTTGGCTGCCATCCGTCAGCGTTTTTGGTGGTCTTCTATGACCACGGACATCAGACAGTTTGTATTAGCCTGTTCGGTTTGTGCTCGTAATAAAGCATCTAATTTACCTCCCGCTGGTCTGCTTAAATCTTTGCCCGTGGCCTCCCGCCCCTGGTCTCATATTGCCCTTGATTTTGTCACCGGCTTACCGGCATCTAATGGTAACACTGTTATTCTAACTGTGGTGGATCGCTTTTCTAAGGTGGTTCATTTTATTCCCCTACCCAAGCTTCCTTCTGCCAAGGAGATGGCTCAGGTTTTGATCAATCACATCTTTCGGTTACACGGTATTCCGACTGACGTAGTGTCAGATAGGGGTCCTCAGTTCATCTCTCGTTTTTGGCAGGAGTTTTGTAGACAGATTGGTGCTACGGCCAGCTTGTCTTCTGGTTATCACCCGCAGACCAATGGGCAATGCGAACGGGCTAATCAGGATTTCGGTAGAACGCTTCGCTGTCTGTCGTCCCAATATCCGAATTCCTGGTGCAATCAGCTCCTGTGGGTTGAGTATTCTCATAATTCTCTTCCTGTTACATCTACTAATATGTCCCCGTTTGAACTTTCCATCGGTTATCAACCCCCCATTTTTCCATCACAGGAGCCCGAGGCAGCGGTTCCTTCTGCGTTAGCTTTCGTGCGCAGGTGCAGACGCAATTGGAGGAGAGCTAAGACACTTTTACTATCTAATTCCAGACAAACCAAAGCTGCGGCTGACCGTCATCGGCGACCTCCACCCCGTTACGTTTGTGGTGAAAGGGTATGGCTTTCTACCAAGAATCTGTCTCTCCGTGAGCCTTCTCGTAAGCTGGCTCACGGTTCATTGGGCCATACAGCATCTCTAAGGTCATTAATCCGGTGACGGTAAAGCTTAAGTTACCCCTTTCTCTTGGTCGGGTTCACCCTGTTTTTCATGTATCCAAGGTTAAACCTGTGATATTTGCTCGCAATAACCCTCCTGTCTCTGCCCCTAACCCTCCCGCCCCTCGTCTATACTGTTAAGAGGTTACTAGATTCTCGCCGCAAGGGCAGAGGTTTTCAGTATCTAGTGGATTGGGAAGGATACGGTCCGGATGAGAGGTCTTGGGTTCCGGCTCGGGATATACTGGTTCCTGATCTGATCGAGGATCTCCGTCGGCGACAGGGTGAGTCTCCCGGTCCGTCTGGTGCCGGCCTTGGGGGGGAGGCTACTGTCATGACTTCTGGGTGATCGATGGTGGTGTGTGGGGTATGTGTTTGTTTATTTACCTGTGGTGACGGTTCCTCATGTGTTCACTAAACCCCGCCCGCTCGTTTCGGCAATTGTTCACCGGTGGTGTCTTGTTTACTTTTCCCTTTATATATTCCACGCCGTCCTGTCTCTCATTGCGCGCTCATTGTTTTGGTCACAGTCTTGCTACCCAGCCTTGTCTTGTCGGACGTTTCTGTGTATTCTCTCTAGTTACTCCAGGTTTGGTTTTCGGCGTCCAGAGGCTCGTCTTCACCCGGGATCCTCTCGCCTGTGGATTATATTTGCCATCCTCATTGACTCTGTTTGTTTTCCCGGAAACAGCTGGTTCGCTTCGTATTCAGGCGGTACACCAGTTGCTTTCGGGTTTCTCCTGCTGTCTCCATTCCGTGAGTGGTGTATCCAGGTATCGCACATTGTGGATTATATGAACTGTATTGACTCTGATTGTTTCTCGGAACAGCTGGTTCTTTCATCCACCTTCAGTCGTGCGTGTTTCATGCCCTCTGTCGCGTGAGGTGATTGTGCTGGTGTCTACGACGGTGAACGTGGGTGGCTCTCTCTCTTCAAGATCTGAACTGGACTATTTTCCTATAGTGTCGACTCACTCTCTCCTACTGCCGTGTGTGGTTCTAGAAATATTGACTTTGCTCTGCATCTATCTCTTTTCTAAATAAACATTGTTAACTTGCTATTGACTCCGAACCCTTCATTGTGACAAAAACAGTGTCCTGTAGATTTGAAATTTCCACCTCAACCTCTAATCTCTGAGTTTGAGCCAGTCGGTGCATGAAGTCAGATGAAGCAGGCGGTGCTGGTTCTTTCTGAATGTTCTAATATCCATATTTTACACAATCCATGAAATGCCGTGAAAAAACACGTTGCTAGTATCAAGTCACAAATATGCTAAAGACGTAAAGACGCATGAGACGCTGCAATACATCCAATCAGAGAAACTGGTCTATTTTAATTAAAGAAAACACATATCCACTATATTTTCCTCAGTTGATTACATTAAAAGTCATGAAACATTCAATGTTTAATTTATTTTAATTATTCTTGATATATATTAAATTAATAAAAAACTTTGTAGGGGGGCACAACAACCTGTTTGGGGGGCCACGGCCTGCGAATGCCTCCCTTGACACCGGCCCTGTGTGTTTATAATATAGTTTGACTCCTACTCATAACATTACTTAAAGAAACAATCTGAGTAACTCATTTTACTTCATCCTAAATATTAAAAACTGATGCGCTTTTGTTGTTCTTTGCTTTTTTGTGTTTTAGTTTCTATTTCATGTGAAGCTGTTTTGAAACAATGAACAATTGTGAGAAGTGCTAAATAAATAAAATTGACTTGACATAGCGTCATTTAAATAACTTTACACAGAAATTAAAAAGAATTTAAAAGATACATAAAAGTCCATTTTAAAATATCTTGCTGATCATGAGACAGCTGTTGTACCTCAGATCAGGTGATGTTTCTCTGTCCTGAAAATGTATTGGATGTGGCATAGACACATCACTCTTCATAGACAAACAGCTGATCTGAGATGAGTCTGATCTCTTCTGATGGTCTGATCTATAACAAGATAATATACACTAAGTGTTTTCATTCTTAGTTTAATTTGCATCAAGAAAGATATTTAGAGCTATTTGATGATCTTATTACAAAATTAATTGATCATATAAACATGCAGAATATTATTTATATTAATGACAGTTTAAAAAAAATGTTTATGTCAAATTTAAATATGAAATGTGTAACTTGTAATTTACTTGTGTTTAGATTAAATATTTAATACAGACTTGAATACCTGACTCCTGGAGAATCATCTTCATCTCTGAATATTTGTGAATGAGCCATGAATCATTCAGTCACATCAGTCTGATCTCCACTGATGAATCTGATCAACACCACTAACTCTGAATGAATCTGATTCACCTCCACAGACTCTGAATGAATCTGATCTCCTCCGCAGATTCTGAATGAATCTGATTCTCCTCCACAGACTCTGAATGAATCTAATGAATCTATGAATCATAATCATGGTCAAAGGTTTAATACTGTTATAAATCAGCACAAAGTCTAAACCTCTGAGTCAGTAGACAAGCATGCTTTTTGTGTGTGTTTTAGTTTCTATTTCATTTGAAGCTGTTTTAAAACAATCAACAATTGTGAAAAGTGCTAAATAAATGAAACTGACTTGACATAGTGTCATTTAAATAACTTTACACAGAAATTATAAAGAATTTAAAATATACAAAAAAGTTATAAATCAGCACAAAGTCTCTGCACTGCTTCTGACAAAATCCATTCAGTCACTGAGCTTTAATAAATATTAGTCATGTTTTAAAAACGATAATAGATGATACTGTTTAGATAAATATAAAAGTTTAATTTTACTTTTAACTGTAAAAAAATTTATTAGAAACATCGAATCAAGTAACACTTACCTTCGTCAATCTATTTCTTCTCAAAGTGAACAAGGACACGTAAGTGACTTTCAACGAATGCAGACACATTAAAACTGTAAAATGGTGAGAGATTATAAAACACACCTGTTTATGACTAAAAGCAATAAGAGACCAAAGTACCAAAGTCCCTTCTGTGCTGCTGCTGGTGTAAGTATAAATGTCAGTATTATCTGATTAAAAAGGTTTATTGAATATAAATAAAGATGAAGATAATTTGGCCAAACGTTAAATTCCAGCTGAATATTTATGTATGAATGCATATGCGTGTAAATCAATGTTTGTGTGAAATAATGAAAATATGCACAAAAACACGTAGATAAATGAATTCATATTTATATGAAGCACTTACTGCTAGATGTACTGTATGTTATAAAGTTATTATACAGGCTACACACACACGCCTAAATGACAAAGTGAGACAGGTCGCACCAGTGACCTTTATTTAAAATCTTTAAAGGACAAGTTTGGTATTTTACACTTAAAGCCCTGTTTTAAGATTGTTTTTGGTGAAATAGAACGGTTTTGACTGAAATTTCGACACATGCGGCTGCCCCGAGAATTTTCGGATGTTTGTGTTTCATCTCACAGCTCTACAATGGGTTTAATGGTGCACTGGAACAATCCTTTCTAAAATGCATTAAACTTTCGTTTACAAAGACGTGAAACTCAGCTGTTTTAGCATTCGTTGTTAACTTGTGGACCTATTTTTCCAAACGCCTCACACCCGTATTTTCTTCCGCTTAGAGCTTGAATAATAGACACTCCAGCCCAGGTGGTGGCGCTAATCCCCCATTGCCAATTGCAAGAATAGAAACAAAGTTCCCGGGGGCGGAGTAATACCTCACAGCACATCTAATACAAGTCAATGGAGTTGGCAAAAACTATGATAAAACCTGTTGGAAAGCATCTTTTGCAGTGATTTTTGTGTGAGCATACCAGTGAACACCCCTGACCACTCGCTGAGTTTCACGTCTTTGTAAACGAAAGTTTAATGCATTTTAGGAAGGACTGTTCCAGTGCACCACTAAACCCACTGTAAAGGTAGGAGCTGAAACACAAACACCCAAAAATTCTCAGGGCAGCCGCATATGTCGAAATTTCAGTCAAAACCCCTCCACCTCATCACAAACAATCCGAAAACAGGGCCCCAAGTGCAAAACACCGAACTTGTCCTTTAAATCTTTTTTTTTACATTAGTAACTCAAGAAACAGACACATATACATGTTGTGTAATATGCAAATCATCCAACCATCATAAGCTAAGTATTATAACCAATTTCATACGCAATCCTTCAGAACATTACAAACCTGTGTTGTTATTTTATACTGCAAGTGTTGCTTTAATGCAAAGTATTATAATCACAAAGTTGAGAATATTGTTTAATAAAAGACACATATACTGTTTTGTATTAAAAAGTGAAGAGAGCTTTGGATACATGTATTAGACAGATTTTGATTGATTGAATACTTTATTGAACAACAACAATCCACATTAAGTGTTCAAAAGGATAAAAACACAAAAAGCCCATAGCCTTATTTCCATATTGTGGTCCTTAAGATATAAAACATAAGAAATACAGTACTCTTTGTCAGGATTTGCTGGCAAAGAACCCAAGCGCAGACAGAGATGGAGAAAACACTGATGACTTTAATTAAAACAAGAAAACAAAAACCCACGAGGGGGCAAAACAACATTAACAGATAATACAAAAACACTAACAAGGCAAGACTAGACTAAACTGTAAACAATGAGCTAGACAAGAACAAACACTAAACTTGACTCAACTGGACTGGATATTAGGCCTAAACAGGAACAATACAAACTCCATATAAACAGACGATCGAGCACAGGACAACAAACACAAGGGCATTAAATAGGGGAGCAAATCAAGAGGGGAACAGGTGACATGAATCAAACAATAATGGGATGATTAACGAGGAAACAAGGGGGCGGGGTCAGGAGACGAGACAGAAAGCACATGGCAATGAAAAAACAAAGCCAGTGCTCTCACACAAAACATTGGGCTGCCATGATCCTGTCACTATGACTTAAAACTGTGACTTGAAGACAGGACCATGACACTCTTTGGTGCATGATTTGCAGAAGAGCTCAGAGACAAAGAAACTTTGTCATATATATATATAAACATAGTATTAGGGCCGCCCCTAGTAGATGTCAGAAATCAGAATCACGAACAACAATCCTGGAGGTATTCACAAGACTTTCAGAACATAACTGATGTGTTATACAGAGTTATTACATGGCTCTCTGGAATGCTTGATTCTGATTGGTCAGTTGAGACATTTGCAGGTTCGTTCTTTTCGAATAATAACCGCTCCAAAGTAATAACGCATAGCCGGTACTACTTGTACGAGTAAAATCGCTCCGCGCCATATAAAGATTACTGTTTGGCGCCATCTTGTGACAAACACTGGACAACCACAATTAAGAATGGAAAATGTTGACATTAATTTTAGCATGTACGGAAAAAACAAAACATTTAAACAGTGGATAGAAGAACGAACAACGACAAGACACAGAGAGCTTACTGAGACTGAACTTGACAAAATAGAGCATGACAGCTACGAAGCCACCACACAAAAAATACAGAATGGGCATTAAAACTTCTCAAAGACTGGCTAAAAGAGAAAAAATGGAGACAGACAAGTATGAAGCAGAGGATCTTAATAAGGTATTACGATCATTTTATGCATCTGTGCAAAGTTTCGCAGAAGGATAAAAATGTTAATTTAAAACAAATATGCCAATAAAATGTTTCAAATTCATATTCATGTCCAGTTTTTTTTTTCTTATGTGGCAAGTAGCCGTGTAATAAGCGGGATAATGTAGAGGCAGCCGGTAGTTATCGGGAAATAAGCCCCTTCAGTCGCGGCTTATATCCCGATAACTACCGGCTGCCTCTACATGATCCCTTACTTATTCCTCCTGCAGCATCATGCACCAATCACTGCTAAACCCTGAATGGGTGTTTTCTGAGTAAAGGCCTTGCATCTCTCCTCGTTTTCAACATAACCTATAGGATTCATAAAAAATGGAGACATTAATACATAAATTACCTTAAACTGAAAAAAATTATTAATTTAATTAAATCAATTTTTTAAGGTAAGTGGTTGCAATCAATTTATTTAAGCTACATTTAAAAAAAAACATTAGTAACGTAAAATAAAATATAAAACTTTTGTTTAAATGTAGCTTAAATAAATTGATTGCAACCACTTACCTTGATGTGCACTGCTTCTTCCTAAAATTAAAAACAAATTAATTCACTTAAGTTGTATAAAAGGCTCTGACATTTCTGGGTGTCTGTCACTTTAAGACTCTTATAATGTGGGTACGATAGATGAAGTTCAGCCTACCATGTTGTGTAGCTTCTTCAGTCCCTTCTAAATGATCCAGCTTTCAATATTCATGTGTTGAATTACTGAAGAAAAGTAAGTGACTGTTTGTTGTGTTGTGTTAATGTTTCTATGTTGTATAATTTCCCTGAACACGTGCTCAGTGATGAGTGAGATTATAATTAAATGATTATAGTGATAGATCAATGTTTATGCTGTAAAACACTGTAGGAAATAATAAGTTAACTGATGTGAGTCTTCTGATGTATAAGTTATGTAGTAACATTCATAATATTGAGTTAAAAAGAGTTAATATCGTGCTGAGGAGACCATGTGTGAGCTGTTGGTGTAGTAGTCTTGTCTGGCCAGAAGATGTCGCTGTTTTCCTTCTGTAAACCATTTTAATACAGTTTCATGTATACTGGTCAGTAAGATAGGTGAAGCTCCTTATATTTCTCCAAAGAGTAATATCACTGTTTATGTAATTATAGATTATGTTTAAAGGGGCATATTAATTGGTTGCGTCCACGTTGGTCGTTATTGATTGGCTGTTAGCGAGTGTCAGGTCCCTCCTACCTTCAGGCTGCCAGTAACTGCCTTCCGGCTGTCAATGGCCACTTCCTGTTGCCAGCTGCCGATTTTTTTATCTGAATCCCTACTGCAGTGTTCCCCAAATGTTACCCTGGAGGGCCGGAGCACTAAAGAGTTTAGCTCCAACCCCAATTAAACTTACCCACCTGTGATTTTCTAGTCATCATGAAGACCTTGATTAGCTTATTCAAGTGTGTTTTGTCTGGGTTGGAGCTAAACTCTGCAGTGCTTCGGCCCTTCACCTCCAGGGTAAGATTTGGGAAACCCTGCCTTACTGGTTAGACTAGTTTGGTCCAGAATGACTCATTTGATGCAATACAATCAAAGTCTACGAGATGTCGCTCGTGTGCAGACTGTAACATGAATGAGTGAAGAATGAAAGCATCATCCCAGGCCAGCTAACAATTTTTGGTTGCCAAAACGTTTTCCTAACATTAGTTTTTTTTAAAAAAACATTCCCCTAACATTTTTAATGTTTGTTTTAGGTTAGCCAGGAAAACAGAACTTTAATTTTAGGTTAGTTTTTTAGACATCCCAACCTGCAAAAAGTCATTTCAGGGAGGTATCCCAAGAGTTGTGTCTTACTATATATGCTAAATATATTACTCAGATTGTAATACTGTGGTGTTTTCTTCAGAACTGTATATTATATATAGATAACTGTATATTGGATGTGCAGATGAATGAAATGTATAAGATAACTGATGGTGTTTTCAGATCAGATGCAGGGACACTGAGAAACATCAGCACCAGCACATTCGGCCTGTATCAGTGCACTGCGTCAAACATGAATTAAATCAATCTTCTGCTTACTGAATATTTCAATATTTATTTTATAAAAAATGAACAATACAACAGAGTAGAAAGGAGATAAAACAGCAGATTGAACTCATTATCTTGTTGATGTTTTCATTATGGAGACATTTCAATCATTCTGGAAGGAGTCTGATGAGTTGAATCAGGTGTTTTAAAACATTATGAAGGGAGGACACTGATCTACTAATAATATCATCAAAATATTCAAAAAATCTCTGTGTGTGAGGGAGTAAAATCAATATTAGATGTCTGTGATGTCCTCACTGAATGAAACACAGACCTGATTCAGTCCTGAAAATCACTGCATGAGATCAGAAACACCTCCAGAAATCACTGTCTGTTAACACAATTCACTTTATCATCCACAAATGTTGCTTAAAGCTTTATCATGCAAAGAAGAAGCCCAATGAAAACAAGATCCAGAAATGCTCTTCTGTCTGATTTCAAATGGACTGAGACAAAACTGTTCTGTGATCAGACAAATCAAAGTTTGGAAACTAAAGAGGAGAAAGATCGGTAACACTTTATTTTACGACCCGCAAAGTACCGCGTAATTAAACTGAATTTACAGCGTACCTATTTGTAAAAACGGTACCTCTACAGTACATACTTGTAGGTATAAGGGAATGATATTTTAAGTTTGGGGTAATAAAGGTGTAAGAATATGAAGAATTATAAATTATTCATACTCTAAGTATTTTATAACTACAGGGTACATATTGTAATATTACGTGGTGTGTAGTATGACTTAGTCAAGTCTATGGGGAAATTATGTTTTATTTTTTATTTTATTTTACTGTGAATTTTTCATATTGACTACTGAATGTTGTATACAGTCGATGTCTACGAGCCACATCGGCAAATAAATATAACAGCACATCACTGTTATTTTAGTAGCCTATATTACTTGCTTTTAATAACAAAAGTCCCGCTGATTTAATGTGGTTATCTTTTTTTTAAACAACTACAGGGGCGCGGGAAGTGGGGGTGCTGGGGGTTCTGCAGCACCCCCTGGTGGCAGAGATTTAAAAATGCGATGACAGTAAAATTATATCTCATAAATATCTCTTGATTTTGGTTTGTTTCTGTACAAAGACATTTTGTATGCCATGTTGGGTGTGTGATGAAGAGAGGGATAATTTTAGTAATTTTAAAATGATTTAATTTATTTCAGTGTGTATTAGCCAGATTCTATCAGATTCTGTCTTGACGACGTGATTGCATTCAGCCGATATGCTGTAATAGGCATAAGCACACAAGCACGCACACTCACAGCCACATACTGAACGCCGAATGAGTTTATCTATCAGCTTCGCAATGTCTCAAAAGAGAATTTTGGATTTTTTTCAATCACACAACGCAAATTCCCGAGGTCTAGTTATTAAGGTATGTATTGCTAATACATTTTTACAATGATTCGCATTGATTTACAATGGTCGCACTATATAAATAGCATTTTAGTTTGCATGCGTAAAAAGTGCATGCAACAATGAAACACATATAAAACGAACAAGAATGAACTGTGGAGTGTGGTTGGCCTATATTAGAAGGTCTACTAGTCTTAAAATAATTTAGCATGGTTTTAGAATATATTTTAATCAAAATATGTTGGCCCATTTTGATATTTTAAACATATTCCGATGGAAAAATGCGTCCAAGCTAAGCTAGGTTCAGTAAACGATTTTCTAGTTCGTCATCTTTTCAAAAATATTTAAAAATATAGCCAAATTGTTTTGCGGTGTTTAACGCACTTGTAAATGTTACAGAACATGTGCTTTATTGAATGAAAGTATAAACGGTTGAATTAAATTATTAAAACGACGTAAAAGGAACTAAATTATATATGTACAATAAGGAACATGCATGCGACATTTAAAAGGAATTTCAAAAAAATTATATAAATTATTCCCATGCATCGATTTTAATGTTAAACGTCTATAAATTCAAATGAATCCATTTGGAATATATTCCGACAATTTAGGACATGATTTTGGAATTTTAAAGTCGAAAAATATCTTATTTTTACACCGCAGGACGCATGGCAAAGTGAAACAAAACGTAAAGACACAAATATTACATTTACGTGTAAAATAGAATTAAATGAAACCCGTGAAATGAAAGGACCACTATAATCGCCTTAACTCGAGTAATGTCAATAAAGTTATTATGTTAGAGTTTAGAAATATTAAAAACTTAACCAAAGGACAACAAAAAGGCGTACTACTGGGACCAGTGAGAATGCATATGTATACATAAACTGGTTCCATACATCCGACTTTCCTCCAAACTTGCTCAAAGTTAATTCTCCTGTTTTTCTTTTTTCTTTACATCTTCAAACTCCATGTTGCACTTAAGCTCCACCATACCGCACAGCATGCCCGGTGCGTGATGCGTGCCAGAGGAGACTCCGCACCTGACTCGCGTTGCATTTTGTAACTTTTACAAATCATTTTGTAATTTGTGTAACTTTTTGGAGACATTTGTTACTTTGGCCTTAATATAGTCATAATATTTCTGATTATGGCATAGCTTTCTCCCCAATTGGGCTAATAAAGTAATGATTAAAAATATGCTTATATCGGCCCGGCCCGAGGATAGTAGCGGAAAATAACGTCCTGGGCAGAGAATCTCTACTATGTTGCAATAGGCTATATAGTTTGTATGCCCCGTCAGCTCAGCTGTAGGCTACTTTATGGATGGGAGGGGCGAGTGATTTTTTTAAAAGAAGACATACAGTGGGGCAAAAAAGTATTTAGTCAACCACCAATTGTGCAAGTTCTCCCACTTAAAAAGATGAGAGAGGCCTGTAATTTTCATCATAGGTACACTTTAACTATGAGAGACAAAATGAGGAAAAAAATCCAGAAAATCACATTGTCTGATTTTTTAAGAATTTGTTTGCAATTTATGGTGGAAAATAAGTATTTGGTCAATAACAAAAAAGCAAGATTTCTTTCTCTCACAGACCTGTAACTTCTTCTTTAAGAGGATCCTCTGTCCTCCACTTGTTACCTGTATTAATGGCACCTGTTTGAACTTGTTAGCAGTATAAAAGACACCTGTCCACAACCTAAAACAGTCAGAATGCAAACTCAACTATGGCCAAGACCAAAGAGCTGTCAAAGGACACCAGAAACAAAATTGTAGACCTGCACCAGGCTGGGAAGACTGAATCTGCAATAGGTAAGCAGCTTGGTGTGAAGAAATCAACTGTGAGAGCAATTATTAGAAAATGAAAGACATACAAGAACACTAATAATGTCCCTCGATCTGGGGCTCCACGCAAGATCTCATCCCGTAGGGTAAAAATTATCACCAGAATGGTGAGCAAAAATCCCAGAACCACATGGGGGAACCTAGTGAATGACCTGCAGAGAGCTGGGACCAAAGTAACAAAGGCTACCATCAGTAACACACTATGCAGCCAGGGACTCAATTCCTGCAGTGCCAGATGTGTCCACCTGCTTAAGCCAGTACATGTTCGGACCCGTCTGAAGTTTGCTAGAGAGCATTTGGATGATCCAGAAGAAGAGTGGGAGAATGTTATATGGTCAGATGAAACCAAAACATAACTTTTAGGTAGAAACTCAACTTCTTGTGTTTGGAGGAGAAAGATGCTGAGTTGCATCCAAAGAACACCATACCTACTGTGAAGCATGGGGGTGGAAACCTCATGCTTTGGGTCTGTTTTTCTGCAAAGGGACCAGGACGACTGATCCGAGTTAAGGAAAGAATGAATGGGGCCATGTATCGTGAGATTTTGACTCAAAACCTCCTTTCGTCAGCAAGGGCATTGAAGATGAAACGTGGCTGGATCTTTCAGTATGGCAGTGATCCCAAACATACCGCCCGGGCAAAGAAGGAGTGGTTTCATAAGAATAATTTCAATGTCCTGGAGTGGCCTAGCCAGTCTCCAGATCTCAACCCCATAGAAAATCTTTGGAGGGAGTTGAAAATCTGAGTTGCCCAGCGACAGCCCTAAAACATCACTGCTCTAGAGGAGATCTGCATGGAGGAATGGGCCAAACTACCAGCAACAATATGTAAAAACCTTGTGGAGACTTACAGAAAACGTTTGATCTCTGTCATTGCCAACAAAGGGAATAGAACAAAGTATTGACATAAACTTTTGTTATTGACCAAATACTTATTTTTCACCATAATTTACAAATAAATTCTTAAAAAATCAGACAATGTGATTTTCTGGATTTTTTTTCTCATTTTGTCTCTCATAGTTGACGTGTACCTTTGACAAAAATTACAGGCCTCTCTCATCTTTTTAAGTGTGAGAACTTGAACAATTGGTAGCTGACTAAATACTTTTTTGCCCCACTGTAGGTAGAGTGGTCTGCAGAATACAGAGCTTGTGAACAACATTAGAATTCTATAACTCTATTCTATAAACCCCCCCCCCCCCGCACCCCCTACCGAAAATATCTTCCTGCCTCTGAACAACTATACATCATTAAAAAGTGTTTTGATTTAAGATTTAGTTTTTGACCTTTATTTTAATCTGAGAATCCTAGTAACAGTAATTTCTTCATTTTTTGTAAAGGCGTTATGAAAATGAAAAACGGTACATACCTTTAATTTGAAATATAACTCTCAGCCGCACTCATTGATAAAAATACTCCTCCGTGATCGTCATGAAAGCACTCGATAAAACAACATCTATCGGGGCTTTTAATTCAAAGTATGCATATTTGGAGAAATATTGCTTCAATTTTATATGTTTACTTCAAATTTCTGCAGTGGGGCTAATATTTCACCCATTTTTATTGCAAACATGGCGATATGAGCAAGCTGGAGTCTGCAGTCATTCACACTCAGTTTGTTTCATTCATACGTGAAGCCGGAGGGCGCTAAAGTCTGAAACTCTTTCATAAACTTTCATAGAAAGAATAAGACGTCAGTCAGCTCAGCAGCAGCTGTCAGTCAGACGTGAACTTGAACAGTGACCTGCAACGAGTGATCGCTGTTTTTATAATAACATGTAAATAAAGATGTTTTGATGTTTTAAAACCATGGAGACAATAAACACGATTAAGATTATATATGGTTTGTCTGTATTTTTAACGCTATGTCTGTTATTTTCATAACAGTACTGTATATTATAATGCTATGCTAAGCTAACAGCATAAATAACATAAAATTGTTTATTTTCGGTCTTATTTTATGATCCAAAGCACTCGACTTTTGATGTTATAATGTGAGTTTTATTATAAATGCTTTTATTTGTAGTGTTTTGATGGTATGCTAAGCTAACGTACTAGCTGTTCTGTAAACATCTGCTGTCTGGAGATATGAGATATGTGTTTCTAGGAATAATTTTGACTGGTAAAGCTTCTTTAAGGTAAGTTTCTTTTTGTAAGAAAGGACTTTAATAAAAAGAAAGTGAATTGAGACAAAAGGAGGAAATAAAACACTAAATAGAAATTATGAGCAATTATTATATTGTTTATAATAATAAAATAAACATTTAGACAGCCATATCCCGGATTAAAAGTTGTTAATGACTCATCCGAATGCTTATTTAATGAGTCTGTTTAAAACACGGAGCAATAGGACAATAAAATGAAAGGATGTTGTGAGATATAAATAAACAAACATTAGCTTAGCATTTTTGCTGTTTTCTCTAAATAAATTTACATGACATGGGTCTAAAAAACATTTCATAAAATACAGAGTTTGAGAGGTATCATCTTCAGATTTAAAACAGAACATGGTCAGACCTGTGGCTTTATCTGCAGAGCATTTCTAGATTGCTCCAAGGCCAATTTCATTTAGATTTTCATAACAATATTTCATACATGTTTGGTGGAGTTTATAAAAAAGTATAAATTAAGCTCTCTATAACAACTTTTTTCATTATGACAGTAACTAATGTTCACCTCTTAATAAACTTCCAAGTGTCTGCTTTCAAATGAGACCAAACTTATGCTTTTAGTGCAAAGACTTCATAAACTGTATCTATTTTAGTTTGGCTATGACAGTTTTTGTGGGGGGGTTCGGAAAATGGAATGAGGGCTAACTTAAGGTAGGTACAATAAAAATAGCAACTTATTCCCTATTTACCAGGAAACTCCTACATTTGCGGACATATTTGAAGTGGTGCTTTGCTATTTATTTACTTTTATTTTCCAAATGACACAATAATGACCACAAAGCAGCACTCTATTTGTTTATTTTTAATAGGTGTTATCATTGGTAGAATAAAACTTTGCAAGATGTGTAAACACAAGTATTTTAGCCAAATATAATTTATGCAATGGCAAACCAGAACGAAACAATAGCAGATATCAGCTCCCGCTAAAGCAAAAGATGACTACATGCGAATTGCGAAGGCTATCCTGAGGTGAAATTTCTTTAAGAGGTTTTAAAAACTTTCTACACTGTGGAGTACGGCTGCGAGTGATGTGAGCAGGATCCGCATGCTGGATAAGGTGACTGGTTTTGTTAATACATGACTCACGCATTTCAAACAATGTTTTTTCAAGACAGTTTAACAGTAGCAGCAGGTTAGCTAGCTCATAAATTAGCCTAAAGTTAATAACTCAGAATGCAGAACAGCATTTGAGAGACGACATCAACTCAACATCCGAGTGGACAAGAACACCAACAGAGGAAGCCAGCCGCAAAAACAACGACTTTTTATTTGAAATAAAAGTTTTGTGATAATAAACATTAAGTGTTGGCTTAATTATAGTGTTTCAAAGATGTTTTGAAATAAGTTGTTTTAAAATAAAAAGATCATCTGTATTGGTATCAGTGCTCACATCAAAAGCCTTCATCTCTGTTGGTATGGAGGAGGATTAGCGTCTAAATAAGCAGCTTTCATATCTTGAAAGACCTCATTAATACTGAAAGAGCAACATCTGCTTTCATCTGTCTTTTGTCTATTTCAGTTAGACATTGATAAACTTCATACTGCATCTATAACAACAGCATGAGTTTATAGTAGAAGAGTCCTGAGCACAGTCCAGATCTGAAAACCATCTTACAAACATTTGAAGTGAAAAATACAACAAAGAAAACTCTTAAACAGCGAGAATCCAGTATCAGACATGAATGGGACAACATTTCAGTTCCCAGATGTATACAGACTGTTGTTAAAAGAAGAGGAGATAAACATGAACCTGTACCAACTTTATTCCCACGTCTTCATGACATCAAATTTAAATTCACCTAATTTGGATAAAGTAACAGATCAGATCCTGTACTGAATAATCAACTCATACGGTTAAGAGGAAGTGATGTCACTATTGTGTCTTCTTATTCACCATCAGATCATACTGAAGATCAGACAGACATCTTTACATCTTTACAGTCTCTGATTATGAGTCCTGAATAAAAATGAAAGAGAAAGTCAATCAGATATCAGATCATCATCAAACATCATATATAATGTGTAAGAAGAGTAAGATCACAGTATTAAATCCTGGAGTGAACAAACTCAACATCACAGTTAGTAAACAGACTCAGACATTGTGTTGAATTCTTATTGTGTTGATCTGACAAAGCATCAAGTGTTGTTCATGTACACTTCATATTTTCTGTTTGTTGGGTTTAAAGGATACACAGCCTATAACAGCAGCAGATCAATTTACATTTATTTATAATATCTATATTCTAGGATTTAAATTACACTGCATGAGTTTACTTTTAACATTTATTTAAATGAGTTCTACTCACCATACTGTCTGTAGTTTATAATGTGGATCATCTTTTAGATCATAGATCAGCTTCACTCCTGAATATGTGAGTTTATTACAGACAGATTCAGTTGTGTCAGGTGTGATGGGTTTGATCTCAGAGCTGAAGTCAGAGCAACACAACCTTTATCTGTGATATTACAACTCATCAACCTGTAGAGAACAGAGACTTTATGTGAATGATGCAAAACTACAAAGTTTGTCCACAAATCTCTAACCTCCATCTCTTCATGTAATGTTCCTCTTTCAATCCCTCAGCAACTGAGACACTGTGTGTTTAAATGTCAAATAAATCCATCACACAGCTGACTATTAGTGTTAGATGTCCTAAACCACATGAACATTTCTTCATAAATCTGTATTGAGTTCATGACTCACACTTGTATTTCTCATCAGGTATTTGATGTAAAAATCTTCCTCTATTACAGGAGGAATATCAGCTGGAGATAACATAACTCTGATCTTACATTTAAAGATGTTACAGTGTTTAAAGATCAATTTCACTCAATCTATAAAAACATTATTAATGTGTGTGTCAGTGTCAATTACGGATCAATGTTTTTAATCATCTTTATAAAAACAACACGACGAGGAGAAAAAGTCTTCATACACAATAATATCAGCAAATATTTCATCAAAGTAACACCAAACTACATTTTCTGACATTTTAACAGAGGAGTTCCCTTTCAGTCGGTCACTACGACGTCACGTCGTGACCGACGAATTGGGAACTCGCTTAGAGAGACCAATCTGCTTCGAATACTACTAAAACGCCAATGAACTTGGCATTGAGATATTTGCATAATGCTGGCGCCGCCCCGCCAGGTGCGTATATAAGGCGCACGTGCAGATGGGGAAATCAGCTTTTTTCACTTCGAAAGCCGGCTTTATCTGACTGAGAAGCTACTCTCTGCTCTTCTGGGAACGGTTGCTGAAGTTGATTGACAAGCAGTACTAACACAGCGGACGCTCGCAGTATTCCACTGCTCTGCATATTTTTTGTTTGAGTTTAGTGTGTGCGTTGCCTTTCCCTGTGCGCATCATCAGCTGAGCACCTAAAGAGTGATTTCCCTAAAGAGTGATACGTGAGAGCTCTGTGTCTTTTTAAAGACAGCCACTCTCTCGTATATTCGGAGATCAGCGTCCTTTTCAGGATTGCTTTTCGTCCGTGCGATCTTGGATGCGAGAGGTATAAGGGTTCCAGTTACGGTCACGAGCGCTGTCTTCGTGCTTGGGCATCAAGCACTCTGAGGCTGCGTTCGTGGAGAGTTTTTGTTCTCTCTGTGAGAGCATAACCCTCTTGGATTGCGGAGACGACTGACGTTTCTACGGGAATGCTGTCCGCGCCTTTGCAGTGCTGACGCCGCCGTGGTGCGGCTGTCAAGCGCTTGCAGGACGCTCTTCGCATCACTACGCTGAGTAGGACGGAGGATGCTTCCTCCACCTACTGGCCTTTCATCCTCAGCCGATTGAGGCTCCGGTGGAGACTGCAGAGTCGTGTTCTACGATTTCTGCCGAATCCATTGGACCTCCTTCTGGTCCCGTTCACTTCTGCAGCATCAGAGGGGTGTCCATTTTTCCTCCGAAGTGGAGTCGTTCCGGAGATGGCGGCCGTGCCTGCTCGAGCGGCGGAAACGGTAGAGTTGGAGAGGTTAACCCCCCTCCGCCCGAACCGTACCGCCCACGTGATTGGTATTTCGGAGCTGCTCGGGCCTCTCGGTCCTCTTCTCCTGTGCCTTTCTTTCCCGACGGCACGAAGAGCTGACGTGATTTGCGGCCATCCGGCCGTTCAGCTTCAGCTTTCACCCCTCACCTCCCTCACCAATGGAGCCGCTAAGGGCGGGGACCCCTTCAGTGGAGCGGGGGGTTGTGATGCAGCTGCGTTCCTGGAGGGACCACCCAACCCTTCCCTCCCGTGTTTGTAGACAGTCGTCCGGTTACGGGCGCTGTCCGTCAGGCATGCGGAGAGGCGGCTTCAGCCCTACACGTAATAACGTTGCTACAGGTTCACCAAGGATTTACGAGGGAGGCCGCGACCTTCAGTCGTGCGATGTTCACCACAGTGGTTCAAGATCGCCACCTTTGGCTGTGTCTGGCTGACGGACGCAGGCGAGAACAACTTCTTGAATGCTCCTGTCTCACAGACCGGCCTCTTCGGCGAGGCCGTGGAGTCGTACAGCTCCGCTGCGCAGACTGAGACGATCTCTTAGGTCATGCCCCGGCGAAGGAGAGCTGCCCTTGGTAAAAACCACCACGCCGGCTCCTCAGTCTGCCTCTCACCGTCGGCGTCCTGCGGCGACCACCTCCGTTCCCCTCCTCGGACCCCATCTCGGCAGCGCGGGGGAACCGGTCGTCAGCAGCTCGCCCGCCCGCTTAGCCGCTTCCCGTGAAATCGGGAGTTTAAGTGGCCAGTAAACGGGCGACCCGGATTGGCAGAGGATCGCTCTTCAGGAGACAGTGTTTCGCTCCTTCCCCCGATAGAGGGTCGGGTGGAAAATTCTTGGTTTGCATATGTTCCACCGGCTGTTTAGCCGGTACCTACTTAACCACACATAGAGTGCATTCCTCTTCCCTCTCCAGGTCTCCAGAGGATCGAGAGAGCCGTGAGCGGGCACACACCAGCTCACCCTACCTCTCCTCTATCGCCAGCGGGTGTTCTGAGGAGTCCGAGCCCTCCACTGAGGAGACCGGACCACCAGCACCCTCATCGGAGTCTGTGCTCTCCGCAGAGGAGACCAGACGACCGTCACCTTCAGCGGGCTCAGGTCAGTGTCACACACACATACTGTAGATGCTTATGCTGTCACAGCAGACGCACCGGCAGTCTCACCTGTCTCGCTTCGCTGCCCCACCGCGGGTACTTTGGTAGTGTCGTTAATTCTCCTCGTACGGTGCCTGGGTGCTTGGCTTCAGTTCCCAGCCCGTTCGTTGAGTTTTACGCACGATCCGCCTCGGTTACGAACAGTGTTGGGGCTAGTTACTCAAAAAAGTAATATATTACGTATTACATATTACTCTCAAAAATAGTAATGCCTTACTTTACTTTATTACTCCCTGGAGAAAGTAACTAGTTATATTACTAGTTATATTACTAGTTACATTTTTTTTTCTGGACAAGAATGTTTATTTGGGCAAGCCACGGCCAAGAAAATGCTGGCTTCCTTACCCGCTACCGGACGGGGGGCACAGCGTTCGGAGAAACATTAAAAAGAGTGTGCACTTCACCGTCAAGTTATTTTCCTTCCGTTGAACATAATAAAATATGACTGAATCTCCACCCGTCGAAACTAGCTTTCTGTTGCTGGGAACCTTCCTCTGAAAAAGAGCTTCCCGTTGTTGACGCTTCCATTTTCCCGATCTGTCTTTGAGTGTGCCGCTGCCGCTCTGTGCTGCTGGCTGCCCGGTGTCGACCAATCTGTGATGGTAAATGATACCTTGTGCCAAACTTAGACCAATCACTGTTCCATTCACGCCCTCCTCCCCTTCCCTTTTGTTCTCTGTGTTTGGTGCCTTGTGTGATGAAGGTGCTACTGGCAAATGTAACTCAAGTAACTAGCTCGGGAAAACTGTAATAATATTACCATTTTCAGACGGGTAATGCCTTACAGTACTAGTTACTGAAAAAAGTAATATTATTACAGTAACTAGTTACTTTGTAACTAGTTACACCCAACACTGTCTGTCTGTCAGTTCTTGCAGCGCAGCATGAAGTCAAACACACACAAAAAAGTCACCCAGAGATCGTTGAATTCTTTATATAATTGGCTACATGTTTTGTCTATCAATATTTTCCATGAAGTCATTGGCTGATGGAGGAACGAGCGAGCAATTGGTTACATCCCTAAAGGATCCCTAACATTTTCGGCGGCGCTGTTTGGATTATCTATTATACTACCTCCCTACTTTTAAATACAAACTTTGAAGGCGGGTTCATGTGTTTACCGTAACGTAAAGTGTAATCTCATATACCCTTACATGTTACGATGTAAATAGTCCTCAGACTGTACATTATATTCTATTACCAGACGTTCATGCGAAATCTGATGTAAACAATAGACTATATATCTATACTTCATGTGTTATACGCATTTGTGGACAAAATGGTAATTGGATGATTCACACATTTGAAACAGACTGGATTTGACTTGTGATCAACACAAAGGTAAAAAGTCATGTTTTTTTGCATGTTGTCATCCGGACTTCTGTCACAAAATACTTCATTTGATGCTAGAGCATCTGTATCTCAAAACGGCTTTACAGGGGGTAAGGCTTAGCTAAATGAGGTTAGGGTTAAAAAAAAAAAGAGTACATTTCCGTCTCTATTGTCTTGGTTTGAGTTTTTCTGAGTTCCTAAATTCAAATGGCCACAACTTCTTCAAATCTTGTCACGTTTTCCATGTGTTACAAATCATTGGAAAGCTTAGAAACTGCACTTTCAGAATCTGTGAATAACTCAAAATGCCCCAGATCCGACTGGCAGTTCCGTGACTGGTCACAAATGTTACATTTAGGCAAAATAGAAAGTTAAAGCATTTACTACTAAATAAAACAAAATCCTATGATTTACCTGAAATGAGGACTCATGTTTTCATTGAAGTCTTGTGGTTGATTCACAGATTGCTCAATCTTCCTCCTCTGACAGTCAGGTTCTGTTATTTGTCTGGATGGCAAGAATGAGAATCAAGAATTTCTTAACACTTTACTTTTAGTGGAATTTTCACATAACTTAGGAATTTAACTTAGTAACTTAGGAAACGTGAATTAGGGATAGGGCTGCACGGTATATTGAAAAATGTATTGCCATCATGATAAGCTTGTGTGCAATATGCATATCACAGGAAGCTGCTATAACTTGCATTTATTTTACGTGTCTATCATTTGTGTGTTGCATGCTTAGATTCTCTAAATTACACCAATTAGAAGGTGTTTCCCACACATTTTCTTTACTTGGGCGACTCTCCCAAGTATATTAACAACCGCCCACGTATATCTGGCATCAAATTTAGCCTTTTTTGTCGGTGATAAAGACATTATGCGTGCGAGGATGTCGTGTTTTTTTCCGATGAGTTTGCTGTGCTTTCGCATGCTCTTTGTTTCTCGATGAATTGGGTGCGACGCAAAGCAAGCTCAGTGTCACATTGTATCCTTCCATGTTCCTGAACTTGATCATAGTTGTATCCATTATGCTGCGATTACACCAGCCGCGTCAAAATCACGTCTACTGCGCCTAGTTTGCCGTTTGAACAGTTTGAATGTCGTTGCGCGTCTAGAGCGAAGTAGACACCCGGAAAAAGCAAGCATTTGGCGCGCGTCAGAGGCGAAATCTGCTTCTTGTGGGAGGGGCAAGTGCTATGCGGTTGTCTGTTTGCAAGATGGCTGATGTTGTGCATTTATTGAGAGAATTACTGGTTTACTATAGGGGGAAAATAAACGGCGCGGGTTGATAAACGTCACGTGACTTAAAAGTGAAATGTGTATTTACAACTAGTGTCCCTTCATGTTGAATGAGTGACTCCAGGCAGAGCTGCCGCCACAGCAGCAAGCAGGCTCCTGATAGGTTAACGCGGAGTGAAAATCCGCCAAAGTTCAAATTCTTCAACTCGGGCTTCAGTCGCAAATTCGCGTCAAACGCAAAATGCACAAAAAGCACCATTTGCGCATACCACGCCAGACGCTCAATTCGTGTCATTTGTGCAAACTAGATGCGCAAATGAGGCAGAATCCCTGCACCTCACTAAACGCCTCATTCGCGCCGCAAGACCTCCAGACGCGCGTCAACGCGTCTTCATATGGACTTAACATTAAAATCACTCGCGTTTGACACCTCTACCGCGGCTGGTGTAAACGCAGCATTAGAGGCCTTTAAGAAGGACACTGCTCTATATTTTGAAAGGTCAGACGGGTCCGAGTCGGTCCCATTTTAATAACTTGAGGTACTGGGTCTGATTAAACCCGAGTCGATCAGAGATCGGCCGTGAACAGAATCAGACAGCACTAACGCCCTATTCATGGGTACAAAAGACGTTACTTCCGCCATGCCCGGTGCCATATTTCTGTCCGACAGTAAACACAGCATATCTAATGCACTAAATGGTCACATTTATTAGTTTAATTGAGGGTTTACCAGAGACAAATTACTGATTTTACAATCTGGTGTTAGATGTCGGCTGCCAGTCAGTCCCTACAGTTGTTTGCGATCGCGGAAGAGCGCAAAATCAACAAAAGTCGAATTTTTGGTATCCTGCATTATATGTCATATTCTCTATAAAATATTTCCAGAAATTAAAAATGTCTCATAAAAATAAATTAAATATAATATCTGTCATTATAAATAGAGTAGAAAACTTGGTGAATATTTTTGGCTTAAATTTACTAACGCGAATTAATCCCTCTTATAGCACGCTGTATCACGTTATCATAACAGCCCTGCACCCCACATTTAACAGGGAAGCTCATCTTCTGAGTACACATAAAACCATATCTCTACTATATTTCTAAGTTTATTGGTAAGTTATAATGCATTATTGCATATATGCCGATACACACATGAAAAGACCTCGTGATGAAACCTGCACCTGCTGTCTTATATGCAAGGATCTGGTAAAGCAATATCATATTACAATTTATTGTTTTGTAGTCCTTATCTCGTCAATCTGCAATACCGCTATTATCCACCAGGTGGCGCTCTTCCGCAACTTATAAAAACCGGAAGTATTGCCCTAGGGCAAACAGCTGTATGTCCGTGTATGTTTTAAAGATCGCTCTGCATCTGATCTCTATCAAAAGTTCTTCACAAAAAAAGAATTATCTCAGCTTTTTGCTCAAAATTTGGTGTTTTTGATGAAACCTACACATATTAGAGAGGTGATAAAAACAGAACACAAGAAGGTAGGATGAAACAGATTTTTTTGTTTGAAAGCAGAGGGTCTGTTCTTTTATTTCATATTTTGTATGTTTATATATTTAAAAAGGAGCATTTTCTGGAAGGCATTAAACTTTTGTGAAAATTATGAAAAATGCTGGCGGGGAAAGAGTTAAAATAAGTTGCTGGGACACAAAAGAAAGTCTGCTGTCCAAAACATCTCAACGGGAACAAACATGCACATGCAGAACTGTGATCTTTCAGGCGACGGTCACATGTATGCTCATAATTAAGTCAAAATGTTAATTGCCGTATATAAATGTATATAAAAAGGTTATGTGTAAAGTGCAAAGTTTAAATTTACATTTATTCATTTAGCTGACGCTTTTATCTAAAGCGACTTACAAGTGATATACAGGGCTTGACATTAACTTTTTGAGCAACTTGTCCTTCGGACAAGTAAATTTGTGTTTCACTTGTCCACAGAGGTGTAAAGAGTAGCTGAAAGCCATACTTGAGTAAAAGTACAAATTCCTTACTGTAAAAATTACTCCACTACAAGTTACAAGTCACCAATTTAAATACGACTTGAGTAAAAGTATTAAAGTAACCCAATTTAAAAGTACTTAAGTATTTTTACTCGTACTGAATGTTGGCTCAAAGATGCACTAGTCCTCAACACAAAGAGACATTGTAGGTCTGGGCAGTGAAAACTAAGAAAGTTTATTTAAGAGGTTTTATTTCCTTATATAGAAAAGAAATCAAACACCTCAAAATTTTGATCTGGCAGAACAAACACAGATTAAACATAGTCATAGTCTTTTGATTAAAGTTTAATTTAGTTTTAGTCATATTTTTGTCATCTGAATTGATTTAGTTTTAGTCTAATTTTATTCAACATTACATTTTATTTAAACCCATTTAATTTTAGTCTAGTGTCATTGTGTATTTGAATGTGCCATGCTGAAAAATATATAGCCTAACTTTGTGATATAACATACATTTTTATTAACTAACATTAACAAAGATGAATAAATAATGTAACAAATGTATTGCTCATGGTTTGTTCAAGTTAGTTAATACATTAACTACTGTTAACTAATGAACCTTATTGTAAAGTGTTACCAAATATTCTTATAGGCCTAAAGATATAAAAAGATATAATTTTAATATTTAAAAAATTCCAGTAAACTAAAATTACACTAACAGAAATATGATCATGCATATTAAAAACAGGAAGTTGTTCATTCGAAAGATTAATTGAAAACACATCTAGTAGATGTAACACCACTATCTCACATTAAGTGCACATTTAGTCATGCATCCCTCTTTACAGTAAATACATTACAGCATACTTGGTTAAATTTGAGGACAGTGAAATTGTACACTTGTTATCAATCTTATAATGTACTTAAGTTACTTGAGCAATCAGTACAGGACATCGCTGGTTTATTTTGGATTATATAGTAAGTTATATCAAGTTATGTAACTTACCAGCTTAGGTTAGCTGATAAAGTAGCATCAGAGTAACGTTATATAAAACATTTGTGCTTGCCTTTGAGTTGCGGGATGACCCAATCGCGCTTCACTTTTGTTTGATTGTAGCATCACATGTTTAACAAAGGGTCCCGTGACAGAATCTAATGTGATATGCATCCATATGTTTGCGCTTTATCTTTTCTCTCAGACCAGATGCGAACTTTTCTCTACAGTTTATGACATATGCAGCACGCAGATGTCCCGCTACGGTGGCTCAACGCAAGCCATTCAGTGTTTGACATCAAAGTACCGCGAGACCAGACTTCTCCATATGCATTTGATTCGCTCTCGCAGTACTTTGATTTCATACGATTGCCCTGCGTAGCGCCAATGAAGTCCCTCAGTTGTGTGTGTCCGTCTAACCTCGCGACCACAGATTCTATCCATCATCACGCTCTGGCACTTTCGTCTCGTTTTTATTTGACAAATAAACAATGTAGCGAGTAACGTTAAGTGGCATTTCAAATGTAGTGGAGTAAAGAGTACAAATACCCAATCAAAAATGTATTGAGTAGAGAGCAAAAGTTGCTTATATTTTTGATACTCAGTACAAGTACAAAGTAGCCCAAAAAATACTTAAGTACAGTAACGAAGTACATTTACTCGAGTACTTTACACCTCTGCTTGTCCATGCACAAAAGTCACTTGTCCGGGTAAAGATTTATAATATAATGTATTTTTTGTGATTTGCTAATCAGTGGCGGAGCAAGAGATTTTCAGTGGTGGCCGGGGCCAGCAGTTACTCTGGTGGCACATAAAATCTCTATCATCCAACCTTAAAATACTTTTAAGTATTATAGGTGTGTTAATAAGAATAATGTATAACATACAATTGCTACAATACTTGAATTTTAATTAAAATGAATTGAGATTAACATACAATTTATAGTCATAATTTAACCTCATGTTTTTTTAAACTATTAAATCAAATAAAACTTTTGAAATTTACTTTGAAACCAGGATTTATATCTCCCATTGCTGAAAATAATATAGAGACCAGAAAATCATGTGAATTTAGGCCACTAAAATGTATTTTACTAAGATTCATTTGGCTGCTTCTTGTTACTCTTTCTGAAGAATGATGCTATATCTGCTGCCTTTCTCTTCATTTTTCCCACATTTCAATGATTGTAGAAAAGTGTCACCTTTAATAAATGGACTAATCCGATCACCCCTGTTGTTAAGTGCGAAATGGACTGTTCCAAAACTTACCGCTAGAGAGTCTGCGCAATGTCGGAGAATAGAGCAGGTGAATGATAACGGGAAGGGAGATCGGCTGAATAGTGTAAATAGTTATAGTTTAAATAAGCAGGATTGATTCAAATCAAAGGAGGTTTTGTGAACTGTGCGTCTGCGTGCATTATACTAAACACACATCTATGCACATTTAATAAAGTCAACGATTTGAATACTTTGAGTGAGACATACTTGTTCTAACTTGTTCTAACTGTAGCCTTCAACCAAACCCGGACTATAGCAATTAAAGCAAAATAATAGATGATTTTTCAATGATTGTCTGACATTAAAACACTAAAGCAAAACATTAAAACATTACCATGTTTTAAAAAACTTATTAGAATAAATGTATCTAGATTATCTGTTTTATATATATATATATATATATATATATATATATATATATATATATATATAAAAAAATCAATCTTAAACCTAGCATTTACGTTGTAATGTTCGTGTGGGATTTTTAATGTACAGTGACGAACTCTGTCAGATTCAAATCGCTGTCGCGCAGCACGCACACATGTTCGACGATCGGGTTTAATGCGCGCACAGCTTGTTTAGTAACAATAACAGTACATGTAAAAGTGTGTGTCGGCGTATGCGCTCTCTGTTCAATATTCCACTCGGTGTTTGCGCTGCGCGTTCTGCTCTGTCGTTAACGGCACACAACGTGAAGTAACATTGATTGAAATTTAACTTGTCCAGTCGGACAACTAATTTTCTCTTACACTTGTCCTACAAAAAAATCCACTTGTCCCGGACAAGCGGACAAGCCTTAATGTTGAGCCCTGGATATATATGTCAGAGGTCGCACGCCTCTGGAGCAACTAGGGTTTAAATGTCTTGCTCAGGGACACAATGGTGTGTCACAGTGGATTCGAACCTGGGTCTCTCACACAAAAGGCCACTGCGCCATCACCACCCTGCAGTTTAGGGAAAAAGTGGTTTAGGACGTATGATCCATTACTGTGCGTAGGATGCAACAGGTTTTTTTAAAGCAGAGGGTCTGTTCTTTCATTTGATATATTGTATGTTTATATATTTAAAGAAGAACATTTTCTGGAAGGCATTAAACTTATGTGAAAATCAAAAAAAAAAAAATGCTGGTGCTGGCTGGCAACTTTGGAAAAAAAGCTGATTGGGAAAGAGTTAATGTGTCTTTTACAGACTTTAATGTAAAATATACATGAAAATTAAATTCTATGTATTTCTAGGGCTGTGCAAAAAAAAAAAAAAATCGCCTGCGATTCTCATGCTGGTTCACAGTAAAGCCGATTCAGTGATTAGAAGTAAATCGCCTCCAGCTGCTTTCTGATGGAGCGGCATTTACTATACAGAGACGTAGTTCACCCCTTGAGAATCGCAGGCGACTTTTTGCACAGCCCTATGTATTTCTGATTGTTTTGGCAATACAGATTATAGACTAATTGAAGTATTTAGAGTTTTACGCCAGGTTTGTTTTTCGTCCACACACTCGCGTGTTATTTAGATTTGCTGCTCCGCCACATCACCACATAATGAGAGATTTGTTAGCTTCCTGATATAGCCCAGGGCTCTACAGTGCGAGTATTTCACATTTGCGCCTAAAAATTGTTATGTGCGAGCTTGTAAAATAATTTAGGAGCACAGTGCGCGAGTGACGGGCTGTTCTCAATACACTGAACAACAGTGCAATGAAGTGAAGCATACCATTGATTTCACATGGAAAGCATGCAAGAGGACAGGGTCGCAAGTAAGCAATAAGGTACTCGAGGCAAGTGCTGTATCGTGAATAAGTAACGGCTGAAGGGGTTGCAGGCACGACGCGAACAACGCCCTTCAGCCGTTACTTATTCACGATACAGCACTTGCCTCGAGTACCTTATTGCTTTAATAAAACGGTTACCACACCATATTAAAGTAAAAAAAATATTAGTGCAACTTTCATGAAGTTAAATCAATAAAAGCATTCCTTCCGCTAGAAAAAATAGTCCCTGACTGCGAACAACAACATGAAAGCTCAAATAAAAACAACAAACTGTTCTCAAACTTTGTCTCATTATATGTTTATGTGTTGCTAAGAGTGTTGCTAAGGGCGCAGTGATATTACATAGAACCGTTGGGTGAAGCGGTCATAGCAGTGTTTTATTGTGAATAAAGCACACCTATTGACCAATCAGAATCAAGGATTGGAACTAACCGTTTTATAATTAGAGTTACGAGTTGATGCGTGTGCATCTGTTTCATCTCATACAGCATGAGATACAGAGCGCGAGTCACGTGTTTATATTCACGCTTTGGTCCGCAAGGCAAGCCTCCCCCGATCGCGCCCGCGTCTCAAGATGCGATGACTGACAGTGGTGAGTTTGAGACCACGGACTCTATGGCTGTTTTAACTTTATTTGTTGTATTTCCAGCTTACAACTAGTGTTGCTTATATAGGTAAGCAATAAGGTACGAGAGGCTGTGCTGTATCGTGAATAAGTAACGGCTGAAGGCCGTTGTTAGGCACGACGCCAAGCGGAGTGCCTGCAACCCCTTCAGCCGTTACTTATTCACAATACAGCACTTGCCTCGAGTACCTTATTGCTTTTATAAAACGGTTACTACACAATATTAAAGTAAAAAAAAATGAGTGCAACTTTCATGAACTTAAATCAATAAAAGCATTCCTTCCGCTAGAAAAAATAGTCCCTGACTGCGAACAACAACATGAAAGCTCAAATAAAAACAACAAACTGTTCTCAGACTTTGTCTCATTATATGTTTATGTGTTGCTAAGGGTGTTGCTAAGAGCGCCGTGATATTAAATAGAACCGTTGGGTGAAGCGGTCATAGCAGTGTTTTATCATGAATAAAGCACACCTATTGACCAATCAGAATCAAGGATTGGAACTAACCGTTTTATAATCGTCAACGAGCCATTTTCACGTGACGAAAACGAGACGAGACTCAACAAAAATACTGGTCATGTGACCATGACTATAATAAAATGTATAATGCAATATTGTTGACGAATAAAAACGAGACTAAAAGTGGTTTACAAAATAAAAACTAATCTAAAATATCTCTTCATTTTCGTTGACCAAAACGAGACCAGACGAAATGTTACTGTCATTTCATCTTTTTAGCCATCCCAGCATCTCTGCGCCCCCGCTACCTGACTGCAGATAATCACGTGTGTATTTGGCGCTGCTCAGATCAATAAAAAAATAAAAGTACCACAAGAGTGAGTAGAAAGCATGCAGAGCAGTCTTCTGTCGCAATGCTTTAATTTCAAACGCCTCCTTTGCACTGTAATGGGCATTTCACACGGTATGCGGCAACCGCAAGTGTTAAGTTCTTTTTCAATAGGAGGAGTGCGTAAGGCGCCAAAACGGGGGCGGTTACAAAAGTGAAGCAGAGTTGGTCCGCACGCCTTGCTCGTGCACCCAAAATCCTTTCCCTTTTACGGACAAGACTCTTCATGCCAGGCGCCATTGAAGATAAACAGATTGGCATTAATGCTGCACAAAACTCTTCCATTACACAAGAAAAGCTGTAGCCGAATTCGCCGATTGCCGCGTGAAACGGCCATACACAATTGATGGACCGCTATGACCCGGAAGACACAGCACTCTGTCTCCAAATGGAAAAGAAAAGTCCAAAATAAAGCCAATGGATCCCTTTCAGGTCAGTTCACAAGCACGTTAAAATTCAGCTAAGTAGGTTTTGTTAATTCAAATAATAAATAAGTGTAGTTATTAGCATATACAAAACAATGAATGTATAAGGCATATATATCTTTACCATGCTTCAAAACGCAAACAGCTGAAGTTACATGATATAAATTGATACAATACTATTTAAATCACGCAAATGATTTGGTGGTGTAGATGTTCCAACTGTTCCGTTTTGGACATTACTAGTGATGCTCCGATCGATCGGCCGCCGATCGTAATCGGCCGATAACGGAATTAAATGACGCGATCGGCACTCGCTAAATTTGCCGATCTCATGAGACGATTTTTCCGCTTACTTTTGTCATCATAGCGTTCCTGATGCGGCTGCAATTAGAGACCACTTTACACAGTGCAAGAATTTTGTAACCCATTGCTCATGTGTGACGTGATTTCCCTCTCTGCCCTTACAGAGATATGCGCATTTTCTATGAGGACGCGCAACATACACATATCTGCTACAAATGAACAGCGTATACAACACATATCTATCGCGGACAATTGCATCCTCGTGCCGAAAGTTTATTACTTGCATTCGTTTTAAAGTTTTGAAGGTTTAAACATCCATTTTCCTCACAGCTGCTCTTGTTTGCGGACACCCGCCGCACGCATACACAGCAGCCTGTCATCAGTGCACGTGAAGAGAACGATCTCTCCCACGCCTTAAAGCTACAGTATCCTAATTCATCTCTAAATAAAATTACTCTCTGCTCATCATTGAAGAACTGTTGTACTTCATTCGAATGCGTGTATATTTAATTCATACAGTAAAGACTGTGAAGTGTTTTATTTTAATAACTTTTAACAGACATAAACCTTTTTAAAGGCATATTACATTTCTCTTTGCAAAAAGAAATATTATTGTGCTTATTTATTTGATTCTCTATAAAAACAAGAATATACCTAATTTATAGTTAGTGTTGGAGAAAATGTATTTTCTTATTACATATTATGTATTTCTTATTACATTTTCGAATGTTTTATGTTATCATTTATGAATGTATAATCATTGGTTTAGATTTATGAATATATAATCATTTGCTTAGAATCATATTAAGTCTGTCTAGCTACTTAGAAGACTGCCAAGGTAAAATAGTGCGTACAATGTTCTTTTGTTATCATATGACCTTTGGTAAACTGCATCATCAAACTGCATCATCAAGTAACTATCTTGTTTTTGGTAAAATGTAGTCAATACTATTTTTCTAGACTTAGCAAAATGTGTGATGTTGTTGCAATTATGAAAGTCTGTGAGGTTCGACCTTCGGAATGAACCGGGGTGGACCAAGTGATTACATTTCAAATAAAAACTGGCCTGCAGGAGGACCAATTCGAGAAACAGTTTGGAGGTTTCCTGATGAGACTTCTTTATCTGGGTTCTCCCTGCAGAATATTGAAACCTCATTCATGGTCTGAGTGCGTCTTAATTTTTGTTAAGGTTCATAAGTATTTTAAACCTGACATTTTGGTCCTTCGAGCCGGATTCCAACACATCCAGTGATCAACAGTGGAGGAGACATGCCGAAGCCCGTCGACGGCCGAGTTCTAGGAATTCGAAGAAAGTCCTGGGTGGTGAAAATTCCTCGCCAGGCCGGCATTTAGGTCTCCTCAGCTGGTGATCTTGGGATTGACGGAATCTGAAGCTAAGAAGACGACTCAGACGCAGTGAATCGGGTGAGTTTCTGATTGGTAATTTGATTTGTTATTTACCATAAGAAAAGGGGACAGCTGAATCGGTTTGAGTCCTACAGTGTCGCCCAAGAACAGAATTGTGGGTTCGAGTCCCCAATGTCTGTCAGTCAGCCGAATGGAGGTTTCGAGTCCCCCAGTAGCTGAAGGGGATCCTGGAAATCGCCCGAAAGATTTTACTATATTTGTGTAGAAACCAAAAATTTATTCGGTGTATGCTTTGTATATTATGGGGGTTTTTGTGTTTGATGTGCTGAAGCAATTGTTTGTTATATTGTATTGTTTTTGTGGTTGATGTGCTGAAGCAATTGTTTGTTATATTGTATTATAGTTGTGTATATAAAATTATATATACTGTGAATTTACCCGGTGTACTGAAACAGCGACAGGGAGAGAAACCCTGAAGGTTCAAAACAACCAACCAGTTAAACGCTGAAGTAAGCACACTGTGTAAACAAACAGAAGGTGGTGTTTAGAATTCCCCGGGGAAAGAAAAGTTGAAGAAATAGAAAAAAGAAAAGGAAAAATTTTTTAATTGTTGTTGTTGAATTTTTTTTTGTTTATTTGAAGTGTTTCTGCTAAGGAAGATTTAGAAGGAGATGAAAAGTATATGTATGGTAAAGAAAGTGATAATGTGAAGTATGCTAAGAAATGGAGAAAGAATTATCAGTGGTCAGGAAAATTAAATGTAGATGAATGTAGGTCATTGGTGGAAATGTTAGAAATGAAAGCAGCTTTCAAAACAGGAAAGAGAAGAAATCTAAGTTGAAAACGTATTTATTTGAGTTGGCTTACGCTACATGACTAGTTACCTCTTGCCTATCGTAATATTTTATGTGTTTTTTTGCGTATGTTTTACGACCTCAGTTCCTTGGTAATGTGTTTTATCTGCTCTTAATTGTGATATTATGGTTTTATGTCGTCCTATATTGGTTTTATGTTTGTTTTGTACAACATATTGGTCAACGACAGTTGTATTGGTTTTATGTTTGTTTTGTACAACATATTGGTCAACGACAGTTGTGTTTAATTGTGCTCTAGAAATAAATTGATGGATTGATTGATTGATTGATAATGATAATGGCTATAATGAAAGTTCAAAGTTTTATTTGCCATTTGCAGAGCACTAAGAATTGTACACATTATGGTAAAGTTAATAGAAGAACATTGATGGTTATGGTAAAGTTAATAAAAGAGCATTTCTTTGCCTATGGGTTCAATATTTGCTTAAAATAATAATAATATTAATAATAATAAATAAAATTTGTAGAAAATGTACCATTTGTATAAAAAATATCCAGCTAAATTACTTGGTTTGTCTGAAGCAATACCAAACAGCCATGACTGTGACTATAGATATTATACAAACATTAAGTGTTGATGAACACTTAGACAATCTGTCACTTAAAAATTCCAATACCTAAACAATCTGTCACTTAAAAAATTCCAATTTGATTGTTACAATGATGTTTATCTTTTGTGGACAAAAAGGGAAAGGCAAATGAAATCACAAAAAACATGTGAATTGGCTAGTAACAAAACTAACATTTATATTTATTTTTGTTATGTCTGTGGAGCTGTGCTTAACTCTAGAGCAGGTTGGCAGCAGAGAGGTTTCCTGAGATGTCCCGGGAACAGATTGCGGTAAAAGCCCACTTGAAGGGAGATACCAGTGAGGTAAAGGGAGTACCCTTGCTGACCAGGCAGCTACGGTTGCCAGCCGCATGAACGGCAGAGAAAATTACTGTTCAAATGCGTCATCTATGGTGACAAACTACTCACAGCTCACTGATTTTTAAATTCAATGCTCCAGAAAGGAGAAAGGAGAACAGATTGAAAAAAGTAATTTTAATATCGAATTGTAACTCCAAAAGCCTTTTCCTTATTTGGTCACACAGATACACAGTATTGGACGCTTAAACGTTTTTTCAAATGTGTTTACACTTTAATGCGGGAGAGGGGGTTTTAGGAATCATGCAAACAAAATTGTTTGCGGATGCATAATTTCTCAAAAACACAATTCGGCACCCCAATCAGTTCTAAGCAGAACACCCCAGGGATGTTTGTGAATTGCAGTATGACTTTATAACCTTTCATCTAAAACAAGGGTTATTAAGATGTTTTAACTAATAGATTTTTTCATTGGGTGTAAAGTTTTTCCCCACAAAGAAAAGCTTTGCTTCCTTTATGGCTAATATGACAACATAATATTGTGCCGGGGCAAATGGTTTTAAAATAAAAGTTATTTTTATAACACTATTTCATATAACATTTTATTTTTTAATTAACACTCATTAATTCATTATACTCCCCAAAATAAGACAGGCGATGTGGGATTAGAGTCATGAGAAGATCTTTGTTTTTTAGTGACGAGAGGGTCACCTCATGATGAAGATACGGGGTGGGGGGCAAATGCTTAACTTTTGATGTTTTGGTCGCCTAATGGTTTCTATAGTTTATATGGGAGTCAAAACTAGTTATTTTCTAGCAATAGTCA
This sequence comes from Misgurnus anguillicaudatus, assembly GCF_027580225.2. Lineage (NCBI taxonomy): Eukaryota > Metazoa > Chordata > Actinopteri > Cypriniformes > Cobitidae > Misgurnus > Misgurnus anguillicaudatus. Next base: position 47,538,281 of record NC_073360.2, on the reverse strand, counting down.
AAACAAGATACTTCCTAACAAATCTGTTTAAACAAAGTTGTTTTTTGGCTATGGAGCTCTTTTGTTTTCTTTTCTTTTGTTTTGTTTTTATGTTTTCGCAGAAGTATATGACGGCGGCCTTCAAGAAATTTGCTAAAAAATTCAGGCCAATGGTCATTCTCATTTATTACACTGAAGGGAAGCAGCTGTGTAACCAGGTGATTACGTTTTCATCAAAGTCATCAAACGAAAAACCTGGTCCAGCCCGAAGTGGGACGGTCCCTTTCAGGTCCTCATAACCACACCAACAGCAGTAAAGATTGCAGAAAGACCTTCGTGGATACATCTCAGCCACATTAAGAAACAGTTGGTTTGTTCTGTCCAGGACAGTGAAGTTGATGTTTAGTTAATCTAGGTCAGAGGAAGTGTGGGTAAGTTAGTGGAACCGGAAGATTTTTTTGTGACCCCTGTTTATTTTTTACGGGAGCTAGGAAAGTTTGACCTAGAAGATATAATAGGTAAGGTTAGTTAGCACTGTCCTGTCTACACAGAGCAAAAGGAATGGCTGATTTTATGAAAATAATCATTGTAATCCTGGCAATCATGCTGATGTGTGAGGCAGACCCTGGTGGGACGAAGAGAAACAATGAAAGAATGAGGAGAAACGGAGAGGAATGGAGTAGTCGAGAAAGAGGAATGGATCAACAGAATGGAAACTACCAGAACACCTACGAGATCAACATGTGGTATCGTTATGCGAAGTACGTCGCACGGAGTGGAAACCACACAAACTGCTACGTTTGTTCAAAAATGCCCAAGTCAGGAACGAATCCGCACGTGGAACCTGAACCGGTATTGAATACCAACGATTTGTTTCCTGAATGCTTGACATCTGCATATACACCAATATTTTTGAATGCCACTTTAAAGTATCGCATGCCACCTCCGGTGGATGCAAACACACTGACTTTTAAGAACCTTAAGATCCTGCCAGAGGATGCAAGTGTTAGAATGAATGGCCCTATTCACGTTTCACCAAGCACAAAGTTCATCTGTTATGAAAACACTCTAACAATGGGTGTTGTCGACGGCTACCTTGGAAGAGTTCCGGAACAGAACTGTTACATCACGTACACCCCTTGTACAACGAACCGCAAAGGAGATTTCAACGAGTCTGAGGCCAGGAAAGGAAGCACATGTACCGATTATTTCACCGCACCCGACGCCATGGGGACCACTCACCAAATCAACTTCGTCTGGTTATGTGGACTGACCATATACCATTATCTACCAGTCGGGTGGATCGGAAGATGCGCCCCGGTACGGCCTACAGACCATTCATTTGTCATTACTGCTACAGAGGTACATCGTGGTAAGAGAGACATTTTCGCAAAACATGATTCCATATGGGGAACGGACGTCCCCAACGACCACAAACTATGGACCAACGGACAGAAAGTGAGCCTCGCCTTGTTCCCTTGGCTGGGGACTGGAAAGCTCATGCTACGGATGGAGACTTTTGATTATAGGTTTGAACAGTTTGTTAATTCTACTAGAGCGGCATTGAAAGGCATTCGTGAGGAACTGACAGCCTTACGTATGATGGAACTTCAAGACCGTATGGTGCTTGACCAATTGACCGCCTCCCTCGGAGGTGTCTGCTGGATTATCGGAGAAAGCTGTTGCAGTTTTATTCCTGCAAATGATGCCGACGGTGCAATTATTGAACAGGCCATTAACAATCTCACAAAGTTGCGCGACACCATGGATAAAGACTATGTTACAGCAGAGGATATGACGCAATGGTTGTTTGGAGGATCTTGGTGGGAGAAACTATTGAAAATACTGGTTCCAATATTATCTGCTCTTTTGTTGATATGTATGTGTTCGACTTGTGTGATACAATGTGTGTCAAAAATGACAAAGAAAATGATTCAATCTGTACTTACTGATGAATACTTCTTGGGTAATACTGCAGATGGAGAAGACTACAAATTTTTTGTTAGAAAAACTACTAAAGCCTATGATGATACTGTGTAGAAGAAATGCAATTTTGTCTATTGATGAAGGTTTAATCCTAAAGTGCCTAAGCAGGTAACGGGTTACAACCCGAAGTAAAGACATTATAAATGATAAACAGGAGGGAATGTTGGAGAAAATGTATTTTCTTATTACATATTATGTAATTCTTATTACATTTTCGAATGTTTTATGTTACCATTTATGAATGTATAATCCTTGGTTTAGATTTATGAATATATAATCATTTGCTTAGAATCATATTAATCTGACTAGCTACTTAAATACTGCCAAGGTAAAATAGTGCGTAAAATGTTCTTTTGTTATCATATGACCTTTGGTAAACTGCATCATCAAACTGTTACTATCTTGTTTTTGGTCAAATGTAGTCAATACTATTTCTCTAGACTTAGCAAAATGTGTGATGTTGTTGCAATTATGAAAGTCTGTGAGGTTCGACCTTCGGAATGAACCGGGGTGGACCAAGTGATTACATTTCAAATAAAAACTCTCCTGTAGGAAGACCAATTCGAGAGACAGTTGAGAGTTTCCTGATGAGACGTCTCATTCTGGGTTCTCCCTGCAGAATATTGAAACCTCATTCGTGGTCTGAGTGCGTCTTAATTTTTGTTAAGGTTCATAAGTATTTTAAACCTGACAGTTAGTTTCATTTCTACAAATGGTGTAAACTCTGCTAAATTATAGATAAAAGATTCCCATTCCACTGCCATTCTGTGATCGACACTGATCGGCGATCGGCAGATCATGATCTTGGTGATCGGTAATCGGTGATCGGCCCCAAAAATGCTGATCGGAGCATCTCTAGACATTACGCTACGTATCTTAATATGTCCTCCGAATATTCCTTTCGGCTTTGTCAATGGATTCCATAGGACCGATGCATGGTTTACTGTCTGAAATAATTTCATCCGATTTTGTTTTGGGACAACTATAGTCTGCATAGTGTTTAATTTACCACTTTCCTTTGCTGGCTTAAGCGCGTATAATGCCAGAAGGTTACCTTGTTGCAATGGATTTGTAAACGTAGATGTGCGTGAATGCGCGATGTTAGCAATGGTACCTGATAGCATCTGCCCTGTGTTGAAAACATGCGGGATGTGAGCGATCTCCGTCACCTGCAGTGGTTGTTGTAAATCCATCGGCCCTGGGTTCACATGAATATCCCCGCATAAAAGTAGGATAAGATAATGTAATTAGTAATGGGAAATAATCAGTTTTTACAATCTTCGCGCTATCTATCATCGTTTGCCAGACGTTCTACAATATCTGCTTCAGTTTGTGTTTATTAACCCTTTAGTTTCACTTCATCACGCAGCTATTCCCGTTAGAGGTAAAAACATTTAATTAACTATTAATCTAGTATGTGTTTATTTTCTGTCATACACTGTAATTTGCTGCAATTATGCAGCTGGTTGCCAGTTACTTACTGCAGAAGATAAAGACTTGATGAACTTTAAACAAACTGTTGCGAGTAAATAACATAAATGTAAAATCTACAGTAAGTTACTGGCAGCTAGTTGCCAGTAATACCCAGTAATACTGTAATTTCTACAGACATTTTTTACAGTGTAGTTTCTTCAAAATTAAGTTTTATTTGAGTGTTTTTAATAAAAATATTTTCATTTTTATCATGACAAAGCCCAAACAGCCTAACCCTTATCTTTACCCAACAATCAACCAACAATCAAATAGATTTAATAGATTCAAATGTACATTTATACATTTATTGTAAATTTGACAATCCCTAAATCAGGGATGGGCAACTGGAGGGCCATGGGCCACATTGGGCCCTCCTCTTTATCTTGTGCAGCCCACCACATTTTAATATGACCATTATGTCGGAAAAGATAATTTATGTTAAAACAATACTGCTCTACAAATGCTAAGTGCAGTAACTACTGTAGCAAATGGCTCGGAGTCAGATTGAGGCCATTTGGCGTCTGGATCGTAACAGCCCTAAAATTGTGACTTTAGATAACCCTGTGTCCTGATAACACAATCACCCAGATATCTACCACCTATCAGGGGTGTAAAGTGGGCGACAATTAAAACAAATGCCGTCGTAAAAGGAGGTTCAAAGGAATTCCACCAGAGAAACCTGAGAGCCGATCGAACGACAATCGCCAGAGACACAGCAGGGGGCACAGACGATATGTCTCTGATGAAACCACGTTTAACGATCACAATGAGCTGTTTAAATGTATATATGTTATATCCCTTTACTGCATGATCATGTATGTGTGATGTAACTGTGTGTTAACACTTTAGTTAGATTTTGTTCACTGTATCATGGTTCATATCTTAGGTATGAAATTATTATTCAACGTGATCTTAAACCCATGTCTTGTCTAGTATCAAATTAACCTACTCTTTATTTCCTAATCATTTCTATGTATCATATTACCATAAGCCGCATCAATGTCATTTAATATCGATTTGAAGAGTTATGGAAACAAACTTTTATCATTATGCAATTACGCAAATGTGATGTCTGAAAGTTCAAACATTGGGTCATACACCCAAAATGGGCTGGGCGTGTGAAAGGTCAAAACGGCCTATCGCCCAAGCCATCATCGCTCAATCGCTCAGTTCGCCCAGTAACTCAGCCGCCCGGTGGCTGGAGCGCTCAGTCGCTCAGTTACTCAGGTAACCCGTCAACGCAGTTTGGAAACTCGCTGAGACTCACCCAGAGTCCCTCGGATTCATCATCTTTTCTCTGAGCCCTGTCTCTTCGGGACAGTCTTTCCTGACTTTGCGCTAGTTCGGAAAACCACGCGGACCAATCCGCCCTACGAAACAACTTAACGGACTTCATCTTAAACGAACACACCTGGACTCTCTCTCTCTCTCTCCTTACTCGCACCGCGAGCATCAGAAACTTCGCACCGCATCACAAAGAGCCAAACGCAAGTATAAACTCGTTTTACTCGCTGATGTTCAAGCTTTACCCCTTATGAAAATTAAGGCGATCCTTAGAGATTATCCGATGGTTTGTGCAGATGTTAAGTAATAGTGCTATTGCCAATCTTTTACTCTCTCTCTATTATTTTCAATCTTTTCTTTCTCATCTATGTTTTATGTTATTGTATGTGTGTATGTTTAGTTAGTCGTTATGTGTACTTCGTTTTATAGCTAATAAACCGGTTTTGCATTTTTACAATTGAATTGTTTCTGTGTTCAATGCTCATGAAATTAAAGTCACTATTTCTGCCTTTTGATCCAGCTACACGCTGCGAGTAGCACTGTATATCAGTGAGAAGGTTAATTTTAAAGGCCATGAAATTAACATTTCTTAGACGTTAATATACGATTATGGATATATGTCTTCGGTGGACGAACATATTAATTAATTAAGCAATATCGCTCGAGTAGGAGTGTGATATAGCTCTATATCATCACGGCTGTGATTAGGCCAGAGGCACGAGGCCGCAGGCCTGCGGCCTCGTGCCTCTGGCCTAATCACAGCCGTGATGATATAGAGCTATATCACACGACTCCGAGAGCAACATTGCTTTTATACAACAGTTCGACGGCACACGTTTGAAAAACGAAAACTAGAAAACAACAACGGAGTTATTTTAAAAGCCTCTTTGTTTGAGAACTACTTCTTCCGCCACAGATTTGAGGGCGGCCAGAATGACAGGTAACACTTTTGGCTGCTTTGAATCGCATAACAACTCAATGGACGGAAAAGCCGTTACTTTATATTACCGTTTCTTGGTCACAAAGTGTAGTTTTAAGAGTAGTTCAGCCGAGAATGTATATGTATTATATTTAAATCTGCAGTCGATTAGTAAAGATAGCACCTGTTTGAACGTTTGCTTAGTGAGATTCAGTACGAATGAGAACCAAAGCATGAGCGGACATCAGTGTTCACTCGCCCCGCTGACCACCGCCCTCTCTGGGCTACATCTCTGACAGGGATACCCTGGCTCTCATGTTGGCCTTGTTTGTTTATGATCGTCAAAATGAGATCAAATCAGCATTATTTGGTGTCATGATCAAACTAGTACTTGTTTTTTAATTCATATTTAGTGTATTTTGTGTTGTTATTGTTTTGGCGCGAGGTAAAAGTTAATAAAACTACTTGTATAACGTTACTATTGCTTTCTCATTTATTCTTAACGTGATACGAGCACTCGATTATTATTATTAAACTTTGTTCTGGTCAGTACTATATAAAACGGTTTTTTATAAGTGTCAGAGAGATGTTTTTGCATGCTGCTTATAAATATACCAGTGGCGATATCTCATAACATGTTTTAATAGTCAGGTCACGATAAAGTAAATGATCAATGTCCACATTTAAAAGCTGCGGTGCTTACCTGCAGTTCCACGGTGTTTTCGCGTTCTGATAAGAAATATAGCTCCAGAAAAAAAACGAGTGTTTATATTCCTCTTTCCAAGTGTTAATCGTCCACACGATGTGACAAGACATTTCTCCCATTAACTGTAACGTAACATCCAAGAGCGCTGATCTTTGACGGAATAACTTCCGATTGGGGATTCACAGACTGATTTATGAGCTAGTAAACTAATGAGACAAACGGAGAGTGTTTAAAAACAGGGCGTCTGTGTTTTTCCATTCAGAGATGAGCCTGCTTAGAACCTCCATTCACTAGGTGGCAGAATGATACGAAAGGTGAAGCGGTTAGAGTGCCGATATCAGCACAATATCGCATAGGTCTTAGCCAATCAGATTCGAGAACCAGAAAGAACTGTTGTATAATTGTTATTATTAATTCTGCTACGCCAGGTAAAACCTGATAAACTTGTATAGTTAATTACAGTTAATTATGCATAATATTCCCTTTTGAGCTAAAATCTAAGATTCCCTTGGGAATCCCCGTAGTGTTTCGGTCGGAGGTTCATAGTGTTTCAAATAACGTTATTCCCCTCCTCCCGCTGAAATTCGCTACACCACACAAACACGGAAACCAAGAAAAATGCCCTTAAAGTTTTACACCAGGCAGTGAAACATGTTACTGCAATTTTGGCGCACACGTTTTTTCTGAAATGGGATAAAATGGAACCAGGAGACTTTGTCACAAAACACAACAGATCTCACAAAGCCCATTTCAACCTTTAACTCAATTTTGACCAAATGCGTAGTTACTGCGCTTTGGCTTTGTAGGGCAGAATTAGACTGGTTTGATCCATGCAATAAGCTATAAACCAAAAAAATAACACTAATTTGAAGGTATTTGTTTTGGCTATTTATTATAGTTAAATATGAAGAGTTTGTTCCGAAACGCAATAAACGGCATTTTTGAAAAAAATGAGTTACTGCCAGAATCAGTATTATATCAGGTCAGTATTTAAAATTAAATTCTTAATTTTACGCAAAATCCAATATCCGCCATGTTATTCTGTCATCTTTTCTCCCTTTTCCCCCAAAACGCAATAAACGCCACTCCTCCTTTTCTACAGAATGCAATAAATCCACAAATTACAGCGCACCATTACACACAATGTAAACAAACAATGGTGCTGCGTTGAGTACACAGAGTCCTAGTGTTTTTCATCTACTTTGTACTTCGTGATCAACAAACAAACAAAAACAAAATAATACTTTAATAGCATTGATAAACCTGTGATGGCTTTCTGTGACGAGAAAGCAATGTACGCAAGAGGCAATAGGGAGACTGGTGCTTATCTCCCGACAGCATCAAGTTTCTCATGCTAACACATTGACCCAAGGGGATCTTATGAAAAACTTTACATTATTTTACTCAAAGTCAACAAAAATCGAGCAGGACCAAAACATTTTACAGCTGATTGCTGTGAAAAACGCTAAGCGACGACGTCCCAAGTATAAGCGCAGCAATGACAGTTTTCTTAATATGACAAAGTAAGTGTTTTGATTAATGCCATTAATGCTTATTTTTTATCCGTGTCTACAACTTTTCAACTAAATGAATATAATGCCAAAGATGAATGCACATCTATACATTGTTTGAATAGATTTTGAAAAAGAAACTGTCATGGATTTATTGCATTTTGTGGAAAAAATAATTCGTTTTTATAATAAATCTTTGAAAAATCAAGTTATGAATTTGAATTTTTTATGTTTTTATAACCTAAAGATGCTATGTGAAAATTTGTAACAGAAAATAGTGGTTTTCATCTTGTCACTTTTTTGGTATAGAAAACATGTTTTTACCAAAATGTGTCAAAATGGATTTATTTTTTTTTGGTTTCTGAGTTGGGTGTGTAAGATACCAAATCCAATGCTATGTCATATTAATCAGTGTCTTGTTGACTAAAACACAGCATCGTTTTGAAATGTCTGCAGCTCTTAGCAACTTTTTGTTGTAAATATTTTGACCCAGCGGGGTTTATTGTAATTCTGTAATGTGTTAACTAACCCCTCAGCACTTACGATATGAAAACAGCTAATGTTAGCATAATTCTTGCCTTTGTTTTAAATGAGTTACACACGAATGATTGCTGGCTGCCAACAAAATTAATGTGCCTGTCTTATCAAAAATTGTGTCAAATTTTTGTTCATATCTTTAATATTGATTGAATAAGGTCACGTCAAAGATTGAAATGATAATGCAATGCATGGCTAAAATCAGACTTTGATGCTCATTATCTCAGAATTTGATTTTGAAACTGTAGTTTGATTATTACAGGCTGGGTCACATATAAAATAAATTGTCATAATTGTGCTGCTTTTTCTCACATATTTAGACATTTGTATCCGTTTATAATTGATCTATTGTTAGAAAAGGGCTGGATGAATGAATACAGTGTGTATACCTGTCTATTATAGACAAATACAAACAATATCCACTTCAAGTATATAGACAAAATACTATTAAAATATTTGCTTGCAAACTTAATTTTTAGCAATTGTTACTAACTAACCCCCTGCCTGTTACAATGAACCCCACCTATGGGGTAAGTTGTAACGTTTGCACTTCTGTCACAGTTGGTGTAATTGTCCAATAATTAAGTACTTGAAACAAACTTCAAATGTTCATTTGTAGCAGAGATGTGTGTGTTGCTTGTGTAAAAATTAATCAAACACAAATATTTTTTGAATGATTGCGCGAAAACCAAAAAGCGTTAGGTTGTGCCCCACTCTCCCATATATGCTTTGGTTGTTAGGTTCTTAGAAAAATTATCAGAATTTTTCTGATCCTTTCTGATTTGTATCAGAATACAAGGACACTGTGTATGGCTATTATTACTAATACAATGAAATCAGCCTATCAATAAAATCCAATAAAATCCTTTATTCAACCGGTTCATTCAAAGATCACAAATCACTTAATTAAACAAGTGAGGCGCGACTGTATGGTACGAACAGGTAGACTAATTGAATCACTCATCTGATTCATTCAAATGCGGGGTATGGTTGCTCGGAGATCCATTCTGCTGTTCTATATATTTTACGGAGCAAAAAACGAAATGTTGTGTGAACTTGAGTGTATGATAGCACCAAACATGTACTTCTATTTGAAATAATAATAAATATCAGTTTACGCTGTTTGGTTATGGGCCTCGAAGCTCACAGTCGGAGGCTTTTATTAGCCCTGGGTGGCCTGTTTACAACCCTCACTCACACTGTCTCAGTCCACTCATCATCATCAGCCCAGTCAGACCAATAAGCAGACCCGGCGCCAGACACAAATTCACGGATGGGCATTTCATTTTTTCAGGGGGGCACAAATTATGAGATTAACCTTGGATTAAATGGACAAAAACGAGGAAAAACTGACATACCTCTCCATTAACATAATACAACGAAGAAGTCGTAAAGTTTGAACCTAGCCTACTGAAGCAGTCTACACGTCGCAGTGTTCGAAATCAACGGTTATCCGCTTATCAGAGACAAGTGGATTTTTTAAAAGGCCAAGTGAAAGAGAATTTTATTTGCTCGACTGGACAAGTATCTTGGTCTGATTAAAACGGCAATAACAATCACCAAAACGCGATAATGATTCTGCATTCTTTAGTCTCAATTGGAACCGAAAGTGGATAATGTAATTACGCTAAACAAATGAACGCAGCAAACACAAAGCGTGTTAACAGTGTGTTAACAAAGTGGGTTAAACATACAGTTAAGCAGCATCACATCACGATTGACAATGTGAGACCAATTTCCTGAGTATGACAGTTCACTAAACAAGTAATTCATATTTAGTCACTTACATTTTAGAAGCAATATTGACTGTCTCTGTTGTTTCAGCAGCAAAAATAGTTCAAAAACCACAGCAGAACCATAACGTGTCAGCCTCATTGCAACACTCAATCGTGTCTTAACTTTAAATGGTGGCGTATGCTTAGCAAACAACCAAACATTTCCGCGCTCACTATTGCCAAACCAATCAAATACGTTTAAATATATATATTTTTAAAACAAACCAAACATATTTTTATTTTTATTCAGGAGTTATACAAAACAATAACTTTTGATAACAGTACCCTATTGATAAAAAAGGGCAAACAAGCAAGGACTGTTGGTTGGTGGGACAATTGAGCTGGTGAACAAGTGAAGGGAGACCACAGGCTCATCCAGGGCCCGGACCCCCAATGCCCACCCTTGGCGCCAGGACTGGCAATAATAAATCCATGATCATTAGGTAAGACTCAGGTTTTTGTGCTGTCGTTGTGCAGCAGTTAAATATTTTAGATGTTTTAAACTTTTACGTAATCATAAGCTCTGAGTGTTCACACATAACTAGTCCTCATTCATTTGCATGGTAGTCTGTAAGTGAGTGTTGTTTGTTTGGGCTGTTTATTATTGGGATGTTGTCAAAAATCCACCACAGCAGCCCCGCAACATTAAGCCCAGCACCCCTCTGATAAAATGAGTTCCTGCGGCTATGTACATGATGATAACGTACTTTATGTCAAGTCCTCAAACTTTGAATATCTTCAGATTATAAGCTTATCTTGTTGTGGATATTTCCTAAAGACAAGCCTTCTATGAAATTGTGAAAAAAATTACATAAAACTTCAAAAACGTAATTTAAATATTCAAATATTATATTATTATAAAATGCCCATCCCTACTGTGAATGTAACCTACTAATAAAACTTTCATGACTTTTTCATTTACACTATTTTAATATAAAGACTGTAACTGAGTGTTTGTACAGATGTGTCTCTCTATGTGAACATGTGCTGTATAATAATGAAGAAAACATTTACTAAACACAATCACAAGAATAATTTGTCATCTCTTTTATAAAACACATCATCATATTAAAGGTATAATCATGTTTCAGAGTGTTTAATACCTGACAGCAGATGTTGATTCATTCTTAAAGTTGATTGGATGATCCATAGACCGATCACTCTTCATAGACACACAACTGAACTCTGGATCTGATCTCTTCTGATGATCTGAACTATAACACACAACAATAATCCAGTTAAACAATTTAACAGAGAACTTGTACAGATGTGTCTCTCTATATGAACATGTGCTGTATAATAATGAAGATAACATTTACTAAACACAAGAATAATTTATCATCTCTTTAACAAAACACATATAAAAGCTATAATCATGTTTCACAGTGTTTTATACCTGACAGCAGGAGATGTTGATTCATTCTTAAAGGTTATTGGATGACCCATAGACGCATCACTCTTCATAGACACACAACTGAACTCTGGATCTGATCTCTTCTGATGATCTGAACTATAACACACAACAATAATCCAGTTAAACAATTTAACAGAGAACTTGTACAGATGTGTCTCTATGTGAACATGTGCTGTATAATAATGAAGATAACATTTACTAAACACAATCACAAGAATAATTTATCATCTCTTTTATAAAACACATCATCATGTAAAAGCTATAATCATGTTTCACAGTGTTTTATACCTGACAGCAGGAGATGTTGATTCATTCTTAAAGTTGTTTGGTGGATCCATAGACCGATCACTCTTCATAGACACACAACTGAACTCTGGATCTGATCTCTTCTGATGATCTGAACTATAACACAACAATAATACAGTTAAACAATTCAACTTAGTGTTTGTACAGATGTGTCTCTCTATGTGAACATGTGCTGTATAATAATGAAGATAACATTTATTAAACACAATCACAAGAATAATTTATCATCTCTTTAACAAAACACATCATCATATTAAAGGTATAATCATGTTTCAGAGTGTTTTATACCTGACAGCAGGAGATGTTGATTCATTCTTAAAGTTCAATGGATGATTCATAGACGCATCACTCTTCATAGACACACAACTGAACTCTGGATCTGATCTCTTCTGATGATCTGAACTGTAACATATAAACAGATTACAGTTAAACAATTCAACCAAGTACGTCCACACGAATTTGCGGCTGACGCCCGAGTTAAAAAATTTGAACTTTGGCGGAATTTCGCGCCGCGTTTACCAATCAGGAGCCTGCTTGCTGCTGTGGTGGCAGCCCCGCCCGGAGTCACTCTCTTGATAAATGCACAATCAACATCAGTCATCTTGTAAACAGACAACCTCATAGCACTTGCACCTCCCACAAGAAGCGGAGTTTTCCTCTGACGCACGTCAAATGATTTTGTCTACTTCCCTCTACACGTGCGAATGCATTCAAACTGTTCAAGCGGCAAACTAGGCGCGGTAGACGCGATTTTGACGTCTGAAACGTGGTTGGTGTAAACTCAGCATAAGAGCCATATATGGTGTTATTCTGATTTTGTACACTAGGTGGGGTATTGAGTTTGGGAAATGTATAAAATAGGTAAAGAGGAAATGCTGCACAGGTGCGGGTAATGAACATACCAGTTTTGACCGTGAGATTGGAATGGCATTGGAAAGCCATATGTAAGATCTGTTTGAATGTATTATTTTGTGAACTCTTTTTAATATTTTAACCATATGTGAAAAAATGAAATATAGAACGTGAGGGTGAAGATATGGACATTGTTATTGGTACGCGAGTCAAACAGCATTTGCTCACAACCTCTGTGAGTGACTGATTGGCAGTCACCGCAACAATCGGACTGGTAACCAGAAGGTCACTGGTTCAAATAGGGCTGTGCAAAAAATCGACTGCGATTATCATGTGCGTGTCATCAGTAAAGCCGGTTCGGTGATTAGTATTAAATCGGCATCAGCTGCTTTCAGATGGAGCGGCATTTATTACACAGACCCATAGTTCACCGAGAAGCTAGGCAAAATCGGGTTCATAATCGAGGAAAATCGACTCCGATTATCTATGCGATTTTGCCTAGCTTCTCGGTGAACTACGGGTCTGTGTAATAAATGCAGCTCCATCTGAAAGCAGCTGATGCCGATTTACTTCTAATCACTGAACCGGCTTTACTGATGATGACACACGCATGATAATCGCAGTCGATTTTTTGCACAGCTCTAGGTTCAAACTAATAATTTCATATTCTAATATTTGAGCTAAAAAAAAGTGAACATTCGAATATTTGTTAATTTAAATTAAGATGTCATTTTTACATTTTTTATTAAGTCTCAATTTAACATCAAGCTTATAATTATCATTGAATAGTTTTAACACACCAATATTATATTATCTATATAGTTTGTTTATGTTGAAAATATTAGCAACAGAAAAAAACTGTAGACCCTATTTAAAATCTGCTTAATCATACAAAATCTGAACATATGAAACAAAACGCAATGTATACTGACAGTATGTGGTTTATAATTCTCTTGTTTATTTCGTTTTACATTTTCTTGATAAGAAAAATTTGCATATAGGCCTATTCACTGAAAGTCTTTTCTTCAGACAGAACAAGCCGACAACGTACAAAAAGCGCTGCTAACTCCTGGTAAAAAACGTGATCTGACAAGAATACCTGCCTTTATAATGATAAATAAAGCAAATGGTTTGATACTTTCATGCCGACTGTTCAGATCCTAAAAATGAAGTGCTTGTTGTCCTGTTTATTACGTGACCGTCATCTGAGGAAGATATTTAGGGGAGACCGAGGTTGGTTGTCACAATTTTCACTCATGCATGAATTGCTCATCTTCAAAAAATCTTTCAGCAGTAATTCCTACATGAAATGAAACTTTGGGGTCTTGGCTTTAAATGTGTATACTTTTTACTTTTCGAGTGTATTGTAACAGGAAGTAATTAACCATCAAAGATACTCTGACACAATGTGACAACCAACCCCAATGTAATTAAGTAATGTTATTGAATTCTGATGCTCACCAGTTATATCATGCAAACTTTGCAGGCCGCCGTGTGCATTTTATACGCATTTGGCAGATATTTGAACTATAGCTTGGGATGTTATTGAACAAAGATTTAGGAACACATAGCCTACAAATAATTTTTTATATTCTGTATATTATAAGTCATTACATATGAAGTAAAATAAGACAAGACAATTCTAATAAAGGCTTAACCCTGGTTTTCTTTTCTCATAAAAAATAGGGATAATAGTATAGCATTTTTAATTTTCAAATGATTATTTTTCAGAAACTAATATTCGAACATTCGTGCACACCCCTAGTTCGAACTGGACTAACTGAAGTGCCCTTGAGCAAGGCACTTTACCCCTGTTTGCTCTGCAGTGATAGCTGCCCAGTGCATACTATTTTAAGTCGCTTTAGATAAAAGCATCTGCCAAATTATTAAATGTAAATGATTACAGAATTTTTATGTGAACTATCCCTTTAAAAAAGAACGTTTTCAATCATCCAGGACAACTTCAAGATTGTCCAAGACAATTTTTGTTTTGTGTGTTTTCCAGCACTGGAAAATTACTCATTCAATTTCCAGGAATTCCAGGACTCGTGGGAAGGAACCCTGTTAGCGACCGCACCAGAGCAAGCACACTTTTGCAGTTCGTCTGGAAATGCATTTTCTAGTTAAAAACAACACTTAACTATTTTCCTATAATACAAATGTTATAAGTGTTTCTATAAAGTAGCCTACCTGCATCCTGGAGAAAAATCTTCATGTGTTGATGTTTGTGTTTGATCCATGATGAAGCTGCAGAGGTGAATCTGATCAATCTGATCTCCACAACTGATACTGAATGAAAATAACATTCAGACACAAAATAAACTTCAAATCAAAGTGAATAAACAGACATTATAATTCAGATAAATCAATCCTGAGTGAGACATCAACCACAACTAGACAACATTACATCACCAAAATATTAACACATTAAATTAAGAGTCACAAACAGCGCAAAACATTCAATAAATAACGCTACAATTAAGATGCATTTTATGAAACTATCAAATAAATATCAAGTAATAAATAGGTCCTTAAGAAAACTGAAGAAAAAGTGAAGAAGTTTTTCGTGACCTAATCTGACTGATTCACATTCTCAAAATCCTCTAACTTTAACATCAACTACGCACGCGACATTACCTGAATCTTCTTTTATAAACCTTATATTAATCCGTTTGATGATCAGTGTGGTGAAGAATCCGCTCATCCCATCCTTGTAAAATGGCGGATGGAAAAGTTTTTTCCTTTTTTTTAATTAAATCCGTACATTTCAAATAACAAACAGGCATGAACATATTATCAATGATATACATTAACAAAAAGACCAAGCAGCATAATTGTAAACAAAATAATAATAACATAAAAACACAAAAATCAAATTATAACGCAGTAAATTAGGTTTCAGGGGAATGGAAAAGTTAAACGCTAAACATTTACTTTTACTTTAAACATGTGACGTCACCGACAAGATGATCAATCGCTTGATGTTTTTCTCCCTCTGCTGGTAGTAAACGAGCATTACAGATTTACATTATTTTTAAACATTATTACAACTAATTTAACAGATTTAACTTATAAACGAGGAGAAATCATTAATGTATTGCGTTAACATTTGTGTGTTTACTTTAACTCATAAAACAAAACACATCAGCATCAACAATGATTAAACTGAAATAAAGGAGTAAAGTCATATGGGTTTGTATTAATCATAGTGTGATGCAGTTCTCATTTAAATGATAGAGACACATTTAGTGATTTATTATAGAGAGATCTTTAAGATGTGTTTACTGTCTAATAAAGGAAGAACAGAGAAATGTTTCACAAGATAAAATAACTGTGTACAACTTCACATCACAAACTCACAACCATCACAACACAAACACTCTTTCATACTTGAGTAAGAGAAACACACATAGAAAGAATGGAGTTGATCTTTTTAGCCTATTTTAGTCTATAGATTGAGCTGTTTTACCCATCATGTATTACAGTAAGTATCATTTAAGTGTTGTTATAGGATGGTTGTATTGTTTGTGTTATCACTGATTGTTATTAATGTTGTGGTAGAGTTAACAATTCACATTTTGAGTTGATGAGATTTGTTTACTGTTAGTGTTACTGAGGTTTGTGTGTTAAGTGTTGAGGTTTATGAGTGATAAGTGAAGTTTAACCGTTCACTGGTGGCTTCCATATTAAAATCAAGAAGTTTTTCTGAATATTAAATTAAACTATGATGAATCAACTTAATAATTCAACCTAAAATCAGAAGTAAATTATTAAACCCTGAAAACAACAACAAACAATCAAATGCACTATGCACACAAATATTAAATCATTCTTACAGTTTCCTTAAGAAAATCAAGTAGCTATGACCTAACTATAGCATAGTTTTATGTTTGTTTATTTATAGTAGGACAGTATCTCAGACTAATTCTGTCCTCCTTTATCACAGACCTCACAAAATGACATTTAATGTCCACATGTTTACAGGATTTTTTGCTGACGCTATGACACCCTGATTGTCTTCATAAACTCTAGATTGATATTTCAGTCCATCAATGTTTTCTAACACTCGTGTACAGTCACAGTTAATGTCATAAACTCAGCTTCACATGTGGACAGTGTAACAGTAGGCTGTCTTTTAGTCTTCATGAGGATCATTTTGTTCATGTTAATGCAGTAACATGTAGTACTTCTTCTATCAATTATATCAGCTGTCCATACAGTGATCTTACAATTAATATCAGTAAAGTTTAGATTATTGAATATGTTTATTTCATGTCACAGAGAGAGAGAGATTCAGAGAAAGATGAAAGAGAGACAGTGAATGACTCGACCTGTTTCACACATAAATTCTGACAGCTTGTGTTTACTCTTAGTTTTACATCAACACTAACAGAAATGTTTTACATCAGCAGGGGTAAAATCATCAGTTTATAAATGTATTAAATATTACTTTTGAGTTCAGGTTTGGTCCAGAATGACTCATTTGATGCAATACAATCAAAGTCCACGAGATGTCGCTGGTGTGCAGACTGTACTGACATGAATGAGTGAAGAATGAAAGCACCATGAGATGTAATGCACATGAGATGAATTGTCCTTAAGAAAATCAAGCATGACTTAACTATAGTTAGCAGTTTTATGTTTGTGTTATTTGTAGTAGGTCTCAGATCTTTGTTATCAGTGTTCACATCAAAAGTCTTCATCTCTGTTGGTATGGAGGAGGATTAGTGTCTAAATGAGCAGCTTTCACATCACAAAGACCTCATCAATACTGAAAGAGCAACATCTGCTTTCATCTGTCTTTGTCTATTTCAGTAAGACATTGATAAACTTCAATAAAAAATAGTCAAAATTTAAATAGTCAGATTTGGATAAAGTTACAGATCAGATCCTGTACTGAATAATCAACTCATACGGATAAGATGAAGTGATGTCACTATTGTGTCTTCTTATTCACCATCAAATTATACTGAAGATCAGACATCTTTATATCCTAATCTGACCATGAGTCCTGAATAAAAATGAAAGAGAAAGTCAATAAGATATGAGATCATCATCAGTGTCAGATGAAGAGATAGAAAAACAAACTATTAGTGCTGTCAGTCAGTGATAGAAATGAAATCTTCAACATAATAAACATGTCAACAATCTGTTTATCACATACACATGAGCTACAACAATACAAAAACACATTTCATCTATTTCCTCTGAATATTTGATGTCAATGTAAGAGATGAATGTATTGATATGTATGTAGTATAATATAATGACACACTGACAGTTTTATGAGTTCACACACAAACAGTAAGAAAATGAAGGTGATGCTTTATTTTAAAAGTCCTGGAGGTTGACAGTCGTGTAAATAAAGAGAAACAGCATCAATGTCAAAGCTCGACAGAGAGTTGTGTGAAGTGTTCATCAGATTTTAAGAGTTAACTTTCTCTTCTTTTTTCTAATCTTCATCTGTATCATTTATCATCTGTACTTTGTGTTTATCTGTTGTGTATATATTGTGTTTGTGTTGTTATTTCTGTCTGTATTCTGATGATTTGATAAATAATGCTTAAAACATGAAATAAAAACCAAGTTGTTATAAAAAGAGTTTAAGATGAACATCTAGTCAAGTGTGCATAACTATAGAGGTGTCGACCTATCAAACAAACCCCATTAACAAACATCATATATAAGCACAGAAATAAGCAATTCATTAAAGGAATTGGTCAACAAATGAACTATTTGAGTACTATTTGTTGCACTTACATGTTGATGGTCCTGAAAAGCTTGTTGAATGTGCTGCACATATACTGGTCCTGGGTCAGGGTCATCTGGTGGTGCCCCCACCTCACCAATGGGTGTGCCATGCTTGTGCGTGACATTGTGCAGCACTCCTCAGGCCAGTATGATGCAGCAAACCTTGTCAGGGCCTTATAACAGCCTCCAAATTGCGTCCCGTCTCATACAGCTGGCATTGCACTGCTCAAACACGACTGGCTTACTCCTGAGCGGTCTGCCAGTTCTCTTTAGAAAGAACCAGTTATCAGGAAACCAAGTGTAGTAAGCACCTGTAAAGGTACGTGTAATGCGTGGCTCCTCACTGTCTCTATTTCCAAATTCTGACCCAACTCAGTGCAGAGCTCCAAGAGTATAGCCCTTGGAAATCTGAAATAAGCCAGTCATCATCGTGGGCCAGAAAATTATTGTGGTCCCTAAAAATTCATTCTCTCCGGATTCGTTCATTGAAAATGTCCTCTAATTAAGCCAACGCTGCCATTGCTAGACGGGTGGCCATTCGTGCCAGCTCCGCCGGACACATCCCGAACAGGACCTCGGGTGCGCCCCCCGGATACGATGGCATACTTCATCGAAGTTCTCACATTTCAGTTAAAATACATTAGAAAATAAAGATTTATTTCTTTTAAGACATACAATCATTGTAGTTTCATTCTTACCTTGAAATGTAACGGTTGCTTTTCTAAAATTGAACCCAAAATATTAAACCTTGATGACGTATGTGGTCGACCAACGAAACTTCCTGAAAACGCACCCGAAAACATGTTCGGGACGTGTCGGGCTGTGCGGAAGCCTTCCCACATCTAGTTTAATTCGCTGTTCTCATAGCGGATAAATAAGGATAAAGATTCCTGTTAGAGAATCAGTCAATGGAGAAGTAATTCCTCAAACTTCTATTTATTATAGTTAAGCAGCCAAGCAATGATAGCCATATATACATTGGTAGGAGTATGGAGAGTAATGATGAATTACGTTGTGGTCTGTAAAATAAACATATAAATGAATAAATCTGTATACATTCACTTCAGTAGTTAAGTTTCAGTTATGTGATTAAAACATCATGTCATGTAAACATTACACATAACTATTAGTTTAGTTAAGTAAATGAACAGTATATAACATGAACTCAAACAGTTATTAAATATAGTGCGAAGCACATGGTTGCACGTGAACATCAGCGTGTACAATGCTAACATGGCTAATATACATATCAGATTACGGCGATCGCGTTGCGATCGTAATTTGCATATATAAACACTGGCATAACATCGAACATTCACAATAGCAGGCACAAGGTGCTAAAGATGTAACAATATGCGTGATTACTCACATATTTGACATGAACGCACAACATGAACGATATCAGAGAGCTCAGCTGTCTGTCACAGCTCTCAGGTCAGTGGCAACTGTTTAATGGTCCGCCGGAAACAAACTATAAAGGCAACAAAGTTCCCTTCCGTGAACGGACTTTATGACATAGCCGCCCCCAATTATCTGTCAGGATAATTGATTCCCTTAAGAAAGTCCGTTTGACTAATCATCTATAACTTGGGGAATCTGAATGAGTTTTACAACTGGGCGAATGTACATCTTATTTCTGACTTGGATTTTAGCTGTTCTAATCCTTCCATCAGCCCCTGCATATGTCTCCACCACAGTACCCACAGGCCACAGAGCTCGTGGAAGTTGATGATCAATTAAAAGTACAACTTGCCCCACTGCCAGCTCTTTGCCATCTGATCTCCATTTCTGTCTACCCTGTTGTTCTGGTAAGTAGTAGCGGATGAAAGCAGTCCAGAAATGGTCGGCCAATACCTGACTATGTCTCCACCTACGTTTCCCCAAGAGTTGGTTGGAGTCAAAGAGGACTTGCGGTAGAGAAGCATCATGGCGCCCCATGAGCAGCATATTGGGGGTCACAGGATCTGGATCTGCAATATCTGATGAGACATAACCGAGTGGCTTTGAATTGAGCATTCCTTCCACCTCCACTAATAATGTTTGCAAGACAGACTCGGGTACAGACTGCTCTCTCAGAACCACTCGCAAGGCTGACTTGACGGATTTAACCTCTCGCTCCCATGTTCCGCCAAAGTGTGGAGCACTTGGTGGGTTATAGCGAAATTGAATCTGCTGTTCAGCCAACTGTTCTTGAAGCTCCTGGGACATTTGGTTAAATGTGTCTCTAAGCTCTCTGTCCCCTCCTACAAAGTTGGTACCGTTGTCGCACAATATCTCAAAGGGTTTCCCTCTTCGAGCTATGAAGCGTCGCAAGGAAAGAAGAAAGGCATCTGTGTCCAAGTGTTCAAGGAGATCTAGATGCAAACATCTTGTTGTTAGGCACTTGTACAAAATACCCCATCTTTTCTCTTGACGGCGTCCTATCTTTACATGAAAGGGGCCGAAGCAGTCTGTGCCGGTAGAGTAAAATGGTGGTTTGAACAGACGTAGCCTAGCGGGAGGAAGATCTGCCATCTGTGGGGTTTGTGGTTTGGCACGCCAAAACTGACAATTGTAACAGGAACGTTGGTGCTTACGTACTGCTTCGCGACCTCTAATCACCCAGTATTTGCGTCGTAGCTCTGCGAGAACTCGTTCTGCACCAGGATGATGAAGCCGTTGGTCTGCATCCTGAATAAGTAGCTTTGTAACATGATGTTTAGGGTCTAGAACTATAGGATGGATAATGTCTGGAGACAAAGCTTCTGCCCTACGGAGTCGTCCACCTACTCTTATAAGACCTGTATCTTTATCATACTCTGGGGCGAGGGAACTTAAGCGACTATCTGTAGGAATGGGGTGTACAGCTGTCAAAGCTTTGAATTCCTCAGGAAAAGAGTCGAGCTGTGCACGTGCCAAAAGAAGCTTTTCTGCCTGAATGTAGTCTGAGGCTTTAGGAGTGTCAGTGTGGGTAGCCGCCCCATCACAGGCCCTAACAGTGGCTTGAACTAGTTCTTTCCAAGTTTTGAACTGACCAAGGTCTGGAGGGATTGAGCCAGAAGCTATTGTGACTACTCCAAGAAAGGATGCTTTTTTCAGTTCAGTAGGTTCAGGTTCAATCTCTGGTGTGGGTGACGATGGCCACATATCTAAGGTTTGAGTCAAGAAACTTGGTCCAGATCTCCATTGGTGAGGACCTGCTAATTCCTTTAAGGTAAGACCTCGGGTGATATGGTCAGCTGGGTTTTGATTTGAGTCAACATATCTCCACCTAGTCACATCTGTCAGTGTCTGAATCTCAGATACTCGAGCCCCCACAAACACCTTGTATCTGCATGACTCGGACTTCAACCAATGCAGCACGGTAGTGGAATCAGACCAGTATGTGATTTGCTGTATCGGAAGAGTCAGTTCAGCCTGTATTACGTTGGCCATTTGGGCTCCAGAAAGTGCGGCGCACAGTTCTAAACGTGGCATGGATAAGCATTTGCGGGGAGCCACTCTGGATCGAGCTAAGACGTAAGCAACATGAACTTCACCTAGTTCATCTGTGGCCCGAAGATAGGCTACTGCACCGTATGCTCTTTCTGAGGCATCGCAAAAGACATGTAATTCCCTGACAGTGGAAGGAGTGTCTGCATAGGCCGGAACATAAGAACGTGGCAGTTGTAGTGTAGTGATGTCAGAAATTTCTGCAACCCATGTATGCCATTTTTCCCGCAAATGAAGAGGTTCAATTGGATCATCCCAGCCTAGGTTATGTTTCCAAAGGTCTTGAATGAGTGTCTTAGCCCGTGTGGTAAATGGTATGATAAACCCCAGGGGATCAAACTGGCTTGCCAAAGTCTTGTACAAGTTTCTCATTGTGGGTTGGACAGTCTCTGCCGATCGGTTCTTATACCCAAGAGTGTCATCAAGGCAGTTCCATTGAAGGCCGAGGGCAAGTTCTTGCATGTCATGACTAGTTTGGGACAACCAGCGCTCGCTGCTATCAGATCTGGCCTCTGGTGGCAGGTGCTTGAGAACTGCAGGTACATTACATGCCCACTGCCTTATTTCGAAACCTCCTTTCATCAGAGACTGACGCAGTCCATCTATTATACCTTTGGCATCACCCTGGTCTGGAGTGCTGTGCAGGCAGTTGTCTACATAAAATGAGTGCTCCACTATGTTAGCTAAGCCAGTCATGGTGTCTTTGTGCTCTTGGGCATGATGCTGTAGGGCGTAAATGGCACAACAGGGACTGCATGTTGTGCCAAAAGGAAGGACCTGCCACTCATAGATGTCTGGGTTAGCTTCCCTATTCATATCCCTCCATATGAATCGTAGCACTGATTTGTCCTCCGGTAACAGACACACCTGGTGAAACATGCCCTTGATGTCACCACTGACTGCAATGGCATGCTGTCGGAACCTCATTATGACTCCAAGCAGAGATGGACCCAGTGCCGGTCCAGGAAGCAGTTGCTCATTTAAACTTTGCCCTTGGTGCTGAAATGAACAGTTAAATACTACTCGGTCCTTCTCATTATGGCACACCATATGATGCGGAATAAACCAGGATTCCTTTGTCTTGTTTGCTTCCTCTGCTGATATCTTGGCAATGTATCCTGCTGATTCCAGCTTCTGAATTTCGGAGCAGTAGGATTCAGCTCGCTTAGGATCCTTTGCCAACCTCCTCTCAATATTTCGTAGACTGGGAATCACAGCATTTTTGTCTGCATGAAGCAAGGTGATAGGTGTACGTCTTAACAATGGTGTAGCATAGCGTAAAACACCATTCACATTTACTCTGACAGTAGCTGACTGTAAAAGGTCATAAGACTGTTGGTCCTGTTTAGACCTAACGATCACCTTTTCATTGTATGGCAAAACATCGATTTGCCATAAGCGTTCTACATGCTGATACAGCTCATCACGGGGTGGAGTTGTGAGAATGTGCAGACATTGTTGTTGACCTCTAGGGGGCTGAATTGGATTCATTGGGCCTTGCAGCACCCAACCAAGCCTGGTACATATAGCAATGGGGCCACCTGGTGGTCCTTTACATACGGGCTGAGTGGGAATCAAGAGATCTGGCATATCAGACCCTATGAGGAGTAAGGGTTGTACCCTATCTACAGGTAGTAGTGGTAGACCTTTTAGATGGCGATATGCCTTCTGCAGTGCTGTCACTGGATAATCATGCTCAGCGATACTTAAACCGGGAGCAGTAAAGGCATTTCGGATGACATACCTCTCTGTGGGTCTGTCAATTGGAGATATTTCAAAGGTTATTGATGCTCCTTTGACTGCGGTATGACTTTGTTGGATTGTCTGTAAAGGAAGAACCTCTGGAACTCCATGTAGTTTCAGCTGCTGAACGACAGGAGGAAGAACAATGGTTCTTTCGGAGCCATCATCGAGAACAGCATGGGCTTCAATCATCTGGCCACCATTGTGCAGAAGTACTTTGGCAACTTTAAGCATAACTTTCTGTGAGCGGTTAGGCCTGTCCAGGTAGATTGGCGTAGATGGTGAACTCACCAGCAGCACAGCTTTCGAAGTGTCCTTTACAGAGTCATGTAATACAGTAAGATGCAGTTCTCTGCAGACTTTACATGGCCGTTTGAGGTTACAGGAGTCCACTGAGTGATTTCTACCACATTTCCAACAACGTTTACCTTCTGTGATCCATGTGACAATCTGGGTAGTGTTCAACCTTTTGAATTTATCACAGGAGTTGAGATAATGTTCTCTGTTGTCGCAATGAGGACAGTAGGGCTTTGGTTTGGAGGCAACTTTAGCCTGTGTATGTTCAATGGGTTTGGCAGCCTTTTCAGAGGTCAAAAGTATAGGTGTCGATCGCTCTCTATAAGGTGTGGTTCCCTTACTCTTCCCATATGATTTTGTATTATCAGGCTGGAACATAGCAGCTGCTCGGCTTGAGATACGTTTTGCTTGTGACTTTGTCTGTAACCAAACTGCCAGGTCAGGAAGAGTTTAGGTTCAATCACTACCAGTTTGGAGAATGCCATGGCTTAGGCAGTATTTTGCAAAGCTGTCTCAATAAGCAGGTGGCATTTTTCCCAGAAGACGATCTACGTGCGAACCACACATAAGCTCATACCCATTTTGTCCTTCCAAAGTTCTTAACATGCCCACTAGAGATTGGACGGATAAGGCAAATGAGTCAAAGGCATTGGAATCACCCATTTTGAGGGGGGGAGTGCTCATTATAGCTCCTAACTCAGACTGTACGAGCTGCCTAGGCTGGCCGTATTTCTCCTGTAAGGCTTGTAAAGCAGCAGTATATGGTTGTGGATGGTGCATATATGCCTTAGCCAGCTGCTGGGCACTAGGGAATTTCAGATGGCTCAACAACACTTGATATTTGTACTGCTCACCAATGTGAGTATGGTAGCTTAAGAGATTGTCCAAGGCCAATTTCAACAGAGCAAAGTCACTTTCAGTGCCACTTTCGAAGACGGGTAACGTAGGGCGTGGGATGCCATAGGCTGCTGCCATTAAGAGATCTGTTCCGGGTTGAGGCATGTATCCTGTGCTGGGAACAGATGGAGGTGGATAAGGTAGAGGATTGAATGTAGGGCTGAATAGGTTGGTCCCTATTTTCCTAGTAGCTGTAGAAGGCTGGGCCTGACTGACAGGTTGAGCTGCTCCATATTGTGGCAAGCTATTTGCATTTGAGGCAGATGTAACGGTTGCTACAGGATGTATAGCTTGTGAGGTCAGAACACTGTCTGTATGTGGTGTGATAAACTGGGTTACTGCTGATTTCAGGGGTGTGAAGTGTTGTAATGGCTTAGGGACTAAAGGGGGCTGATTAACCGTTGGTATGCTCTGACTAGAATAAGCAACATGAGACCCCTTTAAATCTTGACTGACGACATACAAGGGCAATGACGTGGATGAAGCTGAGGCTTGCGAGAGCATGGACTCATGTAATGACTGAGGAGCTTTGGGCGTTGACTGAATTATAGGCGTGGCCCTGAATGCACTCTGTGCCTCTGGAACAGTCTGCTTTACTGATTTTGTTGAGGATACTGGAAAGGGTGACTGTTGTAACATAGCTGGTTGGACTGACCTGGTGTGTAGAAACTGAGGTTGCGGCTGGGTTGAGTCTGGTGATGGTTGAGTTTCTGGATCAATTTGACTCGTGTCAATGCTAAGCAGAGAACTCACCATCTTGGCCACCTCCGGTTCGATTTCTGCCTTTTTTATTTCCGCCGTCTTTCCAGTTGGTTAGTTAAAGCCTCCTTTGCCATAAGAGCCTCTTCCTAAGCAGGTCGTTGGGCATCTTTAGTTTGAGTTTGTAGTTGCTGTAACTCCAGCTTTGCCAACCTGTCCTCCTCCATTTGTTGAACGAGGTCATTGTACTGGCGTTGCTTTATTCTCTCCCCTAGTATGGCTGCTTGGCTGCTTGTAAGTGCAGATGTAGCATGAGTATCAACAATACTGGATTGGCTACTGGATTTAGAATGAGAGCTGGCTCTACTATGGGACGGTTTCCTCGATGAGCTTTTATGCTGGCTGTGAGCATGGGAGGTAGCGATTAGAGGAGGGTCCACAATAGGTGAGTAAACAACTTCATAGTCACCCAGGTAAGCAGGCAATTGATTCTGTCTTTTAGGCCGATCCATTGTATCTATTACATTGCTAGCTGCAGTATCCATATTATTTACTTTTGCTATATCCGGCTCGAAGGACCATCTTATGTGCGGAAGCCTTCCCACATCTAGTTTAATTCGCTGTTCTCATAGCGGATTGTGGCGGGGTGAAGAAGCACACGACACGAGAATGCAAGTAAAAACCCCGGAGGGTGGATTTTATTAGTGGTTTAGTGGGGAAAAGAAAGATAACGTGAGGTGGTTTGGTGCTCGGTGCTTTGTTTCCTCTTCTATGTAAGGCGTTGTGCTGTGTGGGTCCGTGCTCTCCCTTGGTGCTGGGACTGGCGGTCACACACTGCTCTCTGCGGGGGTAAGAGAAACAAAGGTTAGCCGAGTTTTGTGGAGACATCTCTCCCCTCTGTGTTTGTTTGCCAGGTTTATAAAGCTGATGCTTGATGGGGCGCAGGTGTGGCCGCTCAGCCCATAACGAGCAGGTACAGGTGTGACTGCTTGGTTTCCAGGGCGATGCTGATGAGAGCTCGGGACACGTGTCACACTCCCCCCCCCTAAGCGTCGTCCTGTTCCTATGGAGAAGTGGGGAGATTGGGGGAGGGCGGGGAGTGGACCCTGACAGACCTGCGAAAGCTGCCCATATCCTGGAGAGACCATCAGCATTTGCGTTGGCCGTCCCTGCCCGGTGTTGCACGGTAAAGTTGAAGTCCTGGAGCGCAAGGAACCACCGCGTCACCCTGGCATTCGTGTCCTTTGCTCGGGCCATCCACTGCAGAGGAGCGTGATTGGTGACAAGGGTGAAGTGGCGACCGAGGAGGTAGTACCGCAGCTCCAGAACTGCCCACTTGACTGCCAAAGCCTCCCTCTCAACGGTCGCATACCTTTGCTCTGCTGGGGTCAGCTTTCGGCTGATGTAAATCACCGGGTGCTCCTCGCTGGCCTGGCCCTGGGACAGGACGGCTCCTAAACCAGTGTCGGATGGGTCTGTCTGTAGCAGGAAGGGGCGGTTGAAGTCGGGGGCTTGAAGCACTGGTTCCGAAGTGAGAGCCGTCTTTATCCGCTGGAACGCTGCTTCCGTTTCTGCGGTCCAAAGGACCTTCTCTGGCTGCCCCTTCCTGGTCAGGTCTGTCAGGGGAGATGCTAAGGAGGAGAAGTCAGGGATGAAGCAGCGATAGTAACCCGCCAACCCCAAAAAGGCCCGTACCTGAGTCTTGGAGGCAGGCCGTGGCGCGGAGAGGATAGCGGCCACCTTCTTCTCTTGTCGTGTGATAAGGCCCCAACCCACCTGGTAGCCCAGGTACTAAGGCGAGGGCCAGGTGACATTTCCGAGGGTTGGCGGTCAGGCCAGCTTGGCGTAACTCCAACAGCACCTTCCGCAGCCTTTCCAGATGGTCTTCCCAAGTCTCAGAGTGGATGACGACATCATCGATGTAGGCGGCTGCATAGAGCTGGTGTGGTCGCAGGAGGACATCCATCAGCCGCTGGAAGGTGGCCGGCGCCCCGTGTAGGCCGAAGGGAAGGACCCGGTACTGCCAATGGCCATTTGGGGTTGAGAAGGCCGTCTTCGGTTTGGCCTGTTCTGTTAAGGGGACCTGCCAGTAACCCTTGGTGAGGTCAAGTGTCGAGATAAACCGGGCCCTCCCTAGGCGGTCCAGCAGCTCGTTGACCCGGGGCATCGGGTAACTGTCAAACTCTGAGACTTCATTTAGACGCCGGAAGTCGTTACAGAAGCGGAAGGTGCCGTCGGGTTTTGGAACATGACGATGGGGCTGGACCATGGGCTGCGCGATGGTTCGATGACCTCCAATTTCAGCATCTCCTGAACTTCTTCCTCGATGGCGTGTCGCCGAGCCTCTGGGACACGATAAGGCCGCTGCTGGATGATAACTCCAGGTGGTGTGCGGACGTCATGTTCCAAGACGTGGGTCCGCCCAGGCTGGGGGGAGAACACATCAGAAAACTGGCTGACCAGGTGTTGCAGCTCCGACTTCTGAGCGGCCGAGAGTTGAGGGTCCATGTCAACAACCACGGGGGGTGAGTTGGCCAAGGCAGAAAGCTGGGGTCCGGTCCCGACCCAACGCTTCAGGAGATTAATATGGTAGAGCTGGTCCTCTTTCCTTTTACCTGGTTGCCGGACACGGTAGGTGACAGGGCCGACCTTCTCTGTTATGGTGTACGGACCCTGCCAAGTGGCCAGGAACTTGCAGTAAGCCGTGGGGACCAGGACCAGAACGTGGTCACCTCACTGGAACTCCCGTGGTTGGGCTGCCCGGTTGTAGTGTCGTTGCTGAGCCTGTTGTGCCTTGGCGAGGTGTTCCCGGACAATAGGCATGACCCGGTCGATCCGCTCTCGCATGTCCCTCACATGTTCCACCATGGTTCGGTGCACCGCTGGTTGTTGCTCCCAGGCCTCTCGGGCAATGTCCAACAGGCCGCGGGGCTGCCGACCAAAGAGTAGCTCAATCGGTGTGAAGCCAGTGGAGGCTTGTGGGACCTCCCGGACACCGAAGAGCACATATGGCAACATCTTGTCCCAGTCTCGCTTGTCTTCGGCAGCCACTCGCCGCAACATCTGCTTTAGTGTTTGATTGAAGCGTTCAACGAGCCCGTCGGTCTGGGGGTGGTACACTGTGGTGCGGAGCTGTTGGACCTTGAGGAGCTTGCAGAGGTCAGCCATCATCCGGGACATAAATGGGGTGCCCTGGTCAGTCAGTATTTGGGAGGGGATGCCGACCCGGCTACACAGAAGGAACAGTTCCTGGGCGATCGCTTTTGTGGTGGCCTTACGGAGGGGAATGGCCTCAGGGTAGCGGGTGGCATAATCCACGATGACAAGAATGTGTTCATGCCCCCGGGCGGACTTCGGCAACGGCCCTACCAGATCCATCCCAATCCGATCGAAGGGCACCTCAATAATGGGCAACAGTATAAGCGGGCTGGGGGAGGGGAGCGTGGTGACGTCTTTTGGCAGGTTGGGCAGGCGTGACAGAAACGCTTAACTTCAGCCTCCAGGCCTGGTCAGTGAAATCGGTCGCGGAGGCGCTATATTTTTGTTCTGGGCTCCTAAGTGGCCTGCCATAGGGTGTGCATGGGCTATCTCCATCAATGCTTCCGTCTTGGTGCGTGGGACGACCATCAAGAGTTTTTCCTCCCCCCTACGCTGTGCGACACAGTAAAGCAGGCCATTTTTCACCACAAAGTGGGGAATGGGATGGGGTGCAGGTTGAAGCTCCTTCCCTTCTGCGATTCTCACTTGGGCCCAGCAGTGTTTCAATCTGTCGTCCTCGTGTTGCTCCTTGGCGAAGGCCCCAGCTCCAGTCACCTGCTGATACAAATCAAAGTAAAGGTTAGTACTTTGAGGGAGTGACTCACCATCCTTGGGGCTGTCCGAGGCCAGCAACACGGGACGCCGTCGTGGCCTCTTTGTGGTCCTCCGGACTGGGCGGTTCCCGGCAAAGCTGACAGGCTGGGTGATGGCGGCGAGCAGGCGGTCGAATCCTGGCCAGTCTCTACCAAGCAGGACTGGCACTGGCAGGTCCTTGACGAGTCCGACGTCAACTGGCCAGGCGCCGGGTGGCGCAGCGATGGTAACGCGCCACGCTGGGACGTCTCGGGTGTCGCCGTGCACACAGGTGATGGGCAGCATTGCCTTGGTTTCAGCTCGCGGGGGCAGGACAGACGTCTTGATCAGGCTGACGGCACTGCCGGAGTCAAGAAGGGCGAGGAACGGGCGGCCATTTATTTTCACTTCCGCCCGCGGTGCGTTTTCTGTATGCACGGCGCAGCCTGCCAGCCAGGGTCGTCCAGGAGAGCGGGGTGCTTCAGTAGGCATGGGCTCATCTTGCAGCCCGGGAACCGCCGGCCTGTTCACTGGTCGCTGGGTGCCCTCCGGCGTGCGTCGCTCCTGGACCACCCTCCGGGGAAAAGGTGACGCTCGCTCCCCAACCTCCCGGTGTTGGCTGGCCTCCGCCAGCTCGATGGCCTCAACCAGCTCGTCGATGTTGGATGGGTTCCGCATGCCAGCTGCTTGACGAAGTGGGCGGGGCAGGGCTCAAAGGAGGCGGTCAACCACTACACGCTCCGCTACCTGATGCGCGCTGGGATCCCCGGCCAGTAGCCAGTGTTGGGCAAGGCGAGAGAGATTGGCGGCTTGAGTTCGGGCCGGCTGCCGTGAGTCAAAGGCCCACTCGTGGAAAAGTTGGGCAGCGCTGATCGGTGACAATCCAACCCGGCCGAGGATCTCCTTCCTCAACTCTTCATAGGAAGCACTTCGTTCCGCCGTCAGCGCAAAATAAGCCCGTTGCGCTTCCCCAGTTAAGAGCGGGGCCACAATCCGTGCCCACTCATCCTTGGGCCACGCCTCCCGCACAGCAACGGTTTCAAACATCTGGAGATACATCGCTACATCATCATGCGCTGTCATTTTCGGCAGCAACTGTGTCGCCTGGACACGGGGGTCAGGTAGCGGAGTTCGCTGGGCAGCAGCGATGCGGAGCGCGGAAAGCTCACGCTCCGTTTCCCCTTGCCGGGAGGCCATATGCTCCATGATTTGCTGCTGGCGAATGCTCACCTCTGTGAGGTGCTTCAGCAGTTCTTCCATCTTCGGGGGAGGAGCGTCACCTGGGGAAACAGAGAGGGAATGTGAGCCAAAAGAGAAACAAATGAAAAAAATAAAATCTGTCCAAACTAATCCAAGAGGGGAAAACTGAGTGTAAAGGGGTCGTTGTCTGTGTCTTCTTCACTGAGTTGCCCGCATTCTCCACCAGTGTGGCGGGGTGAAGAAGCACACGACACGAGAATGCAAGTAAAAACCCCGGAGGGTGGATTTTATTAGTGGTTTAGTGGGGAAAAGAAGGATAACGTGAGGTGGTTTGGTGCTCGGTGCTTTGTTTCCTCTTCTATGTAAGGCGTTGTGCTGTGTGGGTCCGTGCTCTCCCTTGGTGCTGGGACTGGCGGTCACACACTGCTCTCTGCGGGGGTAAGAGAAACAAAGGTTAGCCGAGTTTTGTGGAGACATCTCTCCCCTCTGTGTTTGTTTGCCAGGTTTATAAAGCTGATGCTTGATGGGGCGCAGGTGTGGCCGCTCAGCCCATAACGAGCAGGTACAGGTGTGACTGCTTGGTTTCCAGGGCGACGCTGATGAGAGCTCGGGACACGTGTCACAGGATAAATAAGGATAAAGATTCCTGTTAGAGAATCAGTCAATGGAGAAGTAATTCCTCAAACTTCTATTTATTATAGTTAAGCAGCCAAGCAATGATAGCCATATATACATTGGTAGGAGTATGGAGAGTAATGATGAATTACGTTGTGGTCTGTAAATAAACATATAAACGAATAAATCTGTATACATTCACTTCAGTAGTTAAGTTTCAGTTATGTGATTAAAACATCATGTCATGTAAACATTACACATAACTATTAGTTTAGTTAAGTAAATGAACAGTATATAACATGAACTCAAACAGTTATTAAATATAGTGCGAAGCACATGGTTGCACGTGAACATCAGCGTGTACAATGCTAACATGGCTAATATACATATCAGATTACGGCGATCGCGTTGCGATCGTAATTTGCATATATAAACACTGGCATAACATCGAACATTCACAATAGCAGGCACAAGGTGCTAAAGATGTAACAATATGCGTGATTACTCACATATTTGACATGAACGCACAACATGAACGATATCAGAGAGCTCAGCTGACTGTCACAGCTCTCAGGTCAGTGGCAACTGTTTAATGGTCCGCCGGAAACAAACTATAAAGGCAACAAAGTTCCCTTCCGTGAACGGACTTTATGACACGGGCGAAACTGGCATGAATGGCCACCCTAGGCCCCAGATCTGTGGACAATTTGGATTTCTACAGAGATGTGTGTATTTTCTATGAGGACACTCTCCGGTCCTAACAAAGCAACGTGTCTTCACATCCCCATCAGACAGCATATACAACACATAGCTATCAGGGATAATTGCATCCTTATGCTGAAAGTGTATTGTTTGCATGCGTTTTAAAGTTTTGACAGTTTAAACTTTTATTTTCCTCAAAGCTGCTGTACAGCCTGTCGTCTAGTGATGGGTCGTCCATTAACGATTCCTTCTATTTGAACGAATCTTTAGTATGACTCAGGAACGAGTTGTCTCGCAGAATGATTCATTCATTTTGTGTGTCTGCGTGACATGTATTGGTTCTGTGCCGGAAAGAGAATTGATTAGTTCACCTGTCGCATCTTCGGGTCCTCCGAGTCATTTGTTCCTTTCACACGGGACAACCTAATGCCAGGAGTGCCAGGAGTGGCGAACCTTTTCAGCATGATGAGCCAAAAAAAGGAACATTTACTTCAAAGAGCCACACAACAAATGTCTCTCACAAGGACTTTTACAATTAATTGCTTATTAGAATTTGTAATTACATACACAATAGTTTTCATGGTTTTGAATGTTTGTATCAGCCTTTCCCTTTTTACTTGACTCAGTGGGAGACCTGACATTCCTTGTTTTCCACAATCTTTGATAAGTCTGGCTTGTATTCAGTTTGTAGTAATTCTTTCACATGTGTGTTAGTCAGGACAGAGCCATGCTTTGATTTCACTTGTTTCGGTGTTGATAAAAGTGATTCACAGATGTAAGTTGACCCAAACAAAGACAATAGTTTTAGTGCTGCCTTTTAACATTGGGATATTTCCAAAACTCCAAAGTTTCTTCCCTTAGAACATGTTTAAGTCTGTCATTTTCAGAAAGTTCAATCATCTCAAGCTGAGATGCTGCTTCATCTTCCACTAAAGGGACTTTTAAACAATGATTCAGCAGTGAATGTGTTGATGAGAATCTGTCCTCAAAACTCTGTTTGAGATTTTCAAGCAGTGTTGCATACAGTGTAGTACACTTGTTTATAACCTCTGCTGCTTGTACACTTTAACAAAGATGGAAAATCTGTTAACTCTTTTGTAGATGCATTTTGAGTTTGTTGATAAATGTGAAAACACTGCACCAGGTCAGGCACCATCTTTAACTTCCCCTGCAGATCCACATTCAGATAATGCAGTATGTCGACCAAAAAAAGACAAATCTGAAATCCACTTGGGATCACATAGCTCGGGATATCATTAATACTGAAAGAGCAACATCTGCTTTCATCTGTCTTTTGTCTATTTCAGTTAGACATTGGTAAACTTCATACTGCATCTATTACAACAGCATGAGTTTATAGTAGAAGAGTCCTGGGGTCCGTTCTTCGTACGTCGATTAATACATCCACGATCAAATGAGACATCTGAGATGTTTAGATTTCGCTAATTATATCTCGCTTATCCGGTTCTTTGAACTCTCCTGCTGTTGATGATAAGTATGACAGGATTGAATTATGTGAGATGACTGCGTGTTTGTGTGCTGCATGAAAAGTCAATGCATATTAATAGCAAAAACACTGTTCAGCAACGCTGTGATTGGCCGGTTGTTACAATGGCCATGAACACGCCCATTTTTAACCCCTGCAGTCTGAGAGCTATTGATGGAAGGTTGTGAACTTTTTATGACACTGAATTTAGAATCCCAGTTAAAGCTACTTTTGTACATAAATCACCATAAATAATGTCAAATATTCTGTAAAAATATAATCTTGATATCTTTATATGCTTGATTTAAACTTTGATGCTCCTAAAGTACTTTAAGTCTCTTTTAAAAACAGTTCAATGCTGTTTTATCTGCTTGAAACAGCAACTTAAAAAGCAGAATATGCTGTATCTTCATGTGATGTGCTGGCAGGATTGATGTCTCTAAACTGATTGATTGTACAGATCATCTCTGAAACAGCTGTTTTTTCTTAAACCAACAGCCAATGCAACACTTTGATTGCTGATTAATAAAATTTTAATTGTAGTTTATTATAAGATTTTGTTTTCCTCTCTTTTGTGCAGTTGTAGATAATACACCAACACTTTTAGCAGTTCCCAAGAATGTGTTAAATGAAGTATGATATGCAGTAAGTGAATGTAAATGTTATTCTACATCAAAAGATTATAAAGTGCAACTGTTTCTGAGCAATGCACATGACAGTAAAGAAATCCTCTCAGACAGAAACTATATGCAAGTGGTTAAATAAGTTTACTTCAATTACATTATTCTTATATAACTGATTTCTGACTACAAGAATATTAGCAGGAATACACATTAACTGAAAGTCCTGCATCTGCTGAGTCTGCACAGAAAAGTGTAAAGAAGATAAATATATTTGAAAATATGTGCACAAAACTTATTTGGTTATTGTAATTTTTGTCACAGGAAAGGGACAGGGTCATATCTTTATATTCAGAGTTTATATAACAGATAGAAATGACTAAAAGAACCCTTAAGCCTACTTGACAATCTAAAGACAAAACTAAAATCTGAGATGAGTTTATTCAAAGGAAACTTATTTCACACCGAGTAATATTCTTTATTGTACATATTATAACATATATTACTGCTGGGTATGATTGATTGCTGTTTTTATTAATGAAAATTTAAATAAATGTAAAATGAAATTGATCAACATGTTTGTCTTGTCATTCATTTAATGATAATCAAATCTGTTAAACAAAAACAAGTCGCACAAGCACAGAAAAAATATATTTGTTATATTATATATTTGTTAAATAACATCGCTAAAAGATTTAATCGATCCTTTTTATTACGTGTTGAATTTGAAAAGCTCTTCTCGTATTTCTCTTATAATGGAGAATACACAACTGCGTCAGACTTTCCGTATCACATCCGCTTAAAAAGGTACAAACTAATCTTGTTTACATGAAATAAGTCTGCTCCTGAGCAGGTTTAATCTTATGGACCGGTTGCTATGACAGCAAGTCTAGGATGAGCTTTTGAAGAACCAAATAATCCAAGATCAAGCCAAATCATTAACAATCAAATCCAGCTAACCGAGTAATCCACGTATGAAGAACGGACCCCAGGACTCATTTTCTGCTTTATACTCATCTAGTCTTCCTCCTCTCACACACTTTATCCTCATCGCCAATTTATGATGTATATTCACGAGGCAAACAATGCTATCAAGCTTGTAAAATACTATAGTTAGTATTGTAGTAAACAAAGCACATAAATGCCTCCAAAGCGCCTCAAGCAGTCATTTTTAGAACAACACCTGACGTTCAGACGTCTTTCATGGAGTTCAGGGGTCTCATTTATCAAGCGTGCGTATACGCACAGAAGTGTGCATAAAGTGTGCGTAGGAACAGTTTTACGCAAAGTGTGGAATTTATCAAATTGCACGTATATGTAGAAATGTGTGTAAATATACGCACACCTCTGAGTATCCGTACGCAGAGCATCTAGTGCTAGAATAGCGATACTACACAGAATCATCCCCAGTGTGTAAAGAAGTGTGTATTTATTATCCACAAGCAGGTGCTAAAATGATTTGTGTATAGTAACAGCAAACCATTGTTGAAGTTAATGATTTATTTGTGATTTGTCGTCAAATTGGTGTCTACCACTATAAATGAAGCGCTGACAATGCAGTGCAATGACTTATCTTGCGTTATTGGAAGACTTGGGAAATCATCCATCCGCCGGGAGCTCGTTTCAGATCGCGCCGTTGATGCTGGTTATATGCTGATGTCCAAAGTGGAAAGTTCTGTCATTGTCTGTCCTCCTCCATTTGCACTGATTTCACGTTGGTGTGCTGTAACACGTTTTTTAATTTAATGTCAAACCACTTTTTATTTCTATGAGTGTTCTCATACTGTACCCAACGTAATTAAACTCACTGGTAACATGTTCCCATGCAGATTTGTTTTCTTTTGTTAGTCATTCCTCGTGCATTAAGTGAACCAAACAGTATGTGTTATAAGGATTTAAGTCAAGTCAAGTCAAGTCAAGCTTTATTTTTATAGCACATTTAAAAACAACAATGGTTGAGCCAAAGTGCTTTACAAATGAATAAAAATATTAAAGAGTTAAAAAAAAAAAAAAAAAAAAAACAACACATAATTTATCAACCTCAACACATAATTTGTTATCTATTCAAAGGCTACAGAGAACAGATATGTCTTCAAGGACAACTTAAAAATGGCTAAAGATGAAGATGACCTCACATAGAGAGGAAGACTATTCCACAATTTTGGACCCCTCACCGAAAAAGCGTGGTCACCCTTGGATTTATACCGGCAGCGAGGAACCGTCAGTAACAGTTGGTCAGAGGACCTTAGTGCTCTAGTCGGAGAGTAAAGATGTAAAAGATCACTGATGTACTTGGGAGCGAGCCCTGCTAATGCCTTATAAACAAACATCAAAATTTTGAAATCCACTCTGTATTTGACCGGGAGCCAGTGTAAGTTTCTCAGAGCTGGGGTGATGTGATCCCTTTTCCTTAAACCAAGCAACAGTCTGGCTGCAGCATTCTGAACAAGTTGTAAACGAGATAATGCATTTTGGGGCAAGCCACTGTACAGTGAGTTACAATAATCTAACCTAGATGTAATAAATGAATGGATTACAATTTCCAAGTCAGAAGGGGAAAGCAAGGATTTAATTTGAGCAATTTGTCTCAGTTGGTAAAAACTGCTTTTTACAACGGCACTAATCTGCTTGTTGAAAAGAAGGGAGGAGTCAAAAATTACTCCAAGGTTCCTCACATGGTCTTGTATATTCGATGCTAACGGGCCTAGTTCGACAACTAGTGCAGGCTGACTGGATAAGGAGGATCCAAGAATCAGGACTTCCGTTTTGCTCTCATTTAATTGTAAAAAGTTGTTTGCCAGCCACTGTTTTATATCTTTAAAACAATTTAATGCATTGTTAGATGCACAGTTCTTGTCTATACTCACAGGAAAATAAAATTGGGAGTCATCGGCGTAGCAGTGATAGGATATACTATACTTCTGAAAGATGGAACTCAGAGGAAGCATGTACAATGAAAATAACAGGGGTCCCAAAATTGATCCCTGAGGAACACCACATTTTAACTGGGATGAAGCAGAAGAGAAGTTGGCCATGTTCACAGAGAAAGTCCTTTCTTTTAAATAGGAAGAGAACCACTGAAGGGTTGTCCCATGGATGCCCACCATGCATTCTAAACGTTTCAGAAGAATATCATGATCAATTGTGTCAAAGGCAGCGCTGAGATCTAACAAAACTAGGACCACTGGCGAACCTAAGTCCATAGATAATAAGATATCGTTTGTGACCCTAAGTAATGCAGATTCAGTGCTGTGCAAACATCTGAAACCGGACTGAAATGTATCCAAAATATTAAATGCGTTTAAGTAGGAATAGAGCTGAGAGTAGACGACTCTCTCCAAAATCTTTGACATAAAAGGCAATTTGGAGATCGGTCTGTAATTTTCATGTTTCGAAGGATCCAGATAAGCTTTCTTCAAAAGGGGATGTATAATAGCATGCTTAAAGCTACTGGGCACAATGCCACTTGCTAATGAGCTGTTGACTATAGCTGTCACACTGACATTAAGTGTCATAAAAACTTCTTTAAAAAGACGTGTAGGAAGTGAATCCAGCTTATAGTTTGAACACTTCAACTTAGCGACTATGTCTGCTATTTGTTCTGATGTAACTAGTTCGAAATTAGTCAGAGAACTGGTAACTGGAGTACAACCCCAAAACAGAAAAAGTTGGGACATAGTAGAAATTGTGAGTAAAAAAGGAATGGAATAATTTACAAATGTCATAAACTTATATTTTATTCACAGTAGAATATAGATAACATATCAAATGTTGAAAGTAAGATATTTTGAAATGTCATGCCAAATATTGGCTCGTTTTGGATTTCATGAGAGCTACACATTCCAAAAAAAGTTGGGACAGGTAGCAATAAGAGGCCAGAAAAGTTAAATGTACATATAAGGAACAGCTGGAGGAGGACCAATGTTTAGGAATAGGAATGTTGTCCCATTCTTGTCTTATACAGACTTCTAGTTGCTCAACTGTCTTAAGTCTTCTTTGTCGCATCTTCCTCTTTATGATGCACCAAATCTTTTCTTTGGGTGACAGATCTGGACTGCAGGCTGGCCATTTCAGTACTCAGATCCTTCTTCTATGCAGCCATGATGTTGTAATTGATGCAGTATGTGGTCTGGCATTGTCATGTTGGAAAATGCAAGGTCTTCCCTGAAAGAGACGATGTCTGAATGGGATCATATGTATCTAGAACTTGGATAAACCTTTCAGCATTGATGGTGCCTTTCCAGATGTGTAAGCTGCCCATGCCACACGCACTCATGCAACCCAAAACCATCAGAGATGCAGGCTTCTGAACTGAGCGCTAATAACAACTTGGGTTGTCCTTGTCCTCTTTAGTCCGGATGAAATGGCGTCCCAGTTTTCTAAAAAGAACTTCAAATTTTGATTCGTTGGACCACAGAACAGTTTTCCACTTTGCCAAAGTCCATTTTAAATGAGCGTTGCCCAGAGAAAACGCCTGTGCTTCTGGATCATGTTTAGATATGGCTTCTTTTTTGACCTACAGAGTTTTAGCTGGCAACAGCGAATGACAAGGTGGATTGTGTTCACTGACAATGTTTTCTGGAAGTATTTCTGAGCCCATGTTATGATTTCCATTACAGTAGCATTCCTGTATGTGATGCAGTGCCATCTAAGGGCCCGAAGATCACGGGCATCCGGTATGGTTTTCCGGTCTTGACCCTTACGCACAGAGATTGTTCCAGATTCTCTGAATCTTTGAATGGTATTATGCACCGTAGATGATGATAGCTTCAATCTCATTGCATTTTTTCTCTGAGAAACTCAGAAAACTATTTTTCGCTGCAGCATTGGGGGAATTGGTGATTCTCTGCCCATCTCGACCTCTGAGAGACACTGCCATTCTGAGAGGCTCTTTTTATACCCAATCATGTTGCCAATTGACCTAATAAGTTGCAAATTGGTCTTTCAACTGTTCCTTGTATGTACATTAAAATTTTCTGGCCTCTTATTGCTACCTGTCCCAACTTTTTTTGGAATGTGTAGCTCTCATGAGATCCAAAATGTGCCAATATTTGGCATGACATTTCAAAATATCTTACTTTCAACATTTGATATTTTATCTATATTCTACTGTGAATAAAATATATGCTTATGAGATTTGTAAATTATTCCATTCCTTTTTTACTCACAATTTCTACTGTGTCCCAACTTTTTCTGTTTTGGGGT
This sequence comes from Misgurnus anguillicaudatus, assembly GCF_027580225.2. Taxonomy (NCBI): domain Eukaryota; kingdom Metazoa; phylum Chordata; class Actinopteri; order Cypriniformes; family Cobitidae; genus Misgurnus; species Misgurnus anguillicaudatus. The sequence goes on along the minus strand of NC_073360.2, from coordinate 47,499,022 downwards.
TGTAGTTTGAGGTTGATCAAATGGAACGGGTATAATCCCACATTTTATTTGCTCAATTTTATGAGTAAAAGAGTGTAGAAATAATTGACAGTTCTCTTCAGAAGCTTCCAGAACAATGTTTTCTGTTGGATTTAAAACCGAATTTATTGTCTTAAACAAAACTTTCGGTCTATTAGCATTTTCAGAGATCAATGTAGAAAAATAGTTGGCTTTTGCATCCTTAACAGCTTTCTGATAAGTTGTCAAACATTCTTTTAGGATGCCATAAGAGACTTGAAGCTTATCTCGTTTCTATTTTCGCTCAGCTATTCTGCACTCTTGCCTGAGAGCGCGAGTTTCATCATTTAACCAAGGCTGAGAGACACTCTTAATCTTCTTGATTTTAAAAGGAGCAACATTATCAAGTGTGAAGGTACAAGAATCGTTAAAAGCTTCTACTAAAGATTCTGTATCAACCCCAATTGATACATCATTCGAAAAATGCATTTGATAGAATTCTGAGAAAAGACTGGCAGTAGACGAGTGGATAGACCTTAGTTTACATGAAGGCTGAACGTATGTAGGGCGGGGACAGGTAAACATAGACTCAAATATTAATGAATAATGGTCAGAAATTCCCGAATCTAGAATCTCCAAATTAAGCACAGAGAAACCATATGAAAATACAAGGTCTAAAATATGACCCTTGTTGTGAGTAGGATCAGTAACATATTGTACAAGATTTAACGACTCAGTGAGCAAAAGAAAATCATTTACCAAGGGTTTTGATGGACAGCATACATGTATATTAAAGTCCCCAATAATAAGGAGTCTGTCACCACGAGATACTAGTCCAGAGAGGAAATCGGAAAATTGTTGTATGAAATCCTTATTAAATTTGGGAGGTCTGTAAACAAGTACGCAGAAAACAGGGATCATCATTTCAATTTTTAACAGCTGGGCCTCAAAGCTGGAATACGTATCCATAGGCAGTCTTTTACATTTAAAAGAGTTTTTAAAAACAGTAGCAACACCGCCTCCACGTCCTGAAATTTGCGGGGAATTTAGAAAGTTGCAGCCTGGAGGTGTCAGATCGCCCAAGGCCATTTGTTCGCCTGGATTAACCCACGTCTCAGTAATAAATAAAAAGTCCAAGGATTGTGATGTAAAAAAGTTGTTGAGAATAAAAGACTTGTTCGCTATTGAACGAGTATTAATAAGAGCCATTTTAATGTTCGTGCTATCCGTGTTTTCCTGAGAAAGAGATGTGCGGTTTAGTACGCAGATGTTGCCATTGTCCCTCTTTAAACTTCTGTCGCCAGCTGGTGAGTGCCGGTATGATGACCAGATAACTGGTATTTCGTTGTTATCAGACTGGTCAGTCTGCCCGCTGCAAAAATATCGACGCTTTGACCCTCGATGAATATAGCGGCGACGCGCAATTCCAAGTGCAGCGCAATGATTGTATATTCCATCTGACAAACGATCCGGGGAGTTCATACTCCACAACTCCGAAAATGAGTACGATCGGACCATATCAGAGAAACAGAAGGATCTATGTTGAGAGTATCTAGAACAGGTATTAAAATTCCAAAGGGCCAAAAAAAGCAGCAGGAGACAGATCATTCTCACCAAGTCCTCCAGAAAGTCGCACTTAAATTCCACACACGCCGGTCCCACGGTGATGTTCACAATAAAGCATACGGCCTAGATTCATGTCACAATGAGTGCAGCGATGTTAATCTCCTTTTAGCAATCCAATCCAATGTGAGGTATGACATAAATTTCGGCACAATTAAAAGTCACTAATCCATGAAGATAAATCCGTAGAAACTATATTAAAATTTCATTTTAAGAACCCCAAGAGCAGCGGCAGTCAAACACGCCAGCGTTCACTCAGTAAGGGGAGGAGTCTCATTCGTAGGTACAGATACGAATGAGACTCGTAGGTACAAATATAGAAAATTTTCTACGCAATGTTGATAAATGAGGCCCCAGGATTTTACCTCGAGATTGTACATATTATAATAATGACCTAATGTACTGTTCACTGGGTATGAATTTACTGTTTTGTGTTTATATTTATTTTGAATTAGACATAGAATGTGTTGGGTTTTATGAGTAGCGTCTCGCTGCAACCTGCGGTGGACATCCAACCCCGCCCACATCCAGGCGTGACGTCAGTTACCACGTCCATTCACATCTCACTCCAACACAGTAGATGGCGATAATGTACCTTATGTTGGTGCTTCCCGAAGAAGAGAGAAAGCACGAAGTTGAAGTACTAAAGTTGTTTACCACGTCGGTAAGTAAAAGTATTTGTTTCAAAAGCCTAATGTAATTTCAAAATTTATTTATATTAATACATATATGCTTGATAAAATCATACGATATATTCACAAGGATTGTACTGTGGTGCACGTAACCTCTTTTGCTGCTGTTAACTTTACGTATCAGATATCTGTCAAGCCAAAGTAAAATAAAACTTAATGGTAGCTTGTTTTGAGAAATTGTTAAAATGTAAAACATTGATAACTTAAAAACTGTGAGTCAATATGTGTAGTTTATGCACATACAGCTTGATAAGCCTAGTTGAACTTCACACATGCACGTTATTAACGTTCAACAGTGTTGATACATTTGTTGATACATTCTTACAGGTTACTTTATCTAAAAAAAAGAACTGAACTGTGCAGGACCACATCCCATTTTTACTGTTTGAACTGCAGCCAGACTGTAGTACGCAAGGAAATGCCAAATGCTTTATGACAGAAGCACTTACGGCATCTTCAGCTCCCTCTGTAGCTGCATGCTCCACAAATAAACCTTTATTTATTTTTTATTACAGGATTACAGAAAGAACATAAAGTGGAAGTTCATAAGGAACATTGGTCCAGCATGGTCCTGGGTAGAGAGTCACCGCAAGATATTCCTTGGAGAGGTGATGGAGCCTGCCTTTCTCCAGATGGATTTGTTTTCGAATATCTGGAGGATCTGAACACGTTTATTTCAAACTGTTATGAGGAACAAGGCCTGTAAGGGCCATGAAATATTCTTGTTCAATAATAAATACAAAAATGCCCAGTGAAGCAAGAAGTGTCTTTTAATTTATCTTTAAGTATCTGGGTGACCTGGACATATTCATGTCAAGTTGTTAAAGAACAAAACCTCTGAAGGTCAATGCCATGTTACTAAACTTCTACTGAAGTGCAATATGACATTCTAGCACATGCCACTTTTGGTCTCATTACACAATGTTTCCATTATTAACATTTGGCGTCTATGCTCCACTGTCAATTCTAACACAACCACTTTGTGTTCATTGCACAATGAAACATACAATGTTTACATCTATGAACATTTATGCTCTATTGTGTTGTGTTTTATACTATATTGGCTACTTCGTTGTGATTATACTGTATATTGTAATATTGTTGTGAATATTGTAAATTGTACAGTCATGCTTAGTGCTTCTAGTCTAGTGTATGAAACTTCTGTATAGTTTTAAACATAAAAAAAACTGATATATATTTGTATTTATCATGAAGGCATCTGAAGCTTGCTCCACCAGAATGTCATTGCAAATGTACAGTGAAAATAAATATCTTATATAATCTATCAAAAGTAATTTCTCTATTTAGTCTATATGTATGTATATTGTGTATGCTATTGCATATTGATCCTAAAATTGACATATTTTGACTTTATGATGAAGTGGAACAAATGTTTAGAAAATTAAATGAAAATAAACTCATGAAAATATGTTAAGCATTACATTTACAATACTAAAAAGTAATGTCCACTTAAATGTAAACTTGTTTTGGCTATGTTACAATCGATCATATTAAATGGGAATTTATATCATTACATGCTGTAAAGGAATAAGGTAAAGCAAGCATATGTTATTGTTTAACCAATGAAATTAGCTCCGTTTATAATGTTTTTATCAAATTGGGGGAGGGTGGCCTAGATTTAATTTATGTCATATTAGTTTGGGTATTGTTTACAAATATAAGAATACGTGTATTGTTAAAACGAAATATAACCTTTTATTTAGATTCTAAGATTGCAATAAACTGCTTTAACATCGATAGGATCAGCGGGTTTCCATGGGGAACCACGCTTTGCCATATATGGGAGTCACGCGGTGACGTATTGGACATGGGCGTGACATCTGGCGTGACACTTGGATGTGGGCGGAGTTGGATGTCCACCGCAGGCTGCAGCGAGTCATACTTGGGTTTTATTGTAAATTTAAAGTTTGTGTTTATCCACTAGATGGCGCAGTTTGACTCTGTTGTTCAGAAAGCGTCTGACAGAAAATCAACAGCGATAGACCAAAGCTGAAATGTCAAGTTTATCATTTTATTAAACTTTGTGATTTTATTTACATTTCATTCAGTGTCTCAACTTTTTTGTAATTGATCAAATAATCATCAAAAAGTCCTGCAGTCAGATCCTGAAGAACACAAAAGCAAAGACGTCCAATATTTGGATTTAGAGATAAATGAGCTGCGAGTCTTCAATGTTGTGCTGAACTTGAACACATTTCAGTTTAAGATGAAGTTAAAAACCCCAACAGTGTAGAAGAAGAGGAATCTTGTCAGTATTTACTTCAGTTTATGATCCTATGAGATTTCTTGCTCCTCTTACACTGACTGATAAATCGCTCTTATAGGAAATGTGTAGACAGAAGCTGAGTTAGGATGAAGATTTACCTCCAACACTTCAAAGTCAGATTTAGATAAAGTCACAGATCAGATCCTGTACTGAATAATCAACTCATACGGTTAAGAGGAAGTGATGTCACTATTGTGTCTTCTTATTCACCATCAAATCATACTGAAGATCAGAGAGACATCTTTAACGTCTCTGATCATTCGTCCTGAATAAAAATGAAAGAGAAAGTCAATCAGAAATTAGATCATCATCAGTGTCAGATAAAGAGATAGAAAAACAAACTATTAGTGCTGTCAGTCAGTGATAGAAATGAAATCTTCAACATAATAAACATGTCAACAATCTGTTTATCACATACACATGAGCTACAACAATACAAAAACACATTTCATCTATTTCCTCTGAATATTTGATGTCAATGTAAGAGATGAATGTATTGATATGTATGTAGTATAATATAATGACACACTGACAGTTTTATGAGTTCACACACAAACAGTAAGAAAATGAAGGTGATGCTTTATTTTAAAAGTCCTGGAGGTTGACAGTCGTGTAAATAAAGAGAAACAGCATCAATGTCAAAGCTCGACAGAGAGTTGTGTGAAGTGTCCATCAGATTTTAAGACTTGACTTTCTCTTCTTTTTTCTAATCTTCATCTCTATCATTTATCATCTGTACTTTGTGTTTATCTGTTGTGTATATATTGTGTTTGTGTTGTTATTTCTGTCTGCATTCTGATGATTTGATAAATAATGCTTAAAACATGAAATAAAAACCAAGTTGTTATAAAAAGAGTTTAAGATGAACATCTAGTCAAGTGTGCATAACTATAGAGGTGTCAGCCTATCAAACAAACCCCATTAACAAACATCATATATAATGTGTAAGAAGAGTAAGATCACAGTATTAAATCCTGGAGTGAACAAACTCAACATCACAGTTAGTAAACAGACTCAGACATTGGATTGAATTCGTATTGTGTTGATCTGACAAAGCATCAAGTGTTGTTCATGTACACTTCATATTTTCTGTTTGTTGGGTTTAAAGGATACACAGCCTATAACAGCAGCAGATCAATTTACATTTATTTCTAATATTTATATTCTATGATTTATATTACACTGCATGAGTTTACTTTAAACATTTATTTAAATGAGCTCTCCTCACCCTACTGTCTGTAGTTTATAATGTGGATCATCTTTTAGCTCAGAGATCAGCTTCAATCCTGAATCTCCAAGATTACTCCAAGTCAGATTCAGCTTTCTCAGGTGTGATGGGTTTGATCTCAGAGCTGAAGTCAGAGCAACACAACCTTCATCTGTGATATCACACTCACCCAACCTGTAGAGAACAGAGACTTTATGTGAATGATGCAAAACTACAAAGTTTGTCCACAAATCTGTAACCTCCATCTCTTCATGTAATGTTCCTCTTTCAATCCCTCAGTAACTGAGACACTGTGTGTTTAAATGTCAAATAAATCCATCACACAGCTGACTATTAGTGTTAGATGTCCTAAACCACATGAACATTTCTTAATAAATCTGTAATGAGTTCATGACTCACACTTGTAATTCTCATCAGGTATTTGATGTAAAAATCTTCCTCTATTACAGGAGGAATATCAGCTGGAGATAACATAACTCTGATCTTACATTTAAAGATGTTACAGTGTTTAAAGATCAATTTCACTCAATCTATAAAAACATTATTAATGTGTGTGTCAGTGTCAATGATGGATCAATGTTTTTAATCATCTTTATAAAAACAACACGACGAGGAGAAAAACTCTTCATACACAATAATATCAGCAAAGATTTCATCAAAGAAACACCAAACTACATTTTCTGACATTTTAACAGAGGAGTTTTGTTGCACGTTGTAAAGGAAATTGAAATGAATCATAACTAATTATAACTAACATGTCTTTTCCTTACAGGTTTGAACATTTGTACTGTATGCTTTTGACAACAAAATGTGTTGAAATAGAGGAACTTTTTGTGGTTAAATGATTTCAATTTAAACCCCATGACTTGTTAAAGCTGAGGTCATCAAGAAAGTTAAATTTGTTTTTGTCTGCATGGTAACAGAGAGGAGTTTCTGAATTGCAGATATAAGGAATAAATCATATTAGAGATAAATTATGTAACTTTGTCATGTATCTATTCTATATAAACTCTTGTATTCTTTCTGATGAGGAGGATTCGGTCGTGAATAAATCATATTCAAAGACATCTTACACCCTGCGCAATCATCATTTTCATGTTTAGCGCCACGTTGTTTAAATAGCAAATGCATTTGCGCCCGCTTTTGTGTCCATGGACGTTCTGGTCTGAAAACGAGGTGTGTTCAGGCGCATTGTTGGTGCGTTGCTATTTTGAGGCAACTAAAATAGACTACAGCATTGACCAACAAAAACCTGGTCTAAAGTCAATGGCACAATATGTTTTTTGTTATTTAAAGAGTGCATTAGTAATATGCGCCTATAAACGGGAGGACAACGCGGGTTTGCTTATCACAAAGTACATGAATGCGCAGCAGCACAAAAATGCTTTTAAATATGAAAGATTAAAGGATTGAATGTAAAAGATTATTATTGAGTCTCTTGGACATAAATGAGGACTAATTACGAGACGTTAGAAGGCGCAAAGAGCTGCTTCACCCGCAGCCTGGTAAGTAAATAAATGCTTTGCTTTAAACAAATGCATCTGTTTTTTTAATGTTTTTTTAAATGCTACCTCACGGATTTATTGTATATGATGACTCTGTACCTGTGGATATGGTGAGATGAGAAACATTTTAAGTAATGCTTAAAAAAACTTGAGACGCTGTCCAAGTGCTGAAACATGCAGTGAGCCGTTTGTAAATTCTTTTTAAAATCTCCTGTTTGTAACAAAAAAAGTATTTTTAGAGTACAAACCTTTTTTTACAGATTTGTAAATTCTTTTTTGTTGATATTTGATAGCCATACATTTAAAGCAATTAAAAGCCTGCTTTTTTACTTCCATGACTAAAAGAAAACGGGTTTTAAAAGTTTTAATAAAAAAATAACAATTTCAATACAAGTGAAAACAACACAATTATTTAACATTAATCTTAAACTGGGGATCTTCTTCCTCCGCTTAGTTTTTCAGTTTACAAAGTCCGTCATCTAAATAGGGATTAGACATAGCGCCAGCGCAACTAGCTTTTAAAGGGGATGAGAGCTGAGACTCTCATTGGTTTACTGCACGTTACGACCAAATACTCCCATCACTCATTAAATAGGACCAACCCTTTTCGACCATGCGCTCTTCGCACAAACCATTTTTCCCGTTGTTAAATTAGCAAAAGTTGATTCGGACACGCCGATTTAGATGTTGCGCTGTGCGCTTTAGACAATGTGTTTAAATAGGGCCCTGAGTCTCAGTATGCATATGCACGAATGTATGCGTGTAATGTGTGTACAGACGTTTTCATAAACAAATCATGATTCAACAAAAACATTCATACTAAAATCTCTTCTAAATGTATACAAAATTGTAAGAAAAACTTAGACCACACGTACGCAATAATCATAAACAATGAAAATATGTATAAAATATATAACACAGATATATAGGGTTCTTTCTGTCTTGTTCATGATTATTGCATACATTTACAGTAGAAGAAATTCTAGTATGAAGGTTTTGTTGAATCATGATTTGTTTATTAAAACGTCTGTACACACATTTCATGTTTAGCGAATGAGAGACATTGATTGGAGTCTGTCAGGTTGAACACATGATTTTATGTCCTCAAGTGTTTTTGTTCATATGGACAAGATGTTGTGTGACTCTTGAATGTTTGTTTTCTGTGGACACCCGGTGAGGATAAATGTCTTGTGTGTGTTGTCTATTCATGAATATCAGCTGACGTCACTCACATCTTAGTCTCGCGTAGCCAGACCTTCAATACTGAAGGTCTGGTGTTTTTCGCTGCTTTTTCTGGACAAAGCCCGCCCACGAGCTGTTTGACAGACATGTCAAACAACCAATCACAGTTTATTTCATCTAGCGTCACGTTTCGGACTCCCCACAATAACGAGCCGGCTGGCAACAAGTCAGTTATTGAAATAACCAGCCGCAACCAAATAGTATCTAAATAAACAACATTACTCACCATAGGACAACGTTGTGCACTTCATCAACAGCCACACCAATGAGACGATCCTGTTAAACGTCTGTTTGAAGCATATCTCTCCACTTTTAAACACATACAAGCAATTCAGGAGAACCAAACTTTTAAACTCCACTAACTGCCTTAAAGAAAACTCTTGGACGTCTTTTAGAGAGTCGATGCCGTGAACTTTGCATATTTTTGAGAATCCAATGTTTAACTGATCATGATAACTGCTCATTATTATCCACGTGAACACGACTGATTCTCTTCCTCAATGGAACGTCAGAGCTTTGTTTTCCAGGGACCGAAACTAATCGCGACACTCGCGTCTCCTGGAAATCCGTTTTTTTCCAACCAATCAAAGACGACTTTAACATTTTCACAGGGTTTCCAGAAAAGTGTACGAAAAACATCAGACGTTCAGCCAACAGTTTGTGGGCGTGACGTCTGAGGCTGAGACTACTCACATCTTAAACTTGTCTTCCACCATTTAAGTACCTGAAGTGGTCACAAAAGAAATAAAAGCTATGCCTTAAATGATGTGAGCATCAACATCGCTATTTTTAAAGCACTAAGAAGACTCGACACAACATGAAACTTTGCTTGAAGTATCACCTGGGTCTCTACACATAAACTTGAGCATTGAGAACATTGTTGTGTACACAGACTTTACTAAAAAGAAGGTTTTTGTCATGACCTGTATGTCTTATGTGTTTCATGTGACAGGATCATGGCAGCCCTCACTGTTGTCTTGTTTTGTGTGGAGAGTCACTTGGCCTGTGTTTGTGTTATGTGTGCCTCGTGCTCTCCTGTCTTAAGTCTTGACCCCGCCCCCTCGTTGCCTTGTTAATTATTCATTATTAGTTTACACCCTTCACCTGTGTGTCCTCGTTCCCTACTTTAGTTCTTCCCTATTTAAAGCCATTGTGTGTGATGTCCTGTGTCGGATCATTGTGTGTGTCACGTTTGACACTGTCATGGGTCCTGTTTTGTTTTGCCATGTCTTGTTGTATGTTATCATTTATATTCTTGCCTTGTTTATCCCCTCAAGGATGTTTTTGTTAGAAAATACAAGTCTTTTTGGTTGAGAGCTGTTTGCACTTGGGTTCTGTCTTCCCCATCCCTGACAGAATGATCCGACCATTCTAGAACCCAGCAGACAGCTCTGTTTTTTGTTTTGTTTACCTAGTTTTGTTCACGTCCTTCGTTTGTTCCTGTCGTCTTGTTTGGTGTCTGTGTCCCGGTATGGTTAGCCGTGGCTGAGCTCCCGGGCGGCGAGACGTGGGCCTGCGTTCCTGGTCGGTGAGCCGCGGGTCCCTGGAGGGAGGACCCCGAGAGGGCGTTCCTGTTCGGGGAGCCGCGAGATCCTGGGCGGTGAGACGTGAGCGCGCGTTCCCGGATGGTGAGCCGCGGGTGCCTGTCCTGGGATGGCTGTCTTTGTGCCGGTTCTGGTTGGGGAGCAGAGGAAGAGTTCCTGCTTCCTTGACGGCGTGCTGCGAGTGCCGGCTTTTCTGGAGGGAGAGTTCCGGGTGCCTGTTCCCGGTCGGCGAGTTCTGCGGGAGTGTTCCCGGTCTGTGAGCCCTGCAGGTGCGTGCCTGTTTGGCGAGCTCTGCGGGCGTGTTCTGGTTGGCGAGCCGCGCGGGGGCGTGGCTGGCCGGTGAGCCTAGAGCGGCGTGGATCCTGTGCCCACCTTCTTGCGGAGACTGGAGTCCCGCTTCTTGTCTTGGGGGTCCTGTTGGACAGGTGGACAAGTTTTGTTTTTGGAGCTGGACCATAAAACAATAAAAAACACATTCTGTGTCTATTTTTGAGAGAACTGTTGTCTCTCTCCACAGGGGTCACAGATACCCAGGAACTGATCTGTATTTCACCCCCTCTCTCTTCTCCTTTAAGGGTTTGGTTACTGGAAATATACTAAACACATGTTACATTGGGTATATCATATGTTGTGATGCTACAAAGGTTTTATCTTCATGTTTGGTGTTGTTTTAAAGGTCAGGGTGCGATGGTTAAAAAGGTCTAATTTCTATAATGTTAAGAGAAAGTATATCAAAGTTTAAAACTTAAGACATAATCTGTACTCCTGTGATGGGTGTCACCTCATGAGGAGATCTAGATTACAGATGGTTAACAGTCCCATTTGGTGCTCCTTCAGGTCATGAGAACCAACCAACCAAATCCTGTTTTGAGATTTTATTATTCTTTGTCTCATTCTGTGTATATAAGGTGGCTTGGCAAGAGACTCTGGGAAGTATTCTTTAGTAAGAATCTTCCCCACACTTTGGGTGTGTGTATTCAGACATTATGGAAGTATTCTTTAACAAGAATCTTTCTAAACCATTTTGGGTATATTATATTCATGATGGAAGTACTCTGTAGCCAGAGTGTCTATTGCCAGGTATGACTTTGTAACTTTTGCAACTGTTGATCATTTTAATTAATTGGAATTGAATCAAATTCATGATATTGTTTAATTTATGTTTGAAGCTGAAACCTGCCTGGTATAATAAATTGTTACATTTGATTCATCTGAATTCTTCAGAAATTGTATTGATTTATTTTAATTCTTTCAGAAATTGTTATGACCAGTAGATTAGAAGGAGTCTGGTATTACCGCAAGATTATCCTGTCAGGATATTATCACACTGAGGTTTCGATGGTCGAATGGAGCATGGGGCACATTCATTAAAACTCTCAGATTTATGTTTATCACCTGCCTTAGCAAGTTGCATGAGCGCTAAACTAAAGTAACTATTTTTATGATCGGAGCAAGCATGGAGCGGCCAGACATAAAAATATTAGTTTACCCGGTAACCTCTGACTAAGATCAGACTGACAATTTTGTGTCCGTGAGATGTACGCAAACGGCCGGCGTATGCTCTGTGCGATACCGGGTCCCTAATGAACGAATAACTAAGACTATGGGAATTAATAAACAGAGGTGGAAAAAGTACTAAAATATTGTACTCAAGTAAAAGTAAAGTTACTTTAATAATATTTTACTTAAGTAAAAGTAAAGTTACTTGTCTAAAAATCTACTAAAGTAAAAAGTAAGTCATTTTAACTTTACTCAGAGTAAAAGTTACTTTTTTTACAGCGGGAAGAGGTAGAGGATTCTAGTTCAATAACGACAAGGGAATATACATCTTAAACTAGTAGTGTTTAATTGTAGGAACATATTTACAATGAAAGTGCAATAACAAAAAGTTAATAAAATAAAAAGCTTTTTTAAAGAAAGAAACATTTATGGAATTGTTTAATGATTTTTACATGTGAGTTATGCACTTTTGAAGGTGGGCAGCAGCTAGTAAATACAATCACTATAGTAGCCTAAGGTTGTAATTGATGTATTGCTGGTAACATACATTATTTTATTAAACTATAGTTTAAATGAGCATATAATGAGATGAGTGCCATGTCTATATACATTTGACACGTTTATTATCTTCTTACTTCCCTGACCTGGGGACATGATGACCTTTATTCTTCTCTCTCTCTCTCTCTCTCTCTCTCTCTTTTTGTTGTGTTTGACTTGACGCGAAGCTGCTAGACCTCGGAAGATAATGCGCATGGTATTAAAAACGCGTCGTGCAATTTCGTACTCGAGAGCATGAATCTTACCTTTCATAGAAATGAAACACTCGCTTCGCGTCAGTGGAAAGTGGTCGCTTAAATATGACCAGGGGTTTCTTTCATAAGATTTGAACTGAGGCGGGTCTGCATTAGCGCGCGCCTGTCATGGTTCTTTTTGCGCGTTCCCCCGGGCCCCGCCCATTTACATCCGTTGCGCGTCTATCACCTTGCTTTTTAAAATATTTTTTTACTCAGTAACGTATATGATTTAAAATGTAGCGAAGTACAATACTTTAAATAAAACATACTTAAGTAAAAGTAAAAGTACAGATTTTAAAAACTACTCAAAAAAGTAAAAATACAAAAAAAAAACTACTCAATTACAATAACGTGAGTAAATGTAATTCGTTACTTTCCACCTCTGTTAATAAATAATCAAACATCTAAATTATGATCAACAGTTAATTGGAATAATGCACTAAATTCTTAGTATATTAAATTGGAGTCAGATTATAATTTAAACACAGAGATCAAAGACATTAATTTAATCATGATATGGAATTATTCTTCTAGAAGCACTGAGGAAGGAACGAACACGAGTCCCCTTCACCCACTCCACTTGTATCTGTCGTTGGGCTTGTGGGTGGTACCTTACAGCTCGGATCCCTGGCACTGTCTTGCCTTGTTTACTTTTATATTGTGTCATGTGTTCTTGTGTACCTGTTTCCTGGGGATGCCAGGAGGCGTCCCTTAAGAGGGGCGTACTGTCATGATCCTGTCAGCCCTGTATGTCTTATGTGTTTCATGTGACAGGATCATGGCAGCCCTCACTGTTGTCTTGTTTTGTGTGGAGAGTCACTTGGCCTGTGTTTGTGTTATGTGTGCCTCGTGCTCTCCTGTCTTAAGTCTTGACCCCGCCCCCTTGTTGCCTTGTTAATTATTCATTATTAGTTTACACCCTTCACCTGTGTGTCCTCGTTCCCTAGTTTAGTTCTTCCCCATTTAAAGCCATTGTGTGTGATGTCCTGTGTCGGATCATTGTGTGTGTCACGTTTGACACTGTCATGGGTCCTGTTTTGTTTTGCCATGTCTTGTTGTATGTTATCATTTATATTCTTGCCTTGTTTATCCCCTCAAGGATGTTTTTGTTATAAAATACAAGTCTTTTTGGTTGAGAGCTGTTTGCACTTGGGTTCTGTCTTCCCCATCCCTGACAGTTTTGAACAACTGACTTTGGTTGTTTTGGCGTCTGTTCGCCGCCTTCTTGCCAGTCAATATGTATCGATCTCCGAATGTGACGTAAGGAGGGAGGAGAGTAAAGATGGATAGCTCCTAAAGCATAGTTTTCATAGTTTCATGCACGGATAATTCGTTGTTTTGTCGCAAGTGCAAATCAATCTTGACCTTCTAGTTGTAAAAGGAGCCTCATATGAGATTCATTCATTAGCATTCGGAAATCAATTATTCATGTCTGGCAGAGATGACGAGCGGACACCATAACAGCCAAAGTCAGTTGTTTAAAACCTTTCTTTTAGTAAACTCTGTGTCCACAAACAATGTTCGTGTTCATGTGTAGAGACCCAGGTGATACTTCAAGCAAAGTTTCATGTTGTGTCCAGTCTTCTAATGGGCCAATCACACCAAAAGCGTTTATGGCAGTTGCAGGCGCCTTTTTTAAATTATATTCTATGGACAGGGAGCGTTTGGGCGCTGTGTATGCGCGCAGAGCGCTTTGCGGTTTTTGCCGCCAGCCGCAGCACACGCTTTTAACGGGGCGCTGAGAGGGGAGAAGCACCCAATGTCATTCGCGTCTTTCCATTGTCCAATCGAATGAGGGGAGAGGCGGGGCTTACGTTGTGGTGAGGAATGTTTACAGTTGCTTTGAAGAACCGGACTCCACTCGCTCAATCTCTCCTGCGTGTTTGTGCACGTCTCACCCAGGGGCAAACATTTCTAAAAGAGGAATTTCTATGAGACTGAGATTTTTAGAATGTCTAGCACTTTTTGTATGTTTGTGAATGTGGGTAGACTACCATTATTCAACAAAGACAAGGTAAAAATGGTTTTTCATTCTCTGTCCCCTTTAAATTGGCAAGCATGGCAACAGGTTGACCTATAATATTAAATATATAATATCATTATTGTTTCATGTAATTCTAAAAACTTCCTGGGGGCGTATTCACAAAGAATTTTATCTTATCACTAAGAGTACTCTTAAATCGCACTAAAAGATTTTAGCTAGGAGTTTTCTCTTAAAAGTTATTCACAACGCCTTTCAGACCTACTTTTTGTAAGGAAAACTGATAACTCCTAAACTAAGAGTGAGTCTCCGTTGCTACGGATGACGTCAATTCTCATGCACGAGCTGCCTCGCAATGACCACGGTGATTGGTTGTTAGATGACAGGCTGTCATGCGGAACATAACAGACGCACCAAATCATGGAATTACAACATCAAAATATGTCTGTGTCCTACACAAAATAATAATAGTAATGCCATCGAAATGCATATATAAAAGAAAAGTCGTGAATGAAATTAAATTAAATCAAGGTAGTTAACCCATTTGTGCCCAAATTTTTCTGAATGGTTTCATGCATAAAATTGTGTTTATAGTGTCCTCTGTAAACATGTTCTGCATTTATTTTCCCCATTTTTATTTTTATCTTTTTGAAAATCATTTTTGAATGTGCGGCAACTATAGTTGCCGGTGGGCAAAAAGGTTGTATGCACCCCTTTAATGTCAAATTTTAATACATTTGGCATCTTACTCAAAATAACGGCTTTCAACAGATCAACCTTTATTCATAAACACATGTATTATGTATAACAGTCAAAGAACATTTGATGCGAACCCCCCCTCCAAAAAAAAATGCATCTAGCTTATAATCTCTTGTTCAATTTAATTCAATTTTATTTATATAACGCTTTTCTCAATTGTTAATTGTTGCAAAGCAGCTTTACATGAGTAGATGTAGAGGAGAACACAGAAAATCATTAGATAATATAAGAAGTAGAATATAGCAGCTAAGGATAAACCGTACAAGCGAGCGTATTAATAATGTAACGTATACAGTAAAGTGCTAAGTTAAGCCAAAGTTGGCTGACTCTCTCGGTGACGAAAACCCCCCCTAGGAGAAAACCCTGTGGGAAAAACTTCTAGCAGGACAAAAACCCTTGGGAGAAATTAATATATATATTTATATATATAAACAGGGTAGGGATAGGAGGCGGGTAAGCGGATTAAACTGGTTCAGCCAGTGGTCGCGCATCGGCTAAGCATCACGTTGAAGGACAGCCAGTAGATCAGTGGTGTGATGACCTTCACAGCAACAGGAAATGGGTCTGTTTGTCCCATTGTCCTCGGGGTCGAGGACGAGACAGGGAGAGAGAAACAGAATTGTATTAGCATAGGGGCCGGTTGCATGTAACGTAAGTGTCATGTAGTATTGTGGTTTAAAAAACGCTCGGTTCCAGACAGGCTACCTATTGCAGTAATAGTATATTACCCATATGAGGTATGTGAGTGCTTTGTTCTAGACAAAATAACTATTGGGGGACAAGTACAATTACTGGACATTTTATTTGAATGCTTTGTTAAAGAAGAATGTCTTAAGTTTAGACTTACAAACGCGTGCTAAGTGATATAAACTGTGTCTTGTTCAGATTTTTTATTATAATTTTTTTTATTTATTTTCTCTGTTGCATTCAGTGCTTTCTTCCAGAAACAACGGACCATATGTCAGCTCCAAATCAGTTCATATCACTTAGTTCATATCACTTAGCACATTGTTCATGGCTCGACTTGTTGAGTCTGTTTTCCAAGATGTCTGCTGTCTGAATACCCGTAATGTGCTGTCTTTATAAAGTAGCTTCTTATTAAACTGTTTGTACAATTACAAAGTTCTCAATGCTTCGGTTTGCATGTAAGGACCCTCACTATGCTACTGTGGTAGTGTGAGGCTGTTTTGAGCCATGTTAATGGTATTAACTAGCGATTTACTTGTACTTACTCTTTGCCCCATATACTAGCTCTATACGCTAATCTGTTTTTATTGATAAAAAACTCTTTACATTCGATTATCATGAAAACGCATCCCAGAGAACGATCTACTCGGTAACCATGTGTTAATTACCCCTAGGCTCATTTTTCACCGGAGTTGTCATTTAATGAAAATAATATGAAAATAAATCAATAAAATGGGCAACCAGTCTTTGGAAGAAGACGAGATCTCTGTCTCCCTCTTTAAATGACCTGTATGAATGGATTTTATTCCCTATATCAAATTAAGGTCTAATGGACAGTAGAGATGTTAGTTAAAGGGTTTTAGGTATGATATTATGAAAGAAAAAAAGCACTAAAAAGACCAATAACCTTGATTATTAACCTATTGACACAGTATACACCATTTCCTCATGATATATGTACTTACAAGGCATTTGCCCACCGGCAACTATAGTTGCCGCTTGGACTTTTGACTAAGTATATAAAAAACTATAGATCTCTTGTAAGATTTGTTTTGTTTGGATGACTCTAGAGACCTTCATGATTAGATACATAAATGTCAACCAATAATATTTTTTAGTAAAATGAAAATTACCTTTCTTTGGGAGGGTTTGCCTTCGCCATGTTTCTTGGAAGAAGAGGTAAGAAGTTGACAGCCTAATGTGACAGGAAGGAGATAAATACCTTTTCTTTCTTTTTTAAATCCTTTATTTGGTTGTTAGCTTGCATGTCATTGAGAAATAAAACCTGTATAACATCTAAAAAATTCTTAAAAAAATGAAAACCGCCAATTGCCTAATAATAAAAAAATGACATTGCATTAACACTTGCTTGATTAATTTACATCCTATTAGCCTAAATAGACTACTTAAAGTAGGCATGTTGCTAACCCCGCTGTCACGGCTGACATTTTGGTTCCGCTCAACGAAACTCAAGATTTCCTCAGGCGGCGCGCGGTGTTGTGGAAAATAATGCTTCTGTTGGTTTGTTGATGGCGAAATGTCTGAGTTTTAATTCTTAACATCACCGGAAGAAGCATAGGTACCTTCTCGTTTTCAGTCACCACCTTTTATGTTTAACTACTGGCCGTGCGAGCTCGCCAAAGTCTGTTGTTTGTAAAATCATCGCTGTTTTTACTGAAGTTGAGTAAAGACATTCTTGAAATTGTAAAGACATTTAGTTTAATTGCTAAACTACAAGTGAACGAAATTTTAATAAATTTGAACGACTACCACATGTGGTTTTACCTCTACCAAAATCTGCTTGAATGGTAAAGAATGGGACGCAGCCGTATAGCCATGTAGTAGATGTCTGTATATATAGACTGAGTAAAGAGTGTTATTTGGTGTAATTAGTGGTTTGTTTTATTATATATCTGACTTTTTAGAAGTAGAATATGTAGAGGATATGGCAAACAGCTTATCCTGAAAGATTCAGGTCAATATCTTAAAAATTTAAAAAGTTATAGCTAAAAACGTCATAATTTTCATGATTCGGTCACACATTTTCTTGAATTTTAATGGAAAACATGGGACCAAATAAAGTGATGATTTTCGAGTTTCAAATGGCCAGTATTTTGTTATTCTTTAACCCATATACATGATCTTGGTCTCATTTAAAAGCTTTTCTCAAGCTCTTTCTATCTGAACAACTCGTTTTAGCATTTAACCATTTTGAAAATTTTAGCAACTTAAAGCAAGGAAATGTTGCCCATATTGAAGAAGCCTAATGTAATAAATAAATGACGGTGGATTATGAACTCGCCAAAACGGAAAAGAAAGCCCAACTAGACGCAGGATCAACTACTGCTGCTGCTGTCCCAGTTAGTGCTGGAAAAAGAAACATAATAAAAGGGAAATTCGGCACTGAGATATCAAGCAAAACTAAGCGTGAGACGTGGGAGACAGTGATGCACGGATATGTACAACAAAACAACCGGCACCCGACCAACGTTTTCAACTAACCCGCTCGCAACTCGGAGCGCAAAAAAAAAAAATATATATAGGCTATATATATACCCGACCCGCTCCCTGGCCCGCATTTTTTTGTTTAAAATAGTTAACTGGCATTTTTATTTCAAACGACTCGACCGACCGCGACCCGGATATCATAAAAAATATTTTTGGATGACTCGTAACCGCAGGCACCCTCTCATTTCGGATCAACCCGCGCATGGGGAGAGGATTTGTTTGCAGATCAATGCAGCATTCCCGCTTATGTCGCGGACTCGGACGACTGCGAGAGGTGGTATGCATTACAATCGCAGTCAGATTGCAGCCTTTAAACGGGCAAGCATGGCAACAGGTTGGTGTACAATATTAAATATATAATATCATAATATCATTATTGTTTCATGTAATTCTAAAAACTTCCTGCTTGTCACGAATGTAATGAATTGTAAAAAACAAATGTCATAAACAATATGCTTACATTAAAGTGTGCTTTTAAGTCTAGGCAATGCTTTTGAGTTGGTGAAACTGTCCGTGTTAAGGAGGATCAGACAGCACCTAAGCCATTTAGGATTCTTTGTGAATAGGTCTTAGTGAGTTAGGAGTCCTCTCGACTTCTTTTAAGCTGTCCCAGACTTAGGTGCTACTTTTAGGGCTAAAATGCTTCGTGAATTACTTTTAGTGAAAAAAATTAGGAGTCCTAAAGTTAGGAGGGACACGCCCATTATTTTTAGGAGTTGCTCCTAAATTCGCGAGTTAGGAGCTACTTTTAGCCTTAAAATTCTTTGTGAATACGGCCCCTGATTGTCATGAATGTATTGAATTATGAAACAAATGTCATAAACAATATGCTTACATTAAAGTGTGCTTTTAAGTCTTGGCAATGCTTTTGAGTTGGTGAAACTGTCCGTGTTAAGGAGGATCAGACAGCACCTAAGCCATTTAGTATTCTTTGTGAATAGGTCTTAGTGAGTTAGGAGTCCTCTCGACTTCTTTTAAGCTGTCCCAGACTTAGGTGCTACTTTTAGGGCTAAAATCCTTTCGTGAATTACTCTTAGTGTTACTCTTAAAAAATTAGGAGTCCTAAAGTTAGGAATGACACGCCCATTATTTTTAGGAGTTGCTCCTAAATTCGCCAGTTAGGAGCTACTTTTAGCCTTAAAATTCTTTGTGAATACGGCCCCTATTCTCTCATTGACTTTATATATCCTTTACATTTTAGTGTGCGTTTCTTTTTCATACAGTTTATGTATAACTAAACCTCAGTACATGTGTGACTATCAAAGAGATGATCTTACTTCAGTTTCTTCAGTTTACAGTCAGGATTCTTCAGTACATCAGAGATCAGCTTCACTCCTGAATCTCTTAGATTATAATTCTGAGACAGATCCAGATCTCTCAGGTGTGATGGGTTTGATCTCAGAGCTGAAGTCAGAGCAACACAACCTTCATCTGTGATATTACAACACCTCAACCTGTAGAGAACAGAGACTTTATGTAAATAATGCAAAACTACAAAGTTTGACACAAATCTCTAACCTCCATCTCTTCATGTAATGTTCCTCTTTCAATCCCTCAGTAACTGAGACACTGTGTGTTTAAATGTCAAATAAATCCATCACATAGCTGACTATTAGTGTTAGATGTCCTAAACCACATGAACATTTCTTCATAAATCTGTATTGAGTTCATGACTCACACTTGTAATTCTCATCAGGTATTTGATGTAAAAATCTTCCTCTATTACAGGAGGAATATCAGCTGGAGATAACATAACTCTTTACATTTAAAGATGTTACAGTGTTTAAAGATCAATTTCACTCAATCTATAAAAACATTATTAATGTGTGTGTCAGTGTCAATGATGGATCAATGTTTTTAATCATCTTTATAAAAACAACACGACGAGGAGAAAAACTCTTCATACACAATAATATCAGCAAAGATTTCATCAAAGAAACACCAAACTACATTTTCTGACATTTTAACAGAGGTTTTGTTACACGTTCTGAAGGAAATTGAAATGAATCATAACTAATTTTAACTAACATGTCTTTTCCTTACAGGTCTGGGGCCGTATTCACAAAGAATTTTATCTTACCACTATGAGTACTCCTAAATCGCACTAAAAGATTTTAGCAAGGAGTTTTCCTTTAAAAGTTATTCACAACGCCTTTCAGACCTACTTTTAGTAAGGAAAAATTATAACTCCTAAACTAAGAATTAGTCTTCGTTGCTACGGATGACGTCAATTCTCATGCACGAGCTGCCTCGCAATGGCCATGGTGATTGGTTGTTAGATGGCTATCATGCGGAACACAGACGCACCAAATCATGAAATTACAACATTGAAATATGTCTGTGTCCTACACAAAATAATAATAGTAATGCCATTGAAATGCATATGTGGCAGTACGAGTTAAACTCATAATTACTTTGCACTCTTTTGGCCAATCGCTGTCCCTGGCTCTCTCTATAAATAAACGTTGTAGTCCTTTGGACTGCTGTCTTGCTCACTGGTGAAGGAAGTGCGTCATACTTCCGGGTCACTCGCTCCGTGTGTTTTGCTGCTGCACAACAGGTAGAGTAGCGGCTCTGCTGTCTCTGTGTACCTCGCTGTTACCAGCTATCATGATGTTTACTATGTACTGAACGTTCGTAGATCTCCGGTTGGTTAGCAAATCCTCTGCACGGTCACTCAACTCATTCAAAAGCGGATGTTAACGCAGGCTACCTGTACTGTTTGTACCCTTTGAGCTGTCTTCTCCTGGGTGATACAAGACGATGCCTGATCGGTATGTAGGCACTTGGTGCCAGCTTTATTTATGGTTGCAGTGGGGTTAATTAGTTATTTATTTATTTATTTTTTTGTTAAATGACAGAGATCGGACTGGTTCAACTGGAGACTGACTTCAGCTGCAGAGCATTTATTCATTAGCTGCTGTTTTGCCTGGATTATTGTTCGTGTAACGTGCATATGTTGGTTGTTATATTAACGCTAGCTGTGTTGTACGTCTGTCTTGAATGACTGGTGGTGTCAACGTGCATCCACTGGTCATTTTGTCAACCACTTTATGTGACTGCCGCACGCTCGCCCTGGATTGCTGTTTGTGCACGCATGTGCGTTGAACATTGATACTAGCCCCTTATTTAGTTGTATGCTCGCCCTGTGTTGCTGTGTGTATGCATGTGCATGCTGAGAACATCATACTAGTCCAGACTTTATTCAATCACTGCATGCCTGCCGTGGACTGTTGCTTATGTACGTGCATGCTTTGAACATTATACTAATCATCTCAGCTCATCACAAAACGCCCGCTTTGGACGTGCATGTTTTGCTGTCATCTCCGCGATTCTATTTGAGTACTGCACGCCGGTTTGTTTACTGCCAATTAGCGACGAATGTGTTTTGAACACTGTGATGAACGCATTCTGAACATTGTGTCAGCAACCTTACTGTTTAACAGCCTTTCCGGCCATTGGTCCGTTTGAATGGGCGAGCTCCCTGTTTTATGTGGGCTAGTATTTTAACTGATAGTATACCACTAAAGGGGGTTTGTTTCCTGTTATAATTTGGTTGGTTAAGTGTTTTGTTTGTTTTGTTTCCCGTTTGTTGAAACTTGTCTTTATTGTTTGGATTTTGTTTCCTTTTTTTGTGCCAATACAAAGTAATTTAGTTAATTGTGTATTTTCATTTGTTGTTTTTGCTTTATTAGTTTCTTTCCTGATTCATTCTATTTGACTTATATTTGGTTTTTGTTTAGTGATAAGTTTATTTGTGTTATTCTGTTTTGATGTGCACTGCCTTTGTGGAGCCATTGTTGGCCCTGGCAGTTTATTAGATATTTAGTGATTTAACTTTATTTAGCTTTCTTTGATATTGAGTTTTGCCTGTTGATTTAACCCTTTTGTGTGTTTGTTTTTGTTCCAGCTGCTGAGGGCTGAAGGTGGTGGTATTGGTGTCCCGGGTGGTGGTGTCCCCTGGCCAGTGTGCCGTGGCAATTACCCCGTTTTCTCCATATTCACTGTTTTGCTGTGTGTGTGTGCACGTGTGTGTGTGTGTGTGTTCACGTGGGTGATTTATTTTTTTCGGATTTCCCTAAGCCCTTGTGACTCCTTTTTTCCTCCACCGGTAAGCTTCAGCAGCCATTATAATTTGCCCCCCTTCCCAAGTATGAATGTGTTTTAAAATAGTGTTTTTATGATTGAAATAAAGTATTGTCTATTTTTTGAACTTCGTCTCTGGCTTAATTGTATACGTACCTGGGTGTCCTTACGTGTACTTAGAATATCAAAACTAGGAACTAACACCAAGTATTCCCTGGGTGTAAGTCCCAGGGTGGCGTAGTCAGTGTTTTGGGGGTAGGTTCTCTTTAAAACTAACCCCTCCCTCTTTGTACCGCCACATTTGGCGTATAGTCGGCAGGGTCTCACAATTCAAAGCCGAGACGAGTTCAATTTTTGTTTTTGTCTGTTGTGTTTTTGGGTGTATTTTGATTCGTGTACAGGAGTGTTTACTTTGTTTTTGTGTTTTAGGCCAAACAGCAGCTGGTGTTTCTCCACCTTATCTCTTAACGAGAGTTTCCCCTTTTATTGGGCAGGATAAGTATGGAGGGAGAGTTACAGGAGTTGAGGGATTTAGTTGAGCAGTTAAGGGCAGATAATGAGAAGCTGCGCCTGGAACAGGCCGGGGCTGTGGCAGGACCTAGTTCAGCACCCTCTAATGCGTCAACTACTGCACTACCCGCAGCTAGAGCGCCTACTACCGAAAGATTTGTTTTCGTGCCCCGTGATCGGAAATGTCCTATGTTTAGGGGAAGATCAGGCATAGGGTTAACAGAATGGATTGAGGAAGTGCAAACTTGTATGAGGGCGCGCCATTTGTCAACATCCGATCAGGCATTCTTTTTGATTGATCACCTGGAAGGGGAAGCCCGTGATGAAGTAAAGTTTCGTCCGAGTGCAGAACGTAAAGACCCGGTTAAGATAATTGCCATTTTACAGGAAATTTACAGTTGTTGCGAGTCCTACATAGCCCTGCAGGAAGCGTTCTTCTCCCATCGGCAGCAGGAGGGGGAAACCTTGCAAGAGTTTTCCCTCGCATTAATGAGCCTTATGGCGTCGGTAAAGCAGCGTGCCCCTAGCGAAATACCAAATGCTGAAGTTTTACTGCGCGACCAATTTGTTGAGCATGTACTTGACGGCGCTCTCCGTCGCGAGTTGAAACAGTGTGTGCGCAGACAGCCGGCCGCTACTTTGCTGGAGGTGAGAGCAGAGGCGATACAGTGGGAGCGAGAGGGTTTGCCAGGGGGAGCTAGGGGTAGGAGTCACTCTGTCCCTTCGGCCCTTGGTTTTCAGTTTGGTGTTCAGAGTGATTCTCTGGGAATTGTTAATTCACCCCAAGTATTGGAGCTGAGTGAACTATGAGAAATGCTAAACGTGCAGCAAGGGAAGCTTAACCAACTTACCCAAAGCATTGCCCATTTGCAGAGTTCTAGCCAGCGTGGTCGTTCATCTTATAATGCCCCCATATTATGTCGGAGGTGCCAGGAGCTTGACATTGAACTTTGTGGTAAATCATTGCAGCGGTGTGGGCTGCTGGTAGTTAAAGATCCCCCTGGTGGTGTGTCTTCTCAGGTTCCGGGTATTTTAGGGATGAATGTGATTCGTAGAGGCTACAGAGAGCTTTTTAGTCTTCATGGCTTGGCCATGTTTGACTTACCTGTGGTTGCCAATAGTCCAGAACTTGTTGTGAATGCATTGCAAAGGTGCCAGCAGGCCAGCACTCATTCCCTGGATGATGCAGTTGGTAAGGTAAGAGTGTGAGGCAGGAAGGCTTGTCGTATTCCTGGAGGGGTGATGAAAATTGTCACTACCACATGTTCAGCACAGTAGTCTGAAATTACTGCATTGTTTGAACCCCTGAATTCTGGCTTACCAGCTGGACTTCTGGCATCTCCTGCCTTGGTTCGGGTGGTAAGAGGTACTGCCTATATCCCAGTTGTGAATGTGGGTACCATCGATGTGCTGCTTTACCCACATATAGTTGTAGGTACTTTGGACGAGGTTTGTGTTGTTAGCTTGCCTACAGGAGTCATAGAGGTACCTTCACGTATGGCCACAGTGTCATCTCAGACTGCTGCTCCTACAGTGCAGGATCAGATAACTTCTATGGACCTGTCATCATTGTCTGTTGAAGAACAGGGCTTGGTAAGATCCCTTTTAGGGCGTTATAGCTCTGTCTTTTCGACTCATGACAGAGATCTTGGGTGCACAAACCTGATTAGTCATGACATCCCTCTTTTGGATAATGTTCCTGTTAGGCAACGCCACTGGCGTATCCCTCCGTCTGAATATGAGGTGGTTAAGGAGCACATTCACCAACTGCTTGAGTCACAGGTAATTAGGGAGAGTAGCAGTCCCTATGCCAGCCCAATTGTTCTGGTTAAGAAAAAAGATGGAACTCTGAGAATGTGTGTTGACTATAGGCAGCTTAATTGTAAAACCCGGAAAGATGCCTTCCCCCTTCCTCGTATCGAGGAATCCTTGGATGCCCTCACAGGTGCTTGCTGGTTTTCTACCCTGGACCTGGCTAGTGGGTACAACCAGGTCCCAGTTACAGAGGTAGATCGGCCGAAGACTGCGTTCTGTACGCCTTTCGGGCTTTTCGAGTGGAACCGTATGCCCTTTGGGCTTTGTAATGCCCCCGGTACCTTTCAGAGGTTGATGCAGCGGTTGTTCGGAGACCAGCAGAACCAGTCTTTGTTGCTTTACCTTGATGATATTGTGATTTTCTCCTCCACAATTCAGCAGCATTTGGAGAGGTTGGAAGTGGTGCTGGGTCGGCTAAAACGAGAGAATCTAAAGGCCAAGCTCACTAAGTGTGCATTTTTCCAACAAGAGGTGCGTTATTTGGGGCATGTTATTTCCCGTAAAGGGGTTGGCACAGATCCAAGTAAGGTAGAGGTTGTAGCAAATTGGCAGCCACCTGCCACTGTTTCAGAGCTGCGGTCATTCCTTGGGTTTGCCAGCTATTACCGCCGCTTTGTGGAGGGTTTTGCGAAATTGGCAGCCCCTCTACACAAGCTTGTGGCACAGTTGGGGGCCACCAAGTCTAAGAGGAAGACTGAGCAAGCTGTCATTGAAAACTGGACAGAGGAATGCCATAGCAGTTTTGAAGCATTGAAAGCCAAGCTCACAAGTACACCAGTGCTTGCATATGCCGACTTCGCTCTTCCTTTTATTTTGGAGGTGGATGCAAGTCATGGTGGCCTTGGTGCCGTGTTATCACAGGAGCAGAATGGTAGGGTTAGACCCATAGCCTATGCTAGCCGGGGTTTGAGGCCCACTGAGCGCAATATGGCGAATTACAGTTCAATGAAACTTGAGTTTGTGGCGCTCAAGTGGGCTATGACGGAGAAATTCCGGGAGTATTTGCTAGGCCATAAATGCGTGGTCTTTACCGATAATAATCCGCTCAGTCACTTGTCGTCTGCGAAGCTTGGTGCCACTGAGCAACGCTGGGCGGCCCAGCTCGCCTCGTTTGATTTTGAGGTAAAGTATCGCTCTGGCAGAAGTAACAAGAATGCGGATGCTTTATCTCGCCAGTATCCGCCTGCCCCTGCCAATATGGAAGCTATGCTTCCTGGTACTTCACTCCCCAAGCCTTTGCAGCAGGCCCTCCAGGGACCTGAAGCAATTCAAACTGCTGTCATGGCCCTGCCTCACCTCACCACTGTTGATATCTCTACCCTTCAGCAGGCTGATCCGGTTATGCAGGAGGTTTTTGTGTTTTGGAGACGTGAGCAGCGTCCCGACTTTGAAGAGCGCCAAAAGCCGTCTCGGTCTGCATTGGCATTACTTCGGCAGTGGGACAGGTTGGTTGAACAGCGTGGGGTCCTGTACCGCCAGGTGTTTCGCCCTGATGGGGCAGCAGTAGTCTTGCAGGTGGTGGTGCCCGCTTCCCTAAGGGAAGAGGTGTTGACTAAGGTCCACCAGGAGCACGGCCATCAGGGTATAGACAGGACGTTAGAGCTTTTACGCCAGCGCTGTTATTGGCCAGGTATGTCCGCAGATGTGTCTAAGTGGTGCCAGGCCTGTGAGAGGTGCCAAGTGGCCAAGGATCCTCAACATTCTGGTGCTAGTTTTATGGGGCATTTGTTGGCCTCCCGGCCTAATGAGATTGTAGCCATTGACTATACAGTGCTAGAACCCACCCAGAATGGTTTAGAAAATGTATTGGTTATGACGGATGTCTTCAGCAAATACACACTTGCTGTTCCTACCTGTGACCAACGAGCCTCTACTGTGGCTTAAGCTTTGGTGGTAGAGTGGTTTTCCAAGTTTGGTGTTCCTGCCCTCATCCACTCTGATCAGGGCCGCAACTTTGAGAGCTCCCTTATTCAACAGCTGTGTCATCTTTATGGTATTGAAAAGTCTCGCACCACACCATACCATCCGGCCGGAAACGGCCAATGCGAACGGTTCAATAGGACGCTCCATAACTTGTTGCGTACTTTGCCAGTGTCTCGGAAGAGGGACTGGAGTTCCTGTTTGCCACAGGTCTTGTTCTCCTATAACACTACTCCCCATCAGGCAACTGGTGAGTCTCCATTCTTTTTGATGTTTGGACAGGAACCTAGGCTGCCAGTTGATTTCCTGTTGGGTAGAGTTCAGGAGCCTGTGGGTGGAAACATTCATGAGTGGGTTCAGGAACACCAGACACGTTTGCAGTTGGCCTTTGAGGGGGCTACAGGGAGGTTGTGGGTTGCTGCGGCGCGTCGCAAGAACAACCACGATTGTCGGGTGAGAGCTCTGCCCCTTAAATTGGGCCAGTTAGTGTGGCTTCGTGATTTTACCGCTCGGGGCCGTCATAAGCTTCGTGACCTTTATGGTCCTGTACAGTATAAAGTCCTTAAGGTACCCAGGGAGGGAGGGTCCGTGTACACAATCGCACCGGTGGACGAACCGACCAAAGCCAGGCAGGTCAATCGTGCATTGTTGAAGGCTGTGGTTGGAGCTCAGCCCTTAAGCGAGGTTGCCTCACCTTGCTCGCCTCCTGGAGACCCGCCCCGGTCGGAGGACGAGCTGCCAGGGGATGATTTGGTGGTGTTGAGGTATGAGGTCCCTTTTGTGACTCCTACTTCAGTGTCGGTTACTCAAACCGTCCCTCCGGTGCAGCCGTTACCAGCTGCACCAGCACTTACTGGTCAATTGCCATTAGTGCCTATTTCTACCAGGGCAGTAGGAGGCCCTGTTCCGGAAGTGGCTGTGCGTCGGACAGCGCGGTCAACTGCTGGCCAGCATTCTAATGTCCATCATCTACCTAGACCGGTAGTGACCGTGGAGAATGCTGCTGATCTTCCTGGTCCAGTGTCTAATGCAGTCATGGCTTTCTTTCGACCTTGGAGCTAGCATAGGGTATTTTTGGCTTTATTTATCCATTGTCGGGGCGACGATCCAAAAGGTGGGATAGATTGTGGCAGTACGAGTTAAACTCATAATTACTTTGCACTCTTTTGGCCAATCGCTGTCCCTGGCTCTCTCTATAAATAAAAGTCGTAGTCCTTTGGACTGCTGTCTTGCTCACTGGTGAAGGAAGTGCGTCATACTTCCGGGTCACTCGCTCCGTGTGTTTTGCTGCTACACAACAGGTAGAGTAGCGGCTCTGCTGTCTCTGTGTACCTCGCTGTTACCAGCTATCATTATGTTTACTATGTACTGAACGTTCGTAGATCTCCGGTTGGTTGGCGAATCCTCTGCACGGTCACTCAACTCATTCAAAAGCGGATGTTAACGCAGGCTACCTGTACTGTTTGTACCCTTTGAGCTGTCTTCTCCTGGGTGATACAAGAGGATGCCTGATCGGTATGTAGGCACTTGGTGCCAGCTTTATTTATGGTTGCAGTGTGGTTAATTAGTTATTTATTTATTTATTTTTGTTAAATGACAGAGATCGGACTGATTCAACTGGAGACTGACTTCAGCTGCAGAGCATTTGTTCATTAGCTGCTGTTTTGCCTGGATTATTGTTCGTGTAACGTGCATATGTTGGTTGTTATATTAACGCTAGCTGTGTTGTACGTCTGTCTTGAATGACTGGTGGTGTCAACATGCATCCATTGGTCATTTTGTCAACCACTTTATGTGACTGCCGCACGCTCGCCCTGGACTGCTGTTTGTGCACGCATGTGCGTTGAACATTGATACTAGCCCCTTATTTAGTTGTATGCTCGCCCTGTGTTGCTGTGTGTATGCATGTGCATGCTGAGAACATCATACTAGTCCAGACTTTATTCAATCACTGCATGCCTGCCGTGGACTGTTGCTTATGTACGTGCATGCTTTGAACATTATACTAATCATTTCAGCTAATCACAAAACGCCCGCTTTGGACGTGCATGTTTTGCTGTCATCTCCGTGATTCTATTTGAGTACTGCACACCGGTTTGTTTACTGCCGATTAGCGACAAATGTGTTTTGAACACTGTGATGAACGCATTCTGAACATTGTGTCAGCAACCTTACTGTTTAACAGCCTTTCCGGCCATTGGTCCGTTTGAATGGGCGAGCTCCCTGTTTTATGTGGGCTAATATTTTAACTGTTTGTTTACAGCTAAAGGGGGTTTGCTTCCTGTTATAATTTGGTTGGTTAAGTGTTTTGTTTGTTTTGTTTCCCGTTTGTTAAAACTTGTCTTTATTGTTTGGATTTTGTTTCTTTTCTTTTGTGCCAATACAAAGTAATTTAGTTAATTGTGTATTTTCATTTGTTGTTTTTGCTTTATTAGTTTCTTTTCTGATTCATTCTATTTGACTTATATTTGGTTTTTGTTTAGTGATAAGTTTATTTGTGTTATTCTGTTTTGATGTGCACTGCCTTTGTGGAGCCATTGTTGGCCCTGGCAGTTTATTAGATATTTAGGGATTTAACTTTATTTAGCTTTCTTTGACATTGAGTTTTGCCTGTTGATTTAACCCTTTTGTGTGTTTGTTTTTGTTCCAGCTGCTGAGGGCTGAAGGTGGTGGTATTGGTGTCCCGGGTGGTGGTGTCCCCTTGCCAGTGTGCCGTGGCAATTACCCCGTTTTCTCCATATTCACTGTTTTGCTGTGTGTGTGTGCGCGTGTGTGTGTGTGTTCACGTGGGTGATTTATTTTTTTTTTCGATTTCCCTAAGCCCTTGTGACTCCTTTTTCCTCCACCGGTAAGCCTCAGCAGCCATTATAATTTGCCCCCCTTCCCAAGTATGAATGTGTTTTAAAATAGTGTTTTTATGATTGAAATAAAGTATTGTCTATTTTTTGAACTTCGTCTCTGGCTTAATTGTATACGTACCTGGGTGTCCTTACGTGTACTTAGAATATCAAAACTAGGAACTAACACCAAGTATTCCCTGGGTGTAAGTCCCAGGGTGGCGTAGTCAGTGTTTTGGGGGTAGGTTCTCTTTAAAACTAACCCCTCCCTCTTTGTACCGCCACACATATATAAAAGAAAAGTCGTGAATGAAATTAAATTAAATCAAGGTAGCTAATACCCAAATGAAAACCGCCAATTGCCTATTAATAAAAAATGACATTGCATTAACACTTGCTTGATTAATTTACATCCTATTAGCCTAAATAGACTACTTAAAGCAAGGAAATGTTGCCCATATTGAAGAAGCCTAATGAAATAAATAAATGATGGTGGATTATGAACTCGCCAAAACGGAAAAGAAAGCCCAACTGGACGCAGGATCAGATACTGCTGCTGCTGTTCCAGTTAGTGTTGGAAAAAAGAAACGTAATAAAAGGGAAATTCGGCACTGAGATATCAAGCAAAACTGACGTGAGACGTGGGAGAGAGTGATGCGCGGATCAATGTACAAAACAACAGGCACCCGACCAACGTTCTCAACTAACCGCCGCAACTCGGAGCGCAAAAAAAAAAAAATGAATATACCCGACCCGCTCCCTGGCACGCATTTTTTAAAAGTAGTAATTGTTTAAAATAGTTAACTGGCATTTTTATTTCAAACGACCCGACCACCCGCGACCCCCATATCATAAAAAATATTTTTTTCGGATCAACCCGCGCATTACTGGGGAGAGGATTTATTGGCAGATCAATGCAGCATTCCCGCTTGTGTTGCGGACCCCGGACGACTGCGAGAGGTGGTGGTATATTACAATCGCAGTCAAGGGTTGAGATTGCAGCCTTTAAACGTGCAAGCATGGCAACAGGTTGGTGTATCTATACCTGGTTATAAATGTTTCGTGAGGACAGACAGGGTTCCAAGGGAGGGGGGCTTATGATTTATGCCAAGGACACTTTTAACTGTAATGAAATAATTTGACAGATGAGAATGATTTGGAATGTATTGGTCTGAATGTAACTTTGTCACCGCAAATGTCTTTTATTCTTGTGGTTATTTATAGACCTCCTTCATCTAATGCAGATTTTTATGAAAAGCTGGATAGTTTATTAAACCAACTTAATCCTGCAAAAGAACTTATAATGTTAGGTGACCTGAATGTTAATTGGGAAGTCAAGCAAAACAGGCAAACTTGAAAAAGGTAATGGATAAAATGGATATGGCTCAGGTGATTAATGGTGCTACGAGAATTACAAATTCTACGAGCACTCAAATTGATTAAGTTTTCACAAACAGACCAGAAAGAATTTTGAAATCATATAATATGCTTACTGGATTGTCTGATCACAATCTCATAATGGTCACAAGAAAAATAAATAAAAAGCGTTTTAAACCTTTGCCAGCCACAGAATCCTTTAGGATACCAAAACAGGAACAACAAAATTTCATAGATTCAATTAATGATGAAAATTGGGATGAACTACTCTCTGGCATAAACTTGGAAAAGGATTGTTCTCTTTTTCAAATAAAATACAGCAAATTGTTAATCAATTTACACTGAAAATTAGATTACGAGCTAAAAAAATCCATGGCTAAATGAATCTGTTCTGAAATTGATGAAAGAACGAGATCATTCTTTGAAGCTGGCTGTAAAATCATGATATAATAGGCATCATTTTATCTCTTTAAGAAATAGAGTAGTGAGAGAAATAAGGAGATTTAAAGCTGACTTCTTCATAACTGAATAGTGCACGTGGAAATTCTAAAATGACCTGGCATTATATAAAAAAACTGACAGGTGAGTCCCACAAAAATAAGATAAAACAAATGCAAATTGAATTAAATGGAGACATTTTGGTAGAACCCAAGGTATTAGCTGATGCTTTTAACAACTATTTTATTAAATCGGTCGCAGAAATTTCTAAGAATTTTATAATAAAACAAAAAAAAGAACACTTAGTGCCTGCAACACAGTCCTTTTCCATAGCAAACATCACTGAGACTGAAGTCATTGATATAATTAAAACATTAAAACCATCTAAGGCCAGGGATGTATTTGGTATGGATACAAACATGCTTAAAGATTTAGGATCCGCTCTGGCTACTCCCATTGCTTCTATTATTAATCTATCTATTTCCAGTGGTCACTTTCAAAAGGCCTGGAAATCTGCTATTGTTACGCCAGTTTTTAAGTCTGGTTTATCTACCTCCATGAATAACTATCGACCAATAAGTATTCTTCCAGCTATTTCTAAAATTGCAGAAAAATGGGTGGCTGAGCAGATTGTCAAGTATTTAAACAGTAGCTCCCCCTCTTTTCACACTATGCAGTTTGGTTTTAGATCTAAACATTCCACTAAAACGGCGGCGTGCCTTTTTATTGAGAAAATAAAATTTTCTCTTGACAAGGGGGGAGTAGTAGGGGCGGTATTCTTGGATCTCAAGAAAGCTTTTGATACAGTGAACCACTCAGTTCTACTTAACAAGCTTCCATTATTTAAATTTTCTTGTGATACTATAAGTTGGTTTGAATCTTATTTGCATGATCGTACACAATCTGTACTAATTAACAACTGTAATTCTGAGTCGCTTAAGCTAACTACCGGAGTTCCTCAGGGCTCAATATTAGGGCCCCTTTTATTTAGCCTTTATATCAATGACTTGCCTAATGTTTGTTCTGAAGTAGAATGTTTAATGTATGCGGACGATACCATTCTATTTGTTCATGGTCGCTCTAAAGACATTGTTGCAGATAAACTCACAAAAGCAATGACTTATGTTACATCTTGGCTGCTGGAGAACTGCCTGCAGTTAAATATTTCAAAAACTGTAGGTATGTTCTTCAGCAAAACTAATAGAGCTTCATTAAATCCAGACATAATAGTTAATGGAGAAAAATTAAAAATCGTAAATAAATATAAATATCTTGGCTTAGTAATAGATTCACAACTCTCCTTTAAAGCCCATATTGAAAAATTAAGTAAAATAATCAAGTTTAATCTTGCAAATTTCTGTTCAATTCGAAATGATGTCAACTGAAGCTGAAATTTTTTTACATTCCATGATATTCAGCCATTTTAAAGAGCCAGTAAGATGACAATTTTAAGCATCCTATCACTATTTATAAGTCCCGGGCAACAGGTTTAAATGCATGCAAGGTCAAAAAACACTGTAATTTTCTCAAAATATAAATTTAAAATTACCCCATTTCTCAGAGATCCCCAAACGATTCGTGTGAAGCCATTCAACGACTCAGCCTGCCTAAACCCCACCTTTCAGTAGCCTACTCTGCTCTGATTGGTCAACTGACAGAGTGTCTTTGCACACAATGCACAGATCACAGATCAGTCTCACAGACCACAGATCGGTGGCACAGACCAACAACAGTGCAACATGTATTGACCTCGTGCTAACATGATTTACTGAGAAGACATTGTCAACATCAATACACATCATTCATCATTAATCCAAGCAATAAAAACGACGATTTAAACTAACAATTTTACACTCATTTAAGCATTTATCTAAACTAACCGGGTCATAGCAAAACGTAAATAAGCATGCATTAGCCGTTTGCTAACGTGACTCTCTGACAGTAAATTAACAGTTTAAACACACAACATCATTCATCATTAATCCAAACAATACAAACGACGATTGAAACTAACAATTTTACACTCATTTACAATAGTGTCTGTCTGCGGAGTGCAAGAGAGGGGCGTGCCGTTAAGCGGCGTAACTTTTAGCAGGGGGCGGAAATTTAAGTTGTCCAAGTCACACAGAATCCCGCGAGATGTCCGACTTCCGCTAAACTGACACGGCACATCCGATAGCTAGTTTAACAGTAAGACGATTGTTTATAGCTCTCTTTTAACTTTAGCGTAATGACAAATAACGTTACTGCCGTAAATGTTTTAAATTGAGGGCACGGAGGAAGCTTCATAAGACGCTCGGATGGTCTTATATTGTCTCATCCATCGTCATTGTTAACGTGGGTAGACAATATGGCCACATACGGCATATATGGATGGACATATTTACCAACCTAAAATTATTAAAGTACCGAGGCATACCAATATTTAAATCATGAACTGTTACACAGTGAGGGTGATTTTGTCTTTTTTTTTTAAGTAAATGTGCACCTCAGACAGTTTAATATGTATTAAACCAAGATAAAATTCATTTGCAAACTTGCAGACTTAATTCTTTTTAAGTTTTAAGAGGAATCTACAGAGCTCACGTGGTTTTATAAGAAATGGCTAACAGATAACATCTGGGGATATTGTAAAGGTTTATAAAAATAACTATTCACAACAGGTAACATTGTAAAGGTGTATAAAAATAACTATGCACAACATGTAACAACTGGTGACATTGTAAAGGTTTATAAAAATAACCATTCACAACATGTAACATCTGGTGACATTGTAAAGGTTTATAAAAATAACTATCCACAACATGTAACAACTGGTGACATTGTAAAGGTTTATAAAAATAACTATCCACAACATGTAACAACTGGTGACATTGTAAAGGTTTATAAAATAATTATTCACAACAGGTAACATCTGGTGACATTGTAAAGGTTTATAAAAATAACTATCCACAACATGTAACATCTGGTGACATTGTAAAGGTTTATAAAAATATCCTTTCAGCAAGATCACCCTGCAATAAATTATAACACAGCATTATGAGAGGCATCAGGAGCTGATCTCAAGTGTATAGCTGGAAGCTGTTGATGTATGTACAGTATTGGTAAAGTGCACATGAATGCATTTTATAATAATAATGCATCCAATGTCAACCCTGTGTAGAGCTGAGAAAGTGGTTGTTTCTCAGCAACAGTAATGTCCAATGGTGCCAGCTCAACACATTGGTGCAGTTTCCCAGGCAGGGCTTAGTCAGGGGTTCCCAAACTCAGTCCTGGAGGGCCGGTGTCCTGCAGAGTTTAGCTCTAACTTGCATCAGAGCACCTGCCAGTAAGTTTCTAGTATGCTTAGTAAGACCTTAATTGGCTGCTTCAGGTGTGTTTGATTAGGGTTAGAGCTAAACTTTGCAGGACACAGTTTGGAAACCCTTTGTTTAGATCAGGGGTGACCAACCCTGTTCCTGGAGATCTACCCTCCTGCATATTTCAGTTCCAACCCAGCTTTAACAAACACACCTGACTATAATTTTAAGGTTGCCCTGAAATGCTTGATTGCCAGGTTCAGGTGTGTTTGATTGGGGTTGGAGCTGAACTCTGCAGGACAGTAGATCTCAAGACACAGGTCTGGTCACCAATGGTCCAGATTAAACCAGGACTGGGCACTTATATTAGGACATTTTAGTTTTTACAAACAAACCTTACAAAAACAAGACTGGTGTGCATCTTGAAACAAAACAATGGCATTGATATATGTTGAGATGTGTCAGTACAAGGTGTTTTCTTAATTACAGTAGCTCAAACATGCATTTTAGCCCAGGAACAGTATAAGCCCTGTCTGGAAAACCGCCACATTGTTTTACCATAACAGATATGGGATGTTTAAGGTTTAGTTGTGATTTTGAAGTGTAGACAGATGGATCATCATCCTACACTCTTAAAACGAATGTGCTAAATCAACACATCTTGTGTCTAGTTAAGGACAACACACCTAGTGCAGGGGCGAAAATCTCATCTAAATGTTGGGGGGGGCCAATAAACATAAAATTTTTCTTGAACAATTTTTGAAGGGGACACCAATAATACAGGCAAAATTGTACTTGCAAGGAAATGTGAACAGATAGAAATGTTTCTCTTTCTCTATGAACGGAGCAAATTTAATTTTAATACACATGAATGCAGAGGTGAAAAGAGTAATAAAATATTCTACTTAAGTAAAAGTAAAGTTACTTTAATAATATTTTACTTAAGTAAAAGTAAAGTTACTGGTCTAAAAATCTACTCAAGTAAAAAGTAAGTCATTTTAATTTTAAGAGTAAAAGTTACTTTTTTACAGCGGGGAGAGGTTTCTAGTTCAAGAATGAAGGATATATACATCTTAAACTATGTTTTTAATTGTAAACATCTTTACAATTAAAGTGCAATAACAAAAAATTAATAAAATGATAAAATAAAAAGCTTTTTTATAACTAAGAAACATTTATGGAATTATTTAATGATTTTTACAGGTGAGTTATGCACTTTTGAAGCAAAAATAATATGAGGTCAGCAGCTAGTAAATACAATCATTATAGTAAGGTTGTTGATGTATTGCTGGTAACATACATTATGTTATTAAACTATATACATAAATGAGAATACAATGAGATGAGTGCCATGGCTATACACTATACATCCTTTACACGTTTATTGTATAGCTTCCCAGAGCTGTGTACCTGATGTCTTTCAATCTCTCTCGCGCTCTCTCTCTCTCTCTCTCTGCAATGTCTAATGATCTGTGCATTCTCGAGGACGTTCTTAAGTTGTGTTTGACTTGACGTGAAGCTGCTAGACCTCGGAAGATAATGCGCATATTAAAAACGCGTCGTGCAAATTAGCGGTTAAAACCTGGTCGGCAATTCTCAAACTCCGTACTCAAGAGGATGAACCGTACCTGAATGAAACAATCGCTTTGCGTCAATGGCCAGGGGTTTCTTTCATAAGAATTGCATTGAGGGTCTGCATGGTTCTTTTTGCGCGTTCCCCCGCCCATCAATCAATCATCCGACCGTGGCGTGTCTTTATCACCTTACTTTTTTATTTTTTTTATTCAGTAACGGATATGATTTAACATGAAGCGAAGTAGCCTACAATACTTTAAACATACTTAAGTAAAAGTAAAGTACAGATTTTAAAAACTACTCAAAGTAAAAGTACACAAAAAAAAACTCAGTTACAGCAAGGAGAGTTAATGTAATTTGTTATTTTCACCTCTGCCTCACCTCTGCATGAATGCATAAAAATGTTTTCTTGATCGTTTATCTGCTTCTGTTCTCAGAAAACGAAATATGTCGTTTATATGTCAAAATAGTCCAGTTTTAAAACATATGAAGATAAACTGATAAGTGATGGGAAACGTTGTATTGTAGGTATATAGCTGATTAACGCGTCGGCTCCGTACACTTGCCGGTGGTGAGGTAAAAGGGGTGCAGGCAGTGGACCAAACCACTGTAAGGCAAGGGAGGGGGAATCAAAATGTTTAAAACGTTTTTGTTGTTGCTCCGTTTGCATTTGTATTGTTTCACTTCTTACACAACTATTTTAAGTATTATAAATCATTAAAATATTTTCAATACACATATTTTAATGATATTTTAGGGGGGACAACCCTCAGATAGGGGGGGTCCTGTCCCCCCCGACCCCCCCGGGATTTCCGCCCATGACCTAGTGTGTTGTCCTTAAATTAACACATCTCTGTGCTATTTTTAGAACAACACACTTTGTGTTGCCCCAACACATCTTGTGTTGTCCCCTTCATTTATATGAACTCTAAATCAGCACGAAATTACACATAATGTGTTAAAATCAACACATAATGTGCCAAATAGTCCAACAAAAAGCAATGTGTTAAACTCAACACACCCTGGATGTGTTAATTTTAACACATTGCTCCGTGTTAAACCACCCAACACATTATGTGTTGTTTTTAACACATTAAGTGTCATTTAAGTTCATAAAAAATAAAAGGGACAACACAAGATGTGTTAAAACAACACAGTGTGATGTTCCAAAAATAACACAGAGATGTGTCAAATCAAGGACAACACACTAGATGTGCTGTCCTCAACCAGACACAAGACGTGCCAATCCAACACATTAATTTTAAGAGTGTATTGTATTTCTGCATCACAGTTAAGGTGCATGTGGATGGTATCACCCTCACAAGTTGTCCACTGCATCACTTCACATCAATGCAGCTGTGAAAATAATAACCATAAACAAACATATTTTACATTTGTACTTAAAATAAGCTTACATTATGAGAATATACAATGGCACCCATACTAAACAGAATAGGGTTTGAGAGAGATACATTAAAAACGAGACAGTAGTACACACATCCTTTAACTCCAGTGTTATTATGACGTTTAGTAGGTCATTAATTAATTAACTGTCATTTGAAATGTCGACAACTTACAGGAATAACTGTAAGATTCTAATGTACTAATATCTAACGTTACTATCGTAAACAGGAAAATATATAGGTGAGCAATGAAACTCATGCAAGATTTGTTGGATTTTGTTAACTATTCGTTACTGATCATAAGTGTAATCATAGAACGGACTTCACAAATCTAACATTAGGCTAACAACACATAGCTAACGTTAGCGAGCTTACCTGAAACGGTCGACCTTAATTCAGCCCCTGGCGTGACTTCTCAACATGTGTCGTAGCCGAACCATTTCTCGGGAAAAGGATGTTCGTCAGTCGGCTTCCCGTCCATTAAAATTAGTACGAACAAACATGAGGGCGCTTGGATGAGCAACTTTAATAACGCCTTTAGCCGCTGTATCTCTATGCGGGCAGAAGAGAAGACAGAATGACAACATCTCGTCCTGAAGTCTCGCGTGGTTCTGTGTAACTTGGACAACTTAAAGTTACGCCCCCTGCTAAAAGTTACGCCCATTAACGGCACGCCCCTCTCTTGCGGTCCGCAGACAGACCCATCTCCTCATTTAAGCATTTATCTAAACTAACCGGGTCATAGCAAAACCGTAAATAAGCATGCGTTAGCCGTTTGCTAACGTGACTCTCTGACAGTAAATTAACAGTTTAAACACACAACATCATTCATCATTAACCCAAACAATACAAACGACGATTGAAACTAACAATTTTACACTCATTTAAGCATTTATCTAAACTAACCGGGTCATAGCAAAATCGTAAATAAGCATGCGTTAGCCGTTTGCTAACGTGACTCTCTGACAGTAAATTAACAGTTTAAACACACAACATCATTCATCATTCATCCAAACAATACAAACGACGATTGAAACGAACAATTTTACACTCATTTAAGCATTTATCTAAACTAACCGAGTCATAGCAAAATCGTAAATAAGCATGCGTTAGCCGTTTGCTAACGTGACTCTCTGACAGTAAATGAACAGTTTAAACACACAACATCATTCATCATTAACCCAAACAATACAAACGCCAATTGAAACTAACAATTTTACACTCATTTAAGCATTTATCTAAACTAACCGGGTCATAGCAAAATCGTAAATAAGCATGCGTTAGCCGTTTGCTAACGTGACTCTCTGACAGTAAATTAACAGTTTAAACACACAACATCATTCATCATTAATCCAAACAATACAAACGACGATTGAAACTAACAATTTTACACTCATTTAAGCATTTATCTAAACTAACCGGGTCATAGCAAAATCGTAAATAAGCATGCGTTAGCCGTTTGCTAACGTGACTCTCTGACAGTAAATGAACAGTTTAAACACACAACATCATTCATCATTAATCCAAACAATACAAACGACGATTGAAACTAACAATTTTACACTCATTTAAGCATTTATCTAAACTAACCGGGTCATAGCTAAATCGTAAATAAGCATGCGTTAGCCGTTTGCTAACGTGACTCTCTGACAGTAAATGAACAGTTTAAACACACAACATCATTCATCATTAACCCAAACAATACAAACGACGATTGAAACTAACAATTTTACACTCATTTAAGCATTTATCTAAACTAACTGGGTCATAGCAAAACTGCTTGCTATCGTGGCTCTGACAGTATATAAGTTAGAGTTTAAACAACGATATCATTCATCATTAATCCAAGCAATAAAACGACTATAGACATTTTACACTCATTTAAGCAAGTATGTAGCTATAATCATACTTACAGGTTGTGGTTAGGAGACGCATGTTGTTCCAAATAAAGTGGGTACTGAACCATCTTGCATTGCCAAACGTCTAAATCCCTCCGTTAAAAAATAATTTTAACCACTGATTCTTCACAGCCAGACACGTTTACAATATCCCTCCTTGAAAAAGTCTCCTTTGGTAGTGAAAACAACAAAAGCTGAAAACAGCGTGAGCTGATGTTTACACTCACACACTAGCTGTGGGCGGGTCATAGTTCTCGTTTCTCCCGCAGGCAAGGCTGTAGGCGGAGATTAGTATCTCATGTGAGGTGGATAAGTTCGTGTGACGTGGATAATATCAGGAAGAAGACTCACTCCCTATAACGACTCGTTTCAGCGATTCAGAGTCGACTCCCTGCTTTAGAAGCCAATAACTTTATTAATCGTGCACTTTTTGGTTCAACTACTTTACACGTTGTTTACATTTGTAACCCTCTTCGTTGATGTGCTTCCACGACTGTCTCTGCGTTGTGTTAAGTGTTCGTAGGAAAAATAGAAAGGACACCAAAGTCGCTGGTAGAATCAATGATGAGCAGCTTTCTTTTATTAGGCTTCTTTTCCACTTCAGACACTTCCCAGGAAAACAGCACTACAGCAGCCTTTTCATAAAGGAAATAGAACTGAAGGGGTCAGAAAGAGGCAACTTCCCCAATGAGACACAAAAAACAGCTCCCCCCCATGGCATGGAGAACACATTACATCTTCCCTACATCCACCCC
Organism: Misgurnus anguillicaudatus; assembly: GCF_027580225.2. Lineage (NCBI taxonomy): Eukaryota > Metazoa > Chordata > Actinopteri > Cypriniformes > Cobitidae > Misgurnus > Misgurnus anguillicaudatus. The sequence continues at coordinate 47,458,762 of NC_073360.2, read as the reverse complement.
CACTGAAAATGATGTCGTCCCAGTCATCACTTATTTTAGGTTAAACCAAAATAAATAAAACAAGTCTAGATTTTAAGACTCTTTGAAGTGTGTGGGGCAATGTGCCTAAGTGAGTGTGTGGCTAAGGTGGTTATTCTTTGATTTAGCTTTTTCCCACACTTTCCTTCCTCTCTCTACTTTCTCCTTGTCACTTTCATTTTGGAGAACATGAATCTCCAGTGAGAGTCTATTCGGTGGGTGCCTTTTCCGCTCAGGATATCTCCTCTTTGGCGGGTCAGGATTTGAGACTTCCAACTGTGTTTGCTCCTTATCCACTTCCATCTCTTTTACAGTCTCATCCAACTGTGTTTGCTCCTTATCCACTTCCATCTCTTTTACAGTCTCATCCAACTGTGTTTCATCCTGCTCACGCTCTTCGCCTACATCATCAGGTAATTCCGAACTTGTGCTCTGGGTAATCGGACCACTGTCTACAGGCATACTTGTGTACGCTACTTCCTCTTCTTCCTCAGAGACACTTGAGTCCATTCCAGGCACTTCCTCCATATCAGACTCTCCTCTGCCTAGGTACTGGGAACCCACCGGGAAAAACATGCACTGTGACAGAAGATTGTGGTGGATGACTCTTTCTCTGTCACCATCTTCTGGACGAACAACATACACCGGAATTCCAGGCTGTTTCTTTACCACAACATATGGACATGGCTCCCACCTGTCAGCCAGCTTCTGTTTTCCCTCGACATGACACACTTTCACCATCACTCGGTCACCAGGTTGGAACATGTGGCTTTTGGCTTTCTTGTCATAGTGCTTTTTCTGCAGATCTTTAGCACGCCTTGACATTCTATCTGCCTCACCATAAGCGTAAGTCAAGCATTCATGCAGTGTCTGAATGTAGTCACTGTACTCACATGGCTCTTTCACTGTTGACAGGCCAAACAGGAGATCTACAGGCAGCCGTGGATGTCTGCCATACATCAAATAGTATGGGGAGAAACCAGTCGAGTCATGCTGTGTGCAGTTGTAGGCATGTGTCAGTGCATCAAGGTATTCATGCCACCGGGGCTTTTGATCAGGATCAAGAGTGCCCAACATATTCATTAGAGTTCTATTAAATCTCTCTGTGATCCCGTTGCCCTGTGGGTGGTAGGGGCTAGTATGAGTCCTTGTGATTCCTGTCAGTTTACACAACTCCTTCACCACTGTACTCTCAAAATTTCTGCCCTGATCGGCATGGAGTCTTGCTGGGAACCCAAATCGACAGAAGAAGTTCTTCCATAGCACCCTTGCTACAGTGACAGCCTTCTGGTCTTTCGTGGGGTAAGCCTGGGCAAATCTTGAAAAGTGATCAGTGACCACCAGGACATTCTCGATTCCTCCCTTAGACTTCTCCAGGACAAGGAAATCCATGCAGATGAGTTCCATAGGGGCATTGGTGTGAATGCTCACCAGCGGAGCTCTTTTTCCCGCTGTTGGAGTTTTTCTCAGGCAACATCTTTCACACTGCTCACACCAGGACTTTATTTCAGACTGCATTCTTGGCCAAAAGAATCGTTCTCGGAACAGAAATAAGGTACGCTCCAATCCCAAATGACCGGCGTTGTCATGAAGACTTGTTTTAGCCAGAAGTCTCATTTTCTCTGGCAGGACTAGCTGAGCAATGGACCGTCCCTGATCATCCTTGACTTGCCTGAACAGAATTCCATCTTTGACTACCAGTTTCCTCCACTCTTTTAAGAGAAGCAGAGCATCCTTTCCTTTCTTTAACCTTTCTCCCCGTCTTGGCTTTGTATTTAGTGTCTTGTAGTGCAAAACTGGCCCAATGACAGGGTCCTCTTTCTGACATCCTCTGATCTCCATATTTGTCATTGCAGGCAGTGCATCAGTACCTGCTCCATCAAATGGATCGGCTGACTTTTCAACCCGCTCTAGAAACTCTCCTTCTTTACATGGAACAGTTCCCTCCACTTGATCACCAACTTCTTTCTTCTTCCCCGATTCATCTTCACTACACTGGCCTCTCTTTGTGGAGGAAATCCACTGGGGGCAGGACTGAAGAATTTCTGTGACCTCTTGATTCGACATCCTTGAGAGTGCGTCGGCATTAGAGTTGGATTTTCCTTGCCTATACTCAATGTTGAAGTCAAACATGGCAAGCTGCGACACCCAACGCTGACCGGTGGCATCCAACTTTGCGGTACTCATCACATATTTGAGTGGGTTGTTATCAGTAAGCACAGAAAACTTATGCCCATAGAGGTGGTCATAAAATTTATCTGTAACAGCCCACTTTAGAGCCAAAAACTCTAACTTGTGTGCCGGATACCGGGTTTCAGGTGGTCTTAAACCTCGGCTTGCATAAGCAATGACCTTTTCCACCCCCTCTTGAACTTGTGCCAGGACTGCACCAAGACCCTCACCAGAAGCGTCCGTTTGCAATACAAATGGTAAGTTGAAGTTGGGGTAGCCTAACACTGGTGCTGTAGTCAACCTTTCCTTCAGTACTTTGAACGCTTTTTCACATTCATCTGTCCACTCAAACAACTTTACAGGTCCAGATGTTCCTTTTACTCTCCTTTTCTTTATCTTAGGATCTCCAGAGGTAAGCCGATACAGGGGTGCCGCCAGTGATGCATAGCCCTCAATGAATCGCCTATAGTACCCGGTGAAACCAAGAAACTTAAAGACGTCCTTCACACTCGACGGTTGTTTCCAATCTCTGACTATGCTTATCTTCTCAGGATCTGTATGAACACCCTCCGCAGACACCACGTGGCCCAGGTATTGAACCTCTTTCCTCAGTAGCCTGCATTTTTGAGGTTTTAGCTTCAGACCATGCTTGCGGAGCCGGCTGAACACTAACTCCAGCCGCTCAATGTGCTCTTCAAAAGTCCTTGAGAAGATAATTATATCGTCGAGATAGATAAGCAGGCTCTCAAAGTTCAGATCACCGAAGCAACTGGTCATCAATCTTTGGAAGGTCGATGGGGCGTTCTGCAGACCAAACGGCATCCTGTTAGCCTCGTATAATCCAAAGGGGGTGCTGAAAGCAGTTTTAGGCTTGTCGTTTTCCGCCACCTCAACTTGCCAATAACCAGAAGTAAGATCCAGAGTCGAGAATAACCTTGCTTGCCCCAATGCCTCTAATGCATCCTCTATTCTCGGCAGTGGAAAGGCATCTCTGGTGCTGCAAGAATTTAATTTCCTGTAGTCCACGCAGATCCTCAAGGAGCCATCTTTTTTTGACACCACAACGATGGGGGATGCATAAGGGCTTTTGCTTGGCCGAATAACTCCAGCTTCTTCCATCTGCGATATGGCCTTTCGTACTTCCTGGTACTGAGATGGGGGTATTTTTCGATAAGGGAGGCGAAAAGGTTTTGGGTCTACCAAAGGTATCTCGTGTTGCACCGTGGTGGTATGGCCATAGTCCATGGAGTGTTTGGAGAAGACATCAGCATTTCTCTGTAACAAATCCTGGAGCGATGCCAACTGCTCCTCACCTTCCACTGCTGCAGCACTAAGATCAACTCCACCTGTCATGTCCTTAACAGACCCAACACTGGTAGTCTGCTGTTGGCTTTGGCAAGTCATGGTCACTGAACTCCCACACTGACTCGGATGCATAGACTGGTTCTGGCATGGCATTTGGCACTTTTTTTCCTCTTCCACAACATTCTGGATCAGAAAAGCATCCGCTAGCCGGGTCCTAGGATGGACGATCACATCTTTCTCAGACAGATTCAAGAGACGGACAGGAACACATCCATTGTCCACATTAGCGAGCAACCTGGCAACCATAAGGCCTTCTGGTATCCTTTTGGGTGACTGGCTCTCCACCAGGACTGTGTACTGGGTTCCCTTTGGTCCACCCATAACTCTGCCGGTAACATCCTGCTCACTACCAGCGGGTATTCTTATTCTGTGGCCAGCATACTGTACTTGACCAACTTTACCCTTAGCCCCATCTGGCTCACTTTTATTTACAGCCACCAGGGCAGAGTGCCACTCAGGATTAATCGACTTGACTTTGGCCAAATATTTTCGTCCATATGATGCCCGGAGGTCATTTCTGGAAACCCTTATTACATTAGTCCCAATGAGTAATGGAACCCAGGATCGGTACTCTGTGACAGGGACAACAAACACAGGAACATTTGCATAGACCCTTCCCAAAAACTTGAGGTTAATACGAAGCACACCAACATGAGATACGGGTTGGCCAGCGGCACCTTCAATGGGGACGTCAGATGGCTGCAGTTCCTGAGTACATAGAACAGGATGTCGTTGCCAAAACTCATCAGTAATTGTGGTTACTTGAGAGCCAGAGTCGATGAGAGCCTTACACATCTCTCCATTCACCTCAACCACCCCTTCATTACAGGGACCTACCAGTGGGGTATCAGCTGGTTTTGACTTGCCCATGTCATGTTGCTGGGGACATTGTTGCATGCCTGTGGTTGCCTCGATAACCACAGGCCCTACGCATTTAAATTCTGCCTAGTCACCGCTCCATCTTCAGCCTGGGGTGCCTCATCAGTCATCAGTGTCCTGCACAGACGTGCAATGTGCCCCAGTTTTCCACAGCGATAGCACACTACACCACCTACTGCAGTGTCACTACTCCCTTGAGATCTCTGGGTCTGAGGAAACACAGCCAGTGGTGATGCTCCAACTCTTGCCTCCAGCTGTGTCAGTCTATCAATCTGATCCTCTTGGCTGCTCACCAGTTTCTTAACCATGGCTGTGAGTTCGGCAAGATCTGAGTTCTGTCTATTCCCTTTCTCTGTTCTCAGCTTTTCGTCAGTCTGGTTACCACTTGTTGTCGAAAATTGAGCCTGGGTGTACGTCTTTTTTGACCTTGGCTGTGTCTGAAACTTCCTTGTCTCCCTTGCAAGGTTACGGAGTTCCCCTTGAAGTTCACGAAAACTTAGAAGTCTTGGCTTCATCGGTGCAATCCTACGATAAACCTCTTCGTCACACAATCCTCTCATAAACTGACGAGTAAGTTTGCTATCACGGTCTGGAAAAGGTTTGCCTCCATACTGAGCCTCTTCCACTGAGCGTAAACTGGCCTCCAATGCGATGGCATATGAACATGCTGATTCACCCGAGCTCTGGTATCTCTCATAGAAATCAGCTAATGGGTCCAAAGATGTCTGCATATCACTATACTCAGCTCGTAGTTCATCAAAGGCACTACGAGCTGTCTGCTCATTAGTAGGGAGATTCAGAACTAACCTCCTAGCTTCACCACTTAAATGTCGCACTACAGTGGCGAAGGACAGATTTGCAGGCATTCCTCCAGCATCAATGAGATACTGCATATCCCGTATCCAGTCTTCAATCAAGATTCTGCAATCAGGACCACCACTGAAGACTTGCACATTTCGAACTTGGTGTGTTTGTGTAAAGCTGGGTGGTGGCATGGTCGCTGGATAGGCAGGAATATTTGCATCTCGCTGATAAGCAACATATGGAGGCACAGACTGGGGTTGATGTGTGTATATATGTGAACCAGGAGGCATTGACATTGTTGTAGTAGCATACACAGGAGTAGGGGAGGATGACACAATCGCACAGTTTGAGTATAAGGCGTTCTGTTGACCACTGGAAGTTTGTTGCGCTTGGATGGGGTCTTTTTTATGAGGATAGCTGGTTCCAGATAAAACAGGAGGTGCTGGGGGCAGGAGTGAGTCAGGTGGTTCTGAATACAGAGCATTTGACACATCATAGCCGAAAGGTGGAGAAATGCAAATGGCCGTTTGGAGGCGAGGCAAGTCGGCTTGGGATGAAACAGCCATTGTACCAGGAGAGCGCAGGCCACATGGAAAAGCGTACATATTGGGAGTCTGGATCATACCAGGATAAGCAGAAATGTGAGCTTCAGGTGGCAGAGTCAATGCTGGGGGCGGGTATGGGCCATTTGGAGAATTAGACATGTCAGCTTGGGATGAAACAGTCAGCACATTACATCGGTGTGGGTTAACTGAAGGCTGGTGCAGGGTGGTAGGAAGTGCATGGGAGTTGTTATTTGGGGCTTGGGCATGATACGATGTTGCACAGAAGCGCTGGGACAGGTGCCAGACTGGTGCCAGCTCCCTTCTGAAGGCGGCACATACTCTGTGTGTGTTGCTTGCTGCGCCATCTTTGGCCTAACAGACTGTTTAAGGTTCTCATCTCGCTGGGAGACAGTTTCACTACTCACTTCAACAGGCATGCTTATTTCAAACTGTTGGACTTTGTCCTGCTTTACTGGTAACCATGGGGTGGTCTGGAAGGGTTGCCGTAGTGGTACTTGGGGATGAGTAATTGGTCGACGAGGGGTGGTTTCAGGGGGGCCCTGCATTTCTCTTTCACTAAATTGAATCTTCTTGCAAGTGCAGCATAAAGGGTGTATGCAGTGAGCAATACACTATATGTAGTGTTTGTAAATGTAAATGTGAAAAGTAAAGTGCAGATAAATGCTGTGAGTATGTGTTGTGTATTACTGATGTTTCTTATTTTTTTTACAAAGCACTCTATCAAGAATGCAGGGCAAATAATAAAGTATTAAAGCCACCTCAATAATAAACAAAATACAAAAAACACAGTTCACAAATTTGTAGCTCAAATCAACAAATAACCACTCTTATAGTACAATATACAAGGTCCGGATAAAGTGAAACAAGAACTGAAGCAAAACTCACTTTAACTATACATTTAACACTGCTGCTTTAAAACAAAAGAAATGTAATACAATTTTCCTCTGCTTCCTCTACTTATTCATCAGAAAGCTTACTTCCATTGACGTGAAAAATAACCAACAATCCGGGTCACGGCAACAAAGATGTAACCCTCTTCGTTGATGTGCTTCCACGACTGTCTCTGCGTTGTGTTAAGTGTTCGTAGGAAAAATAGAAAGGACACCAAAGTCGCTGGTAGAATCAATGATGAGCAGCTTTCTTTTATTAGGCTTCTTTTCCACTTCAGACACTTCCCAGGAAAACAGCACTACAGCAGCCTTTTCATAAAGGAAATAGAACAGCTGAAATCACTTCAAATTGACTTCAAAATAACAATACACACAAGCCCATAATGGGAAACTACACAATTCAATTCACAGCTAACCTAATAGCAAGCTCATTGCTCACAACCGCAAACAAATGCAAAAAGGATAAACTTAACCATGTGACAAACAAAAACAGATTGTAGATATATTCAAAATAGGAATCATAAGATCAATACATGTGCAAATAAACTTAAATTCAATATAAAATACATTGAAATATACTTAGTCACATGGGATAGAGTAAACGTGCAATAATACCAGAAATGCAACACAATTTATACAAAATAATATTACATCCACATTGGAAAACTTCTAAACATCAATATATTTTCTTTACTGATAAGGATGGCTAATATTAATAAAGATTAAACAGAAATCATGGACCAACAGTGATAGACTTCCTTACCTTTTCATAAAGGAAATAGAACTGAAGGGGTCAGAAAGAGGCAACTTCCCCAATGAGACACAAAAAACAGCTCCCCCCCATGGCATGGAGAACACATTACATCTTCCCTACACATTGATGGACAGCTACACGACACACTGCAATAAAGGTTAGTTTCGATTTTGGATCTGTGTGGCTCTTTAATTATTGCTTTACAAGTTGGTCTCAAGCAAGTCAGAGCGCAAAAAGACCCTTGGAATCATTATATAAACAAGCCATTAAAATTATGGACAAAAAACCAAGGCACTATCATCACTGTGTAATTTTAGAAAAATATAACCTTTTAAACTGGGACGGTATTCATAAGTTTTTAAATCTGAATCTTATATATAAAGTGATACATGATTTGGCTCCAGCTCCTCTGGCTAAGTTCATCAGCCAAAGAAACAGCTCTGAGCGCGTTACTCGAGGCTCTGCCAGAGGGGACTGTGTCATCCCTCTGCGCAGGAGCGCTTTCAGTCGCTCGGCCTGGTCAGTGAAGGGCGCCACTGAATGGAATTTTATACCAGAGGAGGTTAGACAGCTCAATACTTATATGGCCTTTACAAAACAACTGAAACTCTGGCTTATTAACAATTATGTCTGTCAATATTAAAAGCCGATCCTATTGAGCTGTATTACATATTTAAAATTTAGGTATTATAGTTTTTTTGAAAATGTGTGTTTTATGTGTCTTATTACTGTAATAGGAACAGAGTACCTTATGTACTTTATAGTGTTATTTATAGCTAGTCAAATTCCTATACATTTGTAATGTATTTTCTTGTTTGTATTTTAATGCTTTTTACATCTTGGCCAGGGGACTACATATGAAAAATAGCCTTTTGGCTAATTCTGGCTTTTTTAACAATGTTTGTACATGTGTTTTGTTTATGTTGTTTTAAAATAAACCATTAAATCAAACCAATCAAAATTTACATAACAAGCAAATAAGTCTATAAAACAGTTGTTGTTTTAAACATTGTGTGAACATTAAAACCTGACATTGTCATAACGTTTGAAAATGGTAGAACGTTCAGACAACACAGAAACGTTCTTAGAAAATCAAGAAAACTGGACACTTTTTATGTTTGCAGAACGTTTTTGGAAACGTTGTGAACTTTTTTGAGACTGCTGATTTATTAACAACATTAGGAAAATGACTTTTAGAAAAGATTCTCCCAAAGTAAGAATTCAAAATAAAATCATAAAATAATTAAATTAATTGTATTAAAGCAACACTATTTTTTTCGACCTTTAAATAATGTCTCTAAAATTATTTCAGTGGTAGAACAACTCCTGTATAAATTTTACTGCAACCTGATTAGCCTCCTAGCTGCTACAGCCAAAAATATCGTAAGTCACTTGATCGGGTCGAAGAACACAGCCCCGCCCCTCCCTTACCTGCAGAAGAGTGTCTGATACCAGGTACTGTTGCACTTTTAAACCTCATGTGGGAACTGTAAGCCAATCTAACATGGAAAACTACATAGTTTTGCTTAAATATGTAAACAGTCATGTGATTGTTGTTAGTTTTACTTACTTTAGTTTTTTTGTTTCTTTAATCACAAGCTGCAGTCTCACAAGAACTTCATCTGCTGTATTTTTATCTCCAATAAATGATTTTAGATCAAGTTCATCCAAATGCTGCTCAGACATCAACAACACAAAAACTAAAGCTGCCCACTGTGAAGAGGAGAGTTTGGTCTTTCCTACTGATGAAGATCTCACATAATGTTGAATCTCCTGCAGCAGTGAATCATCACCCAGTTCATTCAGACAGTGAATCAGATTGATGGATTTCTCTGTAGACAGATTCTCATTCATCTTCTCTTTAATGTACTTAACAGTTTTCTCTTTCTTGTAGGAGCATCTTCTCATCTGTGTCAGTAGATCCTGTAAGAGAATCTGATTGGACTCCAGTGAAAGACCCAGAAGAAAACGCAGGAAAAGATCCAGATGTCCATTCTTACTCTGCAAAGATTCATCTACAGCTCGCTGATGTAAATTGATTAATAAATACTCTTTAAATGAATTATGTTTTATTTTGCCCAAAACTTTCGAAAACTGATTATGATCAAACACATTTCTGTTGTTGTTTGTGAAGGAGATGTGAGCATAAAGAGCTGCTAGATGTTCCTGGATGCTGAGATGAACAAAGCAGTAAACTTTCCCCTGATACAAACCAAACTCCTCTCTGAAGATCTGAGTACACAATCCTGAGTACACTGATGCTTCTGCTACATCAATGCCACACTCTCTCAGGTCTTCATCATAGAAGATCAGATTGCCTTTAACAAGCTGCTCAAAAGCCAGTTTCCCCAGTTTGAAGATCATGTCTTCATCTTTCTTCTCATAGTCCTTCTGATGTTTGATGTTTGTCTGAATGATCAGGAAGTGTGTGTACATTTGAGTGAGAGTCTTGGGGATCTCTCTTCTCTCTGCTTCACTCAACATTCTCTCTAGAACAGTGACTGAAATCCAGCAGAAGACTGGGATGTGACACATGATGTAGAGACTCCTGGATGACTTCAGGTGTGAGATGATTTGATCAGACAGACTTTCATCATCGATTCTCTTCCTGAAGTATTCCTCCTTCTGTTTATCACTGAAGCCTCGTACCTCTGTGACTCGATCAACACACTCAGAGGGGATGAGATCAGCTGCTGCTGGTCTGGAGGTGATCCAGATGAGAGCAGAGGGAAACAGATTCCCCTTGATGAGGTTTGTCAGCATCACGTCCACTGAGGTTGATTTACTTTCATCACAAAACTTCACACTGCTGTGAAAATCCAGAGACAGACGACACTCATCCAAACCATCAAAGATGAACAACACTTTATATTCATCACTGGAGATTTCCATTTCTTTTGTTTGTGGGAAGAAAAGATGAAGAAGATCTAAAAGACTGAGTGTTTCGTCCTTCATCAAATTGATCTCTCTGAAAGGAAGTGGAAATATGAGGTGGACGTCCTGATTCTCTTTCTCTTCAGCCCAGTCCAGAATGAACTTCTGTACAGAGACTGTTTTTCCAATGCCAGCGACTCCCTTTGTCAGCACACTTCTGATGTGTTTGTCTTGTTCAGGTAAAGGTTTAAAGATGTCATTACATTTGATTGGTGTCTCCTCTGTTGTTGTTCTTCTGGATTGTGTCTCAATCTGTCTCACCTCATGTTCATTACTGATCTCTCCACTTTCACTCTCTGTGATGTAGAGCTCTGTGTAGATCTCATTCAGTAGTGTTGGGTTTCTCTTATTTGATGTTACCTCATACAAACACTCAAACTTCTTCCTCAGATTTGATCTGAATGTTTTCTGATGACAATGATAACTGTAAAGAGATGCATGATACTATTACATAAAGAAGATAGAAAAACATCTAAACTAATCATAATATAATGTAAGTGATATCTGCTGAATTCTCATTAAATAACAGCATGATTCTTATACACTCTTAATTGTTCTGAGTCTGATCCAGACAATATTATTGATATTAAACAGAAGACATTCAGACAATCTGATATTAATAGACTAGTCAACAGTTTGTGAACACATATTTGAGTATATTATCATATCTTTATCTATACAGAGCTGTTGTACCTCAGACCAGGTGATGTTTCTCTGTCCTGAAATGTTATTGACTGATTACTCTTCATGGACACACAGCTGATCTCAGATGAGTCTGATCTCTTCTGCTGTAGATGTTTGTCAGATCTCTCCAGGTTTCTAAGAATTATTTGCAGTAATTAGAGCACATTTATAAATAATAATAATATAGATTAACTTGGTTTAATCTTTTCATTTAAACTGCTTTCATTATTATGGTCCAGTTACAATCTTACAGATATACTTCACTTTAGTGCTATTATTATTATTATTATTATTATTATTATTATAATTATTATTATATGATTATCATCATTCTATTAGGGAATAATTTTGAGTGCCTCCATGTACTTCATGTATTTCTGGAGAGGATTAAAGGATAGTTTGGAGTTGGAGTTTTACTTATTGCATTATTCTATTAGTAACAAAATACTTCCACATACTCCATCATAGACTGCGTTTATAATAAAGTTTGACTCTATTCATTACATTACTAAAGAAACAAACCGAGTAACTCATTTTACTTCATCCTAAACTATTAAAAACTGCTGTGCTTTTGTTGTTCTTTGCTTTTGTGTGTGTGTTTTAGTTTCTATTTCATGTGAAGCTGTTTTGAAACAATCAACAATTGTGAAAAGTGCTAAATAAATAAAATTGACTTGACATAGCGTCATTTAAATAACTTTACACAGAAATGACAAAGAATTAAAAAAATACATAAAAGTCCATTTTAAAATATCTTGCTGATAATGAGACAGCTGTTGTACCTCAGACCAGATGATGTTTCGCTGTTCTGAAATTGTATTGGTTTATGCATAGACTCATCACTCTTCATAGACAAACAGCTGATCTGAGATGAGTCTGATCTCTTCTGATGGTCTGATCTATAACACGATAATATACAGTAGATGTTTTCATTCTTAGTTTAATTTACATCAAGAAAGATATTTAAAGCTATTTGATAATCTAATTACAAATTAATTGATCATATAAACATGCAGAATGTTATTTACATTAATTAACAGTTAAAAAAAGGCAAATTTAAATTAAAGAAAGTGTGTTCCTTGTAATTCACATGTGTTTAGATAAAACATTTTGTACAGATTTGAATAAGAATAACTGACTCCTGGAGAATCATCTTCATCTCTGAATGTTTGTGAATCAGCCATGAATCATTCAGTCACATCAGTCTGATCTCCACTGATGAATCTGATCACCTCCACAGACTCTGAATTGAATGTGATTCACCTCCACAGACTCTGAATGAATCTGATTCACCTCCACAGACTCTGAATGAATCTGATTCACCTCCACAGACTCTGAATGAATCTGGGCTGCGTTTCCCGACAACGTTGTCTCTTAGCGCGCTACGAAGACTCTTAAGTTAAACCTTAACTACAGGTTTACCTTTTCTAGGCGTGTTTCCCGAACTGTACCTTTGCGGGTTTCTTAAGGTATTCCTTCTTACGTACGACGTTACCAGGTGCTGTCCACGGCGATGGTGCTGAATAGGTTGATATCGATTGCTCGACAATCAATTATTCACTTTATGTAATAGGTTTCGCTGTGTTATGAGATAGCGGTGTTGTTGATTAAATAAACATTTCAGAAATAGTTCAAGTTAAATTTATTAGGAATATCTTGTAAAAAATATTTCAAATTGCAAACAACTAAATTCAACCTTTTATTTTATATCAAACCCGTGCAAAACCCGCAATTCATTTCCAAAGTATCATGCATAAACTGCTCCAATGCATTCATTATTCCTTCACTTTAAAGGATAATTTATATTAGGGTTTCCAATAAATGCGTTGCACAGGGGAATAAGGTGGGTCGTGCAAGTCACCTGGCTTGGCTGTGCATTACACTTAAAATATATACAGTAAAAACAAATTGTTGTTCATTAATTCACGCGTTTATTGTGCTTGGACAATGGATGCGCAAGCAGCGCGTTTACAATGCGGATAACGCTTAATGGACGCATTTCTGGAGCTGCGCCTGTCTGTTTTTACCTTAAACATAACATAAAAATATATATTATATGATATATAAATATATATTATGATTGCTTTACATTTTAGCTTTGATTAGTTTTAATGTGGAAAATTTGTTGACCTTATACAAGCAGTAATCAAGTGGAGCAGTTTATTTTGAATGTTTATAAAGAATATGGCATGCAGCTGCCTCAAAGTTAGAAAACATAAAAAAACGTCGATTTAACATCAATAATAATATTTAGGAAAATCAACAATTATGATTTCGTTATGAATGTGCGCCCGTGGCATGCGATTTTACTTGATTCGTTTTACTGCAGCTAAAATAGCCGGTAAACTAAAGATATAACGGATTTGAAATGCACAAATGAACTACTAAGATTCGCTGTGTAGCTGCCTGCCATAGTTTCACCAACTCCTCCACCCAAACTCTTTTTTAATAGTTTCTTTAGCCTGTAATAATAGTTCGAAGCTGAGATTCCTTTGAAAAAAATAATTAAAAATCTAACAACCATCAGTGTAATAATGTCTAATTATCTGAATATTTTATTCTTTAAATAAAAAAATGCCTTATTTAACACGGAGTGTAGTTCAACTTTTTTTTTTACAGATATTTAGTTATATAGACTGCAATCTACACAAGCTTTTATTACAGTCATGGCCCCTAGCGGAGTCAAGTGGGATAAGGTATAGCTAAGAGTGCTCCAGACCAACCTTCCGAACGAATGACTTACAGAAGTGATACGTAACTAAGAACGTTTCGGGAAACACGTATTAACGATAAGGTACAGCTTAAGGTACAACTCAAGAACGACGTAGAGCTAAGAAGGTTTCGGGGAACGCAGCCCTGATCACCTCCACAGACTCTGAATGAATCTGATCACCTCCACAGACTCTGAATGAATCTGATCACCTCCACAGACTCTGAATGAATCTGATCTCCTCCACAGACTCTGAATGAATCTGATTCACCTCCACAGACTCTGAATGAATCTGATTCACCTCCACAGACTCTGAATTAATCTGATCACCTCCACAGACTCTGAATGAATCTGATTCACCTCCACAGACTCTGAATGAATCTGATCACCTCCACAGACTCTGAATGAATCTATGAATCATGATAGGTTTAATACTGGTTATAAATCAGCACAAAGTCTAAACCTCTGAGTCAGTAGACAAGCATGTTTTTGTGTGTGTTTTAGTTTCTATTTCATTTTAAGCTGTTTTGAAACAATCAACAATTGTGAAAAGTGCTAAATAAATAAAATTGACTTGACATAGCGTCATTTAAATAACTTTACACAGAAATTATAAAGAATTTAAAAGATACATAAAATGTATAAATCAGCACAAAGTCTCTGCACTGCTTCTGACAAAATCCATTCAGTCATTGAGCTTTAATAAATATTAGACATGTTTTAAAAACGATAATAGATGATACTGTTTAGATGAATATAAAAGTTTAATTTTACTATTACTATAAAGGTGATTTTTATTAGAAACATTGAGTCAAGTAACACTTACCTTCATCAACCTATTTCTACTCAAAGTGAACAAGTACACGTAAGTGACTTTCAACAAATGTAGACACATTAAAACTGGTGTGTAAAATGGCGAGAGGTTATAAAACACATCTGTTTATGACTAAAAGCAGTAAGAGAACAAAGTACGGTCCAAAGTCCCTTCTGTGCTGCTGCTGGTGTAAGTATAAATATATAAATGTCAGGATTATCTGATTAAAAAGGTTTATTGAATATAAAAAAAGATGAAGATAATTTGGCCAAACGTTAAATTCCAGCTGAATATTTATGTATGAATGCATATGCGTGTAAATCAATGTTTGTGTGAAATAATGAAAAATATGCACAAAAACACCTAAATAAATTAATTTTATATGAGGCACTTACTACTAGATGTACTGTATGTTATATATTTATTATATAGGCTACACACACACACACACACACACACACACACACACACACACACACACACACACACACACACACACACACACACACACACACACACACGTCTAAATGACAAAGAGAGACAGATCTCACCAATGACCTTTATTTTAAATCTTTTATTTTATTTTGCTTGTTTTTTACATTAGTAACTCAAAAAACAGACACACACACACACACACACACACACACACACACACACGTTGTGTAATATGCAAATTATCCAACCATTATAAGAAAAGTATTATAAACAATTTCATACGCAATCCTTCAGAACATTAGAAATGTGTGTTGTTATTTTATACTGCAAGTGTTGCTTTAATGCAAAGTATTATAATCACAGAGTTGAGAATATTGTTTAATAAAAGACACATATACTGTTTTGTATTAAAAAGTGAATTAGATTAGAGAGCTTTGGATACATGTATTAGACAGATTTTGATTGATTGAATACTTTATTGAACAACAACACTCAACATGAAGTGTTTAAAATTATTAAAACACAAAAAGCCCATAGCCTTATTTCCATATTGTGGTCCTTAAGATATAAAACATAATAAATACAGAACCCTTTGGTGCATGATTTGCAGAAGAGCTCGGAGACAAAGAACAAAGAAACTTTGTCATATACTGTATATATAAACATAATATTAGGGGCGCTCCTAGTAGATGTCAGAGATCAGAATCACAAACAGTCCTGAGGTATTTACAAGACTTTCAGAACAGAAGTGATGTGTTATACAGAGTTATTCCTCCTGTAGCATCATGACCAATCACTGCTAAACCCTGGATGAGTGTTTTCTGAGTAAAAGACTTGCATCTCTCCTCGTTTCCAACATAGCCTAGAGGATTCATAAGAAAATTGAGACATTATACGGTAAATTACCTTAACAGTAGACAAGCATGCACAGACATATTCCCATTGCATTTTGCCATGAACCTAACAGTGATCACAATTTCATGCTTAATTTGCACACATGGTAAGCAGTTATTGTTCACTTCATTGCAGTGTCGGATGCAGTGTAAACATTTTCTAAAATTCCTGCGATGGCTCAGAATTTGGTCTCCATTTAGTTACACCTGTATATTGAAATGAGCATAATTATATTAGTTAACATTACAAAGATAAACATTCAGCCATCCATGTCAACAGATAAATTGAATGGTATGGCACCATTTTAAACCTCTTTAATCAAAAAGAAAATGAACACCATCAAGCCAGCAAAAGGGTGCCTGTCCACCAGACTTCTGAATTTGGAACAAACCAAAGAGAGATTTAACAATACAGCATCACCCTCCTCCAGGACCACGTGATGAAGAATTTCTGAGAGGACAGCATTTGGCAACTATTGGGTATTATAAACAAACCGAAAAATTACTGCAATTTCCAAACATCACAGCCTAACCTCCCTAAATACAGAAGTGCATCGTATGGGTAATACTTAAAACATGTATAATGCATTTGCCATAAAGCTACTATAATAGTTAGTGAGGATAAAGACTTTCAGTCTCTGCTTCTGTCTTATTGAATGTGCTGTTATCATCAAGATGTTCAAGATGAATGTTCTCAGATGTTCTGCACTTCTTTTTCCTGCTGTTCTGTCTCCTACTTGAATGCTTCCTACATGGTTAATGTTCACCGCTTCTTCCTAA
Organism: Misgurnus anguillicaudatus; assembly: GCF_027580225.2. Classification (NCBI taxonomy): domain Eukaryota; kingdom Metazoa; phylum Chordata; class Actinopteri; order Cypriniformes; family Cobitidae; genus Misgurnus; species Misgurnus anguillicaudatus. Next base: position 47,442,064 of record NC_073360.2, on the reverse strand, counting down.
AAATTAAAACAAATTAGTATTATAAAAGCCTCTGACATTTCTGGGTGTCTGTCACTTTTAGACTCTTATTATGTGGTTATGATAGAGGAAGTTTAGTCTACCGTGTTGTGTAGCTTCTTCAGTCCCTTAAATGATCCAGCTTTCAATATTCATGTGTTGAGTTCATGAAGAAAAGTAAGTGACTGTTTGTTGTGTTGTGTATGTTGTATAATTTCCCTGCATTAACACGTGCTCAGTGATGAGTGAGATTATAATTAAATGATTATAGCGATAGATCAATGTTTATGCTGTAAAACACTGTAGGAAATAATAAGTTAACTGATGTGAGTCTTCTGATGTACAAGTTACAGGGACGGATTGGCAATCTGTGCGTTCTGGAAAAGTCCAGAACGGCCGTTCAATGGAGGGGCGCAGCCCGGCCGTCTGCAAAATGTCTAATAACGCAATATGAATAGCCAACAGCAGGGGCACTAATACAATCACTTATATGCTGCTACTTGTAAAAAAAAAAAACGAGAAAGAAGAGTCGGCCTACTGGCCGTGATTGGTCCACGGATTCCCGGAATTCGCGAGCCTGACCATCCACAGCCTGGTCATGATGAGGGACAGACAGAGTTAACTTCACATCAGCAAGAGGTCATGTAAGTGCCAGTAGTAGCAGGACACGTGAAATTATAATATACTGTACATCAGGGATGGGCAACTTCGGTCCTGGAGGGCCGGTGTCCTGCAGAGTTTAGCTTCAACTTGCCTCAGCACACCTGCCTAAAAGTTTCTAGTATGCTAAGTAAGACCTTAATTGGCTGCTTCAGGTGTGTTTAATTTATGGTTGGAGCTAAACTCTGCAGGACACTGGCCCTCCAGGACCGAAGTTGGCCATCCCTGCTGTACATGATATAAAAATAAATACAAATCACGTGAAAATTAACGTAATGCGCAACTACTGTTAGAGAGAGACGTGATGTGACTGTGTGCGCGCTTGCGTGTGTGTGTGTGAGAGAGAGAGAGAGAGAGGCGTGGGCGCAATTGAACAGTGAAAATGTAAAAACAATACATAGGCTATACTCTGTCATTTTGTTCATATGGGACATCATTCAAACTGCAGAGTGTTGTGTACAGTCGCAATAAGTCAAAACACGTGCTTTTGTCAAACTGTAAACTCTTGTCAAACTGTAACCTGTCATCTAACCAAAATCACACACACACAAACACCAAAGCAAAAAGTATTTATCCAACCGCACCGTCTGTGGGTGGACATTCATCGTATTGCATTGGTTTTCATTTCTTTCATTGACTTTATTGTATATGAGAGGTTGTAGGGAGCTCACATTTTCTGCTACAATGAAGGTATTGAATTAAACGAGAAAATATCAGTAATGCATTGCTACCACTCTAAACGTGCTAATATACAAGAAATGGGGCTAAATAATTGTCAAAATATTAGTTTAACCAAAAAATCCTAGCTTGCACTTTCCTCCATCAGTGTGCAGTTTTTCCTTGTCTTTTATATTTGTGTTTAGTATTGTGAAATTGGCAAAGACCTGGTGGTTGTTTGTGAAAGCTTTACAGACAAAATTAATATGGGCTAGCCATTTTCATTATTTCACAGCCTTATTATACATCAAAGTGTATGACATTGACAAAATATTAAATAACCTAGCCAGGACATCCTTGTGTCTGTTGCGCACGGCTAGCGGCGAATGGCCGGATGATGGGCCTATTTGGGAAAAAGTCCAGGGCTATTTTTTAGCCCCAGTCCGTCCCTGATAAGTTATGTAGTAACATTCATAATATTGAGTTAAAAAGAGTTAATATCGTGCTGAGGAGACCATGTGCGAGCTGTTGGTGTAGTAGCCTTGTCTGGCCAGAGGATGTCGCTGTTTTCCTTCTGTAAACCATTTTAATACAGTTTCATGCATACTGGTCAGTAAGATAGATGAAGCTCCTTATATTAAGAGTCATTTCCCTGTTTATGTAATTGTAGATTATGTTTAAAGGGGCATATTAATGTTTATTGAGATATTTATGTTTGATGATCCTGATTTGTATTATATGTGTGGATTTATTATTTACGTTGCATAGCAGTTTAAGTACTGTAACTGTTTAAATGTCAGTACCTAATGGTGATTTATTTGCCTTTTTATCAGACTATAATGACAATACTGAATATTGAAATGTTCTGAAACTCAATACAGTTAAGAGAAGAAAATACATTTCCTCGTCTTTATTTCTGTGTCCTGACCGATACACCATCCTGTTTACTAGCTGAAAACCTTAATGAACTAGCCCTATTAGATTACCTCAGTAACATAAGTTAGTAAGATTTTGGAAATGTAATAGCTTCTTACCTGTAATTGTTATAGTAAAACGAAAAAAGAATCAATAATTGATGGATATCACACAATTGGGCTTGGGAGGACATCATAGACAGATTGGACAAGAAACTTGATACGAAATGGCTCTGCTTTCCAGATCTCTGCCCAGGTTATTCTGTGTGGATCTACATGTTCCCACCTGGTCCACGCTCCTTGTTTGGACATGCCAGCCATTTTGGTATAGCGTTCTTCCTCTACCTCTGCTCGAATCTCGTCCTGAATCAATCTGCACCTCTCTTTTCCACGAGCCAGATCGTAACATGGCTTGGGAAAACAACCAAGACCCGCTCGTCTCGTTGCCACTGAGCCCACCATCGTTTTGTGCCTTAGTCAAGCCTCTGCTTTAGTGACTGCTTCCTGCGCCCCACAAGAATTCCTGCTGCTGCGACTTTTCTGTCTCTGGAGTCCCTGTACATCAACACCTTTCTGGAGCAGGTGACTTTGAACTCCTCTGTTAGTCCACTCAAAGGAAGATGCAGCTTGGTGGAATGGCTATACAGGGCAATGCTGCTCAAGGACCGAGGGAGCCCCAGCCATTTTCTGAGGAACTGGCTAATAGACTTCTCTAGATCCTCGACTGTTGATGTTGGTACCTCATAGACTAGCAGGGGCCAGAGTATTCTTGGCAAGACTCCGTGCTGCTAGATCCAGGTTCTAAATTTTCCGGGATCTGTCAATCACTGTGAGCCAGGTAGTCAGGTCGCGCTGGGTTTGTTTTATGGCAGTTGAGTCCTTCAGGGAGCTATCAAAGATCTTCCCCAGGCTCTTGACTGGTTTTTCAGTCACCGATGGAATCATGGTCTCTCCCAGGGCAAAGCGGAAACGGTCGGACACTTTACCCTTCTTTAAAACCAGAGACCTGGACTTAGTAGGCTTGAAGCTCATTCTTGCCCAGGAGATGAGCCGTTCAAGCCCCTGGAGGAGCCATCTGCACCCTGGAACTGATGTTGTCATCACTGTTAAGTCATCCATAAAGGCTCTTATAGGGGGCTGACAGGTCCCAGATCTTGACTTGGGCCCTCTGCATTCCACCTCTGCCGACTTTACAATCATGTTCATAGCCAGTGAGAAGAGAGATACGGAGATTGTGCAGCCGGTGATTATCCCCTTTTCAAGTTGATGCCAGGAGGATGTTATTTGCCCTGAAGAGACTCGCGCACTGAAGTTGTCGTAGTAATCCATGATGAGGTTGCAAATCTTGACAGGACCATGCTGTCTTACCAATGCGATTTTGACGAGCATTTTCCTCCATTTATTACTCCGATTGTAATACTATGATGTTTTCTTCAGAACTGGATATTATATATATAGATAACTGTGTATCTACTGATATGAACAAGAGCAAAATATGAAAGTGTGTTTATAAAAGCAGGGTACATATGAATGTCCATGTATACCTATAGTACAGTAGTAACATCTGAAATATCAGTATGATTGAAAACTTTACTTTTCAGGATAATTATCAGACATTAAACATTAAAAGATGTAAAGAAAACTCCGCCTCCACTGCCACCTACAAGACATTTGTGTTATTGCAGTTATTCTGCAGTGTGTCATAGACAATAGAAACATTATTCACAGTTTCTTTATTTTCTCCACTGAAATCTAAAGTGTGTGTTGAATGTGCAGATGAATGAAATGTATAAGATAACTGATGGTGCTGTTCTCAGATCAGATGCAGGGACACTGAGAAACATCATCAGCAGCACATCCGGCCTGTATCAGTGCACTGCGTCAAACATCATAGGAAAGAGCACCTGTGTCCTTAACCTGCAGGTTGTAGCACATAAGTGTGTAAGGAGAGACATTACAGACACAAAGACTGTCACATGATCAGATATGAGGTCTGATCACAGCTCTGTCTCGTATCACAGCTCAGACACAGAGTGTGGGTCTGATCACCGGCCGGCACCATCAACACGAGCGTTCTGGCTGTGATCATCTGATGTCTGCTGGTCACGCTCTTCTACTTGAGAAATAAAAACAAATATGAGGAAGATCCCAATGAGATCAGGTGACTCTTCATCATCACAATCAATTTCATTTGCTCTTATCAGAGTTACAGATGATTTGTTCATGGCTGATTACAGCCTAAACTAGTAAGTTTAAACCGTACTAGCGAGCAGCTCCAACATAAGATTTAAACAACAAAATAGAATAACTAGATGAAATGAATGAAATGAATATAATATAACTAAATGTATATAAAAATAGAAAAGATTTAATGAAATATGTAATAAATTAAATAAAAACAAATAATAAGCTGGACATCTGAAAGTGGGTTATGGCACCACAGGTGTACAGCTGTAAAATGCAGTCCTGATCAGCGACACCTATCTGTCAGGTGTGATATTGATCAAGGTGAACAATTATTTTGTCTTTGATGTGAAGGGACAGTTTGTTGCTTTATCGCAGCACAGTCAATGTGTAAAGACCTTTTTCTGATAATTTGTTCAAACTGTCTTTTTTCATGTAAGTATCAACAAATCAAAGGATTTGGCTTTGATTCCCTAAGAAAATAAACACTGATAAATATAAGTATAGCTTAAATTCAATGCAAGTCCCATAGATAAAAGCATCGGCCCAATATGTAAATGTTTTTTACTGCTAAGACGACATAATTTAAACTTGACTCATAGCACTAAAGCAAACACACAAACACAGACACACACACACACACACCTGTTGCAATAGTTACTTTATTAACTTATCGCACAATTATTAAACATGACCTTGAAGATTTGTTGAGAGATGAAATATTGCCATAGTGTTTACCAGGACCGGAGTGGGGCCACTTTTCAGCCCGGGAGTTTCAGGCCCAAGACCGGCCCACTTTTTACATGGTGGAATTCCAAATTAGCACTTTTGCCAAATTGGATAAACGAAGCGACAGTTCAGCTTTTACATTGGTGTAGTTTTAATAATGCCATGATTTAACAAATAATGTAAAGGTTAAATAATAATGAAATAATAATATACTTATTCACTACAAAAAATAATTAGCAATTAAAATAAAATAATAATACAAAGTAATTTTACTGCATAAACAGATCAAGCTTGAGTTTTGTTATCAATATTAAACTGCATAATATTTGCAAAGTCTATGAATCGCCATGAGTGATATATACACAAGGCTAATATTTTCATTCAATTTTATATTTTGCCTGTGAATAGGTAAACAACGGTATAATTAAGTTGCTAATGCTATCATTACTAGACCTCTCTCTCTTTGCCTGTTACCGCTTGTGTTTGTCCTCTTGATAATAAATTGGTAATTATTGTGTGGTGATGGTGCAGTGGATAAGACACACGCCTTTGGTGTGACAGACCCAGGGTTCGAATCCACTGTAACACACCATTGTGTCCCTGAGCAAGACTCTTAACCCCTAGTTGCTCCAGAGGCGTGCGACCTCTGACATATTTATGTAAGTTGCTTTAGATAAAAGATTTTTGCTATTCATTTGGAGGGGGGTCCTTTTTCATGTTTCAGCACATGCCCATCAAAAGATTTGTGAATGGCCCTGGCAATGAGATTTTTCAACTGCCTGTGATTAAGAGCATGTGTGTGTTTAAAATTGAAAATTTCCAGCACAGATTTCATGATGTGATCCAAGTTCAGCTTTTTAGACACCAAGTGATTCTAGTGAATAATACAATGAAACGTCCAAAATTCAGGAAAATGGCCTCAAGTTTGCTTTATCCATTGATCACAAAAAGGGTTGGAAACCCCGGCCCTGGTTTAGGCCATATCTCAGTTTTTAAACTTGTGTTTGTCGTGTTCAACAATAACAATACCTAATAAATATGCATTGTTTTAGAGAGAGCAATATTTAGGCTATTCTTTAAACATTTTATTTATCAATCAATTTTATATCCCAACTGGCAGATTTACTTTATTGTGGTGTTAGACTTCAAAGTTAAACATTGTTAAAGGGGACATATCATAAAAATCTGACTTTTTGCATGTTTAAGTGCTATAATTGGGTCACCAGATCAGCTCATTTGCATTTTAAAGGACACACATTTTTGCTCAAACCATTAAAAAGTGTCAATTTTAACATGTTATAATAAATTATCTGTGGGGTATTTTGAGCTAAAACTTCACATATGTACTCTGAGGACACCAAATATGTATTTGTGAAATGTCCCCTTTAAGGAAATGAATCAAGTAAAAATGAACCAACCCGTACTGTATGTTTCAGGATCACAGCGCCACCAATGTGTGGGTTTAGTTTCTTTATTTTCACATTCTGACTTTCATTATTTGCAATGTTTCCAGTTCCGTCTTTAGAAGTTATATTTTTTTAAAAGAGGAGGATTTTGAAAAAAAGCTTGATATGCACTTTTGCAGTTTTTTTTTTGCAGTCAAAGTCAAATTTGTTAAATAACAATGAAATGACTAAATGACATTTATAGAAAAGAATTTATTCAGTGTCTACACTTATTAACCGTTTCAATGCCAGCACAATGGAATAACTAAATATTAAAAGTTGACTGGATTGACCTTAACTTTAGTCGTATAGGTAAAGCCTCAAAAAGTGTTTGGTTTGCCCAACCGACAGGGGGCGTCATTGACAGTGGCGTGTTTACCCACCACGCAAACCACGCAATTGCATGGGGCCCCACGGGCTTGGGGGGCCCCCTACTGGCCACAAGGTGTGCGAAAGTATGTTACGTTTATTCAGACCCAAATCTAAGGATAAAGCATGCACGAGCAAGATATGTGCGAGTCTGTACGCAGAATAATATTTCCGCGCATCCTTGTGAGGGCTCATATAGGCTACTTCATGAGCGAAACTCTACGGGAAAACGCACCTCTGCTCAGCGCTCACAAATGCAGCCACACAAGTGCTGGAATGAGCGCTCCCTCGACTCTCTCTGCTCTCGTAACTGCACAACATTCACTCTATGGTCAAGTTTACTTTAAAGACTTTGGGCTTCACACCTGTGATTGGTGACACGCATTTTTTGTTCCACGCTCGTACAGGTATAAACATGATAAAGACACCACGCAGGGGTTTTAATCATGTCGAAAATAGATAAATCATATTCTGTATCTCATTATTGGCATCAAATCTCATCTTTAATGTTTGTCTAGTCTATATGCTTGTTGTATCTCACAGTAAGTTTGGTTTTACAATATGAACATGAGAGTTATGTGATTCCCATCCATAAATTCAAGCAATAACCAACTTACAATGTTGTTTGCTGGTGTTTGTTAGTTCAGCTTGTTAGATCAGTCTGAATCATAATCTAAAGCTTCCTCTTTTTCCTTATTTAGTTTTTTTAGTAAGATGTCAGACATTGAAGTTGCAGTATTAATTACATTGTTTGAAATACATCCTGTAAGACATTTGCGAGCAAAAAATATATCTGAGAGGGGCGTGAAACATTTTTTAAACCAAGAATTTTTGTCATACCAATGTCACGGTCTTGTCAGACATCTGTGCTAGATGTAGGTCTGAGTGCATCTGACAGGACCGTGACAGTATTATGTTCTGTGTGGGGACATGTGGAATCACATTGTGTGTGTGGCTTCCACATGTTCCCAGTGTTGTGTGGCTGTCATGGTCTTGCCTGACCTTGGTTATGATCCAGGTCGGATGTTAGAGGGCAAGACCAGGGCAGCATTGTGTTTATGTGGGAATACGTGTTGTTTCACATCATGTATGTGTGACACGTGTTCCCAGGGTCTTGTCACTTTTACCCTACTCCCTTATGTACTCCTGTCTTAAGTGATTAATTATGTTCACCTGTTCCCCATTGATGTGGTGTCTTTATAATGCCTGCGTGTTTTCTGTCGTGTGCTCGTGCGTTGTGGATATTGTTATAGACCTGAGTTCATGTGTTTCGTGTTTAAGGTCTGTTCCCGTTGTTCCTGTGTTTTGGTTTGTGTTTTTCCACAGTCTTTAGTTTCATCATCTGTTTTACCCCCACGTGGGTGTTTCTGTTTTGTATTTAATAAATCATATTATATTTTTGTATTTCGTGTCTGCGTTTGGGTTCTATTTAGTTTTTCCTTATTCGGTGTATTCGCACCGTGACAACCAAACTGTAACAATTTAGTGTTATTTTAAGCAGTGTAAAACAAAATAAATCCGCTTTATATATATCTCACTTAATTCTATATACTGAATATTATTGTTGTGCAATTCAAATGAAAAACCTTGGGCAATGCTGGGGCATGGGGGGCCCGGTTCTTGGACTTTGCTTAGGGCCCCCAAAATGGTAAACACGCCACTGGTCATTGACTTACATTCAAAACAATTCATTTCACCTTGTTTTATAAGCTTATCAAACATTAGATGCAATATTTGTCCTTTTCGAGCACGATAAGCGATATATAGAAATCTTTAAGGTGACTGTGTCTGATGCACATGTTGTAATGCACACATGAAATTGTTTATTTACAATCTGATTTGCATAGGATAGGCCTAACAAAATAACATTAACAAAATCTGTAAATTGTTTACTTAGTGTACAAATAAAACACATTTACATAACAGTTTATGAATAACTTACTTACACTTGTATTAGCATATTTCAAACTTTATTTAGACTTCAGATTTATGATCTGATATATTCACTACTGTAATGAACATGAATGTACAGTAATTTGTTTACTGTTTTAAGTAGTTAAAATTCACAATTTATATAAAAAAACAAAGCATAAGTGTAAGAGACTTTAAAAACAGTGACTTTATTTTTAGATAATTTCTTATTAATTGAAATGTTTTACGGGATGCCAGTATGGCGCCTCAATCGATGGCTTTTATTATTATTATTATTACAACAATCAACTGTGTTATTGGTTAAAGAACCCCTATGTAAATATGCTGTCTTTACATCCATTTGATGAACAATGTGTCACGGTAGGATAAGTCCATCGTGACTTTCTGTGTTGTGTTTGTCTGTATGACTGAGTTGTGCGTGTGCGTGTCTGATCACTAATGATCTGAGTGAGTGCAGGTGTGCGTGATTGCTTTACTCCAGCTGGCGGTAGTTACTCAGACGGCATATATACTCACCCATTCTCTCTTCTCACTGCCAGATGATTATGCTACGTGTCTTACCAGTCTTATCGTGTTCGTGTGTTCCTGTGGTCTCGTCTTCGTGTGGAGTTCTGCCTGTTTGTGTATCCGGTTTCCTCCGACACTCTGAATTCACCCACGAGCACCAGGATCAGTCACCGCAGCCTTTGTCTGTCTTGAGATTTCAATCATATCATCTGTGTCATCTGTTTAATAAACTGTGTTCATTTAATCCTGCATTTGCTTCCTGATTTACACCTCCAGTCATCACAGAATCATCTGGCCACCATGGAAGCAGCAGGTAAAGGATCCCCGGCTCGGTTTGAAGAGTTTATCACCGCTCCCATACATCGTTTTACCACTCAGGATAACCGGATTGAGGAACTGAGCCGGGGAATGAAGGACATGACAGACAAAGTGTCCGAGCTCACCCAGGCGATCCAACAGCTGACGCTACCCACTGCGTCACCCGCACCGTCTGTTCCTCCTACACCACCCGCGAGCGCTTCCCGGCAGGAACCAAAATTATCCACGCCAGAAAAATACGCAGGTGATCCAGAATGCTGTAGACCATTTCTATCTCAATGCTCTCTTCATTTCTTTCTTCAGTCCCAGACCTACACTACGGAGGAGAGCAAAGTGGGATTCGTGTTATCTCTGCTGACGGGAAAGGCGGCGCGTTGGGGAACAGCGGTGTGGGAGAACCACGACCCGTGTACCCAGAACTTCGAGGCGCTTTCCGCGATGATGAGGAAGGTGTTCGATCGATCCGCGGTAGGAAGAGACGCGGCTAGGAAGGTGGCCGATCTGCGTCAGGGTACACGTTCCGTCTCTGATTATGCCATTGACTTTCGTACGCTTGCTGCGGACACGCATTGGAATGAAGAGGCGCAGTGGGATATTTTCCTGCATGGGTTAACCGGCCGCATTCAACGCGAACTTCAACAGGGGGAGATTCCAGCCTCTCTTAATGGTCTTATTGATGCCGCCATCCGAGCAGACATTCGATTGAGGACAATTCCTGCTTACGACGATGAAGTTTTGTCTCACGCTGTTCTGGAGAGACCGCCCTCGTCGAGAGAGACTGCAGCCGGTTCCTCCCTGTCCGATCCGGAGCCCATGCAGGTGGGTCGAGCTCGGCTTTCCGGGAGGAGAGGATTCGCCGTCGATCACTGGGGCTTTGCCTTTATTGCGGAGAGGCTGGGCACCTACTCCATCGGTGTCCGGTAAAAGGCAGCGCCCGGGAGTAGTTCTGGGGTTACTTTCGGGCGGAATCTCTTCAGCAAAGACCCCTTTAACATCTACCCTCCTCCCGGCGAAGCTGCGGTGGCATAACACACATCTCACCTGTGACGCACTACTGGACTCGGGAGCCGAGGGGAATTTAATCGACCACCACTTTGCACGTAAGCTCAAGGTTCCGTTGTCAGCTCTTTCCAAACCCATCTCACCCTTCGCACTCAATGGAAGTGAATTATCTGTCATCACTCACATCAAGGATCCTGTCACCATTTGTATTTCTGGCAACCATTCTGAGACTTTGCAGTTTTATGTCACGGTTTCCCCTCTGGCTCCCATTGTACTTGGACATCCTTGGCTGCTTAAACACAACCCATCTGTCAACTGGAGGCTAGGAACTATTACCGGTTGGAGTGAAGCTTGTCATAAGTCTTGTCTTGTCTCTGCTTGTATACCTGTCTCTGCGTCTATGTTTCAGGAGGAGACGATGGACTTGACTAACGTGCCCGCGGGGGATCACGACCTGAAGGGGGTGTTCAGTAAGTCCCGAGCCGCTTCTCTACCTCCACACCGTCCCTATGACTGTGCCATAGAGTTACTGCCAGGTACGTCTCCGCCTAAGGGCAAACTTTACTCTCTTTCTGTTCCTGAGATGGAGGCCATGGAGAAATACATTTCTGATTCTCTAGCAACCAGGTTCATCCGCCCTTCCTCATCTCCAGCGGGGGCGGGGTTCTTTTTTGTTAGTAAGAAGGATGGGTCCTTGCGTCCTTGTATTGATTACTGAGGGTTGAATAACATTACGGTAAAGAATACTTATCCTTTGCCGTTAATGTCTTCAGCTTTCGAGAGGTTGCAAGGAGCCTCCGTTTTCACAAAATTGGATTTACGCAATGCTTATAATTTGGTCCGCATAAGGGAGGGGGACGAATGGAAAACTGCTTTTAACACCCCTCGTGGCCATTTTGAGTACTGCGTGATGCCTTTCGGGCTATCTAACTCGCCGGCAGTTTTCCACGCACTCGTTAATGACGTGTTGCGAGACATGGTCGACCAGTTTCTGTATGTTTACCTGGATGACATACTGATTTTTTCTACGTCTCTCCAGGAACATGTGCAACACGTACGACAAGTGCTTCTAAGGTTGCTAGAGAATGGGCTTTTTGTCAAGGCGGAGAAATGCGAATTTCATGCACAGTCTGTTTCCTTTCTAGGCCACATCATTTCGACTGAGGGTGTCCGTATGGATCCGGAGAAGGTTAAGGCTGTGGTTGATTGGCCATCCCCAGAGTCTCGCAAGGCCCTGCAGAGATTTCTGGGGTTCGCCAATTTTTAACGGCGTTTTATTCGCAATTTCAGCCAACTTGCCGCACCTCTGACTGCCTTGACCTCCTCTAGTACTGCGTTCAGGTGGTCGGAGGCAGCCCAGACTGCTTTTACCAAACTGAAAGGCTGCTTCGTTTCAGCCCCGATTCTCGTGGCACCTGATCGTAAACGCCAGTTCATAGTGGAGGTCGATGCGTCAGATGTGGGGGTAGGAGCCGTGTTAGCACATCTTCAGACGGAAAGGTGCATCCCTGCGCGTTTTATTCCCATCGTTTATCACCCGCCGAACGTAATTATGACATTGGTAATCGGGAGTTGTTGACTGTTAAACTAGCACTGGAAGAATGGCATCATTGGCTTGAGGGGTCGGGTGTGCCTTTCAAAGTTTACACTGATCACAAGAATCTCGAATACATCAAATCTGCTAAACGTTTGAACTCTAGGCAGGCTCGGTGGGCTTTATTTTTCGGTCGTTTCGATTTCACTTTGTCCTACCGTCCAGGTTCTAAAAACACCAAACCTGATGCTTTGTCCCGCATTTTTGAGCGTTCCGATCGTGTTTCCTCTCCCGAGCCCATTTTACTGGAGACTCTATTCATCTCCGCGCTCTCATGGGAGATCGAATCGAAGGTAACCAAAGCCTTAGAAGGGGTAACGCCTCCGGCCCGTTGCCCACCGAACCGGTTATTTGTGCCAGAGGGACTGAGATCAGAGGTACTTAAATGGAGCCATAATTCTAGTATAGCTTGCCATCCAGGGGTCAGTCGAACCAAATTTTTGGTTAAGCAACGATTTTGGTGGCCAGGGATGGCTCGTGACACACACGATTTTGTATTGGCTTGTTCGGTTTGTGCTGTGGGTAAGTCATCTAATCGTCCTCCTGACGAATAACTTAGACCGCTGCCTGTCCCTTCGAGACCCTGGTCCCATATTTCACTCGATTTTATTACCGCCCTCCCACCCTCCCAGGGTAATATGGTGATTTTAACCGTAGTGGACCGATTCTCGAAGGCGGCTCATTTTATTCCCTTGCCCAAATTGCCTTCTGCCAAGGAGACAGCGGTCATTATCGTAGACCACGTATTCCGGTTACATGGCCTTCCGACAGACGTGGTCTCCGATAGGGGTTCTCAATTTATATCTAAATTTTGGCGAGAGTTCTGCAGATTGCTAGGGGCTACTGTTAGTCTGTCTTCGGGGTTTCTTCCTCAAACCAATGGTCAAACCGAACGAGCCAATCAGGATGTGGAAAGAGTGTTGCGATGTTTGGTTTCCAAGAATCCTTCCTCCTGGAGCCAACAACTCTCTATGGTGGAGTACACGCACAATTCATTACCAGTGTCAGCTACGGGCCTATCTCCGTTTAAGTGTAGTTTAGGGTACCAACCACCTTTATTTCCCAGTCTGGAATCCGAGGTCGCGGTCCCCTCCGCGCACGCTTTCGTCCAGAGGTGCCATCGCACTTGGAGTAGGCACGTGAGGTTATACTCCAAGTGAGACAACGCACCAAGGCTAAGGCTGATCGCCACCGGTCGAAGCCTCCCGTTTATGTCATGGGTCAAAAAGTGTGGCTTTCAACTCAGAATATTCGGATGGGTTTTGTCTTGAATAAGTTGACTCCCAAATTTATTGGCCCATTTTCTGTTGCTAAGATCATTAACCCAGTAACAGTCCGCCTTAATCTTCCTCCTGTGTACAGACGAATTCATCCGGTTTTTCACATTTCCAAAAATAAACCCGTGTTTAAATCTCGTCTTAATCCGCCTGTCCCGCCCCCCCTCCGCCTCGTCTCGTAGATGGGGAACCAACTTATTCGATAAATAGTATTCTGGACTCTAGACGGAGGAGACGCGGATTTCAGTACTTGGTGGATTGGGAAGGTTACGGTCCGGAGGAGAGAAGTTGGGTTCCTGCCCGGGATATATTGGATCACTCCCTTATTGATGATTTCCATCACAGGTCAAGGAGCCCGAGAACGTCAGGTGACGTCCTTGGGGGAGGGGGTACTGTCACGGTTGGATAAGTCCATCGTGACTTTCTGTGTTGTGTTTGTCTGTATGACAGAAGTGTGCGTGTGCGTGTCTGATCACTAATGATCTGAGTGAGTGCAGGTGTGTGTGATTGCTTTACTCCAGCTGGCGGTAGTTACTCAGACGGCATATATACTCACCCATTCTCTCTTCTCACTGCCAGATGATTATGCTACGTGTCTTACCAGTCTTATCGTGTTCGTGTGTTCCTGTGGTCTCGTCTTCGCGTGGAGTTCTGCCTGTTTGTGTATCCGGTTTCATCCGACACTCTGAATTCACCCACGAGCACCAGGATCAGTCACCGCAGCCTTTGTCTGTCTTGAGATTTCAATCATATCATCTGTGTCATCTGTTTAATAAACTGTGTTCATTTAATCCTGCATTTGCTTCCTGATTTACACCTCCAGTCATCACACAATGAAATTGTCCTGTACTGTTTTCTGTTTCAGTATCTCGTCATACTGGCAGTTGGAGAAAAAATCTTGTCATGGTTCACACCTCTCTCTTGACTTTAACCTTTGACATCATATCGTGCTTTGTATTTGTCTGTTCATCACTGTTTTTCTTAATAGTGTAGACACACTTACCCCTCACTAATTCTTTATCTTCATGTAGACTGGTCAGAGTAAATGTTACACTTTCCTTTAATGACTTCATCTCTTCATCTATAACTTTAACTCACTCATCTGTCTTCTCTGATGTTTCAGCTTCTTTGTGTGTTTGAGGTTCATTGCATACAAGTTTGTAATAATAATCAATGTCAGCTACATCACCTTGAAAACTACAAACATAATCACTTAAATAATCTGAACTTTTCCTCTGTCTGGCAGGATTTCTCTTTTGTTCAGGTTCATCATCTATTCACTGTTCACTGAGTATGAATTTACTGTTTTGTTTTTACATTTATTTTGAATTAGGCATAGAATGTGTTGTGTTTTATTGTAAATTTATTATAAAGTTTGTGTTTGTCCACTAGATGGTGCAGTTTGACTCTGACATTCAGAAAGCGTTTGACAGATAATCAACAGCGATAGAACAAAGCTGAAATGTCAAGATTATCATTTTATTAAACTTTATGTCACTCTATTAAAACGCTATTAAAATTAAATTACGCTCATTTCATCTTTACGGTCATCAGTAGGACTGTAATCAGGACGACATACAACACAATTAATATCAGTTAAGTTTAGATTATTGAATATGTTTATTTCATATCACAGAGAGAGAGAGAGATTCAGAGAAAGATGAAAGAGAGACAGTGAATGACTCGACCTGGGGGCGTATTACAGAAACTTTCTATCTTAGGTCTTAACTTAAGATATGATGTGTTAAATTAAGATTTTTCACAAATTCATATTACAGAAGCAAATCTTAAATTGATTTAGGATTCTCATCTTATCTCATCAAATCTTATCTCATCTCTAGGAAATCCCAAATCGCTTAATCATGTTCGGCTATCAACTGTCATGTCTGTTACCAAGCAACCAGCAATGCGTGAGCTGCTGCTACAGTAAACAAAAGAATTGTCCTTTTAATTTTAATGGGACAGAAAAAATACTTTTTATTAAATTCATTGTAATCATAATCTGTGTTTTTTTATTAGTGTTTTAGCACATCATCTATCAGTTACCGCATTCAATTTAAAGGGATACTTCACCGATTTAGCATTCAGCTTTGTATCTGTAGAAACCCGGCAGTATTACTGAATGACCATGTTTTTCTCCCTCATTTCCCCCTGAGAGGAGAGATATCTGCATTTTGGTTCTGCAAAAATGTCCTCCGATGATGTAATATGACGATTTTTGCATCATCGGAGGACTTTTTTGCAGAACCAAAATGCAGATATCTCTCCTCTCAGGGGGAAATGATGGAGGGAAACATGGTCATTCAGTAATACTGCCGGGTTTCTACAGATACAAAGCTGAATGCTAAATCGGTGAAGTATCCCTTTAAACATTTAGCAAATGTGAAATTTTAAAAACTATTCTTCCTATCCTAAGTGCTAGGATACTACTGTACATTTCAACATTTGATAGAGACATGAGAAGAAATAGATGCTGAGTCAAGTGTGTACTGTATTCACTATAATCCCATCAAGTGTTCACAGATTAGATAACTTAACTGTTTTTTTAATGAGGGATGATAGAAATTGAAAAATCACTCCAACTAGTGAGAAACATTGTGATTATGTGAATGTGTGAAGGTAAATATATTCAAAGAGTAATCCAAAAACAAACATTGCTGTTTTTCATTCTGCACTTTGTTAAAAAATGTAATGTAATTCTCCCGCAGCTCTATCATAATGTGATTGTTTCAGCTGGCTATCATTAAAGTTTTAAGTTAGGACACCTGTGGGGCTATCCTAAAGTTAAGACCGTTTTTAGGATGTTTTGTCAAGTTAGGATGCTTCTGTAATACCACTTTCCTATCTGCAGTTAAGATAAGATAATGCATTTAGGATCGTCATTCTGTAATAGCTTTTGTCTCAAATTAGGTCCTAACTGAAATTACCATGGTTACCAAACAGTTAAGATAAGATTTTAAAGATAGGATTTTTCTGTAATATGCCCCTGCAGGAGTCTAACTGAGAGAATTCTGGATGATTGTTCAGACTGTTCAGGTATTTGATTGTTTTAATATTAATATAATGAAATAAAGTGCTGTGTAAATCTGTTTAATTAAAGTCAGTATTTACTATAGTATCCTCTAGCATTAACTATAGTTAACTAATCAACTGTAGTAAATAGTTTAGTAAATGTTTGAATTTATTCTAGTAAAGAAATAGTAAAATGTAGTTTGCTGTAGAAAATTTGTAGTGTGAGAGTGCAGAAATAAACAAGTTTACTTTAACAGAGTAACTTACACAGACAACACAGAATACTGTTTCACATCAAGCAGTTTCCCTTTCAAGGGATACTTGACGCTGTGTCATGTAATGACATTATGGGGAACGCTATGCAGCGTGACGCGCGTGAATATTGTGTCAACTAGAGCCGTTTCTCAATATGCGTTCTTGTCTGTACTTGCGTTCTTGTGGACTTGTGAAACGTCATCAGTCGCAGCCCAAGTACTGTTCCAATTCAAAGTTCGCATCAAGCCCAAGTTTACATAAAATCCCCGGATGTGTTCTTGATCCGCCCATTTTATCGAGGACGCATCAGAGGAGACTTGTGTGGACTTATGACAGCGAAGTTTCCCAGAATGCATTTCGCGTCAGGAGTTCGTTCTTCCGAGTCTGAACTTGCAAGTTCGAACTACGAAGGACACAAGTCCGAGTTTGGCGTACTTGGTATTGAGAAACGGCTTAGGTCTATATATAGACGCCGGCGGATGACGTCAAGAGTGACGTGGCAACGCGAGGCTATAAATAGGCGGAAATAATATAGGTCAAACAGCTTCTGCTATTTCAGCGAACGCTTGTGTGAATGTGAATGTGTCTAAATCTATATCTATATCTAGTGAGATTAGATTAGTTTTAAAAAACTAGGGAAACATGGATAAGAGAAAGGGATTTAGAAGTGTGTTACCCCCTGTCCTAGATTATTATTGACGGGGATAGGCTAGCACGAGCTTTGTGTGTTTGGTGCGGACTACACGCACGCTTTCCCCGAGGGGCAGGCGTGCGGGCATTGTAAAAAAATACCATTCAAATGGTCCGCTCTCTGTAATGTTTCTTATTTCAATAAAGTAAACATTGTATAATCAAATGATCTTTTATTCATGCGAGGCTCTCACTCAGCAGGCACACTGCATTAATCACTACACAGGTGTTCTTGTAGTCTTCTCACTCTTCAGCTGTATACTCTACAGATAAATGTAATGTTACTGACATCTAGTGGTTAGGATCTGTACCGTACTCATATATATATAGATATATACTATCACTACATCCCCTTTCCACTAGACATCAAGAACAAGTTATTACAAAAACACTAGTGACTTAATTCAGATAAATACTAAGCTAACAATAAGCACATTATACAAAATGTACTGCATTGCACAACAATATCAATAATTATTGCCTTACCATCCCAATAACACTAATCAACATTTAACATTTAGTATTAGCTTGACTTTTATGATAATTCAAATACTTAAGATGTTTCAGCAATATTCAGAGGTTCAGTCTATCAGGAGGTTTTACTGTGCGTTGAGATCTTCTCAGTACAGGTGAATGCAACTCTGAATGTTCTTTGGTTGGCTCTTTGTTAGACAAATCTGAACACATTTCTTTAACTAACTCTTCGTTATGCACTGGAAGTGTTTCAGATGTGGTTGTTGACTCTGCACAGTCTATATCATCTGTATCTCCCAGCACAGTCTCTTTTGTTTTCAACAGGCTTCTTCGATTTCGCCTAAGAATTTGACCATCCTCTGTCCTGACAGTGTAAGATCTTGGCTTCACCTCCTCCAGGACTGTAGTTCTTTTAGTCCAAGTACTGTTCCCCTCAAGTCTTACTGTGTCATTATTGGAAAGTGGTTCTAAGCTTTTTGTTGTCTTGTCATAGTTAGCTTTTTGTCTCAGTTTCAGATATTCTTGTTTTCTTTTCAGGTAATTGTTCTTATTTGATGTTACTAAGCAAGGAAGTGTGGTTTGTAATCTGCGCCCCATTAGTATTTCGCCAGGAGACACACCGTGTTCTAGTGGAGACGCACGGTAATTCAACAAAGCTAAATAAGGATCTGACTGACTTTCCATTGCTTTCTTGAGTAGTAGTTTCACTATATGAACTCCTTTCTCTGCCTTTCCATTTGACTGTGGATAAAATGGGCTTGATGTCACATGCTGAAATCCATATTCCTTAGCAAACTTCTGGAAGTCTTTACCACTGTAGCACGGCCCGTTATCACTGTAAACCACCTGCGGAATGCCGTGTCTTGCAAAGATGGATTTTATGTGTGTTATCACACAAGCAGCAGATGTATTAGAAAGCAAAGCAATCTCTGGGTAGTTTGACAGATAGTCTATCACAAGCAAATAATTTTGTCCATTGAGGAAGAATAAGTCTGTCCCAACTTTCTGCCATGGTTCATCTGGTGGATCAGTAATGATCATTGGCTCCTTCTGTTGCTTAACATGATGCTGCAAGCATGTATTACAGGTTGACACCATCCTGTCGATGTCTGCGTTTATTCCGGGCCAGTAGATTGCAGTTCTAGCCCTCCTTTTACATTTTTCTACTCCAAGGTGTCCCTCATGCAGTTTCTTTAACATCTCCTGTCGCAGTGACTGAGGGATAATGATCCTGTTCTGTCTCAGCAGAAGTCCCTTTACAACACTTAACTCTGCTCTGATGTTGTAGTACTGGGCAAAATGATTCTGCCCTTTACATCTGGCACATATTTTACCGTAAGCTGGGCACTGTTTGGGAGGGTGTCTTTTACCACATCGTTTACAGTTAAACTGCTCTTTCTCCTTTTGTTGTTTCCATTTACTTATTCTGTTTTTCTGCATCTTCTCTGTTACTGCAGCTATAGCTGAATTATCACTCATTTTTGAGCTTTCACTGAAGGTCTTAGCATGCTGAAGAGCTATCTCACTGGCATGACATATCCGCACTGCTTCATTCAAGGTTAGCTCTGTCTCTCTCAAGAGCCTCTCCCTCACTTTTTTATCATTGATGCCAAACACAATCTGATCACGGATCATTGAATCTTGCAACAGTCCGAAATTGCATGTCTTAGCTTTCAACTTTAAATCTATTAAAAAACTGTCAAAAGTCTCTCCTTGTTGTTGTAAACGAGAATGAAAAACATACCTTTCAAAAGTCTCGTTTTTTCTGGGTGTGCAGTGTGAATCAAACTTCTCCATTACCACATCGTATTTGCCTTTATCCGCTGCCACTTCAAACACAAGTGTATTAAACACCTCTATCGCCTGAGGTCCCGCGACGGTAAGAAGCAATGCAATCCTGCGTGCATCCGATGCTCCATCCAGGCCCACTGCTTGCAAGTACAGCGTAAACCTCTGTTTAAACATGCGCCATTCGTGATCAATATTCCCAGTCCAGTTTACAGCGTCAGGCGGTTTAACACTTTCCATGACGACTGTCGAAATTGGTGCTTATCACCACTCCTGGTACCATGTAATGTTTCTTATTTCAATAAAGTAAACATTGTATAATCAAATGATCTTTTATTCATGCGAGGCTCTCACTCAGCAGGCACACAGCATTAATCACTACACAGGTGTTCTTGTAGTCTTCTCACTCTTCAGCTGTATACTCTACAGATGAATGTAATGTTACTGACATCTAGTGGTTAGGATCTGTACCGTACTCATATATATAGATATATACTATCACTACACTCTCGATGGGTTTTCGCAAGCGTGGTTCAACGGGTGCCCGTGAGCGGCTTCACCCGTTTTATCCGCGAGTGTTGTGAATTACTCTAGTTCTGAGGATCTAGATGTAATTAATGTTTATACAAAAAACAAACCCCGCAAGCCTTGTGGTTCAACGGGTGCCCGTGAGCGGCTTCACCCGTTTTATCCGCGAGTGTTGTGAATTACTCTAGTTCTGAGGATCTAGATGTAATTAATGTTTATACAGAAAACACAAGCTTACTGATTTATACCCTTTCTCCATGTTACGAAGAACTATTATGTTTTGACCCGATCGGCTGTAACAATCTAATATTGACTTTACTGACCAGCACAAAGTTAAGGCTGCCAGTGAACTTGACGAAAGATGTTTAACTTTCTTCCCTATTTACACTGATAAGTTTTTAAACGGAAGACCATGCAGATATGCAGACTCCTCTAATTTATTGTTAAACACATCAGCGAGTTTCTTAACCCTTTTTGGTTTTTTTTTTTAAATAATGCAGATACGGCAAATGCCCGTATTGAAAGTATCTCGCGGTTTATTTGTTGCGAGAGACAGCAACAATGTAAATGGATTAACAAGTTTATATGGTCGCGGGTCGCGATGGAGCATGCCTTCGCAATATTGGCATTCTTCACGCATATCAAGCAGATATTGTATGAAATAAAGGGTGAACCTGAATCCTGTAATATTAGATGAGCTCAGGACAGCGGAGCTTCTCTCCGTGCTACTAAAGAAACGGGTTTTTCCTCGTCGCAGTTTCCCCCGAGAATCTGCATCTAAACAGTATTAACACAACATACAGATAACAAAAACAGAGTGTTGTCTCTCGTGCCCCCCCTCTCCCTCAGAGAGCTTGGGGGACGAAACAACAACCAGCAACCAGAGAGGCATATAAGGCTGATCTGAGAGCAGTCATTATCTCAAATCATAAGGCTGCGTTAAAGGGGTCCTGTCGTTCACAAGTGGCCTCTTAAGGCACTTCTCATGGAGCACAGATAAACCTGTGCCCGATGTGCCCTCACATACAAAATAGTTTGTTAACCCCTTATGTTCCGTCTTCATTAAAGAAGACCTAATTTTTGTCTCCATTAAAAAAGACATATAAAACAGAACAATAGGGCATTTTTAGTAGCTCAGCTGTGCCCTGCCGGTCCTCCGCTTCAGGGCAGTGAGCATTCTGGAGTCCATCTCCTTTTTAGGGCATTTTTTCCATGAGTGAAAAAAAAAGGCTTATAGAGAGAGGCTACATAATTCAGTTTGTTTCCCATCCTCCCAGGTTCGGAGGGGTTTTACCCACCGAGGTGGGCCCCGGAAAAAGACCACCTTATTAAAGGAGTAGGTCATTGCTTTATAGCCATTATTTTATTGTACCAAAGAAGGATGGAGGGCTGAGGCCTATTTAGATCGATCTCTGAAGAGATAAAAATTCTAAAACTGACAATTCCTTTTATTGTGGCGTTAATCAGGTCTGAGGACTGGTTTGTCATGATACATTTTAAGGACCCCTATGTCCATATATCTATCCTCCTGCAGCATCTGGAAATCCCAGGTTTGCTTTCGGGGGCAAACCATACCAATATCGGGTTCTGCCGTTCAGAGTAGTTCTTTCACAGCGCATAATGCATGGATTTAACCCTTGCTCCTCTGAGACTTCAAGGGATCCAAATACTTAATTACATAGACTATTGGCTTGTGTTAGTCCAGTCTCGAGACATGGCAGTTCGGCATCGAGATGTCGTCCTTGCCCATATGAAGCGCCTAGGGCTACGGAACAATGCCAAAAAGGGCATTTTAACCCACTAGCAGAAAATATTATTTCTTTGGGTAACTTGGGACTCAGTGAGGATGTAGGCACGTATGTTTCCTACACACACAGAGTCGATCCTGGCATCAGTGTCTAGGATCAGATAAGGCCAATTTTACACCGTAAAGCACTTTCTAGAGTGTTAGGTCCGTTGGCGGCAACATCTAGTATTAGGGAGGCATGAGGTCGCGCCCTCTATACAGACTGGCGCATCAGGTTCTCCTTTGGTCTCACGGGAAATTTTTTGTCATTCAGACATCCCCAGGGTCCAGAATGTGAGAGCAGACACCCTGTCGAGGCAGGGGCTGAGGTTGTAAAGCCCATACTATTCGAAAGATTATGGTTTAAAATGGAGATTACTCCAGATTTAAGATCCACTATTTCTGTTTTTATGCTCCTATTACTAAGGGCTCTCTTTAGTGTTTCGAAAGCCCTTTTCATGGCCTCTTTCAAACACATTTGACTTGTGTGCAGATACATTTCTGTCACTGAAGTTAGCCTTTTTATTAGCCATCATAGTTCAACAGGTGCCCGCAAGTCGGCTTCATCCGTTTTAACCGTGAGGGCTGTGAATTACTCTAGTTCTGAGGATCTAGATGTAATTAATGTTTATACATAAAACACAAATGAGCTCCACACGAAATTAAAACTATTTTAAATGGAGACTATTCACTACTCGGTTTAGTGACAAACATTTATTTCCAAACTGCCCAGTGGCTTCAGTTCTGGAATCTTTACAAAATCGGTTTTCATCCGGTTTATATCCATTTACTACCAGAGTATAGGCTGCGGCTATCTCTGTGTCTATGCTCCTATTTCTAAGGGTTCTATCTGTAGTGCTTCGAAAGCCCTTCTCATGGCCTCTTTCGAACACATTTGACTCATGTACAGATACATTTCTGTCACTGAAGTTAGCCTTTTTTATTAGCCATCATGGTTCAACGGGTGCCCGCGAGTCGGCTTCACCCGTTTTAACTGTGAGGGCTGTGAATTACTCTAGTTCTGAGGATCTAGATGTAATTAATGTTTATACAGAAAAACACAAATGACCTCCAGATGAAATTAAGGCTATTTTAAATGGAGGCTATTCACTACTCGGGGTAGTGACAAACATTTACTTCCAAACTGCCCATTGGCTTCAGTTCTGGAATTTTTACAATACCGTTTTTTCATCCGGTTTATATCCATTTACTACCAGAGTATAGGCTGCGGCTATCTCTGTTTTTATGCTCTTATTATTAAGGGCTCTATCTGTAGTTGTTTCGAAAGCCCTTCTCATGGCCTCTTTTGAACACATTGATTCATGTACAGATAAAGTTCTGTCACTGAAGTTAGCTTTTTTATTAGCCATCACTTCTCTGAGGAGAGTGAGTGACTTCTTATTCATGCCTGGAGTTCGCTTCAGACGAATTAAGGCTATTTTAACTACCTGGTGTAGTGACGACATATTTAGTTCCAAACTGCCCAGTGGCTTCAGTTCTGGAATTTTTACAATACCGTTTTTTTATCCGGTTTATACCCAGAGTATATGCTGAGGCTATCTCTGGTTTCACACTCGTATCCCTGAGGGCTCTATGGGTAGTAGCATCACTTCTCTGAGGAGAGTGAGTGACTAACAAGCTTATCAGCTGCTTCTTCATGCCTGGAGTTTTGCTCCAGGCGACATTTAAGGCTGTTTTAAATGGAGATTATTCACTACTCTGTGTAGTGACAAACATTTACTTCCAAACTGCCCACTGGCTTCAGTTCTGGAATTTTTACAATACCGGGTTTTCATCCGGTTTATATCCATTTACTATCGGAGTATATGCTGCGGCTATCTCTGCCTTCACGCCTTATTGCGTGGTACATTTAGGATGAGGCCTCCTGCTCAAATCAGAGTTCCAGTATGGGACCTGGCAGTAGTTCTGAAAGGGGTTCTTTATGGCACCTTTCGAACCCATTAACTTGTGTACAGTTAAGTTTCTGTCACTGGAGTTAGCCTTTTTATTAGCCATCACTTCTCCGAGGAGAGTGGGCAACTTCCAAGCTTATCAGTTTCTTCTCTACCCTGGAGTTTGCTTCAAGACATATTAAGGCTATTTGCACCCAAGACCGGGTTATGTTCCCAAGGTTCCTAGCAATGTGGCTAGAACATTGGTCTTTCAGGCTTTTCATCCTCCTCCTCAAGAGTCGGCGGATCAACAGAGGCTACATCTTCTATGCCCTGAGGGGTTTTTAGAGGTTTACATTAATAGATCTTCCACCTTAGAAGATCCGACCAACCTTTGGTCTGTGTTTGGTTCTCCAAGAGAGAACATTCTTCCTCTAAACAAACAATCAATAATTGATTGTGGAGGCTATTTTTATAGCGTATGAGGTGCACATTATGTTTTCACCTCTGCGAAAATTAGGGCACACTCGACTAGGAGTATGGCGTCTTATCTGGCCCCTTTGTCAGGGACCTCCGTGCTTGTGGTGTGGCGGGATAATCTCCCCCACACATTTTTATGAGGTATTATGTTTTTAGACCTCCCTTTTCTACCGGGATCTCAGGTCTTTATGTCTTAAGTTGTGCGTAGACACCTTCACACTTACAGACAGTCACAATTAATTATGGCGTAGTGGGTATCTCGTTCCCCATAATGTCATTACATGACACAGCGTCAAGTATCCCTTGAAAGGGAACGTCAGGTTACGACTGTAACCGTGGTTCCCTGAGATAGGGAACGAGACGCTGTGTCCCTTTGCCATAACTCCTTGTGCCTGTAGCATTCGCTTCAATTTTAACAGAAGCTGTTTGACCTATATTATTTCCGCCTATTTATAGCCTCGCGTTGCCACGTCACTCTTGACGTCATCTGCCGGCGTCTATATATAGACCTAGTTGACACAATATTCACGCGCGTCACGCTGCATAGCGTTCCCCATAATGTCATTACATGACACAGCGTCTCGTTCCCTATCTCAGGGAACCACGGTTACAGTCGTAACCTGACGTTCTCTTTTTGACTGGCGTACTTTATTTAAACAGAAACATCTGCATTCATTCAGTCACTGATTAGATCACATGACATACACTCTGCAATGTGATTGGCTGGCACACAAAAATAAAACTAAAACAAATCAAATATAAATGAGAGCACAATACTTATAAATCTTAACACCCACATTTCTATTTGATCATTTCAACAGAAGAAACTTCATACAGCAAACATAAATGAGTTAAATGTCATGATGTTTGTTGCTGGTTTTGTTAGTATATCTTCAATCATATCATCAGTTGGACAGTATCTCAGACTAATTCTGCCCTCCTTTATCACAGACCTCACAAAATGACATTTAATGTCCACATGTTTACAGGATTTTTTGCTGACACCCTGATTGTCTTCATAAACTCTAGATTGATATTTCAGTCCATCAATGTTTTCTAACACTCGTGTACAGTCACAGTTAATGTCATAAACTCAGATTCACATGTGGACAGTGTAACAGTAGACTGTCTTTTAGTCTTCATGAGATTAATGGATCATTTTTGTTCATGTTAATGCAGTAACTTCAAGTACTTCTTCTATCAATTATATCAGCTGCCCATACAGTGATTTTTTCAGTTTGTACACATCAGTTTTGTATTACTTTGAGATTTTATCTCGTAATCCTCTGGTTGTTTCATATAAATGTCATTCTATTGGTTCATGTAAATATGCTGTCTTTACATCCATTTGATGAACAATTATATTTTTCTGTTTCAGTATCTCGTCATACTGGTAGTTGTAGTAAAAGTCTCGTCATGGTTCACACCAGGGGCGGACTGGCCATCTGTGTGATCTGGAGAATCACAGAGCGGCCGGTACTCAGGACGGCCGGTGGGCCGTCCCACCACCCGCCACGCACGCAGTCATTACCTGTTTTTTTCCCCCCCACTAATCTGTTTCACACTCCAGTACTGTAGGTGGCAATAATGCACCTTTAAGTTGGATGCCAGCTGCACTGGCCGTGGCCGCCAAGTAAGGAGAAGAAGTGGTATGAGGAGGAAGAAAAACAGAGAAAAACCAACAGCAAAGACATTAGATAGAAGTAGAACATAGAAGCATAGAAACAAACAAACAATATGCATAACGTGGCCGCGGGTAAAAAGCGGAAAGAAAAGGGTTGGGCTGAGAAGGCGAGAGAAAAAAAATTGCGGAATTTAGATAATGAAGCAGCTAAATGTCACAAAATAACTGAACTATTTAGTTGCAGAACAAAGCGACCTGTTGAAGAAAATCCTTATCCCCAACATTGAGTAAAATTCCATTGCTGGATTGTTTTTTTAGGTGAGTATTCAACCTCCATTTATATGTGAGTATTCAAGTTAAACTGTCTATTAAAACCTCTTTACTTTGTGATTTATCATATAACTCATACAGTACTATGTGTTGTGTTTAAGATACCTGTTTTGTATTGGTTCAGCCAGAGGGACTGCAGTGTGTTGAGACCTCCATTTACATGTGAGTATTCAAGTTAATCTAGAATAATATGCTTTTAACACAACATCTAGTCAACATAAGTGCTATTGCTATAATTTGGATGGGATAGTATCATGAGCCACAATTAAAGTCTTGTGACACTCATGCCAGGCGTTATTGTTGTTGTCGAGTTTCCGCACTCCGATTGCTTTGGGCCGGGCCTAGTCAAAGTCCAGGGCTGTTTTTTAGTCCCAGTCCGTCCCTGGTTCACACCTCTCTCTTGACTTTAACCTTTGACATCATATCGTGCATGTATTTGTCTGTTCATCACTGTTTTTCTTAATAGTGTAGACACACTTACCCCTCACTAATTCTTTACCTTCATGTAGACTGATCAGAGTAAACGTTACACTTTACTTTAATGACTTCATCTCTTCATCTATTATCTTAACTCACTCATCTGTCTTCTCTGATGTTTCAGCTTCTTTGTGTGTTTGAGGTTCATTGCATACAAGTTTGTAATAATAATCAATGTCAGCTACATCACCTTGAAAACTACAAACATAATCACTTAAATAATCTGACCTTTTCCTCTCTCTGGCAGGATTTCTTCTTTGTTCAGCTTCATCATCTATTTGTGTTTAGTTTTCGCTTATTCACTGTTCACTGAGTATGAATTTACTGTTTTGTTTTTAGATTTATTTTGAATTAGGCATAGAATGTGTTGTGTTTTATTGTAAATGTATTATAAAGTTTGTGTTTGTCCACTAGATGGCGCAGTTTGACTCTGCCGTTCAGAAAGCGTCTGATAGATAATCAACAGCGATAGACCAAAGCTGAAATAACTGTATCGTATTAAAACTGTAAATTACGCTCATTTCATCTTTACGGTCATTAGTAGGACTGTAATCCGGACGACATACAACTGATGTCTGCACAATTAATATCAGTAAAGTTTAGATTATTGAATATGTTTATTTCATGTCACAGAGAGAGAGAGATTGAGAGAAAGATGAAAGAGAGACAGTGAATGACTCGACCTGTTTCACACATAAATTCTGACAGCTTGTGTTTACTCTTAGTTTTACATCAACACTAACAGAAATGTTTTACATCAGCAGGGGTAAAATCATCAGTTTATAAATGTATTAAATATTACTTTTGAGTTCGGGTTTGGTCCAGAATGACTCATTTGATGCAATACAATCAAAGTCCACGAGATGTCGCTGGTGTGCAGACTGTACTGACATGAATGAGTGAAGAATGAAAGCACCATGAGATGTAATGCACATGAGATGAATTGTCCTTAAGAAAATCAAGCATGACTTAACTATAGTTAGCATAGTTTTATGTTTGTTTTATTTGTAGTAGGTCTTTGTTATCAGTGCTCACATCAAAAGCCTTCACCGGAAATGTGTAGACAGAAGCTGAGTTAGGATGAAGATTTACCTCCAACACTTCAAAGTCAGATTTGGATAAAGTCACAGATCAGATCCTGTACTGAATAATCAACTCATACGGTTAAGAGGAAGTGATGTCACTATTGTGTCTTCTTATTCACCAGCAGATCATACTGAAGATCAGACAGACATCTTTACAGTCTCTGATTATGAGTCCTAAATAAAAATGAAAGAGAAAGTCAATCAGATATGAGATCATCATCAGTGTCAGATGAAGAGATAGAAAAACAAACTATTAGTGCTGTCAGTCAGTGATAGAAATGAAATCTTCAACATAATAAACATGTCAACAATCTGTTTATCACATACACATGAGCTACAACAATACAAAAACACATTTCATCTATTTCCTCTGAATATTTGATGTCAATGTAAGAGATGAATGTATTGATATGTATGTAGTATAATATAATGACACACTGACAGTTTTATGAGTTCACACACTAACAGTAAGAAAATGAAGGTGATGCTTTATTTTAAAAGTCCTGGAGGTTGACAGTCGTGTAAATAAAGAGAAACAGCATCAATGTCAAAGCTCGACAGAGAGTTCTGTGAAGTGTCCATCAGATTTTAAGAGTTGACTTTCTCTTCTTTTTTCTAATCTTCATCTCTATCATTTATCATCTGTACTTTGTGTTTATCTGTTGTGTATATATTGTGTTTGTGTTGTTATTTCTGTCTGTATTCTGATGATTTGATAAATAATGCTTAAAACATGAAATAAAAACCAAGTAGTTATAAAAAGAGTTTAAGATGAACATCTAGTCAAGTGTGCATAACTATAGAGGTGTCGGCCTATCAAACAAACCCCATTAACAAACATCATATATAAGCACAGAAATAAGCAATTCATTAAAGGAATTGGTCAACAAATGAACTATTTGAGTACTATTTGTTGCACTTACATGTTGATGGTCCTGAAAAGCTTGTTGAATGTGCTGCACATATACTGGTCCTGGGTCAGGGTCATCTGGTGGTGCCCCCACCTCACCAATGGGTGTGTCATGCTTGTGCGCGACATTGTGCAGCACTCCTCAGGCCAGTATGATGTGGGAAACCTTGTCAGGGCCTTATAACAGCCTCCAAATTGCGTCCCATCCCGTCCCATACAGCTGGCATTGCACTGCTCAAACACGACTGGCTTCTTCCTGAGCGGTCTGCCAGTTCTCTTTAGAAATAACCAGTTACCAGGAAACCAAGTGTAGTAAGCACCTGTAAAGGTACGTGTAATGCGTGGCTCCTCACTGTCTCTATTTCCAAATTCTGACCCAACTCAGCGCAGAGCTCCAAGAGTATAGCCCTTGGAAATCTGAAATAAGCCAGTTATCATCGTGGGCCAGAAAATTATTGTGGTCCCTAAAAATTCATTCTCTCCGGATTCGTCCATTGAAAATGTCCTCTAATTAAGCCAACGCTGCCATTGCTAGACGGGTGGCCATTCGTGCCAGTTTCGCCGGACACATCCTGAACAGGATTTCGGGTGCGTTTTCCGGATACGATCGCATACTTCATCGAAGTTCTCACATTTCAGTTAAAATACATTAGAAAATAAAGATTTATTTATTTTAAGACATACAATCATTGTAGTTTCATTCTTACCTTGAAATGTAACGGTTGCTTTTCTGAAATTGAACCCGAAATATTAAACCTTGATGACGTATGTGGTCCACCAACGCAACTTCCGGAGAACGCACCCGAAAACATGCCCGGGACGCGCCGGGCAGAACCGGCACGAATGGCCACCCTAGGCCCCGGATCTGTGGACAAATTGGATTTCTACAGAGACGTGTGTATTTTCTATGAGGACACTCTCCGGTCCTAACAACACAACGTGTCTTCACATCCCCATCAAACAGCATATACAACACATAGCTATCAGGGATAATTGCATCCTTATGCTGAAAGTTTGCATGCGTTTTAAAGTTTTGACAGTTTAAACTTTCATTTTCCTCAAAGCTGCTGTACAGCCTGTCGTCTAGTGATGGGTCGTCCATGAACGATTCCTTCAATTTGAACGAATCTTTAGTATGACTCGGGAACGAGTTGTCTCGCAGAGTGATTCATTCATTTTGTGTGCCTGCGTGACATGTATTGGTTCTGTGCCGGAAAGAGAATTGATTAGTTCACCTGTCGCATCTTCGGGTCCTCCGAGTCATTTGTTCCTTTCACACGGGACAACCCAATGCCAGGAGTGCCAGGAGTGGCGAACCTTTTCAGCATGATTCAGCCACACAACAAATGTCTCTCACAAGGACTTTTACAATTAATTGCTTATTAGAATTTGTAATTACATACACAATAGTTTTCATGGTTTTGAATGTTTGTATCAGCCTTTCCCTTTTTACTTGACTCAGTGGGAGACCTGACATTCCTTGTTTTCCACAATCTTTGATAAGTCTGGCTTGTATTCAGTTTGTAGTAATTCTTTCACATGTGTGTTAGTCAGGACAGAGCCATGCTTTGATTTCACTTGTTTCGGTGTTGAAAAAAGTGATTCACAGATGTAAGTTGACCCAAACATAGACAATAGTTTTAGTGCTGCCTTTTAACATTGAGATATTTCCAAAACCCCAAAGTTTCTTCCCTTAGAACATGTTTAAGTCTGTCATCCTCAGAAAGTTCAATCATTTCAAGCTGAGATGCTGCTTCATCTTCTACTAAAGGAGCTTTTAAACAATGATTCAGCAGTGAATGTGTTGATGAGAATCTGTCCTAAAAACTCGTTTGAGATTTTCAAGCAGTGTTGCATACAGTGCAGTACACTTGTTTACAACCTCTGCTGCTTGTACACTTTAACAAAGATGGAAAATCTGTTAACTCTTTTGTAGATGCATTTTGAGTTTGTTGATAAATGTGAAAACACTGCACCAGGTCATGCACCATCTTTAACTTCCCCTGCAGATCCACATTCAGATAATGCAGTATGTCGACCAAAAAAGACAAATCTGAAATCCACTTGGGATCACATAGCTCGGGATATCATCAATACTGAAAGAGCAACATCTGCTTTCATCTGTCTTTGTCTATTTCGGTAAGACATTGATAAACTTCATACTGCATCTATTACAACAGCATGAGTTTATAGTAGAAGAGTCCTGGGGTCCGTTCTTCGTACGTCGATTAATACATCCACGATCAAATGAGACATCTGAGATGTTTAGATCTCGCTAATTATATCTCGCTTATCCGGTTCTTTGAACACCACTGCTGTTGATGATTAGTATGGCAGGATTTAATTATCTGAGATGACTGCGTGTTTGTGCGCTGCATGAAAAGGCAAAACATATCGATAGCAAAAACACTGATCAGCAATGTTGTTATTGA
Organism: Misgurnus anguillicaudatus; assembly: GCF_027580225.2. NCBI lineage: Eukaryota > Metazoa > Chordata > Actinopteri > Cypriniformes > Cobitidae > Misgurnus > Misgurnus anguillicaudatus. The sequence continues at coordinate 47,410,716 of NC_073360.2, read as the reverse complement.
CACGCCCATTTTTAACCCCTGCAGTCTGAGAGCTATTGATGGAAGGTTGTGAACTTTTTATGACACTGAATTTAGAATCCCAGTTAAAGCTACTTTTGTACATAAAATCACCATAAATAATGTAAAATATTCTGTAAAAATATCATCTTGATATCTTTATATGCTTGATTTAAACTTTGATGCTCCTAAAGTACTTTAAGTCTCTTTTAAAAACAGTTCAATGCTATTTTGTCTGTTTGTAACAGCAACTTAAAAAGCAGAATAAAAACAGGTGGTGGTCCTCCATCTTCATGTGATGTGCTGGCAGGAGTGATGTCTCTAAAATGATTGATTGTACAGATCATCTCTGGAGCAGTTGCTCTTTCTTAAACCCACATCCAATGCAACACTTTGATTGCTGATTAATACAATTTTAATTGTAGTGTACTATACGATTGTGTTTTCCTCTCTTTTGTGCAGTTGTAGATAATACACCAACACTTTTAGCAGTTCCCAATAATGTGTTAAATAAAGTATGATGTCCAGTAAGTGAATGTAAATGTTATTCTACATCAAAAGATCACAAAATGCAACTGTCTCTGAGCAATGCACACGACAGCAAAGAAATCCTCTCAGACAGAAACTATATGCAAGTGGTTAAATAAGTTTACCTCAATTGCATTATTCTTATATAACTGATTTCTGACTACAAGAATACCAGCAGTCGTCCACATTAACTGAAAGTCCTGCATCTGCTGAGTCTGCACAGAAAAGTGTAGTAAAGAAGATAAAGATATGTGAAAATATGTGCAAAAAACTCATTTTGTTAATGTCATTTTTGTCACAGGAAAGGGACAGGGCAACATCTTTGTATTCAGAGTTTAAATAACAGATAGAAATTACTAAAAGAACCCTTAAGCCTACTTGACAATCTAAAGACAAAACTAAAATCAGAGATGAGTTTATTCAAAGGAAACTTATTTCACACAGAGTAATATATGTTATAATATGTACAATAAAGAATATTACTGCTGGGTATGATTGATTGCTGTTTTTATTAATGACAATTTAAATAAATTTAAAATGAAAGTGATCAGCATGTTTGTCTTGTCATTCATTTAATGATAATCAAATCTGTTAAACAAAAACAAGTTTCACAAGTACAGAAAAAATATATTTGTTATATTATATATTTGTTAAATAACATCGCTAAAAGATTTAATCTATACTTTTTTATTACGTGTTGAATTTGAAAAGCTCTTCTCGTATTTCTCGTATAATGGAGAATACACAACTGCGTCAGACTTTCCGTATCACATCAGCTTAAAAAGGTACAAACTAATCTTCTTTACATGAAATTAGTCTGCTCCCGAGCAGGTTTAATCTTATGGACCGGTTGCTATGACAGCAACTCTAGGATGAGCTTTGAAGAACCAAATAATCCAAGATCAAGCCAAATCATCAACAATCAAATCCAGCTAATCGAGTAATCCACGTATGAAGAACGGACCCCAGGACTCATTTTCTGCTTTATACTCATCTAGTCTTCCTCCTCTCACATACTTTATCCTCATCACCAATTTATGCTGTATATTCACGAGACAAACAATGCTATCAAGCTTGTAAAATACTATAGCTAGTATTGTAGCAACCAAAGCACATAAACGCCTCCAAAGCGCCTCAAGCGGTCATTTTTAGAACAACACCTGACGTTCAGACGTCTTTGATGGAGTTCAGGGGCCTCATTTATCAAGCGTGCGTACGCACAGAAGTGTGCATAAAGTGTGCGTAGGAACAGTTTTACGCAAAGTGTGTAATTTATCAAATTGCACTTATATGTAGAAATGTGTGTAAATATACGCACATCTCTGAGTATCCGTACGCAGAGCATCTAGTGCTAGAATAGCGATACTACACAGAATCATCCCCAGTGTGTAAAGAAGTGTGTATTTATTATCCACAAGCAGGTGCTAAAATGATTTGTGTATAGTAACAGCAAACCATTGTTGAAGTTAATGATTTATTTGTGATTTGTCGTCAAATTGGTGCCTATCACTATAAATGAAGCGCTGACAATGCAGTGCAATGACTTATCTTGCGTTATTGGAAGACTTGGGAAATCATCCATCCGCCGGGAGGGCGTTTCAGATCGCGCCGTTGATGCTGGTTATATGCTGCTGTCCAAAGTGGAAAGTTCTGTCATTGTCTGTCCTCCTCCATTTGCACTGATTTCACGTTGGTGTGCTGTGACGCGTTTTTTAATTTAATGTCAAACCACTTTTTATTTCTAGGAGTGTTCTCATACTGTACCCAACGTAATTAAACTCACTGGTAACATGTTCCCATGCAGATTTGTTTTCTTTTGTTAGTCATTCCTCGCGCATTAAGTGAACCAAACAGTATGTGTTATAAGGATTTAACCTCATTCGTAGGTACAAATATAGAACATTTTCTACGCAATGTTGATAAATGAGGCCCCAGGATTTTACCTCAAGATTGTACAAATTATAATAATGACCTAATGTACTGTTCACTGAGTATGAATTTACTGTTTTGTTTTTACATTTATTTTGAATTAGGCATAAAATGTGTTGTGTTTTATTGTAAATTTATTATAAAGTTTGTGTTTGTCCACTAGATGGCGCAGTTTGACTCTGCCGTTCAGAAAGCGTCTGACAGATAATCAACAGCGATAGACCAAAGCTGAAATGTCAAGTTTATCATTTTATTAAACTTTGTGATTTTATTTACATTTCATTCAGTGTCTCAACTTTTTTGTAATTGATCACATAATCATCAAAAAGTCCTGCAGTCAGATCCTGAAGAACACAAAAGCAAAGACGTCCAATATTTGGATTTAGAGATAAATGAGCTGCGAGTCTTCAATGTTGTGCTGAACTTGAACACATTTCAGTTTAAGATGAAGTTAAAAACCCCAACAGTGTAGAAGAAGAGGAATCTTGTCAGTATTTACTTCAGTTTATGATCCTATGAGATTTCTTGCTCCTCTTACACTGACTGATAAATCGCTCTTATAGGAAATGTGTAGACAGAAGCTGAGTTAGGATGAAGATTTACCTCCAACACTTCAAAGTCAGATTTAGATAAAGTCACAGATCAGATCCTGTACTGAATAATCAACTCATACGGTTAAGAGGAAGTGATGTCACTATTGTGTCTTCTTATTCACCAGCAGATCATACTGAAGATCAGACAGACAACTTTACCACCATCTGTAAGGCCTAAAAATGAAACGGAAAGACAATCAGATATCAGATCATAATCAGTGTCAGATGAAGAGACAAACTATTAGTGCTGTCAGTCAGTGATAGAAATGAAATCTTCAACATAATAAACATGTCAACAATCTGTTTATCACATACACATGAGCTACAACAATATAAAAACACATTTCATCTATTTCCTCTGAATATTTGATGTCAATGTAAGAGATGAATGTATTGATATTTATGTAGTATAATATAATGACACACTGACAGTTTTATGAGTTCACACACAAACAGTAAGAAAATGAAGGTGATGCTTTATTTTAAAAGTCCTGGAGGTTGACAGTCGTGTAAATAAAGAGAAACAGCATCAATGTCAAAGCTCGACAGAGAGTTGTGTGAAGTGTCCATCAGATTTTAAGAGTTGACTTTCTCTTCTTTTTTCTAATCTTCATCTCTATCATTTATCATCTGTACTTTGTGTTTATCTGTTGTGTATATATTGTGTTTGTGTTGTTATTTCTGTCTGTATTCTGATGATTTGATAAATAATGCTTAAAACATGAAATAAAAACCAAGTTGTTATAAAAAGAGTTTAAGATGAACATCTAGTCAAGTGTGCATAACTATAGAGGTGTCGGCCTATCAAACAAACCCCATTAACAAACATCATATATAATGTGTAAGAAGAGTAAGATCACAGTATTAAATCCTGGAGTGAACAAACTCAACATCACAGTTAGTAAACAGACTCAGACATTGGATTGAATTCTTATTGTGTTGATCTGACAAAGCATCAAGTGTTGTTCATGTACACTTCATATTTTCTGTTTGTTGGGTTTAAAGGATACACAGCCTATAACAGCAGCAGATCAATTTACATTTATTTCTAATATTTATATTCTAGGATTTAAATGACACTGCATGAGTTTACTTTAAACATTTATTTAAATGAGCTCTACTCACAGTACTGTCTGTAGTTTATAATGTGGATCATCTTTTAGATCAGAGATCAGCTTCACTCCTGAATCTGTGAGTTTATTCTGAGACAGATTCAGATCTCTCAGGTGTGATGGGTTTGATCTCAGAGCTGAAGTCAGAGCAACACAACCTTCATCTGTGATATCACAACTCCACAACCTGTAGAGAACAGAGAGTTTATGTGAATTATACAAAACTACAAAGTTCACAAATCTCTAACCTCCATCTCTTCATGTAATGTTCCTCTTTCAATCCCTCAGTAACTGAGACACTGTGTGTTTAAATGTCAAATTAATCCATCACACAGCTGACTATTAGTGTTAGATGTCCTAAACCACATGAACATTTCTTCATAAATCTGTATTGAGTTCATGACTCACACTTGTAATTCTCATCAGGTATTTGATGTAAAACTCTTCCTCTATTACAGGAGGAATATCAGCTGGAGATAACATAACTCTGATCTTACATTTAAAGATGTTACAGTGTTTAAAGATCAATTTCACTCAATCTATAAAAACATTATTAATGTGTGTGTCAGTGTCAATGATGGATCAATGTTTTTAATCATCTTTATAAAAACAACACGACGAGGAGAAAAACTCTTCATACACAATAATATCAGCAAAGATTTCATCAAAGAAACACCAAACTACATTTTCTGACATTTTAACAGAGGAGTTTTGTTGCACGTTGTGAAGGAAATTGAAATGAATCGTAACTAATTATAACTAACATGTCTTTTTCTTACAGGTTTGAACATTTGTACTGTATGCTTTTGACAACAAAATGTGTTGAAATAGAGGAAGTACGTGTGGTTAAATGATTTCAATTTAAACCCCATGACTTGTTAAAGCTGAGGTCATTAAGAAAGGTAAATTTGGTTTTGTCTGCATGGTAACAGAGAGGAGTTTCTGAATTGCAGATATGAAGAATAAATCATATTAGAGATAAATGATGTGACTTTGTCATGTATCTATCCTATATAAACTCTTGTATTTTTTCTGATGAGGAGGATTCGGTCGTGATTAAATCATATTCAAAGACATTGACTGGAGTCTGTCAGGTTGAACACATGATCTTATTTCCTCAAGTGTTTGTGTTCATTAGGGGTGGGAATCGTTTGGACCCTCATGAATCGATTCAGAATCAACATATATAATTAATATGTTAACCAGCATATCGATATGTAACTGTAACTGACATATCGTCTAATCATCATCATTATACACAGTGATTTTGGCAGTATTACTGTATTTATTTAATGCAGCGCACCCAGCGCCTCCGTCTGAATAACAAATGATGTGCATATTTTTACAGAAGTATATTCATGTTCTTATCTATATCTAAACATTTAGCGGCAGGTTTTGGAAACGCTATTAGCACATCAGATGAGTCTGTAAATGAAAGGCGCTGTTTCTTCCTGCTGCTCACTGAACAGAGAAAAGGCAGATAAAGATCATCCAACATGTATTTTGTTTTCTTGCAGAGTAGAATTAGTCAAATAGGGTTAGATGTATTTGTTTTTTCTTTCTCTACTGCTCGTGTAAGCTCCGCTGTGGGTGCTCGTGTGGTGCGCACTCTCAAGCTGTCCGTGTGCAGCAACCCTCCTGAAGTTGAGTTACGACTTTTGGTTCTGATAACATCACATTATTATTTTGTAAAATAACTTTTAAGAATCAATTCTTGACATTTGTGAATTGATTCAGAATCGTCCACATCATGATGCATCAAAGAATACATTTTTTTTCATTTTTCATTTTTTTTCATTTTTCATATAATGGACAAAATGTTGTGTGACTCTTCGGTGTTTGTCTTCTGTGGACACCCGGTGAGGATAAATGTCTTGTGTGTGTTGTCTACACGGTTATGTAACTTAAGTCAGTCAGGTGTGTAGGGGAAATCTAACAACACAACATCATAATTATTCATGAGACTGCTGATGTATCTGCTTACTGATCAGGGCCCAGTTCCCCAAAACGTTCTTATCGCTAAGTAGTTCTTAACCTATTTCTTAACCTCTCTCTTAACTCTATGGCACGATTCCCAAAACGTTTCGTACGCTAAGTATATCTTCTGTAAGTCACACTTTCGTAAGGTTGGTCTGGACCATTCGTAAGCTCTCTCTTAGCGTTGTTTGAGCACAAAACGCTATCGCCGCACTGCAGTCTTAGAAATCAGCACAGCGCAGTACAAGTCAAACTATGGTATGCTGACAATGATTTTATGTTATGGACATTTTAAGACTTATAATAAAATATGTTTGCAATGGATACAGGACTATTTATGCAGTTGACTTTATTTGGTATCAGAACTAATGAATCAAAGACGGCGCCGGTGTTTGTTCCTCATTGAAGTCTGTTCCCTCTATGTTTATAGCGTTTTCATCACGTTACATTTATAATTTATTTAGAAAGATTAAAGATTTCAATTGGTTATACTAAAAAGCAATAATATCATGTATTCTATTATACAATTTATTAAATATTTCATATTTGACAGTTTTATGCCTTTTAACATATAGCTCTTTTTTCTCTACTGTTTGTTTTAAAACTGTTATGTTTCCATACATAATAAATATATATTATACATATAATATGATTCATACTGTAAAAATAATTGACTTACAATCAAAAACAGTCAAGATACATTACATAAATGCACACATATACATCTCAGTAGCCATTAAAACTTTCAATGTATATAAAGAATAAACGTATAATGTGATAAAAACGCTATAAAAACACTACACTAAAGGGAAACATAGGGAACAGACGGTAACACTTTATTTTACGACCCGCAAAGTACCACGTAATTAAACCGAATTTACAGCGTACCTATTTGTAACAACAGAGTACCTCTACAGTACGTACTTGTAGTTATAAGGGAACAATATTTTAAGTTTGGGGTAATAAGGGGGTAAGAATATGAAGAATTATAAATTATTTATACTCTAAGTATTTTATAACAACAGGGTACCTATTGTAATATTACGGGGTATGTATGACTTAGTCAAGTCTATGAGGAAATTATGTTTTATTTTTTTATTTTATTTTATTGTGAATTTTCATATTGACTACCGAATGTTGTATACAGTCGATGTCTACGAGCCACATCGGCAAATAAATATAACAGCACATCACTTTTATTTTAGCAGCCTATATTACTTGCTTTTAATAACAAAAGTCCAGCTGATTTAATGTGGTTATCTTTTTTTTAAGGTAAGTACAATAAAAAATAGCAACTTATTCCCTATTTACCACTCTCACATTTGCGGACATATCTGAAGTGGTGCTTTGCAATTTATTTACTTTTTTCAAATGACACAATAATGACCACAAAGCAGCACGCTATTTGTTTATTTTTAATAGGTGTTATCATTGGTAGAATAAAACTTTGCAACATGTGTAAACACAAGTATTTTAGCCAAATATAATTTATGCAATGGCAAACCAGAATGAAACAACGGCAGATATCAGCTCCCGCTAAAGCAAAAGACGACATGCGTAGGCTACTGCGCAGGCGTAGAGCGCGTGGCCGTCTGCAGGAGGTTTGCTGGAACGCGATCCTGAGGTGAAATTTATTTAAGAGGGTTTAAAAACTTTCTACACTGTGGAGTAGGCTGCGAGTGATGTGAGCAGGATTCGCATGCTGGATAAGGTGACTGGTTTTGGTAATACATTACTCACGCATTTCAAACAATGTTTTTTCAAGAAAGTTGCCAGCTAACGCAGCAGGTTAGCTAGCACATACGTTAGCCTAAAGTTATTAACTGGCTCAGAAAACTCTGTTTCTGTCAAGGCACAGTGAAGAAATATTTACTTAAGGCTTTCATTTATGTTTTTTATGTAATGCAGAACAGCATTTGTGAGACGAAATCAACTCATCATCCGAGTGGACAAGACCAACAGAGGAAACCAGCCGCAAAAACAACGAAAAATTGTCATGACTTTTTATTTGAAATAAAAGTTATGTGATAATAAACATTAAGTGTTGGCTTAATTATAGTGTTTTAAAGATGTTTTGAAATAAGTTGTTTAAAAAAAAATAACAATATTCTGTATGTTTATGGTATTTACCCTATAACATTTATAACAAGAGGTGAACAAAGCACCACTTTAGTTTACAGCCCGCAAATATGAGAGTTACCTGGTACATACACAGTACAAGCGGGGAATAAGCCCCACTTTAATTTACAGCCCGCCAATATAAGAGTTACCTGGTAACTCCTGTATACATATACAGATCAAAGAGGTACAAGTTGCTATTATTTTTATTGTGTGTTATATTTTATTTGCCGACGTGGCTTGTAGACATCAACTGTAGGCTATACAATACACTTCATCAGGTAAGTAGCATATATGAAAAAAAACATATTACACATAGACCATATTACCCATAGACCAAGTCATACATACCACGTAATATTACAATAGGTACCCTATAGGTATGAAATACTTAGAGAATAATTTCCCATATATTCTTACCCCCTTATTACCCCAAACTTAAAATATTATTCCCTTATAACTACAAGTACGTACTGTAGAGGTACTCTGTTGTTACAAATAGGTACGCTGTAAATTCGGTTTAATTACGCGGTACTTTGCGGGTCGTAAAATAAAGTGTTACCGAACAGACTTCCACACAACACCGGTAACTCCAAAACAATTTTTTTTATTGGGCAACCCTTAAACCTTTTGACATTTTGCCTGACGTGGCTAAATAAAAAAAAAATTGCCTCCCAAGACAACTCATTATGGAGCTGCTGGATCTTCTCAGACCATATTCTCTATCTAACTAGGTTGCTTTTTATTGAAAACATTAATGGTAAGCAATACCGCATTAAACAGAAGTACCTGCAGCTGCTTGCCAATCAATTCTGATTGTTAAGTACCTTACCATTACTATAAAAGTGTATTACATCATTTTTTAAAGTCGTTAAACCCATGTCAAGAAACGGCACAAGTGGCACAACGTGATAATGAGGGTGGATGATTAGAGAGGGATACCCGCTTCGTCTATATTACTGACAATTTGATAACTTAATTATTAGTCTATTTTACGGATAACTTAAACCATGTTAAAATAAATGTTACTGGAATAGTTTGAGTTATGTTCCATTTGTATATAACGTGTTGTCTTTCTTAACGTCGTAATGCACCTTTGCGTGAAGTGGAAAATCGATCCCTGAGACAGCTATCACAAATAATTCAGTACCTTCACTTGGGACAGCGACATTGTTACGTCGAACTTAGAGGCAGCGTGTTAAGAAGCTTTCTAATAGACACTTCGGGGAACACACTTAGGAACACAAACAACTGTGGTAAGATATATCTTTTTGAGTCTTCTTAGCGTGCTAAGAGTGAACGTTATCGAGGAACCGGGCCCAGATAGTTTACAGTTGAGTGTGTTTTTTTTCATACAGTTTATGTTTAACTAAACCTCAGTACATGTGTGACTATCAGAGAGATGATCTTACTTCAGTATCTTCAGTTTACAGTCAGGATTCTTCAGTACATCAGAGATCAGCTTCACTCCTGAATCTCTTAGTTTATTCTTGGCCAGATTCAGTTCTCTCAGGTGTGATGGGTTTGATCTCAGAGCTGAAGTCAGAGCAACACAACCTTCATCTGTGATATTACACCAACTCAACCTGTAGAGAACAGAGACACACAGTTTGTTCACACACAGATCAAATCTACAGTGAGTTGAATTTGTTTCTCTTCTGTCATCATTTAGTGTTCATGGACATTTTCATTTTAGTATAATTTATGTGTGTTTGTGTTTTACTGAAACACATCAGTGAGATTTATAAGGAAATGAACTTCATCAGTTTATGTTTATATTAACTGTGTGATTTATTTTTTTATACAGTAATGAAATCAGATTTCTGTCATCAGACATTACAAAATTTTCTCTTATGTTTTTATTTCTGAATGATTTTTGTTTTTTTACTTTTGTTCATAATTCAATTTTAATGTTTTATGTTTGTGACTTTCAGTAAGAGTTAAAGTGTTGTGATGAATGTTGAATAAAATCAGCTTCAGTTATCAAATACATTACTGAGATTAAATTTAAATAAACTATTCAACATTTGAAGTGGACCAAAACTTTTTATAAATGTTGTCTTTGAGTTTTGAACAATACTTGTCTGAGGACATCTTAGGGTGTTTTCAGACCTGAGTCTATGTTTCAGAACCTGTTGCTTTTTCTCCTTGATTCAGTTTGTTTGGTCATATGTGAACACGGCAGGGGCGGACTGCTTTAGTTTATGGTCACTACCAGATGAAGATCAATAAAACACTCACAGGAGGTTCACAACAAGATTACAATATGCCCGGGATATGTTGTGCTGTTGGTGGCAGGGGTGCCACTAGCAATTTTGGGCCCTATGAAAGAATATGAGGTCGGGCCCCCACCATACCCATTTCGCACCAAACATACAATCCAACCTACTGTAGCTATTCAAAATCTTTGTCTGCAATTTAATAATACAGAACTATTTCTTTTGCTATTGTTTTGACCACAATTAACAGTATTTATAGATACTTACAATGTCTGCAGCTAAGATAATTTATTGCGCAATGTAAATGTAATTGAAAAATACAGTACATTAATCAAATAATCAGAGAAAATGCAACATTATTAAACATAGATTAAAGATAATTGTGACCATGCCTGTGAAAACCCAGCTGAAGTATTTCTTTGTGATTTACTTTTTTCCACATAAAATCATCCTACATAATGTAAAAACATTTTGTGAAAATATGAACTTGATATATTTAATGTTGACTGAGTAATGTCATGTCAGCGATTGAAATCATAGTGAAATTAATGCTTGAAATTAAACTGTGATGCTCTTTATCTCACAATAAGATTTGAGGCTTTAGTCTGATTTTCAGAGACCGTCTCAGTGACATACTGTATACTTGAGCTGTTACACACATCAATAACATTGTAACATTTAAAAATGGCGAACAACAACAATGCATCTTTTCTATACAGTTACCTTATGCCTCAAATAAGACTGGGTCAAAAATGCTTGACAAAAGCTTGTATTATATTTATTAGCATTATTTATAAGGTGAAGTTTCACACACCAGCAGCTACACTAAAGCAAAAATAACAACAGATCATTAACGTGAACTCGAGAAAACAGCTAAACTCTTAACATAAATGATTCTTCAGACTGTTTATTAATCAACGGGACTCTAAAATGAAATGAAGGACAACTGTAGATAAACGTCTCCATCTCTCTAACAAACTACAACAACTATAGCAGATTACGACAGATTGATTTCTTAAAGCTGTTGCAAGTTGAGAAGCTTTAATATACATTACTGGACTAGTTTAGCCTTCGTTTCATTTCTGTTTTATCACAATCAACTCGATTCTCAACTGCTTAAAAATCCTTCTTTGGCATATTGCGTTACAAAACATTAGAGTGTGTAACCGCTAGCATTTCTAGTTTATGTTAATTAGGTTATACGGGCTACGTTAATTAAAACAGCTTATAAGGGCTGACTTCGTGTTAGAATCATGAAATAAAACAGGGAACGTAAATCACTTTGTGTTTTTTTAAACTGGGGTGAACAGAGCGAAGACTGTACATTGGAAAGAAAACTGCATTGTATTGCTCCAGCGTCACATTGTGTAAACTGCATTTATAGTAAGGAAGCGCACATATGCAGATATCATAGAAATTAGCATCAAATACACACACCTTGTTCTCTTCTGAAGTTCACGCGCACTGTGAGACCGTGGATTAAAGAAGGTGCTAAACACAGAGTAAAGACGGGACAGAGCTAAGAGGGCTCAGCTTAAGGGGATTGTGTGTGCGGCACAGTCCTTGGCTGAGGCCCCAATAATTTCATGGGCCCTTAGAATCGTCCTAACCCCCCCCCCCCCCAAGGCGCCCCTGGTTGGCAGTAACAACAGTCGTTAGAGGAACCCCGAACTACACTTGTATTCAATTACAAAGGAGTTTGAATTTGAATTTTTGAATTTTATTGAAAGGATAGCCCCTTGAGATGTGGCATCTCATTTTCAAGGGGGTCCCAAAAACATAAACAAATAATACAATACAAAACACAACCACATTACAAAACAAACACAAAATGCTCAACATGTCCCCCACACCCTCATACCATAGTTGAAATACAAAATCTCAGCATCATAAATCAATAACATCAACAGAAGACAAAATTTAAAGCAAAACAAAAAGAGAACAATAATAGTAATAATAAACCAATCAAAAACATGAACAAGTTATTTTAAGATAAGAAAATAATAAAATCCTGAAGCGGTTAAGAGAGGTAGTAGATCTCAAAGAAACAGGAAGATTATTCCAGTCAAAAGGAGCTTTATACTGAAATGACCTGCGTCCGACCTCAGTAAAGATTTTAGGAACAAGAAAGTAAGGATATTGCATATGTCTAAGTGAATAAGAAGACCCATATAGAATCAGGAATTGTTTCAAATAAGATGGACAAACAGAATAAACACATTTAAAAATGAACAAAAACCAATGAAATTGTCTTCTTGATTTAGGATGTAACCAATTAAGCAATTCATACATATAACAGTGATGGGTACGATACGGACACCTTAACACAAATCTACACAAGGAATTATAGACAACATTAAGAGGCTTTAGGTAAATATCATAGGTATTTTGATAAACAATATCAGCATAATCAATAAGGGGTAATATTAACTGAGAGACAATTCTTTTCCTTACTTGAAATGTAAAACAATTGATTGAACGATAAAGTAAACGAAGACAATAATATATTCTACTAACCACATAATCAATATGGGGCTTAAAAGTAAGTGCAGAATCAAGCCAAAGGCCAAGGTATTTAAATGAATCGACTTTATCAAGAGTTAAGCCATCTTCAAAGATAATGTTAAAATCCAAAGAAGAAGAATGACAACGACGTGTCCCAAACATCATACAACAGGATTTCTTCTTATTAAGTATAAGACCATTATTATGAAACCATTTTTGAACCAAATTTAAATCAGATTGTAAATAATTCTGAATTTGTGTCATGTCCGAATTAGAAGTATAAATTACAGTGTCATCGGCATAAAGATGTACTAAACAATTTAAGCATATCTGAGGTAAATCATTAATAAAAATGGAGAAAAGCAATGGTCCAAGCGAAGAACCTTGTGGAACACCTTTTTCAACAATTACATAATCTGACTGAAAACCTTGAAAGACAACACATTGACGTCTATTATGAAGATAAGCACTAAACCAAAGGAGAGCATTTCTAGTTAGACCAATAGAAGACAATTTATCAAGAAGAAGATAATGATCCACCAGATCAAAAGCCTTAGAAAGGTCAATAAAAATGGCACCTGTAGCTTGGCCTTTGTCGAAGGATGAAAATACATCGTTTGTGAATTTTAAAAGAGCAGTTGTGGTAGAAAAATTAGGTCTGAAACCAGACTGTAACGGAGATAAAATATCTGACGAATTAATAAATAAAGATAATTGATTGAAAATTAGTTTCTCAAAAATTTTTACGATAGTACAAATAATAGAAATTGGACGATAATTATTTACATCCGATGAGTCTCCAGCCTTGAACAAAGGAGTAACTTTTGCACATTTCCATACATGTGGAACAGAACAAGTAGACAATGATAAATTAAATAAATCTGCAAGAGGATACATTAATACATGAGCTGCCAATTTAATAAATTTGGCTTCCAGACCATCAGGACCAGTGCTAATATTTGTTTTTAAATCACATATAACATGATAAACATCAACAGGCATGATCTTCTTAAAGGAAAAATTGTTATTTGAAGTAATAGAATTTAAATACCCAGTAGTATAAAGATCGGGGCCCTGAGAACCACAAACAGAAGAGAAATGTTGATTGAAAGCTTGAGAGATAAGTAATGGATCAGATATAATTTCATTATTAAATTTTATATTTTGAATCAAGTTTTTAGGGTTTATTCAAAAGATTATTCAACTGATTCCAAAACTGCTTGGGGTTATGAAAATCCTGAGAAAAACGATCTTTATAATAATTGGCCTTAGAGTTCCGTGTTTCTACCTTGCATAAATTCCTCAAATATCTATAATTTTCCCAGTCAATAGAGTCCCTCGATAACCGGTATTTGGTCCATGCTTTATCCCTTTGCTTAAAAAGTTTAACAAGATTAGAACTGATCCAAGGTAAATTTCTGCCTTTGACTCTAACAGTTCTCATCGGAGCATGTTTATTAATTATATTTATAACTTCAGAATTAAAAAAACTCAGTGCATCCTCAACGAAAGGGATTAACTGAAACCTATCCCAATTTATATCAATTAGATCTTGAATAAAACCCTCTACATTCATATTTTTACACTGTCTAAATCTTATATATTTAGGAGGGGAACTTAGGGTTTTAATTTTCCAGACACAATATATGATCGAGTGGTCATTTAAACAGTCCGACATTACACCAGATTTAATTATCCTTTCAGGATTAGTAACAAGTATCCAATCCAAAAGAGAAGACGAACGATAGTCAACTCTAGTAGGCTCATTAATTAACTGAGTAAGATTTATACTACCAAATAAATTTCTATCATTAGCAGAAGAACGGTCCAACCAGTTTCTATTAAAATCGCCCAAAATTATCAATTCATTGTGCTTCTCAAGAGAATTAATAGTTGACAGAATACACATCGTAGAATCAGACGGAGCAGACGGTGGCCTATAAATATTACCAATAATTAAATTTTTATTAACATGAAAAATAACCCTAATAAAAAGACACTCAAAGTTAACAGGAGATAAGTTAGGAGTTACACATTCAGAAACTAAATCTATGGAAACATAAGTTGCCACCCCGCCACCTCTAGTGGCTCTATCAGATCTATATAAAACATAATTGTCAATTTTAATCTCATCATCAGAAATGTTGCTATGTAGCCATGTTTCAGAGAGAGTAATAATATTAGGTCTATTTTGAAAAACCCAAGCTCTAAGAAGATCGATTTTTGAGAGAAGACTCCTAATATTAAGGTGAATAACCTTTAGACCTTTAATAGAATCAATTGCACCATTAAAAAACAATAAATCAGCCGATCAAATAGTAATTGAAAGAAAATAGGTAGGGGTGGGGAGAAAAAATACCGCAAATTGAGCAAACAAAAAACAATACACTTATACACACAAACAAATAACAAAAAAGAGAGAAAAAAAAAGTTCATTGTAAAAATAGAGCAAACAGCACCAGAACTCGGACTGCTTAGCAAGACATATTTTCAAAAAGGGCCAAAACAATTTATGATTCTAATAGCCTAAATTATTTAATTAAATAAAAAAAAAATGATAAGATGATAAACAAAACTTTCATTGTTCAGCATGCAGATATATAATGCATCATCCACAAAATATAATATAACTCCATATAATATATAACTCCCTAAGTTCACACTCTGTGAGACTTGATTAAACCAAAAATTTACTTTTTGCCAGCGAGGAGAAAAGAAACCACAAAGGGAGTCACTTACAGATAAGAGAGAGGCTACCATAGTTATGGAGAAGACCCGGACAGATCCTGAAAGAAAGTCTCTGCTTCCTCAGGACAGCGAAATAATTTCGGTTTCCCATGTAGCATCACTCTCAACGTACAGGGGTACAACAGAGAGTATTTAATGTCCGCAGCACGGAGTTTCTTCTTTACAGCATCAAACTGCCGACGCTTTTTGATCAAATCTGCACTAAAATCCGGATAAATGTACACTCGAGAACCTTTATAAAAGAGTTCCTTTTTCTCCCTGGACACACGTAAAATCTTTACTTTGTCCTGAAGATATAGAAACTTCACCAGAATTGGTCTGGGCACCTGCCTGGAGCCAGAGTTAAATGTAGGAGAGCGATGGGCCATCTGAATAATCGGTGAAACAGAGAATTGATCTCTGCCGAGAAGAAGCGGAATCAACTGATTCAGGAAGGCGATCGTGTCACTGCCTTCACTCTTTTCGGGAACATTGATAAAACGAAGATTAGATGACCGACTTCTGTTCTCAACATCGTCAACTCTATCCTTCAGGTAGGCATTCTCTTTTTCAAGTGATTGAACGCGTTTCGACAGATCATCAAAGTTATCTTCATTACAGCTCACCCTGTGCTCAAGTTCCGAGATTTGTTCACATAATGCAGATAAAGATCCTTGAATGCCGGTAAGACTGGTTTGTATTGTCGCCGTTTTTGAATCAAGATGAGCAGTCATTTCAACTTTGATCAGCTGAATCGCGTCCCAAATTGTTTGTAGAGAAACCTCCGCCTGATCCATGCTGAAGAAGGACGCGATTAGGAGAAAATGAACTCCAATAGAGAAAATCCAACAGCAATATACAAGTGCTTAGAAGTAGATTTCGAATGATGCATGAAGACAGTTATAACTGGCCCAAATTTACAAAGCAGCCAAATTCAACAACAGACGCTCAGGCTAGCGCGGCCATCTTGTGTCATCAATCCTGCTATTAAATCAGCAGAATAAAGGATTGCCTTCAATCAGAAGTGACCACTAAGATAACATAAATGCTGGCCTAATATTAATGAATAGTAACATATAAGTTACAGCTGTCAATTATACTTACAAGCCTATAGTAATGGATTCATATGCCCTAAAACACTTTTTTCCTAAACTTTTCACTTTACACATAATCTTTTTATATACATTTATATACGCCAATGGACATTTTGACTTAATTATGAGCGTATGTGACCATCAAAGCCTGAAAGATCACAGTTCTGCATGTGCACGTTTGTTCCAGCTGAGATGTTATGGACAGCAGACTTTCTTTTGTGTCACAGCAACTAATTTTCAGGAGCAGATTAACCATATGGGCAAACTGGGCGAGTTTTATTGCTGAAACCAGCAATAAAACAATTATTTTATAAAATTACAAAAGTACTTGCTCTTTAAGACGTAAGTTGCTCATCTACTAAGTAAGCGTGACGTGCACCACAGCTTTTTGGAAAATGATCGGCAGCAGCTAAGTGACATAGCCAAAAAAAAGTACATTAAGCCACTTTACACAAAATCCCAAAAATATGCATTTTTTTTCACGCTGGTGCCGAGTAGTCTGTTAGCAGCACTAATGATGATGTAAATTTATGCTCTGTTAAGCAATCAATTACTAACGGACACACTACCGATCAAATAAACAGAAGTGCACCTGATGAACTGAAGTATCCAGAAATAATCGACCAACAGCTAGACTTAAACTCCTACACCCAGACTGAGGTGGATGATGAAACAGACAATCGATGGTTTGCTGTTCCTGGTGATCTGGCCTTGTGGTGGTTCATCACAGAAAAAGTGAGGGAAGAGTTTACAACATGGAGCTGCAGTCTATCAGAATCAGGCAGCCAAATATCCAACATCTGTACAAGATTGTGGAATGAGGGAAGAACACGTTCTCTTATAAATTAATTATTACAGTCTCGTCCCCAAAACAACTAAATTGTTCCTAAGGAATGGCTACTGTACTCCACGTCAACTGGATTGGTTTATTGTTATTCATGCAAACTTTTCTTCTCACAAAATCATATTTATTACAGGCTTCTGTGACTGGAAAAATCCTGAGAGGATATCTGACCATGAAAAGAGTGCAGATCACTGATGTAACATGCTTGCTTTAATAAACAGAGCAAAACAAATATCGAGGCCAAGACCAGACCTCTCCCATGTTGATCAGTTGACATTTATTTTTAGATTTGTTAATGCTGAGGGAAGAGAAGTTAAAAAGATTCCTTTGATTTGAGCCCATCTATAGCCACACAGGTGCAAGCCTTGCTGAGTGTGTACTAAAAATTATGCAAGACTTGTAGACGGTGGGCCGAGGGTCCGTATCTGCTTTACTTTTCGAAATGGATGATCCCCATGGAGGGAGAACCATGAATTTTTAAAGTTTGGACGGTTGTTTTATTCTCAACAATATGAAACGTGTTGCCACTCGCATTTATTGCACATTTTCCCCCGAAATGATAAAATGTCCCCGTAAATATGCAGGCAAACGCGGTTGCCTACTATATCAGTCGAACCAATAGAGTGGCAAGATACTGACATAGGATTATTATTAATCAGATGTAGGTTAGTAGAACAGCTGTTACACGGATTCAGACACGAGCTGCAGCGGAAGCACACTGACCATCGCCAAGTAAATTCTTTGTGTGATTGTAAGTATTCATTTTATTTAATTTATATCTATATAAAATGTTTGTTATGTACACTGGTTTGTTCAAACGTATGTATGCGTCTCGGTAGTGTCGTTTTACGTAGGCGTAGACTAACCGTTCTGTACATTCAATTCAATTTTTTTCAATTCAATTTTATTTATATAGCGCTTTTTACAATACTCAATTGTTTCAAAGCAGCTTTACATTAATAGAAGCAGTGAAAGCAGAGAAAAACGACAGATAGCACAACATAATACACAATAGCATAAGCAGTCAAATTTGCTGCGTCTATGACGCGACATTGTGAGCGAGCGTATTACTAATGTAACGTCTAGGAGAAGAAGCTAAGTTAAGCCCAAGCAGGCTACCTCCATGGTTTTGTACAACAACGATGTTCCGTGCAGATTAACTTTTACCGCCGATCGCTGAATAAATACTAATTACGTAAGGTCATACACAAAATATGTATGTGTGTCGTCTTCATTTCTCTTCCATCTCCGTTTAAGAGAGACACGTCCCAGCCGGTTGTTCTAGTAATATATCATAACGTTTGCGCCCACTGCGCTTAAAAATTGACAGTTTTGCAGAAGTGCTTGTATTTGCATATGTTAGTTAATGTTCTCGTGTTTTTGTGTGTTGATGTACCGGGTATAATCTCGATAGCACCCTTATGAAAATTAATCATGTTACTACAGTAACCATTTTTTTTTACTGTAGAAAAACAATGGTTAATTTTCGTAAGGGCAGGTGAAGTGATACCTTGTTTTATACTGTGTTAATTTTATTTTAACCCCTTTCCTGATGTTTTTCTGAACCTTATACTTCTCATGTTTGCAGATAATGCATTGTACTGGAAGCAGGTGTGGGGCCTGCTTGGATGTGTAAAGACCATGGGCTTAAGACCTCAGAGCCTGTGTTTTTACTGGCGTTGCCTCGCCATCCTCTGCCTCTACCAATAAAAAAGTGCAAAACAATAGGTTTAGGTTCTGCACATCACTGATTGAAGAAAGATGATCTCCAAAGGGCCCAGGGCAGCAAGGGCACGAGCAAAATACTGTATCTGGTAATCTCCCACTGGCCGCTTTATATTAAACAAACTGTCAACACGGGCTTTTGCGCTGCAAAGAGAGACGCGGCGCTGCGCTATGACTGTCTTTGAACGTGAGTTGAGAGCGGTTGAGAGTCAGTCTCATGCGGACTGACCAATGAAGAGTGGGCCTCAAGTTAAGACCCTCTCCTCATTGGTCAGTCCGCATGAGGTGGGTCAAAGGATCTTACTACTGCTACAACAGAAAAAAACGAGACATGGAGCGCGAAGCGGAAATTAAAAAAGGAAAATGACATCAGAAACGCAGAAAATGTAAAGTATAAACAGTGGTGTAGTCTACGTGATACGCAGGCATCTGCGCGATCCGATCGGCGTATGAAATCAAATTACTATAGCGGCACGAAAGTGACTGGGGAGCAGACTGGTGTGGCCCCACAAGAACCCACAGACGAGTGACAGTAAAGTACCGCGAGAGCGATTGCCGTTATCACCAGTGTTGGGGAAAGTTACTTTTAAAAGTAATGCATTACAATATTAAGTTACTCCCAAAAAAAGTAACTAATTGCATTACTTAGTTACTTTTCATGGAAAGTAATGCTTACGTTACTTTTAGTTACTTTTGCGTTACTTTTTCTTGGCTAAAGCTTGATCTCTTTCAGGCCTTGCAGGTGTTTTTATGACTGAAAAGTTCTGCCTTCAGAAATTGCATATTTCATCACAAAAATGTTTAGCTCTGGCCTGCCATCTCAGTTTCTGACTCAAACTGTTTCCACACAGGCACAGAGAGTGCATACGTTTAGTTTAATTCAGTACATATTTTTTAATCAAATTAATTAATATAAAAAAGTAACTTGAGTTACTTTTTTGAAAAAGTAACTCAAATATTAATGTGTACATTTAAAAAGTAATGCGTTACTTTACTCGTTACTTCAGAAAAGTAATATTATTACGTAATTCAAGTTACTTGTAATGCGTTACCCCCAACACTGGTTATCACATGGAGAAATCTGCTTTGAATCGCTCTCGCGGTACTTTGACATCACCAAGAGGTCTGCTTAGCGCCACATGAAGTCGAACCTGCAGTGTAGCTGCTCATGCGACACTGTAAACAAACATGTTGAGAAGTGAACGAGTGGAGTAGTGCACAACATAAAATCCGGAGATTTCACAACACACATGTAAGTAAACAACATTTAAATCATCAATCTAGTATTCCAGTTTATAATTTTATCTGGAGGTAAGGCTCCAATAAAATAAAATAAGCCAGTGTTTATGTCCTGATGGTTTTTAGCTGCCTTCCAGCATGTTTGCTTGTGCTTCACAGTGTTAAACTTACTTTCCCTGTGTTCATTTATATATCTACGTTCAAGATGTAGCCTATATGATCTTAAACTTCTGTGAGAAAAATCATGTCTGCGTTGATGTTCAGTTCAGACTTCAAATTAAAGATAGTGTTCTTCACTTTGGTTTGGGTGTCTAATATTAGGCTATATGATGGTCTTGTAATAATAATTAAGTAAAAGCCTATTTTCATTTTTAGACAATGGTAATGCAGTTGTATGAGCATTTAAATATTTGTAAATCAAAAATACACCTGATGACAGTTAGAATTTGAAGTATTGAGTATATTTACTGTATATTACAGTAATATATTCTGTATATGACCATATTTTGGTGATCCTGGGGTCGTGATGATGGGGCCCTTGAATATTGTTGCCCAGGGTATAACAAAGTGTTAATCTGGCCCTGCTTCTCCTTTGTGCGCTTTTTATCGTTGTGATATTTGTGAAATGGCTGTAGCACTGCCTGTGGTAGCTAGTGTTAGCTAGTTTGACTAACTTGTTTGTAGGATCCTGGCTTTGTAACCAGCCCCGCCGCTACCATAACGCGCATCACGCGCTGTGCGTAGGGCACCAGGTGCTGATAGGGCACCAAAAATAAGCCTATTGAAAAAAAATATATAATGCTGATAGAATTTCATTAGCCTATAGAAATATTATCAGGCAATTTTTATCCATGTATATGTTACAAAAAAAAGGGGAAACGAGATAATTTAATCGCTTTAGTATAGAAAATATGCCCCCCAGCCTTTGATGGTCCGTGCCGGTTGATCGCGCGGGCGCCTGACGAAGTTTGACAGAGGCCGTTTCTCAATCCGAAGGCTGCAGCCTCCAGAGGTCACATTTCTAGGCTGGATACGTCATCAAAACTTTCTTATTTCGTAATATAAACGCTTATTAAGTTGACTATTATTCTTAGTTAATCGTAAATGGTTGTAATATTCTTATGACTTGATAATGTAATGTTCGGTTAACTGAAATAAACCAGGCTTGATGACGTATGCAGCCTGCATATGCGACCTCGCGCAGGCTGCAGCCTTCGGATTGAGAAACGGCCAGACAGTAGGCAACTTTTAAAAATGGCCCCGAAAAGACAGCAGGAGTCAGGATCGGAAAAAAAAACAAGAAACTGCGGGATGATGCCCGTGCATCACTTGCAGGTAAGTCCATCATCATTCCTAAAAAAGGGAAATGCGCATGGGCTGCAGCTGCTGCTAATCGTAATGCGCCTCGAACCTGCTGTGATGACAAACTATGTTGTTATAATTTATAATTTCAGTGCAAGTTAAATTGAGATTTTACTGTAAAACATTACCTATGCATATGCATTTTACAAATAACTGACGCCAGCTGTTACTTTCTTTACTACGTTTCTTTAGATATTGAGCAGTAGTTTATTTTGTGGTTTATTTTGACGTGACGGTGGTTAATACTTTCTCAGTAAAAGTTAACTTTAGCAGTCAGTGCACATGGTAGGCTAACAATTCCTGACTGTTATATATAAAATGTCATCATGTATGTATGATATGAAGCAAACATTACTGTGACACTTAGTTCTCTAAATCTTTGTTTTATTTAAGAATATTGGGTATTCTTGTTTACTTATTGATGTTTATTAATGTAATTTATTTAAAGTGACATTGTACCTGGGAAAAACATGTCTGGATTATTTTGATAATTTTTTTATTTTGTTAAAAATAAAAATTCTATAAAAGTTTGCACGTTCAAATTAGTGTGTGTTGGCTAAAACTGTGAAGATTTTACTTTCTGCTTTTAAGTTATATGTTTGTAAAAAGTTAAACTGGCAAAAACAAACGTTTTTTTTCTCAGGGTCGGGGTGGGGGGCATTATAAAGGAATTATGCTTAGGGCACCAAAATGGCTAGCAGCGGCACTGTTTGTAACTTATATGCCTGTACTGCTTGTTCTTGTATACTGCTTTCTCTGCATTCAAGGTCTTTCCACAAAAACACTGATTTAATCAATTTCTG
The DNA here is from genome assembly GCF_027580225.2 of Misgurnus anguillicaudatus. Lineage (NCBI taxonomy): Eukaryota > Metazoa > Chordata > Actinopteri > Cypriniformes > Cobitidae > Misgurnus > Misgurnus anguillicaudatus. Next base: position 47,387,944 of record NC_073360.2, on the reverse strand, counting down.
CCAACTTGTGCCTGTGAAGGGAATGGTATCAAATACATACATGCAGCACTTAATTTTTTGACATTTCTTTCCAGTAAACAGGGAAAAGAATTGGCTGTCTCGTTTTTATGACGTTGTGTTTCCAAGCGATAAACAGATTAAATGTACACTGTAAAATGTTTCTGTTAATTTACGGCCAAATTTCAACATGATTTACCTGTTATTTTTAATAACTGCGCCTTACTGTTAATTTTAGGAGATATATGTAAAATAACATCTTATTTTTGTTATTTAACACTTCATTGTTAAATAACACCTCATTTTTGTTATTTAACACCTCATTGTTAAATAACGTCTTATTTTTGTTATTTAACACCTCAATGTTTTCTGTTCATACGCGAATGTCTTTGTTATCGTGGGTATAATTGTCTTTTTTTACCGTATTAAAACACTCCGGATTTTACTCAAGACGACGTTTATTGAGTAACTGCGCTCCGAATGTGTGTGTGTCTCCTGTTCTTTTTGAAACCGGTGTAAATATCCGTATGACGCGCAGCACGGCAGGCGCCACTTTATTTGGCGGCACTATTTGAAATAACATGTTCATACTGTATTTTTTTTGCATCCTGTGAAGTAACGTTAGCGTAGAAGGCGGCATTTTAACCAGCAACGAACACGGAGAACCATGTCGGAAGATCGCGGTCATTGACCAAAATCACAAAAATCAGGTGAGTTTAAAGAGTTTCTTGAAAGTCATGCATAGTTTTAATCATCTATCAGTGATGTTGATGTATACTAAACGCAACGGACTTACGGGGACTTACACCACACGAAATGAAGTAACTTAGCTAGTTAATAAGGCAATGTGATTTAAGCTAGCAACATTTCGATAGTTTGTCCATTAATTTTAGAATGCGCTTATTTTAATGTGCATTTATGTATAGTACGATCCAAATCTATAAACAACTAGGCTATAACGTTTAGCATTCCCGTGGTCTGGTTTGTGTGGCATTATTGCCATGTGCACATCTGGTTAAAGCAGATTCATCCTGAAAATCAAACGGCTATAAATGTATTTACTGATAGCTGTTTCTTATGCTAGAGATAGTTGGTCTAAAACTCTATTTAATGAATTCATGACAGTTGCTTGTCTTTGATGAATTATAGCTGTTTGGGCTACCAGACATGCTGTTGTGACTATTTTATATATATGTTTTATGCTATCAATGAGGTAAATCCAGCAAAAAAACAGTAGGCTACTGATCGGGCTAGTGCAGTATCTAGCTATGTTAACAGCTATTCACTTTTAATTGCATTGGCATAGTGCAGTGTTTCCCAACCCTGGTCCTCGGGCACCCCCTCCCAGAAAGTTTTAGATGTCTCCTTATTTAACACACCTGATTTAACTCATCAGCTTGTTAGGGACACATGTTTACCATTTTGGAAGGAGGCTGATGAGTCGAATCAGGTGTTTTAAATACGGAGACATCTAAAACTTTCTGGGAGGGGGTGCCCGAGGACCAGGATTGGAAACACTGGTAGTGCATCCTATTTTTATTTATTTATTTATTGCTGTTTTAATTATCATTGAGTTGTAGATCAATGTTAACATTTGTTTATTTCTTTATTTATTTTTATTACAGATGCTGATCACACTGCTGTTCAAGATATCCAAGGATTTATATCTCAGAACCAGGAGGAAATTTGAATGGTTTCTTACTTGCTTAAAGGTGCAGTGTGTAACTTTTAGAAGGATCTCTTGACAGAAATGCAAAATAATATACAGAACTATATGAGCAGGGGTGTATAAAGACTTTTCATAATGAACCGTTATGTGTTTATTGCCTTAGAATGAGACGTTTTATCTACATACACAGAGGGTCCCGCCATTTTGTGCAGCCATGTTTCTACAGAAGTCCTTAACAGACAAACTTTTTTACTAAGTTGTCTCCAACAATGGCATGTTTGTCCGGTAGCGGCTACAGTAGCTTCTCTGTGTGTTACAAAAGCAAGAGGTGAGCCGTTGACTGAGCCGTTGGTTGCAATTCACAACCTCACCACTAGATGCCACTAAAATTTACACACTGCACCTTTAATCCTGTTTCTCCATCTCTCATTCTATCTCTCATTCTATCTGTCTGTCTGTCTGTCTGTCTGTCTATCTATTTCTCATTCTGTCTGTCTGTCTGTCTGTCTCACTCACTCAGTGGTAGTCTTATGTCATTAATATTGTGTTTAATTTGTTCTATGTAGGGATATGCCATTGCAGCTGACCTTGAGAGTTCACTCTCTATACCTGCAACTCCTCGTCTGATACTTCTTGGTAAGTTGGTTGTAGATATGACAGTTGTCTTTATTGTTGTATGTAGTGAATTCAATGGTATCAAACTAAACTGTATTCAAAATGAAAACTAAAACAGAAATTTCACAGTTAAAAAAAAATTCTGTTTCAGGAGAAACGAGAAGCCGCTTCCAGCGCTCGATGCTCAGCCTTGAGGGCCAAATTTGCGAAGGGATCCAGTCCACCTTTGTGACAGGGCTTGCGTCTTTTTTTTCTGTTTTCACATCTTTAACCAAGAGCAGGCAGCCTGCACGCTTGAATTCATCCAGAGGTAAGATATTGTCTGCTAACACCTGCATTTTTTTCTGGCCTAGCTGTGGGTCAAGCGCGGTTTTAACAGGTCTGATGATGGGATTTAGCAATTAACTTTGATTTTGAAAATCAGTTAGTGCATGTTGAGGATAGTTCATGTACATTTGTTGTCTTTGTTGTGCTGTTAGTCTGTGTGAATTACTCGATTTTTAACAAGTGTATAATTTTTCAGACACTTTGAGGGTATAAACCCAGAAAAAGGGACAAATGCTGCAAAGGGGGAGCAAGCTCATGAACTTTCAGTGGGATTTCATTTGAAAATGGTGAGTAAGATGTATACATTATACATTAGCTTTTGTTAGGTCAAGCCATAATTTTGGATTAAAAATGTAAAATTATGGATCTCTCTCTCTCTCTCTCTCTCTCTCTCTCTCTCTCTCTCTCTCTCTCTCTCTCTCTCTCTCTCTCACAAAGGATCCTCATTGTGTGCTTTGAGAAAATGGTTAGTGGTCTAAGCAGTGACACTGTTTTTTTATTTGTTTATTTTATTTATTGTTCTTTATTGATGATGAGTTAAGTATCAGTTTGAATGTATTCATACATGTTGAATTTTAGTGGTTTAGGTAACACTATGTTTTGAGGGTCAGAAATGTTTATAATGAACAATGTATTTGGGTGTAAAATGAATTTGCTACTTTTTAAGCTATGAACATGAGAAAATTAGATTTGATTGTGATTAATCTGAGCCTATGTGTAACATTTTATATGACCAGGAGTCAAGAGTGTATATCCTTGGTTTGAGTCTTTTTATTTGAATCTTAGCAATTCTTGGAACATTAAAAATCGAGGTTTAGGGCCCTATCTTGCACTGACACAGTGCAAAGCCAAACGCAAGTGTCTCTGCTAGTTTAAGACAGACGCAGTTGTTATTTTCCATCCAGCGACCACTGATGTCAGCAATGAACATGATATACAATATATTTCTGTGATTTGTCTGATTCATGTGTGCCTTCATTTGTAAGTATTTACCTTTCAGTGTTTGTATTACAATAAAAAAGTAAATTTCAACACGGACTATTAGTTTTCTTTTACTTAAGTGTTATCTGATGGATTATGCCTATTCTTGTATTAACTCAAGCTAGAAAATGTCTATAACACTCAGTGGTACACGTTACTATGATAAAAATAATCAACAATATTTGATGGAAACAAAATAAATGGTGATTTAACAGGAAAATAATGGTAACACTGCTGCCAGTTGTTTCCTGTTAAAAAACATTACGGGGAGTGCACTGTAAAAAAACATTAACATGAATTAGCTGTTAAAAAACATTAAGAGGAGTGCACTGTAAAAAAACATTAACATGAATTAACTGTTAAAAAACATTACGGGGAGTGCACTGTAAAAAAACATTAACATGAATTAACTGTTAAAATAACAGGAAAATAATGGTAACCCTGCTGCCAGTAATTTCCTGTTATTTAACAGGGAAATATTTAACAGTGTATGAAATCAGAACGGTGTAAAAAAAATAGAACAGTGTATTTATTAAAGATTACAAAAAAAATGACAGGACATGACAAAGATGATTACATAAAATAAAAACAGTAAGAATGGGCAACGTTACCCTTACGAAAAAGAAGTTTATTGAAGTGTGCTATAAGTATTCTTCTTTTAAACTTAAAATAAGAAAGTATACTTTCAGTTTACTTTTTATGTACTTCTCTAAAATGTACTTTAGGTACTTCTCAGAAATACACTTAAATTGTACTAAAGTATACTTGACCTATACTGACTGAAATGTCTAAGTATATTTGGCCTATACTTGTTTACTGACATATACTTAAAAGTATAAAGTAAAAATGCAACAACGAAAGTACATCAAGAAAGCTGCAAAAAGCCATATGAATAGCCCTGGTGAAAATACATATACTTTATTGTATTTCAAGTATATTTAACTTTGCAATAGTACATTACAAATATACTTAGAAAGAAATGTACCATCTTTGAATATACTGAAAGTATGCTTACAACATATTTGCTTACAATTAAACTTTTAACATATTTCAAAATAATTATAATTTAGTATATTTTCTAAAAGTATACTTTAAAAAATATACTTGGAGTTAAAGTTCTGTGCAATTTTTAAAGTATACTAATTTGAACTTATTTTAAAGTTTATTTTAGGTTTACTTTATCTGTTAAAGTTATCATTATAATAATGCACTGACAGCATATTTATAAAAAAAACATTATTTAGCATCCTTTAGAAACAGTATATTTTAAGTAAATTTTGAAAGTATATGTAGTGTACAAATGTATATTATCTTTATGGAGAATCTTTAGTGTTAGTAAACTAGTAGGATATTAATTTTGTGCTGCAGGTATACTTGCAAGTATTCTTTTACTATACTTTTAGTTAACTAGTGTACTCATACTGAAAGTGTACATGCAAGTGTTCTGTTAGTGTACTCTTAATAAACTAGTAAGTTACTAATTGTGTGCTGCAAGTTTTCTTTTACTATACTTTTAGTTAACTAGTAATTTACTACTCAACTTTACTTTAAGTGAACTTAACATCATACTATAAATATTAATATATTGCACTTAAAGTACAATACAATGTGTATTAATTTTTTTACTTGTACCTTTTAATTGTACTTTCAATTTGAAGCTAAATCTTTCGTATGCTATCAGTGAGCTAATCAAACAAAAATAATAAATACAAAAATTATATATATATAATGGGACACTACAGTGGGACACTGTAGAAATTGTAAAAAAGGAATGGAATAATTTACAAATCTCATAAACTTATATTTTATTCACAATAGAATATAGACTATCTCTGCCCATCTTGACTTCTGAGAGACACTGCCACACTTTTTATACCCAATCATGTTGCCAATTTAGTTGCAAATTGGTCCTTTAGTTGTTCCTTATGTACATTTAACTTTTATACTCTTATTGCTACCTGTCCCAACTTTTTGGGAATGTGTAGCTCTCATAAAATCCAAATTGAGCCAATATTTGGCATGACATTTCAAAATGTCTCACTTTCAACATTTGATATGTTATTTATATTATATTGTGAATAAAATATAAGTTTATGAGATTTGTAAATTATTCCATTCCTTTTTTACTCACAATTTCTACAGTGTCCCAACTTTTTCTGATTTGAGGTTGTATATATATATCTATATATATGGCTGAACCCCCTGAATATTAACTTTCGTTCTGGACTCCATTTCCCATAATCCCGCATACCTGGACTGATTACTCTGCCACCTGAAACTCATTGGACAGCCTATATAAACCCTCTGGAAACATTCAGTCAGTGCAAAGTCTTGATTTGTACCGGCTGTCATTGCTGACCCTTTTGCCTGTTTCATGACTACGAGATTTGCCTGCCCTATATTGCTGTGTTTGCTGTCGTTTGACCTTGCCTGTTGGAATATGAGTGTGTTTAATAAAAACCTGCAGATGGATCCTCAGTGTCAAAGTGCTTTGTTACACAAGCAGTATACAATAAGTAACCTAATAGTTTACTAAGAGTACACTAACAGAACACTTGCATGTACACTTTCAGTATATGACTAGTAAACTACTAGTTAAATAAAAGTATATTAAAAATTCACTTGGAAGTATACCTGCAGCACAAAATTAGTAACCTACTAGTTTACTAAGAGTAATCTAACAGAACATTTGCATGTGCACTTGAAGTATAAGTCTAGAAAACTACTAGTATACTCATGAGTTCACTTGCAGTACAAATAAAGAACTAATTGTGCACTAGTTGTACACTTAAAGTTGACTACTCTTACACTTATAGTACACTTAGAAGTATACTTTTATATACTAAAAGTGGGCCAATTTAGTCCCAAGCGGTATTCAAGCAGTACACTTACAAGTTTACTACTAGAACATAAATGTTAGTACACTTACTACATAAAGTATACTTAAAACTATACTCCAACATTACTTAAGTATACTTAATATAATGAACTTGAAGTATACTTCTTTTTCGTAAGGGTACCCGTACTTTCACATTTTGTTTCAAACTGAATATTAAAACAGCAAATAAAATAAGTTAACAAGTTCAATCTTTCCAGCGAAACTCGCCAGTGTGTTGACACGCGTCATCAACACCGACACTTTTCCACGCACGCTATTGGATGAAGGCAACAAATACGTCATGAACTTCGGACCCCAAACGTAGCTGCTTGCTCTATTCGCCGGGAAAATAACCTGGAGAAAATTACCGATATTATAGAAATGTGCAAAGTATGTAAGTGGCAACAAATTTTATTTGCTTTGTTGAAAAGCGTAGCGGTTACATTTAAAAAACTGGGTTATCCCCAGGGTGCGATTTGCCGGGGGGATGCGTGGGATTTCCCCCTTTCTGGTCAATGTATCCCTGCCTCTGCTTAATTATTTTTATCCCCGGGGGGATAAATTTATCCCCCTCTCAAAGTGATCAGTGCTACTACACTAGTGGCGAGACGGATCACAAAACTTATCACGGATCGTTTGATTAAAGTCAATTTTGTTTTAAAATGCGCTACTTTGGCTGGCTCTGATACAGCTGCCGCGCAGCATCTCTGTATTCATAGATATGTATAAAGGCTAGATGGCTTACGGCCGAGTCCCTAACGGCATCACCTGGCGGCCATCTTACGACAGGGCGCTCGCTCACTCATAGCATTGAGTTTAATGGTGCAGGTACTTTTAAATGACCATAACTTGCTCAATTTTCGACCGATTTTCAAACGGTTTGGTTTTTTACAAACGTTATTAAAGGGACACAAGGCAGCATTTTTATGTTAATAAATCATCTTCGTAAGTCGGTATATGGTTAAATGACTCATTACATGAAGAATGAAGACCCTCTCGCCAGCCCTTACCGTCTGTAGGAAGAATACCCCACTTGCAAGTTCGCTGTATCCGACCCGGTGTCCTTCAGTCTCGTAAAGTCTCAGATATAGAAAGCATTTACTCCCAGACACCAGGGGGAGCTAGTAGAGGAATAATACTCAGACTTGCCTGGTGTGCCTTTAACGTGGCTATAATTCTGGATGCTTTAACATGTTTCATTATTTTTGTATTTATTTTTAGTATAGGTATGCAGTGTCATAGGTACGTATTTGCCGTTTATAACAAACCAAACCGTTTGAAAATCGGTAAAAAATTAAGCAAGTTATGGTCATTTAAAAGTACCTGCATCATTAAAACTCAATGCTACGAGTGAGCGAGCGCCCTGTCGTAAGATGGCCGCCAAAATGCGGACGTTGCACTCAATTGGCCAGCAGCGCGGACGAGCCATCTAGCCTTTATACATATCTATGTCTGTATTCACCACTCTGAAGACTTGATCAATGTCCCGCCCACGGCGCTATCTGATTGGTTACAGACCAGGTTACATCTCACGAGTAATAGCCTATCAACACTTGCGAGATGGTTATGGAGCTGTGTGTCGAAAAGATGAAATGCAGCATATTCAGCCGCATATTAATAAAGCGGGAATAAAGATCACAATCTGATTATCTGTTTATGATGACAAGCAGAGTTAGTGTCCCAGTCACACCATTGAGAATGGCAGAAGTTACACACATGATAAATGCCGATGTGGCGTTTAGCGAGGCGCGGGCGCGTCCAGTTTGCGCAAATGAGGCTAAGTGACTAACACATAATGCATCTGACTTCTCTATCATTTCACTGTAGCTCAGCATCGCGGTGTAAAGTTAATGTTATTACTTTAAAAGTAGCATTAAAACTGTTTCTACTGTAATGGTTTAACTTTGCAATCAATACATTGTTCATATTTATGTTTAAGTTGACACTACTTTGTGCCAGATAGTTTTGCCATTCAAGATTTAATTCTTGCGTGTTTTTTCGTTGTGCATGATCACAGTTCATATGTGTGGGGAAAGATAATCTATTAGAGTAAAAATATTGCGTTAGGCTGCTTCATGAGTTAATAAGAAAAAAGATTTTACAATTCCTGCAAATGCAGTGATGAGTTCATGTTCTCATGATTTATTTTATGAATTAAAATGTTTTGAAATGTGCTGTGGACAGAGACGCATTATGTCAAGAATTATAAAAAATCGTCAATACGCTCATAATTTGTGCTAAAATAGTATAAATGTTTAGTTTTAAAACCATTTTGAAAAGCTGGTTATATTTTTATGTTTCTGCGCAAGTTCAGCAGACAGTGAGGTTCGGGTTTGTTCCAATCAGAGCTCGTGAGCGGAGAGCGCATTTCTGAATATTAGAAATATTTTAATTAGAAATATATTTTAAAAAATAATAATATTATAATGGATTTTTGTTTAGGTCGGACAATAATTACCAAATTTCTCTCTCATATTGCTCTTCATAACCACTGAAAACAATCAAAAAAGTTAAAACTAGTGGTGGGTACAAAATGACTCATGACGAAATATGGTGGGTACCCACCGTCGCCGAAATCGACGCCTATGAAAACATCCCCCCCTCTGTTTTTTTCACAAATCGCACCCTGGTTATCCCTCACCAGAGATCGTCTGATAACACGAAATCTCCCCTCGGCCCACCGTCTATTGGGGTTGGACTTGTCAAATTGTCAACTACAATGCAATTAGAAAAGCACTTGCAAAAATTGCTTCAGATTGCAATGAAAAAGCAGACACAAGACGTGATGCTGCCGCACTCGCTGGTAAGACAAATAATGTGGAAACGATGATAATGACTACACTGTGGAACCGGATGCTAAGCAGATTTTAGGTAACAAGTGTTCATCTGCAAAAAGGCAACATGGACTTATCCACTGCTGTTGAACTATTGCAGTCATTACACTTTTATGTTGGCACTACGAGAGCAGTTTGCTGAGGTAGATGAATCTGCTCGTGCTCTCTGTGTTACTCAGACTTAACAATATGACGTTTACCACAAACGAAAGAGAAAGTGGTTTGTGGATGAGTCATCTGATGAAGATGAAGTATTATTTACTGATGTAAGTCAGAGATTAAAGGTCGAGGCATATTATGTAATTTTGGACAGACTAAAATCATGCCTGGCCAAACGTATTGATGCTTACAAAGAGGTCTGTGATCTTTTTGGTGTTTTCTTTTGCAAGGACTGTACAGAAAGTGAATTGCACATAAGGGCTGATAAACTCTCATCCACTTATCCAGTGGACCTAGATAAAACTTTGACTGATGAACTGATTCAGTTCAGACATTTTATCAAAGACAAAACCTCACTTGCAGAGCTGCTGCAAATTATTGATCAGAATGAACTAAAGACAACATTTCCTAATGTTTTTGTTGCATTTATACTGTATTTAACTTTGTCAGTAACTAACTGTGAAAAATTAACGTGTTTCTGCACTTTCCCTGCTTGCCATTGAATCTGAACTGGTTAGGGACATAGATTTTGAAGACATCATATTCCAGTTTGCTTGGTCAAAATCCAGAAAAGTGCAATTGTAAATAGTTTGAGAATTTGTGCATAATATTACTGCAATTGTTTTTTGTGTGTTGTTCAGTACAAGCAATGTAGCATTACACCACTGAGTAGTTGCACATTAACTACAGACGTTGTTATATGTCAGATTAAAGAGTTGTTTTTTGTGTTTAGTTTTACAAAAGTGACATGTTTATATTGATAGTTTCCTTGTGAAATGTAATAATTGCTCATTCTTACAAAATCTTATAAATTATTAAGTGGATTCTTGCATGATCATTTGTGAGGTGGGTCAGGGACACCACAAGGTCATAATATGCCACTGCTTATTTTAAACAATACATTGTAATACATTTTGATATTGCTTCACCAGATCCTTGCATATGAGACAGCAGGTGTGCCAATCAGGTTTCACGAGGAAATAATGCATTATATATTACCATTAAACTTCATAAATCTAGTAGAGATAATGGTTTTATGTGTACTTAGAAGATGTGATTCACTGTTAACTGTGGGGTGCAGGACTGTTATGGTAACAGGATACAGCGTGCTATGAGAGGGATTGTTTATTCACGTTAGTAAATTAAAGACAAAAATATTCACCAAGTTGTCTACTCTATTTATAATGACAGATATTATATTTTATTTATTTTATGAGACATTTTTTAATTTCTGGAAATATTTAATACAGAATATGACAAATAATGCAGAATCCCCAAAATTCAACATTTTGTTGATTTTGTGCTCTTCCACGATCGCGAACAACTGTAGGGACTGACTGGGAGCCAGATTGTAAAATCAGTATTTTGTCTCTGGTAAGCCCTCAATAAAACTAATAAATGTGACCATTTAGTGCATTAGATATGTGTTTGCTGCCAAGACGGACACAAATATGGTGGCGGTCATGGCAGAAGTGACGTCTTTGGTACCCATGAATTGCTTAATTAACCATGAACATACCTGATAGCTTTTGTGTAGTTGAATTCTGGTGAGCACGTCAACACCATTTAACACCAAAGTGCATCTGTTCCTATTAAAAACAGCTTTTAATTGCTCTTCTCCACAAAGATTCATGTTAAGAAGTTTGTCCCACCTAAGTTTTGATTCCTACTTAAACAAATGAAGTAATATAACCACACTTACAAAAAAGCCACACAATAATCCACTATTTAGAAGTTCAGCTGCCGCCAGCCAATAATTTCCTAAGCCAAATTGAGCTGATAAAGTTTGGCTGAGCCGGCTAGAATTATTTGCATCAAATAATATTTCTATCACATAGAGACATACACACACAAAATATAAAAACCAATACACGAGATCTATTTTCCGCCTGGTTTCATAACAGCACAGTCTTGGCATACGTCATCAAGCCTGGTTTATTTAAGTTAACTGAGCATTACATTCACAAGCCATACGCATATTACAACAATTTACAATTAACTAAGAATGAACTTTATAATTGTTAATATTTTGAAATAAGACAGTCTTGATGACGTATGCAGCGTAAAAATGCGACCTCCGGAGGCCGCAGTCTTCGGATTGAGAAACGGGCAGAGACTCACAGGGATGACGACCAATTAAAATTGCTACTGAAGAAGTGATGCATTTTTTTCTCGCACTGATCTAAATGGCGGAAAGAAGCAAGCATTGTAATTTTGATCTCACTTCTCACATACTTTCCTAATTCCTACTTACTTTTTTTTAACTTAGACCTACCCAGACTTTTGTTAAATCTTCAGGGCCCGGTTGCACAAACCTGAATCAAAGATTGATGTTATGAACAAAATATTCTGGAACAGAGAGATTTATAGCACTGAACGTGATATAACTGCAGTAACAAACCATCCTTTCCACATTGCTAATTCACGACGCATGATTCAGTGTACATTTAAGTGAAATGTGCAAAACTTTGTCCAAAATAATACTGATAACAGTGTGTGTTTATATTACAGTTTTTCTCAGTCTCATTTTCTCATTACCTGGAAAGATTGAGATCTAGTTAATCAGTATAACATATATGACTGCTATAAAAATGAAGATGAATATATGAACAGATTGGCATTTTTAAACTCTTATATTAAGGAATGTACATATGCAAATATATTTGTGATGGGTGATTTAAATGCAGACATCTCTGATGACAAATCTCTCTTTGGTCAGCATTTGATGCAGTTCTGTCATGACAGTAAACTGTTTTTTTCCAGCAAGAAATTTCTGCCTGTAGATAGTTATACTTACATCAGTGAAGCATGGCACACAACATCTTGGCTGGATCATGTAATCTGTACAGCTGATGCCCATGATAGTCTGGAGACAGTGGAAATTATGTATGGGTTGACTACTACTGATCACTTACCTGTCTCCATGACAATAAATGTTGATAACCTACCTGGTTGCAGCAGATCGACAGTAGATGGCGCCAATGGGGTCAAAGTGAATTGGGCTAAACAATCTAAAGAGGATGTCATGTTTTATTGTGAGAGAACAGATGTTCTCTTAAGGGAAGTACAGCTACCCATGAATGCTATTTTATGTACAAATATTAACTGTAATGATGATACTCACTGTAATGATCTATGTGAAATGTACAATAGTATAGTGAGTGCTATATATGAGGCCAGTAGACCTCTACACACTCACCCCAGAAAGGCTAAGAAAACCAAGCCTGGTTGGACAAAGTATGTAGCTGCCCATCAGGAAGCCGCTAAGACAGCTCATAGAGCCTGGGTTATAGCCGGTCGACCCAGACAGGGGCCAGAATTAGAGCATAAGAAACTTACAAATGCTAGATATAAATATGCAGTGCGTTTTGTTGGGAAGCATGAGCAAGCCTTAAGAGCTCATTCTATGGCTGAAAACTTGCTTGGTAACAATGTCACTGACTTCTGGAAAGAGGTAAAAGTTACAAATAGGGCCAAAGCAGTACTGCCATGCCACATTGAAGGGGTATCTGGTGGAGACAATATAGCAGAGCAGTGGAGGCAGCACTACGCAGCTCTGTTTAATTGTATTAAAAGTGAGCCTTATTGTGTGGGCAAGTTAAATGAGGAAGTAATTAATTTTACTCCCAGTGAGGTTTATCATGTTATAGAGCAACTAGCTGATAACAAAGCTAGTGGCAAAGATAACATCACTGCGGAGCACCTTAAGTTAGCCAGCCCCAGGGTAGCAGCTCTACTGTCCATCTGCTTTACAGGGCTGATGACACATGGTATATTGCCAGACAACATGTTGACAGTCACATTAGTGCCGGTTATTAAGGATAAGGCAGGTAAAATAGGGAGTTTGGACAACTATAGACCCATTGCCTTAGCCAGCATTCTTTCAAAGGTGTTAGAAAAGATGCTACTAGATAGACTGAGTGAGTTCATTTACACGACAGAAAATCAATTTGGTTTTAAGGCCAAGCACAGTACAGATCTATGTATCTATGCCTTGAAAGAAGCTGTTGAATCCTACAGAAGGCAGGGATCTACAATATTTCTAGGGTTTATTGATGCCTCCAAGGCATTTGACAGGGTAAATCACCATAAGCTTTTTACTAAACTCAAGCTTAGGGGGGTGCCTGGATGCATCATACGTATCCTGGTTTACTGGTATGCCAAACAACATATGCAAGTTAAATGGGGAAACAGCCTATCCTCATCCTTTAGTGTAGGCAATGGAGTAAGGCAGGGGGGGCTTCTGTCTCCAGCCTTGTTTAACCTATACATGGACAGCCTGTCGAATCAGTTAGGGAAGTGTAAGACAGGTTGTCTGATAGGGAACACTCTGTTAAAGCATCTGATGTATGCAGATGATTTGGCTATTATGTCCCCTAGCACTGTTGGGTTCCAGCAGCTGTTAAATATATGCTCTGAGTATGGGGTTGAGTTTGATGTACAGTACAATGCAAAAAAGAGTGTTGTATTGATATGTAGGGCCAAGGAGGATCAGAAGATACATTTTCCAATGTTTTACTTGTCAGGGCAATCCCTCTGTGTATCTAACTGTACGAAATATCTTGGGCACATCATCACTGACAGGATGGAAGATGATGCAGATATGTATAGGCACAGATGAATGTTGTATGTTCAAGCAAATATGTTGGTCCGGAAATTCCATCACTGTTCTGATGATGTGAAAGTGAGCTTGTTTCGTGCATATTGCACCCCTATCTATGCAGCCCCATTGTGGGTCAAAGGAGACCATGCGCAAACTTCAGGTAGCATATAATGACTGCCTGAGGATACTTCTGAACAAGCCCAGGAGACTTGATGAGTCTCAAAATTGTATTATAGTGATGCTCACAAGCCCCAGGTACAGCTCAGTTAGATATCAATCATATTTGTGGAAACATTGGTGTGGGTGCCTGTTAAGACTCTCATGAATCAAAGTATGTTTTTGTGTGTGTATGTATTTATTCCCTCTGTTATGTTGTATGTCATGATGTTGGGCCTAGAGCCTGTAATAAAGTTTATATATATACATCTGTAGACATGTAGTGGCAGCTTCAGTCATTTGCAGCTATGAAAAGTTTGGCGGCTGCAGCAGTCATTTAGGTTTTGGTTGAGCCGGCTATCCAGCCAATAACTTCATCAGCCAGCCATTATTCTCAAAACAAATGGCTTCGGGCTCTAATCCTGACAGACAATTTAAGCAGAATCACAGAAAATAAACAGATGCACTCTGAGAAATTAAAGGAAAGTTTACACACACATGACTTGTATTAACAAAGTCTGCTTCATTTGGAAATATTGCCTTGTGTATGCGAACTGAACCAACACTGTAGCCATGTAACCCCTGGTTTCAAAACAAAGCAATCGATCTACAGGTCTGAAAACACCCTAAGATTAACTTTTATGATCCACTTTCAATGTTGACTAGTGTCTATAAATCCATTACAGATGTTATGATCTCTATATAGTCTCACTATAATCTATATGTGATTTCTGTCTGAACATCAGATCACAATCTTACTTCAGTATCTTCAGTTTACAGTCAGGATTCTTCAGTACATCAGAGATCAGCTTCACTCCTGAATCTGTGAGTTTATTATAAGACAGATCCAGATGTCTCAGGTGTGATGGGTTTGATCTCAGAGCTTTAGTCAGAGCAACACAACCTTCATCTGTGATATCACAACCATACAACCTGTAGAGAAGAGAGACTTTATGTGGATTATCTAAAACTACAAACACAAATCTCTAACCTAGGGCTGTGCAATTAATCGTTTTTCGATTTCAATTTCGATTTTTGCACATTTCGATTGCAAAAACAAGATAATCGAGGGAGATCGATTAGTGTGCCGCATTTCTGTTATTTCGTTTTGAAGTAGCTGCGCCTCGCACACAAAGTAGAAATACTCATGTATTTGTTCAGTTTTATGCTTTTCAAGCGAGCGGAGGCAAACAATCACTCACGTTTAAAATATTATCAGCTGGATCGTGGCGCCGATCTCTGTCTCTCTATCTCTCTCACACACGTGCAGAGAGCTGCGCGCTCAGGCATCTGTTTAAAGTCAGACCACTAGGTAATAATCCTGTTTATTTTTGTAAAGTTATATGCATTTCAAGCGATCGTGTTTAAAACGTGAATCGCGTTCTGCTGGCACTTAAACACTACTGCTTTGACACGTGTAGCCTTCTGCAGCAACACTAAACAATGCATTGAATGTATGCAGGGCTTGACATTAACACCTGCCAAATGCGGGTAGATTTCGGCTGCGGCGGGTAAGACAATCTC
Source organism: Misgurnus anguillicaudatus (assembly GCF_027580225.2). Taxonomy (NCBI): domain Eukaryota; kingdom Metazoa; phylum Chordata; class Actinopteri; order Cypriniformes; family Cobitidae; genus Misgurnus; species Misgurnus anguillicaudatus. The sequence goes on along the minus strand of NC_073360.2, from coordinate 47,372,201 downwards.
ACTAGCCACTTTGGCTGGTTGAATATACATTTTTGTAGTTTTCTTAAAAGTTATGCAAAATGATAACCAATGCGCAATTCGACACTGGAAAACTACAACTCCCATGAGCACTCCCTGCGCCGAGCGCAACACACAAAGACAGCGGAGCGTTGCGGACCAAAGCGCCACCTCCCAGAGAGCGCGCCAGAGGTGATGGATTAGCGAATGCACAAGAGGACGCAGTCTGAGCGCATACACACTTCGGGAAAGACAAAACAATTGCATGGAAGTGATCAGAGAGATATAAATTGCGTGCACATTCTCAGGGCAAGAGCAGAGAGAAATTCAGCGCATACCTGAATGCACACGAAATCAAAGGAAACCCGCCAGCTGAGAGCTTCGAACTTCGCGCATCATTTTAATGTAGGCTACTTTGGGGCAACAATAATGCCCTCTCGACAGTAAGTCATTAAAAGTCTTAAATCACTTTTAACAGAAAACATGATCAAGCATATAAAATACAATCTGCATAAACAAGTTGAAAGTAAAATTCATGTACATTTCTTGACTGCTGTTGTTAATAAATATTTAAAGTGGTTGTCGAGGGGTTTTGTGTTTATTTTTTCAGTTAATCTTCTACACCCCTGCTCCACTTTTAATATATTCATTCTATGTAAATCTATTAATGCCTTACTGGACTGTTTTTATGCACCTAAATATATGATATGATCTATACTGATATACCTGGTATATACCAGCTAATAAATGTTGTCCTAATTTGGGTGGTCAGATTTGAAATTCATTCTGCATCTAATTTAGCTAAACCAAGTAAATTTGCTCGAATTAATGTCATTTTAGGATGCCAAAGTCAAGTTTAATCATATAAAATGTATTTTACCAGCAACAAAATTGTGGCCTGTGAAAATGCTGAGTGGCTAGTAACTTTGGAAAACAACTAGCCATTTTGGCTGGTGAGCAAAAAAGTTAAAGTCAAGCCCATGTATAAATGCATGTTTTTACAGTCATTTAAGTAATCGTGTTAAATAATCGAGATTAAGATTTTTATCAAAACAATCGGGATTATGATTTTTCTCATAATCGAGCAGCCCTACTCTAACCTCCATCTCTTCATGTAATGTTCCTCTTTCAATCCCTCAGTAACTGAGACACTGTGTGTTTAAATGTCAAATAAATCCATCACACAGCTGACTATTAGTGTTAGATGTCCTAAACATTTCTTCATAAATCTGTATTGAGTTCATGACTCACACTGAATACATGATCTTATTTCCTTAAGTGTTTGTGTTCATAATGGACAAGATGTTGTCTGACTCTCAGCTAACAGAGAAAAGTTCTAAGAACGTTCCCTGAAAGTTCCCAAAAACGTTCGGCCAACATAAAAAGTGTTCAGTTTTCTTGATGTTCTAAGAATGTTTCTGGGTTGTCTGAATGTTAGATGAATGTTACATTCTACCATTTTCAAACGTTATGTCAATGTCATGTTTTAATGTTCACACAATGTTTAAAAAAACAAATGTTTTTTAGACTTATTTGCTTGTTACGTAAATGATAGAGTAGGACTGGACAATAATTCAATATCAATATATCTCGCAGTATAATATTTTTCGATTACAGTAATATGGTTTCCAGACACATTTCCAATATTTCGATACAACGTCCTGTGGCCGTTCACATGTCACATGTAAAAACGCATGTTAAACACAGGTCAAGGGGCTACTTCCCTCTTAAACGTGTGGTGTCTTGTAGTTAAAGGACAAGTTGGGTATTTTACACTTAAAGCCCTGTTTTCAGATTGTTTATGATGAAATAGAACGGTTTTGACTGAAATTTTGACATATGATGCTGGCCCGAAAACATTCGGGTGTTTATTGTATTACCCCCCACCTCTACAATGGCTGTATAGGTGCACTGGAACAATCCTTCCTAAAATGCATTAAATTTTCGTTTACAAAGCCGTGAAACTCACCGAATGGTCGGGGGTGTTCACTGATATGCTCACACAAATATCGCTGCAAAAGATGCTTTCCAACAGCTGTTTTAGCATTCATTGTAAACTTGTGGACCTATCTTTCCAAATGCCTCACACCCGTATATTCTTCTGCTGAAAGCTTGAATAATAGACACTCCAGCCCAGTTGGTGGCGATAATCCACCTTTGCCAATTGCAAGAATAGAAACAACGTTTCCGGCAGCGGAGTAATACCTCACAGCACATCTAATACAAGTCAATGGAGTTGGACAATAACTACGATAAAACAGCTGTTGGAAAGCATCTTTTGCAGTGATTTTTGCGTGAGCATACCAGTGAACACCCCTGACCACTCGCTGAGTTTCACGTCTTTGTAAACGAAAGTTTAATGCATTTTAGGAAGGATCGTTTCAGTGCACCTATGCAGCCATTGTAGAGGTGGGAGGTGAAACAACAAACACCCGAAAATTCTCGGGCCAGCATCATATGTCCAAATTTCAGTCAAAACCGTTCTATTTCATCGCGGGCAGTCTGAAAACAGGGCTTTAAGTGTAAAATACCAAACTTGTCCTTTAAGCAATCACGAGCTGCAATCTCCGGGACGACAAGCAAATGGAATGCGGATTTAAATTCGCTCATCTGTACCTCGCATCAAATCATATCATTGTCACCACCATGCGATCAATTAATCTATTCGGGACTTTGGAGTGTTTGCTCAGAGAAGAGCTGTCAGTCACTCAGAAGTATGAGAAGGAGGTGTGGGGTTAGTTTGCATCATGTCACAGCTTCCAATGACGACATCATATAGAGAGGGAGAACAGGAGATGTAATAAACACAAACTAAATTACTGGTGAGAAAAAATATGCTTAATCCATAAGGTGCCAATGTTAGAAAGAATAAAGATGAGGAGAAAAGATACAAGTATGTATGCTGCTGTGTCACCTGGTTATGAGTAATATGTATAATATAATTAAATGTCTAGTATCAAATCACTGATTCTTGAAACTTTGGCAAAAACATGTCCCACAAAGAAAAGTGCTAATTCTGTTGAAAATTAATAACATTTTCATGAAGAAAAAGAATCAATGTTATAATCAGGGAGTCCTTTGCACATATGTAAGGTTCTTTTATGGGTTTATTTTTATTTTTTATTATTTTAATGATTATATGCTGACCCATTGCCTACAAAATCAGCTGTCCTCGGTTAAGAGATAATCATTTCAACTTGATTAAAAAAGTAATAATTGAATTGAATAATATATTTACCTCATGAAAGAGTACATTGTAATATGTATTAAAACTACAAACAGTGAGTTTGAACAATATTTACTATTACTTTGTGATTGCTTAAAATGTGTCCCACATATTTGTCACCACCGTCAGATATTTATAAAAAGCAATAAAATCAGACAACTACAGGGTCAACTGCATTCCTGAGGACCCCATTTTCAAACCTTCAGCTCTTCTGCATGCTTCAAGATCACTCAAGCTCCTGTATGTTTGATATTTTCTCTTAAACTTCTTCATATTTTTGGACACTGCTACTGTGACAACCATAACATGTCAACACCGTCATCTTTGTATAAAAAATATTAGATTAGATCATGAAATAAATGTATAATTTTTCACTATCTAGCTTGCTAAGCAATTACAAGTAGATCAGTAATTTTTATTTTTCTTACTTTATGTAACATTAAATACTACAATAATTTTAGTGTCACGTTGACTTATATTTTCTCCACATATTACTATAATAGCTAATTGAACAAAACTATAGACTAACACAGATGGAACTATGAAAGTCAATACTATGACTGAATAAATCCATAATATATCAAAACAGACACCGGTGGCCCAATTTTTTTCAGAGGTTTGTTTTTGGTTCAGACATCCATTGCAGGCATTCTTGGCAGTTTTTACTGAGGCTTTTTTAATATGCATACCGTTATCAGATTTATACCGTACTGCCCGAAATGGAGAAGTATATCGTGCTAAAAATCTTGGCCATAATCGTCCAGCCATATGATAGAGAAACATTGCATTTTATTATTTTAAAATGTATAGAGGTGGTTTCCCAGACAGGGATTAGACTAGTCCTAGACTAAAGTAAATGTAATAGCTGTCCAAACTGAAAACAACTTGCACTGAAATATTTTAAAATACATCAATGCCATTTGTTTTGCCTTAAAATGCACACAAGTAATGTTTTTAGTAAGGTGTGTTTGTTAAAACAATTTATATTTCATAATTAAACTAAGGCCTAGTCCTGCTTAAGCTAATCCCTATCTGTGAAACCACCCCATAATACATTATTTCTGAATGTTCTGTAAAAATATTGCTGTAGAAAACACAATTCACTTATTAGGTTTAGATGTTGATGATTTGTTTCATTTAAAGTCACCATGGTGTTGATTAGTGTTTGTTTTAGTTGGACTCTTGACCCTTGACTTTTTGTTTGCTAGTTATTCCCTGGTTGTGTTAACTTTGTGTATATAAAACACATTTGTTATGGTAATGTAAAGTTAGTGTAATTCTGTAGCAGTTGGTAGATAAGTTGTTGTTTTAAACATTGTGTGAAAATTAAAACATGAAATTGTCATATCGTTTGAAAATGGTAGAATGTAACATTCATCTAACGTTCAGACAACACAGAAACATTCTTAGAACGTCAAGAAAACTGGACACTTTTTATATTGGAAGAATGTTGGGAACTTTTTTGAGATTGACTGCCGATGTATTAACAACATTAAGAAAATGACTTTTTTTAGAAAAGATTCTTCCAAAGTAAGAGTTCAAAATAAAATCATAAAATAATTAAATTAATTGTATTAAAGCAACACAATTGCACTGTTGCGCTTTTAAACCTCATGTGGGAGCCGTAAGCCAATCTTACATGGAAAACTACATAGTGTTGCTTTAATATGTAAACAGTCATCCGATTGTTGTTAGTTTACTTACTGAAGTTTTTTGGTTTCTTTAATCACAAGCTGCAGTCTCACAAGAACTTCATCTGCTGTATTTTTATCTCCAATAAATGGTTTTAGATCAAGTTCATCCAAATGCTGCTCAGACGTCAACAACACAAAAACTAAAGCTGCCCACTGTGAAGAGGAGAGTTTGGAGTCTCCTACTGATGAAGATTTCACATAATGTTGAATCTCCTGCAGCAGTGAATCATCACCCAGTTCATTCAGACAGTGAATCAGATTGATGGATTTCTCTGGAGACAGATTCTCATTCATCTTCTCTTTAATGTACTCAACAGTTTTCTCTTTCTTGTAGGAGCATCTTCTCATCTGTGTCAGTAGATCCTGTAAGAGAATCTGATTGGACTCCAGTGAAAGACCCAGAAGAAAACGCAGGAAAAGATCCAGATGTCCATTCTTACTCTCTAAAGATTCATCTACAGCTCGCTGATGTAACTCAGATAATGAATCCTGTTTTGATGATTTATGTTTCACTATGCCCCAAATTTTAGAAAACCAACCTGGTTCAGGATCAAACACATTTCTGTTGTTGTTTGTGAAGGAGATGTGAGCATAAAGAGCTGCTAGATGTTCCTGGATGCTGAGATGAACAAAGCAGTAAACTTTCCCCTGATACAAACCAAACTCCTCTCTGAAGATCTGAGTACACAATCCTGAGTACACTGATGCTTCTGCTACATCAATGCCACACTCTCTCAGGTCTTCATCATAGAAGATCAGATTGCCTTTCACAAGCTGCTCAAAAGCCAGTTTCCCCAGTTTGAAGATCATGTCTTCATCTTTCTTCTCATAGTCCTTCTGATGTTTGATGTTTGTCTGAATGATCAGGAAGTGTGTGTACATTTGAGTGAGAGTCTTGGGGATCTCTCTTCTCTCTGCTTCACTCAACATTCTCTCTAGAACAGTGACTGAAATCCAGCAGAAGACTGGGATGTGACACATGATGTAGAGACTCCTGGATGACTTCAGGTGTGAGATGATTTGATCAGACAGACTCTCATCACTGATTCTCTTCCTGAAGTATTCCTCCTTCTGTGGATCAGTGAAGCCTCGTACCTCTGTGACTCGATCAACACACTCAGAGGGGATGAGATCAGCTGCTGCTGGTCTGGAGGTGATCCAGATGAGAGCAGAGGGAAACAGATTCCCCTTGATGAGGTTTGTCAGCATCACGTCCACTGAGGTTGATTCACTTACATCACACAACCTCACACTGCTGTGAAAATCCAGAGACAGACGACACTCATCCAAACCATCAAAGATGAACAACACTTTATATTCATCACTGAAGATTTCCATTTCTTTTGTTTGTGGGAAGAAAAGATGAAGAAGATCTAAAAGACTGAGTGTTTTGTTCTTCATCAAATTGATCTCTCTGAAAGGAAGTGGAAATATGAGGTGGACGTCCTGATTCTCTTTCTCTTCAGCCCAGTCCAGAATGAACTTCTGTACAGAGACTGTTTTTCCAATGCCAGCGACTCCCTTTGTCAGCACACTTCTGATGTGTTTGTCTTGTTCAGGTAAAGGTTTAAAGATGTCATTACATTTGATTGGTGTCTCCTCTGTTGTTGTTCTTCTGGATTGTGTCTCAATCTGTCTCACCTCATGTTCATTACTGATCTCTCCACTTTCACTCTCTGTGATGTAGAGCTCTGTGTAGATCTCATTCAGTAGTGTTGGGTTTCTCTTATTTGATGTTACCTCATACAAACACTCAAACTTCTTCCTCAGATTTGATCTGAATGTGTTCAGGACTTCAGCAAGATCAGAGTCATGACTGTAAATTAAAAATGTATATATCAGATTATTACACAAATACCTGTATGATTAAAATGTACAGAACAAAATGTTTGTATCTTAAGACACATGATTTTTAATGGCTTATAAAACGTTTAATTTAGGCAAAATAAAATCTACTACTGCGCATCTACTACTAAACAAAATAAAATCCTATGATTTACCTGAAATGAGGTGTCACAATTCTGTTGTTGTTTTAATTATTGTTTAATCATTCATTCATTTGTTATTTTCATTTAACCTTTGTGTGGTGTTCAGGTCTGTGGGACCCGTTTTTAATGTTTACATAAATAAAAATTATGCAATTAATTGTTGTTTCAACCTCAGATTCATTGGCCTTGGCTCATTTTCTATGAAGAACATGAAAATAAACAACTTTATAATGGGGTCCACTTAATGCGAATGTATGTACTGTCTTAGCGCACATTAAGTATGTACTCAGTGAAAGCCAGTACCTTTTCTGTAAATATGTGATTTCAGATTCAGCCTAAGTAACAAAAATATGAACAGCACACGAGGTTTAACCATTATCACCTGTTTTTTAAATCATTGTAATCCCACTCACCTGGGTTTGTTAGTATATTTTGCACTTGTGTGTCTTAATCTTCGTCTGTCTTTGTTGTTTGTTCCTGAGTGTAATCCTTCCTCAGCGTCTGCATTATAAATATTCCTGTTTTTGTAATCTTGTGTCCTCGTCCTTTGTGAAGTTAGAGAGTTTGTAAGATGAGGATTCATGTTTTCATTGAAGTCTTGTAGTTGATTCTCAGATTGTTCAATCTTTCTCCTCTGACAGTCAGATTCTGTTCTGATTCGTCTGAACGGCAAGAATGAGAATCAAGAATCACTTTACACTTTAATATTAGTAAGATTTTTCACATGACTTTATTAACTCTACAGTTTTTACACTGCTGTGAATGTAACTTACTAATAAAACTTTCATATGATCTTTTCATTTTCACTTTTTTAATACAAAGATGTGTCTGTGTGCATGAATATGTCTGATAATGAAGAATAATTTCTCATCTCTTTTACAAAATACACGATTGTAAAAAATGTCAAACTACAATAATAGTAGTAAAGATATTTTATACCTGTGTGCGGGTCTTGTCTCTTTATTATTAAACTGTAATGGATGATCCATAGACGCATCACTCTTCATAGACACACAGCTGAACTCTGAATCTGATCTCTTCTGATGATCTGAACTATAACACACAACAGATTTAATACTTTACATTACATAACTAATATTTTTGAAGATTAACATAATTAAAAACAACACTTAAGTATTTTCCTATAATATAAATTTTATTTAAAAAGTGTTTCTATAAAGTACCTGCATCCTGGAAGAAAATCTTCATCTGTTGATGTTTTTGTTTGATCCATGATGTAGCTGCAGAAGTAAATCTGATCAATCTGATCTCCACAACTGATACTGAATGAAAATAACATTCAGACACAAAATAAACTTAAAATCAAAGTGAATAAACAGACATTATAATTCAAATAAATGAATCCTGAGTGTTGAAGAAACAACTGCATCATCAACACAACTACACAACCTCACATTAACACTACATTAACTAAATTAAATTAAGAATCAGAGACAGCGGCAAACTTTCAATAAATAATGCTAATATAAAGATAAGAAACAATTATATAAAAATATAAATCAATAAATCTGTAAAGAAACTATGAATGAAAACGTTATTCATCAAATATTCATCTTTAAACTCTTCTGAAATACAAGTGAAAACATTACTGTTGTGTTGTTTAAAAATGAATGTCATCTTAATTTCTTTATATTCAAAACCATTACATCTATTTATTATTTTGACCATTTTGTTTAAATTTCTGAAAATAAATGCATAACATTATTGAATATATAGCATAAATGATCTTTTACTTAAACACAAACCTATAAACAGTAAAGAAAACTAAAAATAATGTTTGAGTCTTGTTGACAGTAATTTTAAGGTAAGAAATGATTGAATTTAAAAGAGTGAATCTGTCCTTTAAAGAAACTATGAATGAGGAAGTGAAAAGCGTCTCATCTCACCTGAACACACCTGAACACTCGCTGTCATCACAATCTGACTGGATTCACTTTCTCAAAATACTACAACTTTTACATCAACTACACACACAAAAATACATGTAAAGCTGTTTCTACATGTTATATTAATCACTTTGATCATCGATATGTTAAGAAATCAACTCTATCTGTTTAAAATGGCGGAAGATAAACACAAAACAATTTACTTTCACTTTCATCTGTGACGTCACTATTGTATGAGGAAGTGTGAGGTGATTCTCCCTCTGCTGACAGTAAACAAACATTAAACATCTGATTACAAATAATTTAACAGATTTCATTTATAAACGAGACTTAATCATTAATGTGAGTCAATATGTTTACATTCACTGCATGAAACAAAGAGCACATCAACATTAACAATAATTAAACTCAAATCAAAATTACTCCTCTTTTGTTTAACTAATATAAGCCTAATAAAGTCATATGAGTTTAATATAATGTAGACTTAGTGATATTTTATTATTTGTGTGAACTACATTTACATTCATGTATTTATCATAGTGTGAATTTTATCAAGTGTTTGGTTTAATAAACACAGCGAGGTCTTAAAAACACACACTTTTAGTTTAAAAGATTAATTGTAGATAAAATATAATTGTGCTAACATAAACATTTCATTGAATAAAAAGACAAAATATCAAGATAATTATCAGACATTATTAAAAGATGTAAAGAAAACTCCGCCTCCACTGCCACCTACAGGACAGTTGTGTTATTACAGTTATTCTGCAGTGTGTCATAGACAATAGAAACATTATTCACAGTTTCTTTATTTTCTCCACTGAAATCTAAAGTGTGTGTTGAATGTGCAGATGAATGAAATGTATAAGATAACTGATGGTGCTGTTCTCAGATCAGATGCAGGGACACTGAGAAACATCAGCACCAGCACATCCGGCCTGTATCAGTGCACTGCGTCAAACATCATAGGAAAGAGCACCTGTGTCCTTAACCTGCAGGTTGTAGCACGTAAGTGTGTAAGGAGAGACATTACAGACACAAAGACTGTCACATGATCAGATATGAGGTCTGATCCGAGGGGCAACCTTCCGATCTCTCTAATGAAGCCAACACGGAAGTGACCCAAACTGCAATTCACCGACCGGCCGCCCGAGACTGGCTCCAAAAGGGAGCCAATCCCATAGACCCCCATGTTAAAAATGCCCAACCTTACAGCAGAAAATCACGTGTTTACAGCCTGGTACAAAAAGTGTTTTTGGTCTATATAGCTAATTTTGCCCTTCATGACAACTGTGAGGGGTAACTCATCCGTTTAAATTATATTAAGCCTTAAACTTCTGCATAATTAAGGGCGTGGCCACTTGAGTGTCGGTTGAACAGCCACTGCTGTCACTAGACTCGCGCTAGGCGGGCGTGGTTTCACCTCAGCTTCACCCATGTCCCGCCTCTTTACCCATTTTCGGTTTTCCGCGAGTAATTCGCAGGGACGCGCGGCCAAGATGGCGACGGCAGGCAACGCCTACTTTAAGCTTCAAAAGCGATCTTCACAAACCAATGGGTGACGTCACGGACACTACGTCCATATTTTTTACAGTCTATGGTCTGATCACAGCTCTGTCTCGTATCACAGCTCAGACACAGAGTGTGGGTCTGATCACCGGCCGGCACCAACGCCACGAGCGTTCTGGCTGTGATCATCTGATGTCTGCTGGTCACACATGTGGATTATACAGGACCCTTGAGAAAGATTTTGATAGATTCTCATTCCAAATGGTTGGAAATTTATCCTGTAACAACTTCACAAACTACCATCATGAAAATGAAACTGTGTTTTAGCACACATGGACTGCCTAAAATGATAGTGACCCCCGTTTCAAATCTCGACCTTTCCTTGATGAGACCACCCATGACACAATCTTCAGGAGTCTAACTGAGAGAATTCTGGATGATTGTTCACAGACTGTTCAGGTATTTGATTGTTTTAATATTAATATATTGAAATAAAGTGTTGTGTAAATCAGTTAGGCCTATTTAATTAAAGTCAGTATTTACTATAGTATCCTCTAGCATTAACTATAGTTAACTCATCAACTGGAGTAAATAGTATAGTAAACTTGTATTTATTCTAGTAAAGCCATAGTAAAATGTAGTATGCTGTAGAAAATGTTAGTGTGAGAGTGCAGAAATAAACAAGTTTACTGTTAACAGAGTAACTTACACAGACAACACAGAATACTGTTTCACATCAATCAGTTTCTCTTTTTGACTGGCGTACTTTATTTAAACAGAAACATCTGCAATCATTCAGTCACAGATTAGGTCACATGATGAAATACACTCTGAAATGTGATTGGCTGGCTCACAAAAATAAAAGTTAAACAAATCAAATATAAATGAGAGCACAATACTTATAAATCTTAACACCCACATTTCTATTTGATCATTTCAACAGAAGAAAATTCATACAGCAAACATAAATGAGTTAAATGTCATGATGTTTGTTGCTGGTTTTGTTAGTATATCTTCAATCATATCATCAGTTGGACAGTATCTCAGACTAATTCTGCCCTCCTTTATCACAGACCTCACAAAATGACATTTAATGTCCACATGTTTACACCTCACAGGATTTTTTGCTGACGCTATGACACCCTGATTGTCTTTGTAACCCTTGTATAGGTAAAATGCTGGTGAATCCACAGTGGATCTTGGTATGGATTTAATTAAAGGTAGGATATCTGGGGGTGTAGCCATACTATGGAATAAAAAGCTAGATCCACTGGTTAAGGTAATTCGATTGGATGTTAATTGGTGTATTGCAATACAGATAACTTATCAAGATAAGAATTTTATTATTCTAAATGTGTACACACCTTACGAAAGTCATCATAATGAAGATGAGTATTTAAATAGATTAGCTTTTATCAGTTCTTTTATAGAAAGTTCTACTGTTTCTAGTGTGTATGTCATTGGGGATATGAATGCAGATATTTCAGACAAAAAGTCTCTATTTTCCAGTCATATTGCTCAGTTTTGTCATGATAATAATCTTATTTTGTCAACAGAAGTGTGCTTGCCTGTAGATAGTTATACCCATGTTAGTGAGGCTTGGAACACATCATCATGGTTGGACCATTGTATTAGCACAGCAGATGCACATGCATCGCTGACTGGTATGAGTATTCTGTATGGAATAGTAACAACTGATCACATACCTGTGTCCATTGTGATAAATGCGGAGTTTCTTGTTGCAATGTCTAATAATGATAATAATGTCAATATAGCAAAAATTGATTGGTCTGCACTTACAGAGGAGGATCTTTCGGTTTATTATGTAAACACAGATAGATGTCTGGGTAACATTAAGTTGCCTAGGGATGCGATCATGTGTAGTGATGTCAACTGTAAAGATCCAAGTCATCAGAGAGATATCTGCTCAATGTATAATGATATTGTTAATGCCTTGCATGGTTGTAGTAAGCCCTTTTTTAAATTGAAGGGTATACCAAATAAGACTAGGCCTGGATGGAGTAAATATGTATCTGAATATCAGGATGAAGCCAGAGAAGCTTTTAAATTATGGGATATAGCAGGTAGACCCAGGCAGGGGCCTGAGCTTGAGTATAAAAAATCTACAAATGCAAGATACAAGTACGCTATTCGTTTTATTGGTAAAAATGAGCAATCATTGAGGGCTGATTCTATGGCTATGAAGCTATTAAATCAAAATACCACAGATTTCTGGAAAGATGTAAGAACAATTAATAGATGCAGAGTATCTCTTCCTTGTGTCTTGGATGGAGTTTCGGGGGCAGATAATATTGCAGAATTATGGAGACAGCATTATTATAGTCTTTTTAATTGCATCCAAAAGGAATTATATGATGTGGTTGACATTCAACCTAATTATTCCATGGTGATTATGTCACGTGAGGTGGAACATGCTATGAGTAAATTGCCTCAAAATAAAGCTAGTGGACTAGATAATATTTCTGCTGAACATCTAAAATATGGAAGTAAGAGGATAGCCCCTTTACTAGCTGTCTGTTTTACTGGCCTTTTGATTCATGGCGTGTTACCAGAGTCAATGTTGTCTGTTCTGTTAGTCCCAGTTATTAAGAACAAAGCTGGTATGGTAGGCAACTTAGATAATTATAGACCCATAGCTCTAGCAAGTATCCTGTCTAAAGTGTTGGAAAAAATCTTGCTGGACAGGTTAAATGTGTTTATTAAATCTAAAGACAACCAGTTTGGATTTAAGGCTAAACATGGTACTGATCTCTGCATTTATGCATTAAAGGAAATTGTAAATAAGTATAGAAATAAAAACTCATCAGTTTTTATGTGCTTTATTGATGCATCCAAGGCCTTCGATCGGGTCAACCATGCAAAGTTATTTTTAAAAATGAAACAAAGAGGGGTGCCAGAATATATTGTGAGAATCCTAGTTTATTTGTATTCCCACCAGATGATGCAAGTAAAATGGGGCAGTAAACTCTCTTCTCCATATGGGGTTATTAATTGCATGAGACAAGGGGGGGATTTTGTCCCCAATTTTGTTTAATTTTTACATGGATGATCTATCTGAATGTTTGAATGCCTATAAAACTGGGTGTATGATTGGGAATATGTGTGTGAATCATATTATGTATGCAGATGATCTTGTGGTGTTTAGTCCTAGCAGTGCTGGTCTTCAACAGCTTTTAAATATGTGTTCTGAGTATGGTCTTACACATGATATTTTATATAATCCTGATAAGAGTGTGGTTATGATCTGTAGAACTAAGGAGGATAAAAGTATAACATTTCCAGTCTTTAAGCTGTCTAATAAGAGTCTTACTGTATCTGTGAAAGTAAAATACCTTGGTCATTTTATCACAGAACACATGACAGATGATGAGGATATAGAAAGACAACGGCGTATGATGTATATGCAGGCGAATACACTTTTACGTAAGTTTAGTTTCTGTTCAGATGAGGTGAAGGTGTCTCTTTTTAAAGCATTTTGCACTACACTTTATACTGCTCACCTGTGGTTTAACTATAGAACATCAAGTTTACAGAAGCTGCAGGTAGCGTATAATGATGCTATGAGAATTTTATTTAAGAAACCTAGATGGCATAGTGCAAGTGAAATGTTTGTGAGTGTTAGAGTAATACTTTTAAAGCACTGCTACGAAATCTCATGTATAGATTTATCTGCCGGCTAAATGATTCTGATAATGAGATTATTGTTGGTCTATCTAATATAAGCGTGAGTACTACACGATATCAGTCAAAGCTTTGGAGACATTGGTATTGTTTTATTCTGTAGCTATTTATTGTGTGGGTTGATGTGTGGGTTGTTTATTTTGTTTTAATGTCTTGTCTGTAGTATTCTTTTGTTTTATCTGGACCCCGAGTCTGTAATAAAGATTGATTGATTGATTGATTGATTGACTACACTACAAAGTCATTTAAGAGATTAAGAAAAGGGAAGAACAAATACGAATGTTTTCAACATTCTGAATGACCAAAAAGTCCTTCTCTGTATAATTTAGCAACTTCTACAATCTTTTTCTGTGGTTTCGACATCATAAATTAGTAGGACAACTTCTTAATACTAATTTAACCATGCAATCCATGATGTTACATCCGAGTATCTCCAACATGATCGCGCATCCGGGTAACTGTCCAAACCGTGAACACCCAAATTACCTCACATGAACACAATGTTAACATAAATATCGTTAAGATCACAGACAGCGCAAAACATTCAATAAATAAAGCTATTAATGGTTTTTAAGAAGCCATCAAATAAATATCAAATAATAAATCGATGCTTTAGAGAAACATGAAGTGAAAAGCGTCTCGTGATAAATGAACTTACAATCTGTCTGGATTCACATCCTCAAAATATTCCAGCTTTAACATCAACTACACACGACACAATACCTGAATGTGTTTTTATAAACCTTATTTTAATCCGTTTGATGATCGGTATAGGAATTCACCCCAAGTTTAAAATAGCGGAAAAAACTTTTTACTTTCACTTTAAGCCTGTGACGTCACGAACAAGATGACCAATCGCGTAATGTTTTCTCCATCTGCTGGTAGTAAACGAGCATTAGAGCATTACATTATACAAACATTATTACAACTAATTTAACAGATTTAACTTATAAACGATGAGAAATCATTAATGTATTGCTTAAACATTTGTGTGTTATTTACTTTCACTCATGAAACAGAACAAAACACATCAACATCAACAATGATTAAACTGAAATCTAAATTTCTCCTATTTTCTTCCACTAAAGCAGTAAAGTCATATGGGTTTGGTAATGTAAGTGATTTTTCATTATTTTTGTGTTTTTCATTAACATTCATGTATTTATCAAGGAACCCTGTGTTAGCGACCGCACCAGAGCAAGCACACTTTTGCAGTTCCTCTGGAAATGCATTTTCTAGTTAAAAACAACACTTAAGTATTTTCCTATAATATAAATGTTATAAGTGTTTCTATAAAGTACCTGCATCCTGGAGAAACATCTTCATGTGTTGATGTTTGTGTTTGATCCATGATGAAGCTGCAGAGGTGAATCTGATCAATCTGATCTCTACAACTGATACTGAATGAAAATAACATTCAGACACAAAATATACTTAAAGGGCGTTTTGCAGGTAAAATTTTTCAACGAATTTGTGCAATTTGCTTGTTGATAATAAACATTTAAACTGTTATCCATTGTATTTTATGTTGTTGGGTATCACAAAACCCGAAAAAGTATGAAAAAGAACAGCAATTTGCAATGATTCTCCTTTCCCCCACAACGCACTGTATGACGTCACGCTGGGGTGAGAATTGACCAAAGCCGCCTTGAGAGCATTGAGAATGACTATAGAAAGACGAGTAAAGTACAGTTCTGATAGCGCAGATTATAGATAGATTGATAGATCGATAGATCGAAAGATAGATAGATAGATAGATAGATAGATAGATAGATAGATAGATAGATAGATAGATAGATAGACAGACAGACAGACAGACAGACAGACAGACAGACAGATGAATAGGCTAGTATAGAGAGATAGGCAGACAGACAGATAGCATAACGTTAGCATATCTTCGTGTAGAAAGTAAACAAACAATTAACATACTCGTGCATGCTGGCTTGAGGGGGTCCATGATCCTGCCTGAAATGGGTGTAACTTTATGCGATCTTCAGCACAAACGGTTTTGGCAGCATGTCTCTAATCCTGGAAGGTGAGTGAAGCACGTCACGTCTGTTCGCGGGGACCAGCGACCCAAACGCACTCACTTTCTTACAGCCAGTAGCGGAATGACAATCGAGAGAGTCGGGACTTTCCCGGTGGGCCGACCTGATAATAGCTATACATTTCGAGTTATATTAGCAACACCGTCTGGCGGCGTGATGTGCGCCGGTTCCCGCAGCCCGCTGGTCAAACTGTGCAGGCAGCCTCTCTGCTCAATAAAGTATATAAAAGTGCTCAACCTGTTCGGCAGGTCCAAACATGTACAGGATTTATAAAAATACGGTGATCAATGAGCGGTTCCTCCTCAAATGGCATAGTCTGTCGTGATGTAAAAAGCCGCCGAACGCCTGTTTATTACAGTATGTATGCGGTCGGATCCGAGTGTGCTGCAGCTGCTGACTGCTGCTGCATAAAATGATCGTGTGATTCGTTATAATCGCATAAACAATATAACAAAGCATCCTTTTATTTCACAAAACAATACATTTGAGATATTATTTGATAGACTAGTAAGTGTGGATTAAGGATGTTTAAAAATCTCTAGCCTGGTGGTCAGGACATGAATGGATCAAATCAGCAGATTTGCGAAGTTTTATTTATCTCCACATATATCATAAATAATAATTAACAAGGTAACTTTGCAGTATAACACATTATATATTTCCTACGATGTATATATGATTTCCAAATTATATACGTAAGTATTAAATAGCAATAAATGTCTCATCTATCTCTATGGCTCTGGCTGAGTCTTTCTCCACTTCTCCCCAACGTGACGTCATCGCAGAATTGCGTTAAAAAAACCGTTAATACCAAAAACCTAAAAAAGTGGTCTTTAAGACCATTTTTGAGACATTTTAAAAATTATACACATATCTTGAGTGATTTATGTACACTGTAAAAAAAAATCTCGTAAAAAAACGGTTATTTTCTGGCAGCAGGGGCGCCAGAAAATTACTTTCAAATAACAGGGAAAAACTGTGACGTAAAAATACAGATTTTGACTGTATAATAACGAATGTACAAAAACAGTTTTTTTTGTGTATTTGTACAGCCTTTAAATGTGTAATGAATGATATTTACTTGTATAAAAACAGTCAAAACACCTATAAATACGGGTAAACGCGGCGACAATGCAGCCTTTTCATGTTTAATTAATGATATTTACTTGTATAAAACAATAAAAAAACTATAAATACGGGTAAACGCTGCTATAATGCAGCCATTTCATGTTTAATTAATGATATTTACTTGTAATAATACTTGCTTTTAAACTATATGCAAAACACTAAAATGAACCTCATCCAATCAGGAAGCACAGGCAATTGCCTAGCTTTCAGAACAAGCCAAGACCTTCCGAACATATGTCTATGTCTGTTATGGTCTAAGCGCGTACACACGCTGCATGCTCAGGGACCTTACTGATTAACATAAGCATCACAAAGACGGTGAGTGAAAAAAAATACAGGGATTTAATAGCAGGATAAACTCTCCACACCAAAATCGACAGTAAAGTGACAATAAATACAAAACATCAGTATAAATAAAGACAGAAAACATTACAAAATAGGAGCAGAGTGGGCTCATTTGCATAATGTTAATGACGCGCTTGCAGAGGTGCGTCAAATACGTCTCATTGCGCATGCTTTGAAATGAAACGTTTGGGATTATGGGTAATGTAGTATCTTATAGAAACGTAATGTTCATGTTACTTTCAATAAAGATAAAAAAAAGACTTATTTTAGAGATGTTGCGGTGGTAGGATTAAGTAAACTATGTCATCAAAATGGTTACTAACCCTAGCTGAAGAAAAAAAGAGAAAAGCAGAGGAAGAAAAACAACCTTATAGCAAAGTTATGTATAATATACCCAATAACAATAAACCGTCTTGCCTAAATGACTATCATCAAGTTGCCCTCAAATCAATAGTCATGAAGGTCTTGTGCCTTATTTCCAAAAGTAAAATTAACAAATGAGTAAACTTGACTTTACAGTTAATTTTTCATAATTGAAACTGTATTTTTATGATTACTTTGTTAAAATCATTTGGAATCTGTTTAAAAACTGATATTTTGTGTAGTACATTTATACAGAATTTCTTTGTAAAATCATGTTACACATTTTATTAAACAGTATATTCTTGTGATTTGAACACACGTTTTCTGTCATGTAAAAAAACAGAGAAAACATTGTAAAATTAATTTCCCCAAACTGTAAATAAAATATGTTTTGGGCCCCTGTATTTTAACAGTGTTTTCATATGAAATAAAGGACATTTTCTATGAAATAAAGGACATTTTCTTTGAAAAAAACGGAAAATCATGATTATTTACATTAACAGTTTTTTCCTGTAATTTTATATTACAAATCTAATTCCACAGTACATTTCTGTACTATTATCAAAACAATACTGTTTTCCACAAAAACAGAAAGAAACTGTAAAATATACACACTATTTCCCATAAAAATACAGACTTTTTTTACAGTGTACCCATTAATCGACAGTGGTGGTTAACCTGCAACATACACTTTAAAATCAAAGTGAATAAACGGACATTATAATTCAGATAAATCAATCTTGAGTGAGACATCAACACAACTAGACAACATTACATCACCAAAATATTAACACATATTAAATTAAGAGTCACAAACAGCGCAAAACATTCAATAAATAACGCTACAATTAAGATGCATTTTATGAAACTATCAAATAAATATAAAATAATAAATAGGTCCTTTAGAAAACTGAAGAAAAAGTGAAGAAGTGAAAGTTTTTCGTGACACCTGAACTAATCTGACTGATTCACATTCTCAAAATCATCTAACTTTAAGATCAACTACGCACGCGACAATACCTGAATCTGCTTTAATAAACCTTATATTAATCCGTTTGATGATCAGTGTGGTGAAGAATCCGCTCATCCCATCCCTGTAAAATGGCGGATGGAAAAGTTTTTTTCCTTTTTTTAAATTAAATCATTTCAAATAACAAACAGGCATGAACATATTATCAATGATATACATTAACAAAAAGTCCAAGCAGCATAATTGTAAACAAAATAATAATAACATAAAAACACAAAAATCAAATTATAACTCAGTAAATTAGGGCTGCGTCCGAAAACTCTAAATTGCTGCCTTCTGAGGCAGCTTTCCAAGGCAGCAAGGCATCAAGGCATGTCCGAATTCAATGTTTGGTTTACTTCCTGTCTCCTGAGATACCTATGCGTGGACGTACATTAAGAATGTGATTGGTCGAGTCCGGTCGAGTTCGAAAAAATAAAATGGCGGTCAAGGACGCGACTGGACTACCAATTTAGTGTAAATAAAGGTATATTTTCACTTTTTACACCTTTTAATTGCATTTCTAGCGAGAAATTAGTATTGTAGTTTTCAAATATGTGATTAGTTATCACAAAGGCGCTCTCTGTTTAAATTTCAAACACGCTGCCTTAGAAGTGTGTCCGAAAGTCTTTCTCTGAGCTACCTTCATGCCTCCGAAGTCATTTCCTCATGAGGCAGCGAAGCAACGAGTCACTGCCTTGAGTTTTCGGACGCAGCAATGGTTTCAGGGGAATGGAAAAGTTAAACGCTAAACTTTTAACTTTTACTTTAAACCTGTGACGTCACCGACAAGACGACCAATCACTTGATGTTTTTCTCCCTCTGCTGGTAGTAAACGAGCATTACAGCGTCACATTATACTAAAATTATTACAACTAATTTAACAGATTTAACTTATAAACGAGGAGAAATCATTAATGATTTAATATTTGTGTGTTTACTTTCATTCATGAAACAAAACACATCAACATCAACAATGATTAAACTGAAATCTAAATTTCTCTCTTTTGTTCCACTAAAGGAGTAAAATCATATGGGTTTGTAGCCTATTTATCATAGTGTGATGCAGTTCTCATTTAAATGATAGAGACACATTTAGTGATTTATTATAGAGAGATCTTGTTTTTATTATATTTATTATATTTATTATAGAGAAGATGTGTTTACTGTCTAATGACGGTTTGTGACAGAACAGAGAAATGTTTCACAAGATAAAATAACTGTGTACAACTTCACATCACAAACTCACAACCATCACAAAACACAAACATTCTTTCATACTTGAGTCAGAGAAACACACATAGAAAGAATGGAGTTGATCTATTTAGCCTATTTTAGTCTATAGATTGACCAGTTTTACCCATCATGTATTACAGTAAGTATAATTTAAGTGCTGTTATAGGATGGTTGTATTGTTTGTGTATGATTGTTATTAATGTTGTGGTAGAGTTGTGGTAGAGTTAACAATTCACATTTTGAGTTGATGAGATTTGTTTACTGTCAGTGTTACTGAGGTTTGTGTGTTAAGTGTTGAGGTTTATGAGTGATAAGTGAAGTTTAACCGTTCACTGGTGGCTTCCATATTAAAATCAAGAAGTTTTTCTGAATATGAAATTAAACTATGATGAATCAACTTAATAATTAAACCTAAAATCAGAAGTAAATTATTAAACCCTGAAAACAACAACAATCAATCAAATGCACACAAATATTAAATCATTCTTACAGTTTCCTTAAGAAAATGAAGTATGACCTAACTATAGCATAGTTTTATGTTGGTTTTATTTATAGTAGGTCTCACCATAGTAAACATGGTATTTTATTTATAGTAATATAAATATCAACTAATCTGCTAATACATGCTGACTACACTAATAAAACCATGGTTAATTTTCTTTATGATGATAAGTGTAAATATTGCTCATAATGGATATGAAATGAGAGTTATATATTACTCAGATTGTAATACTATGGTGTTTTCTTCAGAACTGTATAGATAACTGTATATCTACTGATGTGAACAAGAGCAAAATATAAAAGTGTGTTTATAAAAGCAGAGTAAATATGAATGTCCATGTATACCTATAGTACAGTAGTAACATCTGAAATATCAGTATGATTGAAAACTTTACTTTTCAGGATAATTATCAGACATTAAAGAGTAACTAAACCCTAAACCAACTTTTTTTAGTTAATGATCTGTAAGAATGATGCTTTATTAGTGCTGTTCATTGATTTTAGTACATATTTTGACATTTGGATATAAAGTGTTTCAATACTACAATATATGGTGTAAAAACGTCTGAGTGCTGCCCTCTTCAGGTTGAACGGTTGCTGCTGCAGTTGAATTTTTCTATTGGATGTTGGGTCCAAAAAATAACTCCTGACGTAAGCAGGTTCAAGCTCACCACGCCCTTGTTACGATCTCACCCGGGTGTGCCTCATAAGCCTTGAAACGTGAAGCCTCTGGCTCTTTGATCGCCCCCTGGTGGCTGGCTGCAGTACAAGTCATAACCCCGCCCTCTCCATTCAAATGAATAGGACTTTGCTCTAAATAAAAAAAATATTTACACTTCCAATAAAAGTTTTCGAAAGATGGTTTTGGTCCTTTCAAGTAGTTGTTATCACGCTGATATATGTTCAAGTGTTAATTTTTGTGATAAGTTTCATTTTAGCTTGTAATTTGATGCTATAGAAATGGGGCGTGTCGTTATGATTGGAGTGGTTGAATTGGCCGCGCGAGCGTTTGGGCGGAAGTTTGATACCGCGGCTCCGCCTCTGGCTTCACGGACGATTCCTTCTGCGCATGCCTCGGCTCCAAACTGACATTTTTACGTAACATGGCGGCGACCGTGCTCGGACATTTTTGGCTTCAATTCATTACAATGGTGGGAGGCGACGTCGCGTCGTCCATCTTTTTTTACAGTCTCTCACCACACACTTGGTACCATAGACAGTAAAAGAAATGGACACAGCGACCCCGTTGGATTCAACGGAGACAAGTGAAGCCAATTAGAAGCTCACACTTCCGGGGGGTCGAGCGTACTGCGCAGACTCAAACTGAGCTTGGTCACGTGAGCAACCTGTCTGACAATTGTAAGTCTTCTAATAGCTG
Organism: Misgurnus anguillicaudatus; assembly: GCF_027580225.2. Lineage (NCBI taxonomy): Eukaryota > Metazoa > Chordata > Actinopteri > Cypriniformes > Cobitidae > Misgurnus > Misgurnus anguillicaudatus. Next base: position 47,350,170 of record NC_073360.2, on the reverse strand, counting down.
TGCCAAGAGAAATCTGAATCACCCACCGAATCTTGCAGAAACGGCAAAGGGTGAACAGGAGTACATTTTGTATTAAGTATATTTAGTATTCTGATTAATTACTTTGTCATTTTGCATAGTATTTATTTATTTTAAAGTTTAACGCCAGTACGCCATATTCTACATGCGCTTCTCCTCCTGTTCATACGGTAATTTCTCAACTGTGCGACAGAGAGTCGCGTGGTTATGACGCAATCGTTAGCATAGTTTTACTAAAACTGCTTTTACTGGGCCATAACGTAAGATAAAAGGTAATGGAGCCTTTTATACATTTTCGTGTTTCTTTAGAAATAATTGATGCACAAATTGAGTCTTTAAATGCCCCAGATGTAAAGTTATTCACTGTCAAAGTGACGCCAAAATGAATGGGAGTCAATGGAATGCTAAGAGCAGGTGGGGGTCCGCTAGCTAATGGCGGTGCCTAGGGCGGCTTCAAGAAAATATGAAACCCTGCCCCCCTGCTTGGTACGAGCTTAGTTCCTCCCCTCTATCTCCGTTGGGATCTGCCCACTTTTCTTGCATTTTTCAAATATTGTAAGTGGGTGGAGTCAGGTTCTGACCAGGGGTTTAGTTACGCTTTAAACATTAAAAGATCAAAAGAAAACTCCCCCTCCACTGCCACCTACAGGACATTTGTGTTATTACAGTTATTCTGCAGTGTGTCATAGACAATAGAAACATTATTCACAGTTTCTTTATTTTCTCCACTGAAATCTAAAGTGTGTGTTGAATGTGCAGATGAATGAAATGTATAAGATAACTGATGGTGCTGTTCTCAGATCAGATGCAGGGACACTGAGAAACATCAGCACCAGCACATCCGGCCTGTATCAGTGCACTGCGTCAAACATCATAGGAAAGAGCACCTGTGTCCTTAACCTGCAGGTTGTAGCACGTAAGTGTGTAAGGAGAGACATTACAGACACAAAGACTGTCACATGATCAGATATGAGGTCTGATCACAGCTCTGTCTCGTATCACAGCTCAGACACAGAGTGTGGGTCTGATCACCGGCCGGCACCATCGACACGAGCGTTCTGGCTGTGATCATCTGATGTCTGCTGGTCACACATGTGGATTATACAGGACCCTTGAGAAAGATTTTGGTAGATTCTCATTCCAAATGGTTGGAAATTTATCCTGTAACAACTTCACAAACTACCATCATGAAAATGAGACCGTGTTTTAGCACACATGGATTGCCTAAAATGATAGTGACCTCTGTTTCAAATCTCGACCTTTCCTTGATGAGACCACCCATGACACAATCTTCAGGAGTCTAACTGAGAGAATTCTGGAGGATTGTTCACAGACTGTTCAGGTATTTGATTGTTTTAATATTAATATAATGAAATAAAGTGCTGTGTAAATCAGTTAGGACTATTTAATTAAAGTCAGTATTTACTATAGTATAAAGTTTGTGTTTGTCCACTAGATGGCGCAGTTTGACTCTGTCGTTCAGAAAGCGTCTGACAGATAATCAACAGCGATAGACCAAAGCTGAAATGTCAAGTTTATCATTTTATAAAACTTTATGTCATTGTATTAAAACTGTAAATTACACTCATTTCATCTTTACGGTCATAAGTAGGACTGTAATCAGGACGACATACAACTGATGTCTGCACAATTAATATCAGTAAAGTTTAGATTATTGAATATGTTTATTTCATGTCACAGAGAGAGAGAGAGAGAGATATTCAGAGAAAGATGAAAGAGAGACAGTGAATGACTCGACCTGTTTCACACATAAATTCTGACACCTTGTGTTTACTCTTAGTTTTACATCAACACTAACAGAAATGTTTTACATCAGCAGAAGGTAAAATCATCAGTTTATAAATGTATTAAATATTACTTTTGAGTTCGGGTTTGGTCCAGAATGACTCATTTGATGCAATACAATCAAAGTCCACGAGATGTCGCTGGTGTGCAGACTGTACTGACATGAATGAGTGAAGAATGAAAGCACCATGAGATGTAATGCACATGAGATGAATTGTCCTTAAGAAAATCAAGCATGACTTAACTATAGTTAGCATAGTTTTATGTTTGTTTTATTTGTAGTAGGTCTTTGTTATCAGTGCTCACATCAAAAGTCTTCATCTCTGTTGGTATGGAGGAGGATTAGCGTCTAAATGAGCAGCTTTCACATCTGGAAAGACCTCATCAATACTGAAAGAGCAACATCTGCTTTCATCTGTCTTTGTCTATTTCAGTAAGACATTGATAAACTTCATACTGCATCTATTACAACAGCATGAGTTTATAGTAGAAGAGTCCTGAACACAGTCCAGATCTGAAAACCATCTGACAAACATTTGAAGTGAAAAATACAACAAAGAAAACTCAGAACAGCTAGAATCCAGTATCAGACATGAATGGGACAACATTCCTCTCCTAAAAGTTCATCAACGCCTCTCCTCAGTTCCCAGATGTATACAGACTGTTGTTAAAAGAAGAGGAGATAAACATGACCCTGTCACAACTTTATTCACACGTCTTTATGACATTAAATTTAAATAGTCAGATTTGGATAAAGTCACAGATCAGATCCTGTACTGAATAATCAACTCATACGGTTAAGAGGAAGTGATGTCACTATTGTGTCTTCTTATTCACCAGCAGATCGTACTGAAGATCAGACATCTTTATATCCTAATCTGACCATGAGTCCTGAATAAAAATGAAAGAGAAAGTCAATCAGATATGAGATCATCATCAGTGTCAGATGAAGAGATAGAAAAACAAACTATTAGTGCTGTCAGTCAGTGATAGAAATGAAATCTTCAACATAATAAACATGTCAACAATCTGTTTATCACATACACATGAGCTACAACAATACAAAAACACATTTCATCTATTTCCTCTGAATATTTGATGTCAATGTAAGAGATGAATGTATTGATATTTATGTAGTATAATATAATGACACACTGACAGTTTTATGAGTTCACACACAAACAGTAAGAAAATGAAGGTGATGCTTTATTTTAAAAGTCCTGGAGGTTGACAGTCGTGTAAATAAAGAGAAACAGCATCAATGTCAAAGCTCGACAGAGAGTTGTGTGAAGTGTCCATCAGATTTTAAGAGTTGACTTTCTCTTCTTTTTTCTAATCTTCATCTCTATCATTTATCATCTGTACTTTGTGTTTATCTGTTGTGTATATATTGTGTTTGTGTTGTTATTTCTGTCTGTATTCTGATGATTTGATAAATAATGCTTAAAACATGAAATAAAAACCAAGTTATTGTAAAAAGAGTTTAAGATGAACATCTAGTCAAGTATTCATAACTATAGAGGTGTCGGCCTATCAAACAAACTTAATTAACAAACATCATATATAATGTGTAAGAAGAGTAATATCACAGTATTAAATCCTGGAGTCAACAAACTCAACATCACAGTTAGTAAACAGACTCAGACATTGAATTGAATTCTTATTGTGTTGATCTGACAAAGCATCAAGTGTTGTTCATGTACACTTCATATTTTCTGTTTGTTTGGTTTAAAGGATACACAGCCTATAACAGCAGCAGATCAATTTACATTTATTTCTAATATTTATATTCTAGGATTTAAATTACACTGCATGAGTTTACTTTAAACATTTATTTAAATGAGCTCTACTCACCGTACTGTCTGTAGTTTATAATGTGGATCATCTTTTAGATCAGAGATCAGCTTCACTCCTGAACGTGTGAGTTTATTCTGAGACAGATACAGATCTCTCAGGTGTGATGGGTTTGATCTCAGAGCTGAAGTCAGAGCAACACAACCTTCATCTGTGATATCAGACCAACTCAACCTGTAGAGAACAGAGACTTTATGTGAATTATACAAAACTACAAAGTTTGTCGACAAATCTGTAACCTCCATCTCTTCATGTAATTTTCCTCTTTCAATCCCTCAGTAACTGAGACACTGATCCCTATTTTAACGATCTAAGCGCATTGTCTAAAGCACACAGCGCAACGTCTAAATGGACGTGTCCGAAACCACTTTTGCTAATTTATTGACGGGAAAAATGGTTTGTGCGCCGAGCGCATGGTCAAAAAGGGTTGGTCCTATTTTTTTAATGATTAATGGGAGTATTTTGGGCGTAACGTGCAATAAACCAATGAGAGTCTCAGCTCTCATCTCCTTTAAAAGCTAGTTGCGCTGGCGCTATGTCTAATCCCTATTTAGATGACGAACTTTGTAAACTGAAAAACTAAGTGGAGGAAGAAGATCTCCAGTTTAAGATTAATGTTAAATAATTGTGTTGTTTTACACTTGTATTGAAATTGTTATTTTTTTCATTAAAATCTTTAAAACCCGTTTTCATTTAGTCATGGAAGTAAAAAAGCAGGCTTGTAATTGCTTTAAATGTATGGCTATCCAATATCTTCAAAAAATAATTTACAAGTATG